>NC_048566.1:71808711-72419023 GCF_013265735.2 Oncorhynchus mykiss | reverse complement strand
CGGGGTTGTACAGTTTTGATTAGTTTATATGCGTTGCTGTTGCACAATGTTTTTTGGTGTCATGTATTTTGCAAGCATATCTGATTTACAGTATGCCTGACAATCATCCCCAATTACTGGCTTCAGCCACCCTTTAAATTCAGGTGCAGACTCCCACTTTTCTGTACTTCTGACTGTACAATTTTGATTGAGACATATTGATTGATGTTGTAAGTTCTGTTCAAGATCAGACATTTGTGACCAACTATATTCATTGGGTTTGTCTCATCGAACGCATACTCCTGCTGCTGCAGTCAGCCAACAATGATTTGCAATTTGCTGAAATTGCTGCTGGCCTGCTACTGCCTGTGCAAGAACTGAGTGCCTGCTGTTGACGTCACTCTCAATGCACTTTTTCAGCCAAGCACGTGTGTTGTGACTGAGTGTATGACAGAAAAGAAAAACATTTTTGTGTAATTTAGAGGGGAAATTAGTGCATTTTAGCATTTGAGTCACTGTTCAAAAATTGCTAAAAGTTCCAAATACATTTTTAAAGTAGCTCAATTTGTAGCTAGGTGCTGTTTGAAAAAAAAAGTTTCCAGGGTAGTCTGAAAAGTTGCTAAATCTAGCAACAAAATTGCTAAGTTGGCATCACTAGCCCCAGTGATGTACTGGGCCGTTTGCACTACCCTCTGTAGCACCTTACGGTCAGATGTCGAACAGTTGCTCTACTAGGTGAGGATGCAACTGGTTTGTTATACTCACAGACAACATCTTTACAATTTTGGAAACGTTAGTGTTTTCTATCCAATTCTAGAATATGCATATAATTGACAGCTTTGGATAGAAAACACTAACGTTTCCAAAACTGTAAAGATCTTGTCTGACTATAACAGAACTGATGTTGCAGGCGAAAGCCTGAGAAAAATCCAATCCGGAAGTGCCCCAGGTTTTGAAAGCGCTGCGTTCCAATGAGTCCCTATTCAGCTATGAATGTGCCATCAACGAGCTTACGCTTTCTACGTATTCCCCAAGGTGTTTACAGCATTGTGACGTAGTTTTACGCATTTCTGTTGAAGAATAGCTGTAGGCGGCCACATTGCGTAAGTGGTCACATGGTGGAGAGAGATTTTCGCGTAAAATACAGAGGTAGCCATTACTCCAATCGGTCCTACCGAAAAACTAATTGTCCCGATGGATATATTATCGAATAGATATTAGAAAAACACCTTGAGGATTGATTATAAACAACGTTTGCCATGTTTCTGTCAATATTATGGAGCTAATTTGGAATATTTTTCGACAATTTCCGGGCGATTTCTCAGCCAAACGTGAAGAACAAACGGAGCTATTTCGCCTACAAAAATAATATTTTGGGAAAAAATGAACTTTGGCTATCTACCTGGGAGTCTCGTGAATGAAAACATCCGAAGTTCATCAAAGGTAAACGATTTAATTTGATTGCTTTTCTGATTTTCGTGACAAGGTTGCCTGCTGCTAGCAAGGCATAATGCTATGCTAGTCTATGATAAACTTACACAAATGCTTGTACTTTTGAAGACCTTCCTCTGTTTGAAATCCCAAGGGTCCCAGCCACAACATGAAGGGTCTTTTTCTTAGATAAAATCCTTCTTTATATCCCAAAGTCTTTAGTTGGCACCATCGATTTCAGTAATCCACTCATTCAACATGCAGACAAAGGAGTACAAAAAGCTACTGCTAAACCTCGCCCAAAAAAGTCAATCCTCAGGTACTCTAAAATGTAAATAAACTATAATATTTCATATGAAAAAAAAAGTAAAAGTATGTGCAATAGAAATGTAAAATTACTACGCGCACGCCCTCCTCCTCGTGTGACAAAATACTAATATTGTACCGGTGGTCTCTTCACCAAAACGCCAAATACTTGTTAGTTTTTCAAAAAACAAGCCTGAAACCTTGAATAAAGACTGTTGACATCTAGTGGAGCCATAGGAATTGCTATATGGAAGACGGATTTACATAGAAATAATAGGAACCCATTATAAGAGCCTGGGAGCGCCATTTTTTTTCTGGTCAGATTTTCTTCAGATTTCGAACCTCCCATATCAATTCTCTTATAGTCTCAGACATTATTTTAACAGTTTTAGAAACATCAAAGTGTTTCCAATCCAATGCTACCAATTATTTGTGTATACTGGCTTCTGGGCTTAAGTAACAGGCAATTTACTTTGGGCATGTCAGTCAGGCAGAAATTCAGAAAAAAGGACCTTTCCCTGAAGAAGTTGTTTAAACTGTACAAGGTTGTGTCTGGCATTCACTGAACTGTGGTTTATATTCCTGAGACCTTCTACCTAGTCCTCATCTGAGACTTCTGAACCAAGTTCTTGTTCACAAGCCCTTTTAATAGTGTCTGTGGATACCTCCATATGGGCCTGTAGCACATCATGCAGTCTATAGACCGACCCTTTTGAATGGGGTTTGACAAGGACCAGGCTATCTATTGTAGGATTATTTGGCTTAATGCCATACTGAGGGATATGTGTCCTTAAGAAATTGCTGATTTGGAGGTATCTGAAAAAAATTGTTGTTGGCATGTTAAACTTACCCTGTAATTGTTGAAATGAAGCTAACTGACCATCAATGTATAAGTTACGAATTGTTGTGAGCCCCTTCTCCCTCCACTGTGAAAACACCATATGCCACCAATGCAGGATGGAAAGCATGATTCAGGCAAATCGGGCTGTCAATGTATACAGTGGGTATGTTGAGAAAATACCTAATCTGTTTCCAGATCGTAAGAGTATGACAAATGACTGGATTAGAGTCACACGTGTCTTTTTTTCACATATGCTGGACCAGGCTAGCTTTCTTCTGGCTTATTTTTCAAATTTTGAATGTGCAAACGTACAATGTCAGTTATTATATAGTGAATAAAAATGTTAACTAAATGTTTAATGAGTTTTTTGGGGGGCGATTTTGCAGATGCGAGAGGTCACCGGGAGTGATGTCACACTGGCCCAGGGACACTAAGAAATTAGATGGGTTTCTCAATTGCCAATAAATTTAACGCCCACCAGCAGACTGTCGACCAATCACGTTCCGTTGTCATGCTGTGTCACTCAGTTGCTAAGCAAATCGTCCCGCAATCCCTTCTAAAAGTCAGGGAATTAGTCGAAACATGCCCATTTTCCTCAAAAGTACTTAATGTCATGATTTTAAAGCTATACAATATTACAGAAAACATGTTAATTATCTCACATCTCAGAAAATACTTATAATGTTGTGCTTCTTGTTCGCATAACTCATGCTAATATTAGATTATAATTAGCTATTGCTTTGAGTCTGAATTGGGGAATTGAATTTGAATGGTTTAAATATGAATCTTCGTCAAATCCATTAAAGAAAAGTCCAACTGAAAAAGTTAAGATTATATCCTACATGTATAGCATACCTTGCAATACAAACTTCTCTAAAAACAGCTGTGTGAAACTTTTACAAAGTACTCTGCAATAAGATGATCAGAGTTTGATTTCAAACCAAATGAGTGTTCTTTGCGTTATTTTAACTTATTTTGTACATAATGTTTCTGCCACTGTCTCTTATGACGGAAAGAGCTTATGGATATCAGGACAGCGATTACTCACTTCGTACTGGACACAGATTTTTTTCTTTAACGAGTTGGACGTGAAGGATTTACTTCAGACACCTGACAAGGCACAAATCCCAGTCATTTGCATGAGAAAAAGACAGCGATATCGGGGACATAGGTGGGGGTGCCTTGTGAGGATCCGAAGGCCTCCACCATCTGTCCTAGTAGCCAACGTACAATCATTGGATAACAAAATAGATGAGCTACGATCACGAATATCCTACCAAAGGGACATTAAAAACTGTAATATCTTATGTTTCACCGAGTCATGGCTAAACGACGACATGGACAACATGCAGCTGGCGGAGTTTACGCTGCATCGGCAAGATAGAAAAGCTGCCTCTGGTAAGACAAGAGGTGTGTATATTTGTAAACAACAGCTGGTGCCTGAAATCTAATATTAAGTAAGTCTCAAAGTTTTGCTCGCCTGAGGTAAAGTATCTCATAAGCTGTAGACCACACTATTTACCAAGAGAGATTTCATCTATATTTTTTGTAGCTGTCTATTTACCACCACAAACCGATGCTGGTACTAAGGTGAGCTGAATAAGGCCATCAGCAAACAGGAAAACCCTCATCGTGAGGCGGCACTCCTAGTAGCCGGGGACTTTAATGTAGGGAAACTTAAATACATTTTTACCTAGCTTCTACCAGCATATTAAATGTACAACCAGAGGGGGAAAAAAACTTGACCACCTTTACTCCACACACAGAGACGTGTACAAAGCTCTCCCTCAATTTGGCAGATCTGACCATAATTCTATCCTTCTGATCCCTGCTTATGAGCAAAAAGTAAAGCAGGAAGCACCAGTGACTTGGCCAATAAAGAAGTGGTCAGACGACACAGATGCTAAGTTACAGGACTATTTTGCTTGCACAGACTGGAATATGTTCTGGGATTCTTCTAATGGCATTGAGGAGTACACCAGTCACTGGCTGGCCCACAGTGACTGCATGTACATACCCCAACCAGAAGCCATGGATAACAGGCAACATCCGCACTAGGCTAAAGGGTAGAGCTGCCGCTTTCAAGGAGGAGGACTGTAACCCGGACACTTATAAGAAATCCCGCTATGCCCTCAGACCTGTATTGACGCGTTGCCTGTTTGATGGTTCGTCGAAGATTGAATCATACTACACCGGTTCTGATGCTCATCAGATGTGGCAGGGATTGCAAACTATTACAGACTACAAAGGGAAGCAGAGCCGCGAGCTTCCCAGTGACACGAGGCTACCAAACAAGCTAAATTATGTCTATGCTTACTTTGAGGCAAGCAACACTGAAGGATGCATATGAGAGCATCAGCTGTTCCGGACGACTGTGTAATCACGCTCTCTGTAGCCGATGTGTGTAAGAACTTTAAACAGGTCAACATTATTCACAAGGCCGAAGTGCCAGACGGATTATCAGGATGTGTTCTCTGAGCACGCTCTGACCAACTGGGAAGTGTCTTTCAACCTGTCCCTGACTGAGTCTGTAATACCAATATGTTTCAAGCAGATGATGGGGTCATGATAGGGGCTGCACCAAATGTTCGATGTATTATGATAATTGATTAGGTTTATGTTGTATTAATAGAAGGGGAGGGGCTATGGGACCCATCCTCTACATTTATAGGGTCCTAGACGACAGATTAACTATATTCATTATAAGGTTTTAGAATTGTTCCACAGTATTTTCTAATTCTCTGCCTCTTATAAAGAAATGATCTGAGAAATGTGTGAATTATTGCATGGGGTCTGTGAGAAAGCACTCCAAAAGTAAATAGAGCCCTGCAGGGGAGTAGAATAGACAAGAGGCTAGGCATAGTGCCCTCATACCTCTAGAAATCAACTTGGGGAGTGGACATTTCTGCTGAGGCCTTAGAAAACACTGGAACTATTATATCTCTTGCAAGTTAGTATAGCTGTGTATGCATGGGCTTGGTCTGAGGAGTAGCATGTAATGACGTATGCAGTGACATCGGGGGTTGAATTCAAGCATGATAAAATCAACTTGGACTTTTCCTATGGGGCAGAACTCATGTTTGATATGACTTCTGTCTACAGCTGTATTTTGATTAAAATTATGATTTTTAAGTGCACATTGAGTGTTCCTTATTTGTTAAGTAAATTAAACGGAGTACAGAAAAACAGAACCAACACAAACCACCATAGTCCCTGTGCCCAAGAACACTAAGGTAACATGCCTAAATGACTACCGACCGGTAGCACTCACATCGGTAGTCATGAAGTGCTTTGAAAGGCTGGTCATGGCTCACACCATTATCCCAGAAACCCTAGGCCCAATCCAATTTGTATACCGACTCAACAGATCCACAGATGATGCAATCTCTCCACACTGCCCTTTCCCACCTGGACAAAAGGAACACCTATGTGAGAATGCTGTTCATTGACTACAGCTCAGCGTTCAACACCATAGTGCCCTCAAAGCTCATCACTAAGCTAAGGTCCCTGGGACTAAACACCTCCCTCTGCAACTGGATATATATATATATATATATATATATATATATATATATATATATATATATATATATGACTTTCAATGATTGGCCGTGTGGTGCCAGGATAACAACCTCTCCCTCAACATGATCAAGACAAAGGAGATGATGGACTACAGTAAAAGGAGGACCGAGCATCCCTCATTCTCATCGACAGTGCTGTAGTGGAGCAGGTTGAGAGCTTTAAGTTCTAATATGGTCCAAACACACCAAGACATTCGTGAAGAGGGCACTACAAAGCCTATTCCCCATCAGGAGACTGAAAAGATTTGGCATGGGTCCTCAGATACTCAATTTTTAGAGCTGCACCACCGAGAGCGTCCTGACCGATTGCATCACTGACTGGTATGGCAACTGCTCGCCCTCCAGAGGGTAGTATGTACGGCCCAGTACATCAATGTGGCCAATCTTCCTGCCATCCAACACCTCTATACCAGGCGGTGTCAGAGAAAGGCCCTAAAAATTGTCAGACTTCAACCACCCTTCCTTCTTGGTCTGAGGGCAGACACCCATTTTGAAGTTTGCAGGAAGTGCTACCTCATGTGACCATGAGCAACCAAGCCCAACTCATGTCCGGTAAGATGCCACCTTTCCAATAAGTTGGTTCGTCAAATTTCTGCCCTACAGAGCTGCCCCGATCAACTGTACGTGCTGTTATTATGAAGTGGAAATGTCTAGGAGCAACAATGGCTCAGCCGCAAAGTGGTAGGCTCACAGAACGGGACCACTGAGTAATGAAGCGCATAGCGTGTAAATTCCTAAAATCAATGCCAAGCATCAGCTGGAGTGGTGGACTCTGGAGCAGTGGAAATACGTTCTCTGGAGTGATTAATCACGGTTCACCATTGTGGAAGAAAGTAATTACGTACTATGCTGTTTAATTAGACATACTATGGAGTTTTCTTAAAATAATTGTGCATTGCTATATGTTAGTATTCTTTACTGATACAAACTTGTCTTGTGTGACTTAGTCCTAAATCTGAGAGCATACAGATTTAAGAGCCGTTTGGATGCGACCGCAGTATGTGACCTCATGTGTTTTCAAATCGGCAGAGAGCCAACTCTGTTCGTTGGGCTTTGAACCAGTTGGAGTGATTGTTCTTTGCTCCATTTTTGCAAATTTCATAATAAAGTTGTTGTTAGAAGAATGTACAGACTCTTTAGAATTTCCCCCACACCATCTGGGAGTCCGACGGTTTGGCGGATGCCAGGAGAACTCTACATGCCCCAATGCATAGTGCCAACTGTAAAGTTTGGTGGATGAGTAATAATGGTCTGAGGCTGTTCCAACTTTGTGACAACAGCTTGGGGAAGACCATTTCCAGTTTCAGGATGACAATGCCCCCATGCACAGAGGTCCATATAGAAATTGTTTTTTGAGATCGGTGTGGAAGGACTTGACTGGCCTGCACAGAGCCCTGACCTTAACTCTATCAAACTCCTTTGAAATGAATTGGAACGCCGACTGTGAGCCAGGCCTAATCGCCAAACATCAGTGCCTGACCTCTAATGCTCTTGTGGCTGCATGGAAGCAAGTCCCCGCAGCAATGTTCCAACATCTGTTGGTAAGCCTTCCCAGAAGAGTGGGCTGTTATAGCAGTGAGGGGGGACCAACTCCATATAAATGCCCATGATTTTGCAATGAGATGTTCGACGAGCAGGTTTTCACATACTTTGTCTATGGAGATTGCATAGCTGTATGCTTGATTTTATACACCCGTCAGTAACGGGTGTTGCTAAATTAGCCGATTCCACAAATTTGAAGGGGTGTCCACATACTTTTGTATATAGTGTATTTTGATCCCTTTTCATGTCATTTTGGCCACTAGGTCTACCCACTGATCAATCAAAATCAGAAGAAAAGTGTGAACCTCTGATGAACATTGACTCCGGCGTACGGCTACTTGTAGACAAAATGAAATGCCGAACCCACTTGTATTCAACTACATTGTTGATTGTAAATGACAACTCTATACTAACTAGCTACTCAATTATTCTTTCTAAAACAGTCTAATTTCATTGATCTGTATTATGCTATCCTGAATGGTCAGCTGACACTTAGGTCAGGGAAGTTTGAGCTAGCGTTTTTACATTGGGCATTCTAGCTAATATTGAAAAATTATCTTGGGAAATAAACTATTTTACTTTAAGTAATCATACAATGTTTATAGTATCCAAAACATCCAAAGGGTTTAAAGTAGCCAAAACATCCCAAATATACATTTCTACAAAATGTGTAGAATTGCAGCAACTTGCTTTAAAGCTGCATCATTTTCTCTATGGCCCCTGGCAATATGTGTTGAATTGCAAGAAATTAACTCAAATGTTTCTCTCCACTCTCAAGACTGCTAAAATGTTTTGCTCACAAGGTGTGATGGGGAGGCAAAAGGCTGGGGCTGCATGTTTGGGCACGTGAGTATGCTGATCCGCGAGCCACTGCAGCTCCTCATGATGAGTTCAGTTTTTTTTGTGGCCCCCTTCCCTTTCAATGTTGCCCATCCCTGGACTAGAGAGTTGTGTAAGCCTGGTTCTAAAAGTATTGTAAGCTGCCAGAGAGAGCACATACCAAATAATATCTTCACAAAATAAAAGCTGGTGATAATAATTAAGCTGCTCCTTTGGGAACATCTCTTAAAGTAAATTGTCTTTATCACAAACAGGATGGTACATGTTTTATGACATGTCTGGAAAGAATTCCAATTAACATTTTTGGGCTAGCACATATTCAAATATCTTGAAATGTGAAAGAATAATGAGAATGAGAGGGGTAGAAGGTACACAGTAATGATTATCTTGAACAACTGCCAAAGGTCTTATTTCAGGACTGTGTTATCTGCTTGTATGAGTAGGATCCAAAAGGCATTTGCAGACATTTCCATGTGTATGTATGTATGTATGTATGTCTGTATGTGAGAGTGGAATGTTCAAATCAAATCAAAGTTTGTCACGTGCGACAAATACAACAGTGAAATGCTTACTTACAGGCTCTAACCAATGGTTCGAAAAAAAGAGTAGCAAGGCTATATACAGACACCTGTTAGTCAGGCTTATTGAAGTAGTATGTATGTACATGTAGGTATGCAGATAGCCCGGTTAGCCAATGTGAGGGAGCACTGGTTGGTCGGGCCAATTTAGGTAGTATGTACAAGAATGTATAGTTAAAGTGACTATGCATATAAGATATACAGAGAGTAGCAGCAGGGTAAAAGAGGAATGGGGGGAGGGCATACCATGCAAATTAGTTCGGGTAACCATTTGGTTACCTGTTCAGGAGTCTTATGGCTTGGGGGTAAAAACTGTTGAGAAGCCTTTTTGTCCTAGACTTGGCACTCCGGTACCGCTAGCCATGTGGTAGTAGAGAGAACAGTCTATGACTGGGGCGGCTGGGGTCTGACAATTTTTAGGGCCTTCCTCTGACACCGCCTGGTGTAGAGGTCCTGGATGGCAGGCAACTTTGCCCCAGTGATGTACTGGGCTGTACCCACTACCATCTTTTTTTTATTTCACCTTTATTTAACCAGGTAGGCTAGTTGAGGACAAGTTCTCATTTGCAACTGCGACCTGGCCAAGATAAAGCATAGCAGTGTGAACAGACAACACATGGAGTAAACAATTAACAAGTCAATAACACAGTAGAAAAAAAGGAGAGTCTATATACACATTGTGTTCAAAAGGCATGAGGAGGTAGGCGAATAATTACAATTTTGCAGATTAACACTGGAGTGATAAATGATCAGATGGTCATGTACAGGTAGTACAGATATTGGTGTGCAAAAGAGCACAAAAGTAAATAAATAAAAACAGTATGGGGATGAGGTAGGTAAAAATCAGTGGGCTATTTACCGATAGACTATGTACAGCTGCAGCGATCGGTTAGCTGCTCAGATAGCAGATGTTTGAAGTTGGTGAGAGAGAAAAAAGTCTCCAACTTCAGCAATTTTTGCAATTCGTTCCAGTCACAGGCAGCAGAGAACTGGAACGAAAGGCGGCCAAATGAGGTGTTGGCTTTAGGGATGATCAGTGAGATACACCTGCTGGAGCGCGTTACGGGTGGGTGTTGCCATCGTGACCAGTGAACTGAGATAAGGCGGAGCTTCACCTAGCATGGACTTGTAGATGACCTGGAGCCAGTGGGTCTGGCGACGAATATGTAGCGAGGGCCAGCCGACTAGAGCATACAGGTCGCAGTGGTGGGTGGTATACAGTGCCTTGCGAAAGTATTCGGCCCCCTTGAACTTTGCGACCTTTTGCCACATTTCAGGCTTCAAAACAAAGATATAAAACTATTTTTTTTTTTAAGAATCAACAAGTGGGACACAATCATGAAGTGGAACGACATTTATTGGATATTTCAAACTTTTTTAACAAATCAAAAACGTAAAAATTGGGCGTGCAAAATTATTCAGCCCCCTTTACTTTCAGTGCAGCAAACTCTCTCCAGAAGTTCAGTGAGGATCTCTGAATGATCCAATGTTGACCTAAATGACTAATGATGATAAATACAATCCACCTGTGTGTAATCAAGTCTCCGTATGAATGCACCTGCACTGTGATAGTCTCAGAGGTCCGTTAAAAGCGCAGAGAGCATCATGAAGAACAAGGAACACACCAGGCAGGTCCGAGATACTGTTGTGAAGAAGTTTAAAGCCGGATTTGGATACAAAAAGATTTCCCAAGCTTTAAACATCCCAAGGAGCACTGTGCAAGTGATAATATTGAAATGGAAGGAGTATCAGACCACTGCAAATCTACCAAGACCTGGCCGTCCCTCTAAACTTTCAGCTCATACAAGGAGAAGACTGATCAGAGATGTAGCCAAGAGGCCCATGATCACTCTGGATGAACTGCAGAGATCTACAGCTGAGGTGGGAGACTCCGTCCATAGGACAACAATCAGTCGTATATTGCACAAATCTGGCCTTTATGGAAGAGTGGCAAGAAGAAAGCCATTTATTTAAGATATCCATAAAAGTGTTGGTTAAAGTTTGCCACAAGCCACCTGGGAGACACACCAAACATGTGGAAGAAGGTGCTCTGGTCAGATGAAACCAAAATTGAACTTTTTGGCAACAATGCAAAACGTTATGTTTGTTGTAAAAGCAACACAGCTCATCACCCTGAACACACCATCCCCACTGTCAAACATGGTGGTGGCAGCATCATGGTTTGGGCCTGCTTTTCTTCAGCAGGGACAGGGAAGATGGTTAAAATTGATGGGAAGATGGATGGAGCCAAATACAGGACCATTCTGGAAGAAAACCTGATGGAGTCTGCAAAAGACCTGAGACTGGGACGGAGATTTGTCTTCCAACAAGACAATGATCCAAAACATAAAGCAAAATCTACAATGGAATGGTTCAAAAATAAACATATCCAGGTGTTAGAATGGCAAAGTCAAAGTCCAGACCTGAATCCAATCGAGGATCTGTGGAAAGAACTGAAAACTGCTGTTCACAAATGCTCTCCATCCAACCTCACTGAGCTCGAGCTGTTTTGCAAGGAGGAATGGGAAAAAATGTCAGTCTCTCGATGTGCAAAACTGATAGAGACATACCCCAAGCGACTTACAGCTGTAATCGCAGCAAAACGTGACGCTACAAAGCATTAACTTAAGGGGGCTGAATAATTTTGCACGCCCAATTTTTCAGTTTTTGATTTGTTAAAAAAGTTTGAAATATCCAATAAAATGTCGTTCCACTTCATGATTGTGTCCCACTTGTTGTTGATTCTTCACAAAAAAATACAGTTTTATATCTTTGTTTGAAGCCTGAAATGTGGCAAAAGGTCGCAAAGTTCAAAGGGGCCGAATACCTTCGCAATGCACTGTAAGGTGCTTTAGTGACAAAACGGATGGCACTGTGATAAACTGCATCCAGTTTGCTGAGTAGAGTGTTGGAAGCAACCTTGTAGATGACATCGCCGAAGTCGAGGATCGGTAGGATAGTCAGTTTTACTAGGGTAAGTTTGGCGGCGTGAGTGAAGGAGGCTTTGTTGCGGAATAGAAAGCCGACTCTAGATTTGATTTTCGATTGGAGATGTTTGATATGAGTCTGGAAGGAGAGTTTACAGTCTAGCCAGACACCTAGGTACTTATAGATGTCCACATATTCAAGGTCGGAACCATCCAGGGTGGTGATGCTAGTCAGGCGTGCGGGTGCAGGCAGCGAACGGTTGAAAAGCATGCATTTGGTTTTACTAGCGTTTAAGAGCAGTTGGAGGCCATGGAAGGAGTGTTGTATGGCATTGAAGCTCGTTTGGAGGTTAGATAGCACAGTGTCCAAGGACGGGCCGGAAATATATAGAATGGTGTCGTCTGCGTAGAGGTGGATCAGGGAATCGCCCGCAGCAAGAGCAACATCATTGATATATACAGAGAAAAGAGTCGGCCCGAGAATTGAACCCTGTGGCACCCCCATAGAGACTGCCAGAGGACCGGACAGCATGCCCTCCGATTTGACACACTGAACTCTGTCTGCAAAGTAGTTGGTGAACCAGGCAAGGCAGTCATCAGAAAAACCGAGGCTACTGAGTCTGCCGATAAGAATATGGTGATTGACAGAGTCGAAAGCCTTGGCAAGGTCGATGAAGACGGCTGCACAGTACTGTCTTATCGATGGCGGTTATGATATCGTTTAGTACCTTAAGCGTGGCTGAGGTGCACCAGTGACCGGCTCGGAAACCAGATTGCACAGCGGAGAAGGTACGGTGGGATTTGAGATGGTCAGTGACCTGTTTGTTGACTTGGCTTTCGAAGACCTTAGATAGGCAGGGCAGGATGGATATAGGTCTGTAACAGTTTGGGTCCAGGGTGTCTCCCCCTTTGAAGAGGGGGATGACTGCGGCAGCTTTCCAATCCTTGGGGATCTCAGACGATATGAAAGAGAGGTTGAACAGGCTGGTAATAGGGGTTGCGACAATGGCGGCGGATAGTTTCAGAAATAGAGGGTCCAGATTGTCAAGCCCAGCTGATTTGTACGGGTCCAGGTTTTGCAGCTCTTTCAGAACATCTGCTATCTGGATTTGGGTAAAGGAGAACCTGGAGAGGCTTGGGCGAGTAGCTGCGGGGGGGGCGGAGCTGTTGGCCGAGGTTGGAGTAGCCAGGCGGAAGGTATGGCCAGCCGTTGAGAAATGCTTGTTGAAGTTTTCGATAATCATGGATTTATCGGTGGTGACCGTGTTACCTAGCCTCAGTGCAGTGGGCAGCTGGGAGGAGGTGCTCTTGTTCTCCATGGACTTCAGTGTCCCATACATTTTGGGAGTTGGAGCTACAGGATGCAAATTTCTGCCTGAAGAAGCTGGCCTTAGCTTTCCTGACTGACTGCGTGTATTGGTTTCTGACTTCCCTGAACAGTTGCATATCGCTGGGACTAGTCGATGCTATTGCAGTCCGTCACAGGATGTTTTTGTGCTGGTCGAGGGCAGTCAGGTCTGGAGTGAACCAAGGGCTATATCTGTTCTTAGTTCTGCATTTTTTGAATTGAGCATGCTTATCTAAAATGGTGAGGAAGTTACTTTTAAAGAATGACCAGGCATCCTCAACTGACGGGATGAGGTCAATGTCCTTCCAGGATACCCAGGCCAGGTCAATTAGAAAGGCCTACTCACAGAAGTGTTTTAGGGAGCGTTTGACAGTAATGAGGGGTGATCGTTTGACTGAGGCTCCATAGCGGATACAGGCAATGAGGCAGTGATCGCGGTTGAAGACAGCGGAGGTGTATTTGGAGGGCCAGTTGGTCAGGATGACGTCTATGAGGGTGCCCTTGTTTACAGATTTAGGGTTGTACCTGGTGGGTTCCTTGATGATTTGTGTGAGATTGAGGGCATCTAGCTTCGATTGTAGGACTGCCGGGGTGTTAAGCATATCCCAGTTTACGATCACAGAAGTCAACAAATGAGCGTGCCTGGGGACATGCAGGGCCTGGGTTTATCTCCACATCACCCGCGGAACAGAGGAGGAGTAGTATGAGGGTGCAGCTAAAGGCTATCAAAACTGGTCGCCTAGAGCGTTGGGGACAGAGAATAAAAGGAGCAGATTTCTGGGCGTGGTAGAATATATTCAGGGCATAATGCGCAGACAGGGGTATGGTGGGGTGCGGGTACAGCGGAGGTAAGCCCAGGCACTGGGTGATGATGAGAGAGGTTGTATCTCTGGACATGCTGGTTGTAATGGGTGAGGTCACCGCATGTGTGGGAGGTGGGACAAAGGAGGTATCAGGGGTATGAAGAGTGGAACTAGGGGCTCCATTGTAAACTAAAACAATGATAACTAACCTGAACAACAGTATACAAGGCATATTGACATTTAAGAGAGACATACAGCGAGGCATACAGTAATCACAGGTGTTGAATTAGGAGAGCTAGCTAAAACAGTAGGTGAGACAACAGCTAATCAGCTAGCACAACAACAGCAGGTAAAATGGCGTTGACTAGGCAGGGAGGGTTGGATTAACTAAACACAGAGGCTGAGTGCGGCTGGGGCCGACAGATAAAACATAAACAAGCAGAATGGAGTACCGTGATTAATGGACAGTCCAGCATGCATCAGCTATGTAGCCAAGTGATCAGTGTCCAGGGGGCAGCGGTGGATGGGGCAGGGAAGCTAGACTGGCGAGTATTAACCAGGTAAAAAAAAAACGGCTGGCTGTGCAGAAGGTAAAAGCCGCTAGCAGTGGCTAACAATAACTAAATAGCTTGTAGCTAGTTAGCTGGTTAGCTTCTGGAGGTTCTTGAATGTGTTCTAAAAATAAAAAATAATAGTGATTCCGTATCACATTGGGTGAGGCAGGTTACCGGAAAGTATAATCGAATTTAAAAATCGAAAAGAGATTGAAAGTAAATATGGGTCCAGTGAGTGGTTGGGACGCGGCGATTCAGACAGTTAGCAGGCCTGTGCTAACAAGCTAACAGTTAGTAGGCCGGGGCTAAACAAGGTAGCAGTTAGCAGGCCGAATTAGCAAGGAAGCAGATAACAAGGGCTAGAAAGTTAGCCTTTGGGGGACGTCGCGATGGGGTGAGTCTGTTTGCCTCTTCATGCGGTGACATTGATAGACCGGTCGTAGGTCCGGATATTGTAGCCCAGGAGTATGCTTCGGTGGTAGCACAGGAGCTCTGGCCGGGCCTAGCTTCAAGCTAAGTGGATGGAAACGCTAGCCAGGAGTAATCATCCAGGGTTGCAGTTAGCTAGTTGTGAAGATCCAGCTGAAAATGTTCCGTTTGCGGTGGGAATCCGGTGGCAATCCGGGGATAAAAATAATAGGTCCGTTATGCTCTGGTTAGAGTCGCGTTGTTCGAACTGGCGAGAGCTTTCCAAGCTAAAGGTTAGCTGATGATCGGTTAGCTGGTGACCGCTAGCAATGGTTTGCTGGTAGTTAGCTGGCTAGCTTCAGTTGAGGGGTTCCGGATCCGAAGTAAATATAAATACTTTAGAAAAAAAAGCAGATCCGCGCTACATTGTGTGAGGCGGGTTGCAAGAGAGTATTTAGAAGTTGAGGTTTAGCAAAATGTTTTAAAAGATATGCGAAGAAAAATGTTTAAAAAAACGACATATACAAGGGACACGAAACGACGTCTGACTGCTACGCCATCAGGGATCAGTAAGTGAAGTGCCTTGCAGTCGGAGGCCGAGCAATTTCCGTACCAGGCAGTGATGCAACCTGTCAGGATGCTCTCGATGTTGCAGCTGTAGATCCTTTTGAGGATCTCAGGACCCATGCCAAATATCTTTAGTTTCCTGAGAGGGAATAGGCTTTGTCGTGCCCTCTTCACGACTGTCTTGGTGTGTTTGGACCAATCTAGTTTGTTGTTGACGTGGACACCAAGTAATTTGAAGCTCTCAACCTAATCCAGTACAGCCCCGTCGATGAGAATGGGGACATGCTCGGTGCTCCTTTTCCTGTAGTCCACAATCACCTCCTTAGTCTTGGTTACATTGAGGGATAAGTTGTTATTCTGGCACTTCCCGGCTAGGTCTCAGACCTCCTCCCTATAGGCTGTCTCGTCGTTGTTGGTGATCAGGCCTACCACTCTTGTGTCGTCAGCAAACAATGGTGTTGGAGTCGTGCCTGGCCATGCAGTCGTGGGTGAACAGGGAGTACAGGAGGGTACTGAGCATGCACCCCTGGGGAGCTCCAGTGTTGAGGATCAGGTTAGCAGATATGTTGCTACCTACGCTCACCACCTGGTGGCGGCCTGTCAGGAAGTCCAGGATCCATTTGCAGAGGGAGGTGTTTAGTCCCAAGTTCCTTAGATTGGTGATGAGCTTTGAGGGTACTATGGTGTTGAACGCTGAGCTGTAGTCAATTAACAGCATTCTCACATAGGTGTTCCTTTTGTCCAGGTGGGAAAGGGCAGTTTGGAGTGCAATAGAGATTGCATCATCTGTGTATCTGTTTGGGCAGTGGGCAAATTGGAGTGGGTCTAGGGTTTCTGGGATAATGTTGTTGATGTGAGCCATTACCAGCCTTTCAAAGCACTTCATGGCTACGGACGTGAGTGCTACAGGTCTGTAGTCATTTTGGCAGGCCTTTGTGTTCTTGAGCACAGGGACTATGGTGGTCTGCTTGAAGCATGTTGGTATTACAGACTCAATTAAGGACATGTTGAAAATGTCAGTGAAGACACCTGCCAGTTGGTCAGCACATGACCGGAGCACACGTCCTGGTAATCCGTCTGGCCACGCAGCCTTGTGAGTAAGACCTTTAAACAGGTCAACATACACGTCGGCTACGGAGAGCGTGATCACACAGTCGTCCGGAACAGCTGATGTTCTCATGCATGCCTCAGTGTTGCTTGCCTCAAAGCGAGCATAGAAGTGATTTAGCAAGTCTGGTAGGCTCGTGTCACTGGGCAGCTCGCGGCTGTGCTTCCATTTGCAGTCTGTAATAGTTTGCAAGCCCAGCCACATCCGACGAGCGTCGGAGCCGCTTCAATCTTAGCCCTGTATTGACGCTTTGCCCGTTTGATGGTTCGTCGCAGGGCATAGCGGGATTTCTTGTAAGCTTCCGGGTTAGAGTCCCGCACCTTGAAAGTGGCAGCTCAACCCTTTAGCTCTGTGCGAATGTTGCCTGTAATCCATAGCTTCTGGTTGGGGTATGTACATACAGTCACTGTGTGGACGACGTCCTCAATGCACTTATTGATAAAGCCAGTGACTAATGTGGTGTATTCAACAATGTCATCGGAAGAATCCCAGAACATGTTCCAGTCTGTAATAGCAAAGCAGTCCTGTAGTTTAGCATCTGCTTCATCTGACCATTTTTTTTATAGACCGAGTCACTTGTGCTTCCTGCTTTAATTTTTGCTTGTAAGCAGGTATCAGGAGGATAGAGTTGTGGACGGATTTACCAAATGGAGGGCGAGGGAGAGCTTTGTACGCGTCGCTGTGTGTGGAGTACAGGTGATCTAGAATTTTTTCCCCCTGGTTGCACATTTAACATGTTGATAGAGATTTGGTAGAACTGATTTAAGTTTCCCTGCATTAAAGTCTCCCTGCATTAAAGTCTCCGGCCACTAGGAGCACCGTCTCTGGTTGAGAGGTTTCCTGTTTGCTTTTTTCCTTATACAACTGACTGAGTGCAGTCTTAGTGCCAGCATCTGATTGTGGTGGTAAATAAAAAGCCATGAAAAGTATAGCTGAGAACTCTAGGGCAAGTAGTGTGGCCTGCAGTTTATCAATCTTCTCTACTTCAGGCGAGCAAAATCTAGAGACTTCCTTAGATTTCGTGCACCAGCTGCTGTTTATATGCACAGACCCCCCCCCCCCCCCCCCCCCCCCTCGTCTTACCGTGTGCTGTTCTATCCTGCTTGTGCAGCGTGTATCCCGCTAGCGAAATACCCATGTTGTCATTCAGCCACGATTCCATGAGGCATAGGATATTACAGTTTTTGATGTCCAGTTGGTAGGATATTTGTGATCGTACCTCGTCTAGTTAATTGTCCAACGATTGCACGTTGGAGAGTAATATTGACGGTAACGGCAGCTTTCCTAGTTGCCTTCTGCGGGTCCGGACGAGGCATCCGGCTCTTCGTCCTCCGCATTGCTTCCTTTAGAGAATAATTGGGATGTCTTCCCTGTGGGGTGTTTGGAGAATATCGTGCGAGTCCTGCTTGTTGTTGTCGTTGATGTTGTTGAAGAAATCTTTGTCTAATCCAAGGTGAGTGATCGCTGTCCTGATATCCAGAAGCTCTTTTCTTCTGTGAGATACGGTTGCAGAAACATTATGTACAAAATAATTTACAAATATCGCAAAAAGAAACACAATAGCACAATTGGTTAGGACACCGTAAAACGGCGGCCATCTCCGGCATAATTTTTCTCTGGGATTGTTTGGATGCTGACAGGGTTGAGTTAATTGAACTGACCCTATTTCTCTTTCAATTAGGCTCCACATCCAAGAATGCACTCAGAGAATAGAGGGGCTGTTACAGATGGATTAAACATAGAATAATGTAGATATATAGTCAGGTCCATAATTATTGACACCCTTGATAAAGATGCGCAAAAAAGACTGTATAAACGAAATACAAATACTGAGTTACACCTGCTCTTTCCATGACAGACTGACCAGGTGAATGCAGGTGAAAGCTATGATCTGTTATTGATGTCACTTGTTAAATCAGTGTAGATGAAGGGGAGGAGACAGGTTACCTAGAGTTGATGTACGCTCCCCTGTGGAAATCTATTTTTTTTTTAAATCCCCATTGAAATCTGTGAGTTTAAGCTAAAGATGTCTGTTTTGGATGCGTCTCAATCAACCTCATCTGCCAATGTCGCACTTCCGAAAGGTGACAGTGCTAGAGCGATGTTTGTCAGACCATGAGGCATCCCGAAAATCAATTCTCTCACAAAATTGTCTATCGTTTGAACGGTTTGGCCTGCAAACTATGACCTCTCTATGGAAAGATGACTAACAAACACGATGGGGTTCTCAGTTTTCCTCTATGATGCCTATAATTGGGACTCTGATGGCGGTACAGCCGATCTACCAACTTCTGTCTGTATCGTCCGAACAGCTGGGGCTACACACGAATATGACCCCTCTGTGGAAAGTTGAGACTCCCACGAACATGACGGTTGTTTTGCATACAGGCCTCACAAGACTTGTCAGAAAAGGTCCCCCTGTACCAGTTATTTGTTTTTATGGAAGTACAGTATATATACAGACAGTTTAGTGCCAAAAAGAAGGTATTAAATACATGTACAAAACCATTTCCTGATCTTTCTTATAACTCTTAGATATAGGACAGACACTTCAGAACAAACTTCCTTTAGATTTTGTTGGGGAACTATCAGTTGTTCAATGTAGTGAATCTGATATTCAATGCGATTTTATGGGCTAATAGCAGTAAGGCCAAATTTCTTTTTCAGCAAATCATTTTTTTATATTTTTTGGATACCTCAAGGGATCTTAATATTCTAAATCAAACAGCAAAATGATCTTTGTTCTGACCTCCTTAAAACAATTCCATATGGTTTAGTAGAACCCCCCCTACTCCCCCGTCTTAGACATGGCTTAGACTGTAATGGGTAAAAAAAAAATATTCAGATTGTGTATGTGTGCCATTCAGTGGGTGAATGGGCAAAACAAAAAGAATGGGCAAGACAACAGATTTAAGTGAACGGGGTATGGCAGTAGGTGCCAGGCGAATCGGTTTGAGTGTGTCAAGAACTGCAACAGTGCTGGGTTTTTCCACACTCAACAGTTTCCCATGTGTAATAAGAATGGTACATGACCCAAAGAACATCCAGCCAACTTGACACTGTGGGAAGCATTGGAGTCAACATGGGCCAGAATCCCTGAGGAATGCTTTTGACACCGTGTACAAGTACAAGTACAAGTCCCAACAAATTGAGGCTGTTCTGAGGGCAAAAGAGGGCTGCAATATTAGGAAGGTGTTCCTAATGTTTTTTTAAATTATTATATTATACAATTGCTCAAATAAATAGATTTCAAGTTACACTTTTTTTTTAACTATTAGTACCCCTGTTTTCAATATTTTATATTACTTCACCTTGCGAGGATAATGACACTGAACATTCATCTAAAATGGATTATGAGATTGGGGAACACTCTGGGAGGGATCTTAGACCATTCCTCCATACAGAATATTTCCAGATCCTTGATATCCTTTGTATGTGCTTATGGACAGCCCTGTTTAATTCAAACCACAGGTTTTCAATGGGGTTCAAGTATGGAGGCTGAGATGGCCATTGCAAAATGTTGATTTTGTGGCCATTTAACCATTTCTTCGTGAAGCAGTACATAGGCACTGACTAATAACCGACTTGCCAAAACTATAGTTTGTTAACAATACATTTGTGGAGTGGCTGAAAAACGAGTTTTAATGACTCCAAAAACTAAGTGTATGTAAACTTCCGACTTCAACTGTAAACAGCTTATTGTATTCATTCACGTATCTACGCGCTCTCCTCCTCTCACCTTTTCCATTCACTTGTGGACTACCGAGATCAACACATCAGCTGTCTGTGACCAGGCGAAAAAATCTTTACAGTCCAAACCATATCATAACTGCTACACACAGCCTACATCATTGTCACCATATTAGCAAAGTAACATCTATCACGTTTCAGATAAGACCCAAATGCAGACTGTGTTGAAGTAACAATGTTTAATAAGCACAAGGACAGGTGAAACAGATCAGGGCATGACAGTCATAGTCAACGTAGCTAATATAACTAACTTGTTAGTAAACCAGCTACAATCATGCTGTACAGTGTACAGCCAGTGAGCAGTTTAGTAGTTATGCCAGCGGGCCCTGGTGGCAGTAAATTAGTAAGACCAAAAGCTTACCTTGGAAGTGTTGGATAATCATAGCCAGCCATCTAACATGGCATCCCTCTGTTTGAGCCGGGTGTTTTGAGTAGACTAAACTAGCTACAGTAGCTGCATTTGCTAGCTAAGTAAATGAAAGGGAAAAAAGACAATCTCCCTCGCCGTCTTTCTCGCTTGCTCCTCCATTTTTGAAGAAATTAATTTGTTCAAAACTGTTAAACTATTGTCCTGGTCTCTCTCTTTGAGTCAACTACTTACCTATTTTTATGCACTGCAGTGCTAGATCGCTCTAGCTCATGCTTGCAGTACTAGATTCATTCTCTGATCCTTTAATTGGGTGGACAACATGTCAGTTCATCCTGCAAGAGTTCTGATAGGTTGGAGGTTGGAGGATGTCCTTCGGGAGTTGTCATACATTCTGTGTAAGTCTATGGAAAGGGGTGAGAACCATGACCCTCCTAAGTTGTGTATTGAAGTCAAATTACCCAGAGTTGGACGGAAGCTAGCTGACTAGCACACCATGGTGCTACCATATAGGGTGCTGTTGAGGCTACTGTGGACCT
This sequence comes from Oncorhynchus mykiss, assembly GCF_013265735.2. Taxonomy (NCBI): domain Eukaryota; kingdom Metazoa; phylum Chordata; class Actinopteri; order Salmoniformes; family Salmonidae; genus Oncorhynchus; species Oncorhynchus mykiss. The sequence goes on along the minus strand of NC_048566.1, from coordinate 72,397,554 downwards.
TCATTGCGTTTTAATCAGTTAGTGAAGTGAATATATTTTGTACACTTATCTAAAAATTACAACTTTCTAAATGTGTCACAATTTTTTTGAATGAAATTCAATGAGGAGGATGATCCTCCCCTTCCTCCTCTGAGGAGCCTCCACTGCTTCATGTGTGTAATTAGGCATGGAGAGCAAGGTCATGAATTGAAAGACTCTTTAAAAGGTATTTTTAATAGTTGAATCAAACATCCTTTTAGTAATAACATTTCAGTTATTCAACCTTCATGCATTGCATTCATTGAATTCCACACTCTTTGCAACTAAATTAATTCCTTTCCCATAAATGAATATACAGTATATACAGAACAAATACTGCCTACAGTCATTCAATTCAACTGGATAAATTCTATGTTGCGGGTTTGATGTCAGGAGATCTGTGAGATCTTGATCAGGCTTACTGTAATATACACAGTAACAACTCAAATGTTGCAATATGAAAAGTCCTTTACTTTTAAATACAGTGCCGTCAGAAAGTATTCATACCCCTTGACTTATTTAACATGTTGTTACAGCCTGAATTCAAAATGGATGGCATCTATTTTCTCTTCGCAATATACACAAACACACACACACACAATACCCCATAATGACAAAGCGAAAACATGTTTTTAGATATGTTTGCTAATTTTCTCATATTCACACCCCTGAGTCAATACTTTGTAGAAGCCCCTTTGGCAGTGACAACAGCTGTGAGTCTTTCTGGTTAAATCTCTAAGAGCGTTCTACAGCAGGAACGTGCAACATTTGCCCACAATTCTTAAAATAATTATTCAAGCTCTGTCAAATTGGTTGTTGATCATTGTTAGACAACCATTTTTAGGTCTTGCCATATATTTATGTAGATTTATGTGAAAACTGTATCTCGGCCAATCAAGAACATTCACTTGGAACCATTCCATTTATTTTTATCCTGAAAAACTCCCCAGTCCTTAACAATTACAAGGATAGACATTACATGATGCAGCCATCCCTATCCTTGAAAATATGAAGAGTGGTACTCAGTAATGTGGTGTATCGGATTTGCCCCAAACATAACACTTTGTATTCAGGACAAAAAGTGAATTTGTTTGCCACATTTTCTGCATTATTACTTCAGTGCCTTGTTACAAACAGGATGCATGTTTTGGAATATTTTTATTCTATACAAGCTTCCTTCTTTAAAACTGTCAGTTAGGTTAGTATTGTAGAGTAACTACAATGTTGATGATCTATCCTCAGTTCTCCTATCACAGCCATTAGAGTTCAACTGTTTTAAAAAGTTACCATTGGCCTCATGGTGAAACCCCTGAGCGGTTTCCATCCTCTCCAGCAACTGAATTAGGAAGGACGCCTGTATCTTTGTAGTGAATGGGTGCATTGATACCCCATCCAAAGTGTTATTAATAAGTTCACCATGCTCAAAGATATATTTAATGTCAGTTTTTTTTACCCATCTACCAATAGGTGCCCTTCTTTGCAAAGCATTGGAAACCCTCCCCTGGTCTTTATGGTTGAATCGGTCTTAGAAATTCACTGGTCGACTAAGGGACCTTACAGATAAATTGTACATGTGTGGTACAGGGATGAGGTAGTCCTCAAAAAAATAATGTTAAACTACTAGTATGGCACACAGAGTAAGCCCATGTAACTTGTTACTTGGTAAGCTATTTTTTAACTCATGAACTCATTTAGGCTTAGCATAGCAAAGGTGTTGAATACTTATTGACTCAAGCCATTTAAGAAAAAAAATAAAAAATTATAATTTGTAAACTTAGGGCTCTTTCATACCGTCCCTAGGAGGGGTGCGTCACTGATGTGATCTTCCTGTCTTTGTGGGCTATACTCGGCCTTGTCTCAGGATGGTAAGTTGGTGGTTGAAGACATCCCTCTAGTGGTGTGGGGGCTGTGCTTTGGCAAAGTGGGTGGGGTTATATCCTTCCTGTTTGTCCCTGTCCGGGGATGTCCTCGGATGGGGCCACAGTGTCGAATGACCCCTCCTGTCTCAGCCTCCAGTATTTATGCTGCAGTAGTTGTGTCGGGGGGCTAGGGTCAGTTTGTTATATCTGGAGTACTTCTCCTGTCCTATCCGGTGTCCTGTGTGAATTTAAGTATGCCCTCTCTAATTCTCTCTCTCGGAGGACCTGAGCCCTAGGACCATGCCCCAGGACTACCTGACATGATGACTCCTTGCTGTCCCCAGTCCACCTGGCCGTGCTGCTGCTCCAGTTTCAACTGTTCTGCCTGTGATTATTATTATTTGACCATGCTGGTCATTTATGAACATCTTGGCCATGTTCTGTTATAATCTCCACCCGGCACAGCCAGAAGAGGACTGGCCACCCCACATAGCCTGGTTCCTCTCTAGGTTTCGGCCTTTCTAGGGAGTTTCTTAGCCACCGTGCTTCTACACCTGCATTGCTTGCTGTTTGGGGTTTTAGGCTGGGTTTCTGTACAGCACTTTGAGATATCAGCTGATGTACGAAGGGCTATATAAATACATTTGATTTGATTTAAACATTTGAAAAACATAATTCCACTCTAACGTTATGGGGGATTGTGTGTAGGTTAGTCAACAACAAAAATGTAGGCAGTAACACAACAACAAGTAGAAAAGTTATTCACACCTCTTGACTTTATGAAGGCACTGTATAAATGTTTGTACTTCTATTAACATAGACCAAGGCTGCAAGGCTACCCATTTAAATATACTGTAAACTTACTAAGCAAAAATAGTAATTTACAGGTGAATGAACATTACTTTAAATATGTTGGATTTGGGAAGACTAGAGTTGACATGTTGACACTTTCAAGGGTTTAGAGCACTACATCTTAAATTTATGAGAAATTGCTGTTGAGATTTTACCTTCTCAAATGTCTATTCTTTAATCACCTGTTGTTGAAGATATCATACTTCACAGCTTGATATAGAACAAGTGGATCATCAGGTTTGTTGAGAAGTGCCAATAAATATATTTTTTTAAACCTAAGCCACATTTTGAAAGTGAAAGAAAAAAAATGAATTAGGATTTATTTTGTCATTTTACATAAAGAACAAAGATGTCTTGATTAATAGGTCTTCACACCACAGAGTTAATACTTGGCAAATTTGGCAGTCATTACAGCTGTGCATCATATTGAATAATATTCTACAAACTTTGCATAACTCTTAGGGCAACAATTATCCATGGGTTTTGTCAAAATCTCAAGCTCAGTAAATTTGGTTGGAAATAATTAATGGACAGCAATATGTAAACCTTGTCACCGATTCTCAAGCTAATTTTTGTTGGGATGTCTGCCCTGTGGGGTGTTGTTCATCCTGACCAACTCCCCAGTCCCTGCTGGTGACAAGCATACCCATAACATGTTGCCACCACAATACTTGAAAATACAGATGGTTTCATTCTGTTGTGTTATATTGGATTTGACCCAAGCCCGTAGTTTTTAATTTAGGCAAAAAAATGTATTTGCAGTGTTGTCTTATACTATTACTTAATGGCCTTGTTACAAACATAATGGATGATTTGGAGTGGATTTTCTTAAGCAGGCTTTGTCACTGTCATACAGGCTAGTAATGTGGAGTGATTGCAATTTTGTTGATCCTCTGTATTTTCAGGTGTTGTTGTGGCAGCATACATTTGATTTAATGACTTCAAGCTGAGCGTAAAAGTTCAGCCCTAAAGCCCAATTGAAATTTAAAGGTAATGTTCCTGTGTTTGCCGAGACTGCGTTCACGGTAAACGTTGCAAATGTCGGCTCAATCGGAAATTACCTTTACATTTATATTGCACAATCTGTAACGCTTCAACGATACATATTGAACAGAGACCTTAATTATAAGGCAGCAAAATGTGAAGACTAAGGGGTGTGGAGACTTTCACTAGGCACTCTATATCTAATGTATTCTGAACATCTGGAATCAATATTCCCTCTGAAGTTCTAATATAAGACATTTGATCTGTTGGTGTTCAGGACCACTTCACTGTGGAATTGCAATTAACAAGACATCGTACTTGTCATGCCAAATACATATTGACGAGCTTTAAATTGTACATATTTTCTTATGTACAGTACTTCTTGTGGATTTGTATTTATGTATAGCTCAGATTATTATCATTCCACCCATCTCACTGTTGTGGAATAAATGCATGAGATATCAGCAATTTGGAGTAGATCTAACAGATTGGTCCTTGACCATACTTTCCCAGTTTGTGTGTGCAATGAGCACATGATTGACAGAACTTCAACATTTCAAAGAAGCCAAGGACAGGAACTATGCCACAGAAGATGATGCCTTGTAGCAAGTGGACAAATATTGCAGATGCTTTTTCCATTTTGTGACCTTGGACATCCAAGCTGCCCGTTGCAGCAGATAGACCTGGTGCATCACCAGCCAGTATCCAAACAGCAGCAGGAAGTTCTGCAGGGTCTGCGGTGCATTAGATGGCCTGACACGGTGCCACACTAAAATCAACCCTGATAATAAACCTACAGCCACAAAATAATAGACTGCTCCTGCCAATCTTAAACCTGAATGTGCAATAATGACCCGAATAGATGCAGAACACAGCAGTGATCCAGGAAACTATCAGTCTGTGGGATGCTACATTTATCATATGCCAGGAGATTGTCATGCCCTGTTTAAGATGGCTTCTGTATGGTATTTGTTTTGATATGAAAACATTCAGAATATGAGAGGGCCAATGTTTAGAGACTTAACGTAGCCTACAGTACGTTTCACAGGTAAGGAATGGGAGTGAATGGAGGAGATTATTAAGACAACCAAAGTATGTATATACACAGTACCTTCAGAAGATATTCATACCACTCGTCTTATTCCTAATTTTGTTGTTACAGCCTGAACTAAAAATGTATTAAATATATTTTAAATTTCTCACCCAGCTACACACAATACCCCATTATGACAAAGTGAAAGAATGTTTCTTGAATTTTAAAATGTTTTACCGAAAGTGAAATCCAGAAATCTCTCATTTACATAAGTATTCACACCCTTGTTAGAATCACAATTAAAAGTGATTACAGCTGTGAGTCCTCCTTTGCACACCTGGATTGTACAATATTTGCACATTATTAGGTGTGCTTCTAAAGCAAAGCACAACTCTAGATTTCCTGCATAGTCTTATTATTCTTCTCTAGAGGTTAAATGATTAGGAACATATTTTAGATAGCATTTATACTTTTTGAACTATAACATTATTTAAATGAGCTCCCAATGCATTTCAATGGCAACCCCCCTTCTCTTATTTAAGCTATCAAAACAAAACCAACGTTGAGATGTTCAGACTGGTCCAACTTATATGGCTTGTCAAATGATATTTAATACCATGTATACTTGGAACTATATGTAAATGTGTATATATTAACATGGGTTTGAATGAAAATAGGAATACAGTGGTAGCATTTCAAAAGGGTCCTTTTCCTTGCAAGACTAACTTTAGAACATCCTACATCCACAGATACAATCGCTATCACACTGCACACTACCCTATCCCGTCTGGACAAGAGGAATACCTATGTAAGAATGCTGTTCATTGACTACACTTAACACCATTGATAAAGAAATGTATATGTTTAAAGTAATGACTAAAGAATTCCACCCCGAAATGTATTTAATGGTGTGAAATGTATTAAAATTCTGAGACTATAATCCAATAATGTAATTTTCATCATAGGTACACTTCAACTATGACAGACAAAATAAGAAAAAAATCCAGAAAATCAGATTGTAGGATTTTTTATGAATTTATTTGCAAATTATGGTGGAAAATAAGTATTTGGTCAATAACAAAAGTTTCTCAATACTTTGTTATATACCCTTTGTTGGCAATGACAGGTCAAATGTTTTCTGTAAGTCTTCACAAGGTTTTCACACACTGTTGCTGTTATTTTGGCCCATTCCTCCATGCAAATCTCCTCTAGAGCAGAGATGTTTTGGGGCTGTTGCTGGGCAACACGGACTTTCAACTCCCTCCAAAGATTTTCTATGGGGTTGAGATCTGGAGACCAGGACCTTGAAATGCTTCTTACGAAGCAACTCCTTCGTTGCCTGGGCGGTGTGTTTGGGATCATTGTCATGCTGAAAGACACTGCCACGTTTCATCTTCAATGCCCTTGCTGATGGGAGGTTTTCACTCAAAAGTTCACGATACATGGCCCCATTAATTCTTTCCTTTACACGGATCAGTCGTCCTGGTCCCTTTGCAGAAAAACAGCCCCAAAGCATGATGTTTCCACCCCCATGCTTCACAGTAGGTATGGTGTTCTTTGGATGCAACTCAGCATTTTTTGTCCTCCTAACACGACGAGTTGAGTTTACCAAAAAGTTCAATTTTGGTTTCATCTGACCATATGACATTCTCCCAATCTTCTTCTGGATCATCCAAATTGCTCTCTAGCAAACTTCAGACGGGCCTGGACATGTACTGTCTTAAGCAGGGGGACACGTCTGGCACTGCAGGATTTGAGTCCCTGGTGGCGTAGTGTGTTACTGATGGTAGGCTTTGTTACTTTGGTCCCAGCTCTCTGCAGGTCATTCACTAGGTCCCCCTGTGTGGTTCTGGGATTTTTGCTCACCGTTCTTGTGATCATTTTGACCCCATGGGGTGAGATCTTGCGTGGAGATTTTCAGTGGTCTTGTATGTCTTCCATTTCCTAATAATTGCTCCCACAGTTGATTTCTTCAAACCAAGCTGCTCACCTATTGCAGATTCAGTCTCCCCAGCCTGGTGCAGGTCTACAATTTTGTTTCTGGTGTCCTTTGACAGTTCTTTGGTCTTGGCCATAGTGGAGTTTGGAGTGTGACTGTTTGAGGTTGTGGACAGGTGTCTTTTATACTGATAACAAGTGCCATTAATACAGGTAATGAGTGGAGGACAGAGGAGCCTCTTAAAGAAGAAGTTACAGGTCTGTGAGAGCCAGAAATCTTGCTTGTTTGTAGGTGACCAAATACTTATTTTCCACCATAATTTGCAAATAAATTCATAAAAAATCCTACAATGTGATTTTCTGGATTTTTATTCTCATTTTGTCTGTCATAGTTGAAGTGTACCTATGATAAATTACAGGCCTGCCATCTTAAGTGGGAGAACTTGCACAATTGGTGGCTGACTAAATACTTTTTTGCCCCACTGTATGTGTGGGAAAGGTTACGAGGAAGAAATGTATGGTTGAGAAAACAAAGGCTGGTAGACTACACATGACCTGGTTATGGCTCTGAAAAAGATGACAACAGGAAAGAGGGCCTTTCCAAGGCCTCTAATCTAGGGAGGAGCCGAACGGCGTGAAACTGCCAAGGCTGGTAGAAAATAAGGGGACTTTGCCTAATTCTTATTAACCCTAGCTTTACAACCTAGGGGGAATTGGTCAAAGCTAGCGATTGTTATCATTGGGATGGAAAATGTGACAACCATAGTACCCTTCAAGCTCGGAGCCCAGGGTCTGAGCCCCGCCCTGTGCAACTGGGTCCTGGACTTCCTGAAGGCCCACCCACAAATGGTGAAGGTAGGCAACACCACTATGCTGATCCTCAACACAGGGGCCTCCTGTACTCCTTGTTCACCCATGACTGCGTGGCCACACACACCTCCAACGCAATCATCAAGTTTGCAGACAACACAGTGGTAGGCCTGATAAATCACCAACGGGACAGCCTCCAAGGAGGTGGTGAGGGCCCTGGCGGAGTGGAGCCACACAGACAGGTGCATCAAAATGTGGAAAATGTCAAGGGGTCCAAATACTTTCCAAAGGCACTGTACTCCTCCTGTACTCCCTGTTCACCCATGACCGCAGTGCCCTTGGAAAGTATTCAGATCGCTTGACTTTTTCCACATTTTAATGCACGTGTGGGTGGACTATTTCAGATTGTCAGTGATGTGTACACTTAAGAACTTGAAGCTTTTCACCTTCACCACTGCGGCCTCGTGGACGCTGTCTCATGAAGTCCACGATCAGCTCCTTCATTTTGTTGACGTTGAGAGAGGTTATTTCCGGCAAATAAATAACGTTTTTTGCCTAAATTAAAAACTACAGGCTACAACTCTCATGTTCAGGCTATCCCATCTTGAAATTCTTTAAATAAAAGTGTATAGACTAGCTGTAAACATTAGCATAAAATAACTATTGAACCGCTCAAGCTAGAGACAAACCCATTGTTATGTTCAGGCTAACCTAACTTCAATTTTTACTACTTTTATCATTTCTAACTTTAAATTAGCGTACATTTACATAATAAGGCGCCAACAGCAACTATTGAACTGTTCAAGCTAGAGACACCAAACCAACTTTCACATGTTCATGCTGTCCTAACTTCACATTCTTTAAAACCTATATAAAATATACAATTAGCATAACTTCATTGATTTAATTCCAGAAATAACAGTGATATAATTGTTAAATGCTACCGCTCTATAACCATTTCAGCTACAAACACTAAAACATTACAGTTTTCAGATCTTGTCAAAACCATAAATACTTTAAAACCAGCTAGCAAGCACACATTTTATTTTTTTAATTCTTCAAGCTCTGACTAGTTGGTTGTTGATCATTGCTTGATAGGTATCAAGTCTTGTCATAGATTGTCAAGCCGATAAGTCATAACTGTAATGAGGCCGCTCAGGAACATTCAATGTAATCTTGGTAGGCAACTTCAGTGTGTGTTTGGCCTTGTTTTAGGTTATTGTTCTGCTGAAAGGTGAATTTGTCTCCCAGTGTCTCTTGGAAAGCAGACTGAACCAGGTTTTCCCTGTGCTTCTCTATTCCATTTATTTTTATGCTAAAACAATTAAAAAAGTCTTGGCTGACAACAAACATACCAATAACATGATGCAGACACCACCATGCTTCAAAATATCAAGATTGACATTTGATTAGGCATTATATTGGATTTGCCCCAAACATACTGTAAGACTTTTTATTCAGGACAGAAAGTTAAATTTGCCACATTTTTTGCAATATTACTTTAGCGCCTTGTTGCAAACAGGGTGCATGTTTTGGACATTAACTTTTAATTTTGAATTAATTTGTGACATTTCTCAGAAAACAAATTCCACCTTGACATTATGGCCAGTGACAAAAAAAAGAAAAAAAAAACTCAAATGAATCCATTTTAATTTCAAGCTGTAACAAAATTTGGGAAAATTCAAGGGGTGTGAATACTTTCTGAAGGCACTTTCATACCTCGTGCTCAAGGCACTCGTGCCAACTTAGTATCTCAACACTATTTCCACACAGCAGCTATACAGACAACTGAACATGACAGACATAAATGGCTTTGAGAGTGCATATACAGTACCCAATCAAATTTCATTCCATATACTGTAATCCGTATCGGTTGGCTTTTAAGGCTTTGCGTTGAAGAAAATAAAAGGCTTTGTAGGGGAATATTTTCATTCAGAGATGAGTCAGCCCCCCTGCCGTGCGGGTTCTGTGGGGGGGTACATCAGTGAGTTAAGGTATTACCTAACACCAGTTCTTACCTAAGTTTCTCTTCTACCTGTGTAGTAATGCTGTAGTCACTCAAGCTAAACAGTCTAACATGTCATAACCAAGTAAATCAGTATTTGCGTTGTATTAGCATAGTCAGAGTTGACTTATTGGAGTAAAATAAGACTGCATTGTTGGCGCTTGTGTGATACTTTTAGAGCTAGATTACATCAGATCCACACTAGCCGACATCCGCATAGCGGCTGAACTACATTAGAGCTGTCAAATTCACAAGAAGCTCCCCCAGCATTAGGCTATACCTAAGTGGACATTGCCATTGACCGAACGGAGTCTAATAAAAAAAAAAAATGCAGCCTTGTTTACAAATCCGAACACTGAAATGTGAAATCGAAATGTGTAATCGATTAGGCTGATTGAAAATCATTCAACATAATATGGATTTCTATTTCAGCATCATTATTTCTATATAAAAGCTAGTCTACACTTTCTCTTTCTGAACTTGTAACGCAAGTGGGACGGGTATGACTTTGTGACAATGACCACAAGAGCAGCTGCTCACCAATTTGACAGCTCCAACACAGTTACACCTCTGACACTGACAAAACATCAGCTATGTGGATGTCTCCTATCAGCTCGTTCTGATTGAATCTAGGACTTAGTGCGCAACATCTCGTTGCATTTCCCTGCATTTAAATTCAGGTCTAGGTTTTTGGTATGGGTGCCGTGAACTGAGTGTTCAGAAGTGGGGCATTGTTTACAACCACCTCATGATTTAGTTGTGCTGCATTTGCTATGATCAGACAGACTAAGTAATCCCTCTGTCAGGTTGGCATTTATTGGGAAGCCTCGTGTACTGGAGGCAGATGTGCAGGGTACTCACAAGCTGGCACAGCTACAAAGTCATAACATATTATTTTAAATGTAACCCTAACCACATTGCTCACCTTATGCCTAACTCTAACCTTCAAATAAGACCAAAAATCACATTTGTTTTAAATTGACTTTGCAGCTGGCCCATCGAGTAGAAATTGCTCAGCTCTGCCTCCAGGACAAGACTAATGCCAACAAACAACCTGTGTGGGTTGACGTTTATTGGCACAAGGTCCCCCTCATGGGCCTCTGATAAGTATTGGCTTATCATCTCTGGGCATTTTTATGTATTTTATTGTACATGTAGAGGACTTTTTTCTGGGCAGAGTAAGCTGGCAGAAACATGAAGAATTGTGAAAACAATGTGCCAGTACATAAATCCAAGGGACAATCGCAACATGGTGAGAGTTGTTTTTCATTCTAAGAATCTCTACAATGGGATGATTGATAGTGCTACAAGCTTTGAGATTTCTCTCCATCTAGAAGTATCAGAACAGTACATTATATCAAAAACACATTTTCAGCATTGTATATTTGGGCTCCCAAGTGGCATAGCGGTCTAAGGCATTGCATCTCAGTGCTTGAAGTGTCACTACAGACCCTGGTTTGATCCCGGGCTGTGTTTCAACCAGCCATGATCAAGAGTTCAATAGGGCGGCGCAAAATTGGCCCACGGTTGTCCGGGATAGGGGAGGGTTTTGCCGGGGTAGGCAGTCATTGTAAAATAAAAATGTGTTCTTACTTGCCAAGTTAAATAAAAAGGTTTAAAAAATGAGGTATGCTTTGAAAGGGCCTCTGTAGCTCAGTTGGTAGAGCATGGCTTTGGCGCTTGCCATGTCAGGATAGTGGGTTTGATTACCGGGACTACCCATAAATAGTAGTTCCATTTGGTATGTATGAGCATTGAATAGGCTCTTGTTCTTCCTCTCTCTCTGAAGGACATAAAGTTGAAGTCGGAAGTTAACATACACTTAGGATGGAGTCATTAAAACTTGTTTTTCCAACCACTCACACATTTCTTGTTGGTGCAAGTCATTTTTCCAACAATTGTTTAGACAGATTTCACATTTCAATTGGGTCAGAAGTATACAAACACTAAGTTGACTGTGCCTTTAAACAGCTTGGAAAATTACAGAAAATCATGTCATGGCTTTAGAAGCTTCTGATAGGCTAATGGACATCATTTGAGGTGTACCTGTGGATATAGTTCAAGGCCTACCTTCAAACTCAGTACCTGACATCATGGGGAAATCAAAAGAAATCAGCCACGTCCTGAGAAAACACATTTTAGACCTCCACATGTCTGGTTCATCCTTGGGAGCAATTTCCAAACACCTGAAGGTACCACATTCATCTGTACAAACAATAGTACGCAAGTATAAACACCATAGGACCACGCAGCCATCATACCGCTCAGGAAGGAGACACAGTCTGTCTCCTAGAGATAAATGTACTTAAGCGAAAAGTGCAAATCAATCCCAGAACAGCAAATGACCTTGTGAAGATGCTGGAGGAATCAGCTACAAAAGTATCTATCCACAGTAAAACAATTCCCTATTTCGACATAACCTGAAAGGCTGCTCAGCAAGGAAGAAGCCACTGCTCCAAAAAATGCCAGACTACAGTTTGCAACTGCACATGGGGACAAAGATCGTACTTTTTGGAGAAATGTCCTCTGTTCTGATGAAACAAAAATAGAACTGTTTGGTCATAATGACCCTCGTTCTGTTTGGAGGAAAAAGGGGGATGCTTGCAAGCCGAAGACACCATCCCAACCATGAAGCAGGTGCGGCTGCTTTGTTGCAGGAGGGACTGGTGCACTTCGCAAAAAAGATGGCATCATGTGGCAGGAGAATGATGTGGATATATTGAAGCAACATCTCAAGACATCAGTCAGGCAGTTAAAGCTTGGTTGCAAGTGGGTCTTCCAAATGGACAATGGCCCCAAGCATACTTCCAAAGTTGTGGCAAAATGGCTTAAGGACAAAGTCAAGGTATTGGAGTGGCCATCACAAAGCCCTGACCTCAATCCTATAGAAAATCTGTGGGCAGAACTGTAAAATTGTGTGCGAGCCAGGAGGCCTACAAACCTGACTCAGTTACACCAGCTCTGTCTGGAGGAAAGGGACAAAAATTCACCCAACATATTGTGAGAAGCTTGTGGAAGGCTTCCCGAAATGTTTGACCAAAGTTAAATTTAAAAAGGCATTGCTACCAAATACACTCAATTTGTATGTAAACTTCTGACCCACTGGGAATGTGATGAAATAAACTAAACCTGAAATAAAATCACTCCACTATTATTCTGACATTTCACATTCTTAAAATAAAGTGGTGATCCGAACTGACCTAAGACAGGGAATTTTTACTAGGATAAAATGTCAGGAAATGTGAAACACTTTAGCCAAATACATTTCAACTCCAGTTTATGTGAACATCTGACTTCAACTGTAGATATTATTCCTGACACCAGCTGGAGGGCAGATTTGTCTCAGTGGGACAATGGTGTGAAGACAGCAATACAATGATGGTTAAATACTTTATATGACATTCACCACCTCAGACTCCCACATGCTGCATCAATTATGTAACCCGAGTGTATAACCCCTCAAAGATCATTTGAAATACAGACAGTATAGCATTCAATACAACAGTTCTTGGCTGGGATTACTTCTTACTGATCTTTTCCTTACTGAATCAAGAACAGATAGAAAAATACATCAAAACAAGGATATTGAAAAGTATGGCATCAGGCATGCCAACACTAGACAAATCTTCACAAAACACTCACCATGGAACAAATTGAAAACAGTTTTTAAGAGTGAAACATAAAACGTGAGCTGACAAGGCTGATTCATGGCATGGTATTAGGTTGGCTTTACCAACCAGATCCCCTTAGGTCTGTATCTTATCATAAATTCATCTCTATACAGATGTAGGATTTTCCTTTGATCACCCTGTTGGTGCTAACTTGTGGTGTATTCAAGGTTTAGAAAGGCTTCAAAAGTTTAATTTCCACTTGAGAATTTCAGACTCGAAGGTGAGCTTTTACCCACTGAAGTCAGTTACGACGCCGAACTGCAGTCAGGTCAAGACCCTGCTGAGGATGACGAGCATGCAGATGATCTTCCCGGAGATGGTTTCCGACAGTTTCTTCAAAAATTCTTCAGTTGTGCACACCCACGGTTTCATCAGCTGTCTAAGTGGCTGGTCTCAGACGATCCCGCAGGCGAAGAAGACAGATTTGGATGTTCTGGGCTGGAGTGGTTACAGCTGGTCTGTGTTTTTAGGCCGGTTGGATGTACTTACAAATTCGCTAAGAAGATGGAGGCAGCTTATGGTGGAGAACTGAACATTACATTCTCTGGCAACAGCTCTGGTGGACATTCCTGCAGTCAGCATGCCAATTGCATGCTCCATCAACACTTGAGACATCTGTGGCATTGTGTTGAGTGACAAAACTGCACATTTGCCTTTTATTGTAGCCTTTTGTCCCCAGCACAAGGTGCACCTGTGTAACAATCATGCTGTTTAATCAGATTCTTGAAATGCCACACCTGTCAGGTGGATGGATTATCTTGGCAAAGGGGAAATTCTCACTAACAGGGAAGTAAACACACTTGTGCACAAAATCTGAGAGAAATATGTTTGTTTGTGATTATGGAACATTTCTGGGATCTTATATTTCAGCTCATGAAACATGGGTCCAATACTTTACATGTTACACTTATATTTTTGTTCATTATAGTTCACACAGTAAGACAAATTACCAAGGGTGGGAACAGAGTTATTAGCTTGGAAGTAGTTGAACTTTGATTATGACATTCTGAAGACTGATCATGTTTAAATTATACATTTCTAAGATTACTTGATTTATTTTGGTTTAGTTCCAAGAGCATGCACCCTTTACATGGGTGCCATATACTTTTTAGATAGTCACATGGTGGACTTTTGAGTTTGTTTTACATTACTGTAGATATGCACACTGCAGCCGGAATAGGAAATTCAGTTATTAATTATGGTGCAGTAGTGTAACTATTCATTCATATAGTGTTGTTTCCTTTGAAAACATTGTCTGTACTTTCCTTGTGATTCTCTTATCAGTGTCAAAGCAGGAGATTGCAAAAACAGGTAAACAGGCCTTGGGTAGAAAGACATTTCTTGTGAGTCAACAGCCACTTAAATCAGGGATGGGCAACTCCAGTCCCCGGCAGCCGGAGGGGTCTCTCACTTTTCCCCCATCCCTAACAAACACAGCTGATTAAACTAATTGCATTGTAAACTGAAGATCATGATTAGTTGATCATTGGAGTCAGCTGTGTTAGCTGGAGCAAAAGTGTGACACCATTCAGGCCCCCCGAGGACTAGAGTTGCCCATCCCTGACTTAAGTCAACAAGCTGAGGGCAACATCATTTGATCTTCAATGCATACATAGACTGAAGCACCAACATTTAAATATAGCTGCTGCAGATGCCATAAAGCAAGAGTGTTAGGACAACTATGACCAACATGTTGGCTAAAGCACGGGTGGGTACTGTGTGTTCCTGTTGTCTTCTGAATGCATTGGGCAGAATAACCTGTGTTGTGGAAATTCAGTACTGAGAGAGACTTGGTCATTTCTTCAAACAATCATCTTTATGTAATCAATGACTTATTGCAATAATGAAACCAGTCAACTCAACAGTCTTGACTGTTGGGCGGAACAGCCTAACCTTTACAGACAACACAGTTGTTGTATAGCTGATACCAAGAATGCGTCGTTCCACCCCTCCCATATAGATTAGGGGCACCATAAGCCACTTTGGGTTCATCCTGTGGTCATCTGCCTCTGGTGTAGTTTCCCAGATGCCAGGATAAATTAGGAATACTGAGGCCTTTGTGCTGTCCTCCAGGCTCTCTATCTCGGTGATACCCACCACATCGTATCTATGGAATGCCAGCTGTAGGTTTTTTGGCTCCTCAGTTCACAGACATTTAATAGAACCGAAGTGTATTACTGTTAAGTATATAATCATTAACTATTAATAGAAAATGTAATAGTTAACAGATGTTTGATATCACACCCGTCAAATACCCTTCCATTTCAAATGACCTATGTAGCCAACATTGGTAAGTGAAGTTTACACAATGTATTCTATTTCTTTAGACAGTGCAACATAACTTCATCACCACAGAGAGGAAAGTCACTTTTGATAAGGTGAACTTTTGAGATTGGAGCATAGATGCATCTTGTGTAACAGACCATTTCGCTAGCCCTCCTTGTTGTTGCATAAGTGACGCTCCCAGCCCTCTTGACTCGAGGCCCTGCTGACAGAAGATACTATAGTCCAATTTAATGTCAAGATGTGCCTGTGAGATGACAGCTGTCCACCATTGGTCTCCAATCAGCTAGGCAATGTTGTTATCTTATACTCTGCTGCCAAGGGACTTAAACATGCCAGGTGCATGAAAGAACATCAGTTTCTCCCTGTATTGAATTCCCCCTGGCAGCATAATATACGAGTCAGATAACTACTGTATCTAGGGCTACTGAAGCAAATGTTTTGGCACTTTAGAAAGGAAAATTACTAAATGATACACAGCAATTCAAGACCATGCCCAACCACTGGCTTTTAAGCTTGGATTTGACTTTGTGCTTTCCTTTACTCTTCAATTGAAGACTCTGGTTCTGTCTGTTCCACTAGTCAGATGTATCTGGTTTATTTCATGCTATATGGGCTCATCCCATTTGTATTCCACAGGGAAAAGCTAGACTAAGCTATACCTCAGTTAAATGTCCAATGCAGCTGTTTTTATCTCAATATCAAATCCTTTCTAGGTAACAATTAAGTACCTTACTGTCATTGTTTTCAACTAAAATGGCCAAAAAGAAAAAGATAGCAAAATGCAATTTCTCAAGTTAAGGAGCTATAATTTAGCTAGGACTGTCAGTGAGTGGTCAGAGAGGAGCCTAATTGGAGGAGCCTAATGGGAGAGTTATGTAACCTGAAAATGTTCTGTTCTTGGCAGAAAGGAGGGCAAACTCTTTGCTATCAACTTATACTGCCTGCTGACATCAAAACATTTTTTTAAACATCCAGCCAAACAAGCTGAAATTTCAAGTGGTCTTTTCAAACAGATCTTACACTAAAAGATCATTATTATAATCTTCTATAATTTCAGTGTTAGTTCAACCACATATTGTGGAAATATAAAACCGGAAAATCATGTTTTTGATTGCACTGCCTCATTAAGTTGCACAATGTGGCTTCAAAGCGACAGATTTCATTAAACTACCTGCTTTCTCATGTGCCACCTTGAGCTGGATTACTTTGTTAATAATGTGGACATATGCCAATCAGAGCCAGCCCAGTGACTTACATGTAACTAAATTGGTTGAAGATCCATGCACACTTTGAAAACACCAGACCCAGCGTATTCCTCAGTTGTATCAGCATAGCTTGCCTCATGGACCACATTTCTCACACTATCTTAAGGTTGCAATCCACTAGCAAAAATTTGCAATCATTTCACAATCCAATATGCGGTCTCCATTTAGAACAAAAAGTAGAAAAATGTCCACCGTCATAAAGCTAGGTAAGAGATCATTATTAAGACAGAACTAGATCAAAAAGGTAATTAAATAAACGTGTTGCACCTTTCACCAATAGCCTAACAAATGAACAACTAAAACTTTTGATTGTCTTTATTTACAAAAACAGGGAGAAGGGAGAATCTGTACACATGCTGAACATACCCTTATCCAGAATTCAGCCAGCCTTCACCAGACCATAACACATGCAAATATGTCCCCTTGTGTTTTACACCTCCAGCAGAGGAATGACATTTCTGAGTGCATGATATTCAGCTTCACTGGCATAAATTATGTTCTATGGATGGTCTTAAACTGCAGTAATTTATGATGAACATGACTGGGCAGTCAAACATCTGTATCCATTCATCATCAATAGCTTCTACGAAGTCTTCCTCACATTTTTGTTTTACATGTTTTGTGTCATCGGGAAAAGCTGCTATCAACCCTTGATACAGTTTGGAAGTTAAGGCAGTCTGACAAACCTCAAGTTAAAATATGATCTGGCTTCTTCAGTGTTAGCCGCAGAGAGAATAAAGTGTGTATCTGCAAAAATTCACCTCTGCTCCGTCACAGACTGGTCTTCATAGGCTGCCTGACCTTAATCACCATTTGATCCTCTTTAGATGAATCATGAAAAATAATTACCTTGGTGTACATTTATACATTGTATTATACAAGAATATAAATCAATGGTTCAATAATTGAAGTGACCATTATTCCCAGATCTCAGACTGTAGCTTTAAGCTGCTGTCCTGTAGCTACTGTAGGTCTACCCATCTACTCAAGATGGAACTTTGTATCATCCACTGATATTGTTAATATACTGCAAAATTCACCTGAGCTTTGTAGACTGGTCTTTCCTGGCTGTCTGACCCCGCTGGGACCCCTGTCAACATTGATCCTGCTAAGACATGATGAACATACTGTTGCGTACTGACTGTGCACTAGAGGGCTGCATTCCCGTGGGATGCCTGCAGGTCCGACAGATCATTGCAGAGTGGTCAGAATCTCTCATGCTGCGGGCGGTCAGAAAAACAACTTTTAGATGAAAATATTTTTGTTGTCCCACAGATTATTTGGAAACAATCCTGTTTTGTATGCGTTAGCCTACCTATTGTATTAAAAGCACACATTTTCACATTATTTACACACTAACGTCAGTAGCCTACCTCTCCTAGTTGGGTGTGAATTCAAGTACGCCTAGTATGTGTGGTCTCAAAGAAATACTGTGGGCTGCCTACATGGGTGGAGAATCATGTGGCAATTAACTTAAATATTAAATTAACGTAAATACACTGCTCAAAAAATAAAGGGAACACTTAAACACCACAATGTAACTCCAAGTCAATCACACTTCTGTGAAATTAAGCTGTCCACTTAGGAAGCAACACTGATTGACAATAAATTTCACATGCTGTTGTCTCTTCCATTTGCACAACAGGTGGAAATTATAGGCAATTAATTAGCAAGACACCCCCAATAAAGGAGTGGTTCTGCAGGTGGTGACCACAGACCACTTCTCAGTTCCTATGCTTCCTGGCTGATGTTTGTCACTTTCGAATGCTGGCGGTGCTTTCACTCTAGGGGTAGCATGAGACGGAGTCTACAACCCACACAAGTGGCTCAGGTAGTGCAGCTCATCCAGGATGGCACATCAATGCGAGCTGTGGCAAGAAGGTTTGCTGTGTCTGTCAGCGTAGTGTCCAGAGCATGGAGGCGCTACCAGGAGACAAGCCAGTACATCAGGAGACGTGCAGGAGTAGGAGGGCAACAACCCAGCAGCAGGACCACTACCTCCGCCTTTGTGCAAGGAGGAGCAGGAGGAGCACTGCCAGAGCCCTGCAAAATGACCTCCAGCAGGCCACAAATGTGCATGTGTCTGCTCAAACGGTCAGAAACAGACTTCATGAGGGTGGTATGAGGGCCCGACGTCCACAGGTGGGGGTTGTGCTTACAGCCCAACACAGTGCAGGACGTTTGGCATTTGCCAGAGAACCCCAAGATTGGCAAATTCGCCACTGGTGCCCTGTGCTCTTCACAGATAAAAGCAGGTTCACACTGAGCACATATGACAGACGTGACAGAGTCTGGAGACGCCGTGGAGAATGTTCTGCTGCCTGCAACATCCTCCAGCATGACCGGTTTGGCGGTGGGTCAGTCATGGTGGGGTGGCATTTCTTTGGGGGGGCCGCACAGCCCTCCATGGGCTCACCAGAGGTAGCCTGACTGCCATTAGGTACCGAGATGAGATCCTCAGACCCCTTGTGAGACCATATGCTGGTGCTGTTGGCCCTGGGTTCCTTCTAATGCAAGACAATGCTAGACCTCATGTGGCTGAAGTGTGTCAGCAGTTCCTGCAAGAGGAAGGCATTGATGCTATGGACTGGCCCGCCCGTTCCCCAGACCTGAATCCAATTGAGCACATCATGTCTCGCTCCATCCACCAATGCCACATTGCACCTCAGACTGTCCAGGAGTTGGCAGATGCTTTAGTCCAGGTCTGGGAGGAGATCCCTGAGGAGACCATCCGGCACCTCATCAGGAGCATGCCCAGGCGTTGTAGGGAGGTCATACAGGCATGTGGAGGCCACACACACACTACTGAGCCTCATTTTGACTTGTTTTAAGGACATTACATCAAAATTTGATCAGCCTGTAGTGTGGTTTTCCACATTAATTTTGAGTGTGATTCCAAATCCAGACCTCCATGGGTTGAAACATTTGATTTCCATTGATAATTGTGTGATTTTGGTGTCAGCACATTCAACTATGTATAGAAAAAAGTATTTAATAAGAATATTTCATTCATTTAGATCTAGGATGTGTTCCCTTTTATTTTTTTGAGCAGTATATGATTAGACTAGTTTACTACAGTGTGTAAATAAATATTAATAAATATTAATAATTGAAAGAAGTGGAGGGCGCTCAACCAACGTGCAATCAAAGTGAAATCAAAAAACATAATTGAAAAGTTAAAGGCGCCTTTTAATTTTCAATAAGTATTGATTACTCATTTGTCTCGGACTGCAAATCCTCCCCCTAAAAAGGTAGGCTATACCCTCTAGGCCTATGCAAAACGTTAAAAAGTGTTGCTGTCATCATTCTTGCTGCTTCAAGTTCAGTAGCCAAAGCTGCAAGATCAGGTGCACATGTGGTCTCAATTAAATAGGAGTAGGCTATTGCCTATGTTTGGGTGCAGAAGAACATGGCAGTTATCTTTCAAAGGAAATGTACTTCCTAAATAGTTTACTACATTGTCTAGAAATAAGCCTAAATATTGAGCACCCATATTTCTCCATCTGAAAATCTTTCCACTCCTAAAAGGTAGGGTATAAAAATATCTCAAGTCTCTCCTACTCTGCTCTCTTCAAACTACATCTAACATGTCGGCTGATATAGCACAGTAATACAGATAGCTTAATATAAGGACCATGTGAGAATCTCTGGCATCACATATGCCTAAAATAACAATAAAATAGCAAAAATGCAATTTCAGAATGTGGTGGTGGGGGTGGGGGGACCTGATCCACCATCCCCAGTGAATGTTGCACCTTATGTATTTACTCATACTGAATTGGCAAATTGTTTCGTAGAATGTATAATGTAAGATTATATAATGCCTGCTGTCAAATAGAGTACCTTCAGAAGGTATTCATACCTGTTGACTTCACATTTTGCTGTGTTAAAGCCTGAATTTAAAATGGATTAAATTAACTTTTTCCCCCTCACCCACCTACACACCATAATGACAAAGTGAAAACCTGTTTTTAGAAATGTTTGCAAATGTATTAAAACTTGAATATCAAATTTACAGTACATACAGTTAGTATTCACACACCCGAGTCAATACTTTGTAGAAGCACCTTTGGCAGCGATTATAGCTGTGTGTCTTTTTGGGTAAATCTGAAAGCTTTCCACACCTGGATTGTGCAACATTCACCCATTATTATTTTCAAAATAGTTCAAGCTCTGTCAAATTGGTTGTTGATCATTGGTAGACAAACCATTTCCAGGTCTTGCTATAGATGTTCAAGTAGATTTAAGTCAAAACTATCTTGGCCACTCAGGAACATTCACTGTTTTCTTGGTAACTAGTGTAGATTCGGGCATGTGTTTTAAGTTGTCCTGCTGAAAGGTGAATTAATCTCCCCATTGTCTTGTGGAAAGCAGACAGTCAGGTTTTCCTCTAGGATTTTGGCTGTGCAAAGCTCCATTACTTGTATTAAAAAAAACTCCCCAGTCCTCAACTATTACAAGCATACCCTTTAACATGATCCAAATACCAATATGCTTGAAAATATGGAGAGTGATACTCAAATGTGTTGTATTGGATTTGCCCCAAACATAACACTTTGTATTCAGGACAAAAGGTGAATTGCTTTGCCACATTTTTTGCAGCATTAATTTAGTGCCTTGTTGGAAACAAAATGTTTTGGAATATTTTTAATTCTGTACCTTTTGTAGTGACTGGGTGTATTGGTACACCATCCAAAGTGTAATTAATAACTTAACCATGCTCAAAGGGATATTCAATGGCTGCTTTAATACCAATATGTGGCCTTCTTTGCCAGTCACTGGAAATCCTCTCTGGTCTTCGTAGTTGAATCTGTGTTTGAAATTCACTGCTCGACTGAGGGATCTTACAGATAATTGTATGTGTGGGATACAGAGATGAGGTAGTCATTCAACAATCCCATTAAACACTATTATTGCACACAGAGTGAGTCCATGTAAATGACTTGTTAAGCATATTTTTACTTCTGAACTTATTTAGGTTTGAATGCTTGACACAATACTTTTCAGATTTGCATTCATTTGTAAAGATATCTTTGACACATTTAAAATGGGCTAGTGTATAGGCAGGCCAGTGACCAATTTAAACTATTTTAAATTCAAGCTGTACACTGTTAAAATGAAGTGCTCTATATCACCAAAACGAGAGGCAACTGAGCTGCCACCAACTTAAAGGAGACGAATTCTTAACTTTTCTGGAGTATTGAAACACGTCATCCTGAGATGTTTTGAAACATAACATGGTGTTGTAACATCACTTAATCAAGTGTTGTGCAACAACTTTCCAGGGGCTATGAGCACTAACAGCAAATATTGCAAGCACTATGTGTATCGAGTACCTCTTATGGATCATACCCTTTTTTTTTTTATTCACCTATAATGACATACCCAAATCGAACTGCCTGTAGCTCAGGACCTGAAGCAAGGATATGCATATTATTGACTCCATTTGAAAGAAAACACTGAAGTTTGTGGAAATCTGAAATTAATGTTGGAGTGTAAGACATTAGATCTGGTAAAAGATAATTCAAAAAAAAAAACATGCATCTTTTTTTCCCCTTCATCTTTGAAATGCAATAGTAAGGTCATACTTTCAGATAGGAGTCTAGGTGTAATTTAGATTTTGGCCACCAGAAGGCAGCAGTATGTGCAATGTTTCAGACTGATCCAGTTAAGAATTACATTATTGCACAATATTTTGTATCACGTCTGCCAGGTGTTTGCCCAAATGTGCCAAATTGGTCAATTGATACATACATAACCATAGAACATACAAAAATGCTATGGTAATATTTTTTTTGTTTACACACTCCCAGAAATATCATACACGATGGATCATTAGCTGATACACTAACTTTCACACATCTTGATGGCCGGGCGGGGTGGGTTGAGCCAGAGACAGCAGTGGGGTCAAACTGTAGACCCCAGTTCCTATGTTTGAACAACAACAAAAAAAGATTTGTTTGATAATATATGATACTTTTTATATCTGGGACCCTCAGGATGACAATCAGAGAAAGATGACTGAATGTGAGTACAGTATTTACCTTCAGAGGTGAATGTATCAACCCAGTTGTGGTGGTGTTTTTTGTTCCTCAAACAATAGCATGGTAGTTCTTCACTGTACATTGGACACTGCAGTTAGATCAACAAGAATGTAAGCTTTCTGCCCATATAAGACATGTCTATGTCCTGGAAAGTTGGCTGTTGTATACAATGTCATTCTAGTCACATTAGCGCACATTAGCAACAACCGTCCCGGTTAATGCAGAATTAGATAACGGCACCAAAGCTTCTAAACACCATTATGTTTTGAATCCTGTCTAGTGTCTTAATGTTTAAAATAGTTATGCATTTTGGCAGGTATTGTCAAGCTCAGTGTTCAAACCACCAACACTAACTGGAGGTTAGAATTGTGGATTCTGCACATGCCTCTTCCATTGACAGTCATGAATGTGGGAATAGGTTCTGTCCTCATTGAATGTCAATTTGCCTGACGGCTTTGATATCCATTACACCTCACGGCACAAAAGGCGTAATACTAATATTAAAATAGAAACATATTTAGTCAGATTTATTCCAAGATTATTTTGTGAAAATGAAATTTACAAATCATTGAAAGGACTTGCATACTTTAAAAAAAAATATATAGTTGCGGGGTATTTTGACACTTTATTGAGACAGTTATGAAAGGGGATATAGAGGGGGTGGGAAAAACAGATTGAAGGATTGGAGTGGGGAATTTAACCCTGGTGTTCGGTGGGGAGAGGGGTGACATGTCTTAGCAGGGTGTGTTACCGCTAGACCACAGGCTCTGCACAACATGCATTTATTTGTATTAAGTATTTATTGGTTGTTTTTTGGAGTCAATTTCTATTCGCAGAGCAATATTGTTTTTTACAGTGTGGCTGAGTGGGTCAAATTGCAATGAAATGTACCATCTTACCACCTGTTAATAAGCTGTCTAAATAAAGCATTGAAAATATATAAAAGGTGGAATTCCACAAAATAAGCCCTATTCATCAATTAATATTTAGTCTATTTGCATTTCTAAACCATTGTGAGAAACAGTTGCGTCCTATGCTGCCTTTTACATGCACTGAAACCCTCAGTGTTTTCACGACACAATAAAAACACCTATATTCAGGTTGAAGCCCCATTTTTGGGTGTTTTAAGGTACTTAATGTATGTTTTAAATCACATTCTGTGAATTAAAACACTGACATTGGGTTTACATTAAAGCACCCTCCAAAGACAATCTCAGTTTAGGTGCACTACTTTCCATTGTTGCAGCACACAATGGTGGTGTTTAGAGACTTTCTATTTTTACAGTGTGACACAACAAAATGTGGAAAAAGTTAAGGTGTGTGAAAACTTTCTGAAGGCACTGTAGGATTGTATTATGGTAATCTACAACAATTATATATTTTCAAACATTGTGCTCACTGTGCCAACCCACTATTTCCACACAGCAGCTATACAGACAACTGAACATGACAGACATCATGGCTTTGGAGCGTCGACAGTGCACATACCAAATCAAATGAAGCTTCCCGCTATATACTGTAATGACTACCAGCTTGTTTATAGCTTTACGTTTAGTTGAAGAACATATGAAAGAACAGCATTGTAGGGGAAAAGTGTTATTCAGAGATGTGCCATGGGACCAAATTAGGCCTGTGACCATATTGAATACAGTCACCATTCACTTAGTGTCTCTAAAATATATAGCAAATTTAAATCTATATACATTTGTTATGTTATTAGTCCCACCCTTCAGCTCCTCCCATCTAAATATTAACACCATATTGGATTTCTAATTGCCATATATTTTTCAAATATGCTGTGATGCTTCAAAAGTTCTGAACCTCTTTTTTTTTTTTACCCCTTTTTCTCCCCAATTTCATGGTATCCAATTGTTGTAGTAGCTACGATCACAATTTTACTTGGATTAAATGTCAGGAATTGTGAAAAACTGAGTTTAAATGCATTTGGTTAAGGTGTATGTAAACCTCCGACTTCAATTGTATAACATTATATTGGTTGCAATAATGTTGTATTATAATAGAAAAATTTGATGTTTTGAATTTGAAGTCGTTTTGTAAATCACTTCATAAACCATGTGCCATGGAATCAGTACACCACAAATCATGACCCGCCAAACCTTGCTTCTTAACACCCGCCTACTTAACCTGGAAGCAAGACGCACCAATGTGTCAGAGGAAACACTTCACCTAACAAACCCGAGGTCAGCCTGCAGGTGCCCGGCCGCCACAAGGAGTCACTAGAGCGCGATGAGCCAAGTAGAGTCCCACCGGCCAAACCCTCACGACGCTTGGCCAATTGTGCACCTGATCACGTCCGGTTGTGATACAGCCTGGGAACAAACCAGGGTCTGTAGTGACCACTGCGCCACTCGGGAGCCCCTCTTGTATTTTTTAAACATTTATTTACAGATAGCCAGGGTTACACTGCAACATCATTTACAAATGTAGCATGTGTGTTTAGTAAGTCCACCAGATCAGAGACTGTAGGGATGACCAGGGATTTTGTCTTGCTAAGTGTGTAAATTTGAGAATTTTCCTGTCCTGCTAAGCATTCAAAATGTAATGAGTACTTTTGGCTGTCTGGGAATATGTATGGAGTAGAAAGTACATTATTTTCTTTAGGAATATAGTGAAGTTAAAGTGAAAGTTGTAAAAAATAGAAATAGTAAAGAACAGATACCCCCAAAAAACAGCTTAAGTAATACTTTAAAGTACTTTACACTACTACATGTGACTTAGTATGCAATTTTCAGCTCGTGAATGCTACTTTTAGAACTATTGGCTATAAAGTATACAAAAGTTCAGGAGAATCTCTTTAACAGCACCTAAAATATAAGAATGCCCAGCACCCAAGAGAGATAAAACAACATGTCAGTCCACCAGCACATGTCAGTGGTAGGTCAGGTGTTGCTCAACATTGTGATGAGGTTAGGCATTTCAAGGATTTTCAATATTCTTTCATCAACTTTCACATATTATCTTTGCCCACTTTACTGTTTGCATGGTGTCAAGTTTGTATTGATAGTGCCAAGTGTTTTGGGAAAATTAACGTTAATGGTAGGCACAGCTATTCACACGCGCCAATGTAACAATACAACCTTACTCCCAGTGCTAAGCATACTGCTAATGCTGCATGTCAAGGTACAGTTTAGGGTTGATGCAGTCTTCCTGTCCACATAATATACAATATCCCTGAGGAACACATGTGCGCTGCGGGGAGGTTTACTGCCCTCAGACTCTGGGGGAATTAAAAGATGTACATTAAGAGGTCAAAGTCTCCATCAAAAGCCAAGTAGAAACTAAGGACACAGAAATACATAAATGTTCAACACTACCATGATCTAGACCCCTCCTTTAAGAGGTAATTAAAAGTTAAATATATTATCGATTATATAAACATTGAGAAGAATTGTTGAATAGGATCAGCATATAGTGATTCAAAATGTTAAAGATTGTGTGTGGAGGAAGGGGAGGAGGAAGACTAAAAAAAGCAAGAAATAAAGGATGAGGCAGATCATCCCCAGGCTACACTGAAACAATCTGCCTATGAGGTAAGTAAATCAGATTGTGCTCCTTTGTTGGATCATGCAATTGTATAGATGCCGCCTTCACAGATTAAATAACCAATGATATGACCCAATTCAAACTACTCTGCCATCCAGCAATTTCTTTCAGTATCCTTTGATTCAATTTAATTAATTTAAATGTTATAGAATTGTACATATCCCAATGTAGAACCTCTCGTGTGTATATCTAAAGAGAGAATCCATGTCACATATTTGTCCACTTTGGAGCGGCAAAGTAAATTACAATTTTCATTAAGGTCCATGTCTGGGTTATATTTTGGTATGATAGACACATTTAGCTACTTCCGATACATGGCTATCGCTGCATTGTGTTATGACCCCTATTCAGTGAGTTAGGCCAACAGGATCAGAGTACGGACATTTTATTTTGTATTATATTTATCAGGGAACAATCTTAAATGAAGGGAATTTGATATGTTCACATTCTTCTATTATTTGATGTCTCTATGGGCCCACCTGTGGAGGTCAAACATCATACATGTACACATTGAGATATAGTGAGCCAGAATGGACAGTATTCGAATGTGCTCTATTATCACATGGTAATCTCTTTTCCCAAAGCGCCTTCATAATGAGTACACCAAACTTTGCAATAATGCCTAGCTATTGCTGATTTAACCATAGGGTACACTTTTTCCAATATGGCTGCCAACCAGCTCTATTGCTTTTAATTGGATTGGTCGGCCTCAACTCTTATAATTTTCATTATGCCTAATGATAATAAAAAAAAAAAAGACACTACAGTTATGCAGATAACACAACCAACTCAGCAAGGTGTGCAAAATATCATATTTGTAAAAAATTTGCAAAAATGTTCCAAAAAGGTGCTGTAACTGTTTTTGGTCAGTATTTGCATCCCTAATTTCTATATTTTATTTTCAAATAATACTTTACATTTTTTTTTTTTATCTATAAGTAATACCCTGTTTGAACTATGTATTAGAAAACTAAGTTTACTACAGCCTTTGCTTTTGAGCCAATGTTGGTTTGCATTGCATCAAACACTTGTTTCTTTCATGTGCACACCAATGAAATGACCAGTCAATCATTTAATAATCACTGTTTGGTAGAATTTTTTTATGTGCAGTCCACTTAATTATCTTGACCTTTACGTTGATGTGAACCAGAAAGGTTTTACCTGGAACAAAAACAGGTTCTTACAAGGGTTCTATTGGGTCAGCGGAGGAACCCTTTTCAGTTCTAGATAGAAAAAAAAGGTGCTAAGAGTGTAAGATCAGGCAATCACAGGCATTTGAATAGCATGTCTCTTGGGAATCCAGTTTCAGTGAGACCTGCTACATTTTTAATGAGCATCAGTATAGCTAGTACAAACCTAGCTCTTACAAAGATGGTTAGTAGGAATCAATACACTAAAAATCAGTATCAACAGGATTTAAAAAAACATTTGGCACAAAACTTACTGTCAATGATTAAGGATTTAAGGAGGGGTGGTTCCGCTCTCTTTTCCATGAGATGTGACAGAATAGGTCACTGGTAACTGTGTGTGTGGCCAAGCATCAGACCATTGACATGTTTCAGGAACCTTAAAGACAGCAATGAATCATGATAAACCATCACCTAAGGTCTTCACTAAATTAGACTTGCCTAGCAAGTACAGCTGCTTGCGAAAGTATTCACCCCCTTGGCATTTTGTTGTTCTCTTTGTTGCCTCCGATTAATGCCCTCCTTGCCTGGTCTGTGAGTTTTGGTGGGCGGCCCTCTCTTGGCAGGTTTGTTGTCATATTCTTTCCATTTTTTAAAAATGGATTTAATGGTGCTCTGTGGGATGATCAAATTTAAGGATATTTTTTTATAACTCAACCCTAATCTGTACTTCTCCACAACTTTGTACCTGACCTGTTTTGCAAGCTCCTTGGTCTTCATAGTGTCACTTGCTTAGTGGTGTTGCCGACTCTGGGTCCTTTCAGAACAGGTGTATACATAGAGATCATGTGACACTTAAATAAAGTCCACATGTGTCCAATCTAACTAATTATGTGACTTCTGAAGGTAATTGGTTGCACCAGATCTTATTTAGGGACTCCAGAGCAAAGCGGGTGAAAGAAACGCAAGCACCACTTTTCCGTTTTTAGAATATATATATATATTTTTTTATCAAGTTATTTTCTTCATTTCACTTCACCAATTTTGACAATTTTGTGTATGTCCATTACATGAAGTCCAAATAAAAATCAATTTAAATTACAGGTTGTAATGCAACAAAATAGGAAAAACTCAAAGGGGGTGAATACTTTTGCAAAGCACTGTACATCAACTATGTTGCCCCTCAGCAATCTGGCATTCAGGCAGGCAGATGGAGAGAGATAGACAGCAAAGCATAGGCTATTTAAATGCCTTAGTCAGCAGACTGGATAACTACTATACTCCTCCCCTTTGTTCCCTCATCCATCCATGCTAGAAGATTCCTGCAGAAAAAGAGAATCAAGAATTGAAAAAGGCAGTTGAGAGGTGTAATGTTAGAATGAGTGTTGAGAGGGAGCAGGGATAGGTAAAATGTATCCTATTGTCAAATACAACATTTGGGGGTTAATGTTTCAAGAATTAGGCTAGCTTACTTTCTCTCTCACACACACACACACACACACACACACACACACACACACAGTTGCACCCCCCCCCCCCCCCCCCCCCCTTTGCCCTCAGAACAGCCTCAATTCATTGGGGCATGGACTCTACATGGTGTCGAAAGCATTTCACATGGATGCTGGCCCATGTTGACTCCAATGCTTTCCACAGTTGTGTCAAGTTGGCTGGATGTACTTTGGTTGATGGACCATTGTTGAAATACACGGGAAACTGTTGAGTGTAAAAAAAAACATCAGCATTGCAGTTCTTGACACAAACCGGTGCGCCTGGCACCTACTACCATATCCTGTACTCATGATATGTGTGTGTTCATGTACCATCTCTTTAATGACTATAACAAGGGAGTGAAAAAGTAGGGAGGTGGGATTTCTTCTTTCCTTCTTTCCTTCTTTCTTTCCTTATTTTCTCTCTCTCTCTCTCTCTCTCAAACACACACACACACACACACACACACACACACACACACACACACACACACATACACACACACACACACACAAATCTAGCATGACACAATGTTGACATGATGAAAATCTTTTCTATAAGTTG
The DNA here is from genome assembly GCF_013265735.2 of Oncorhynchus mykiss. Classification (NCBI taxonomy): domain Eukaryota; kingdom Metazoa; phylum Chordata; class Actinopteri; order Salmoniformes; family Salmonidae; genus Oncorhynchus; species Oncorhynchus mykiss. The sequence continues at coordinate 72,368,046 of NC_048566.1, read as the reverse complement.
TTTCACTCACTCTGATGCTTTCTCTGGTGAGATGCATTCAGCCTCAAATTGAAGGAACATTGTGAAACAACTTTTTTTCTTGGTAAATCTTATTGGGATGTCTGGCTTCTCATGGCCATGAATACACGCCACTGGGCACATATCAATATATAGTCTAGTAAAGAACTAATTCTAAAACACAGAGAAATATAGAAATAGATGCAAACAATAGAATTGCCATGGAAACGTGAGTCTCCTCTTTGCCACCCAGTAAAATGTGCCGACATTTAGGCTTTTGTTATACGTATTTTTCGCACTACAGTATGTCAAGGGAAAAAACTGAGTATAATGCCTGTATGGATGTCGACCCAAACACATGTTCATGTCATCATTACCAATCAACTGCATTAGTTAAAAACGACTTTGACTACCACCACCGATTTCTGTTTTCTAGCTATGCTAACCAACCAGGTGAACGGGAGTTAGCATATACAGTTGAAGTCAGAGGTTTACATACACCTTAGATAAATACATTGAAACTGTTTTTCACAATTCCCTGTCATAGGTCAGGTAGGATCACCACTTTATTTTAAGAATGTGAAATGTCAGAATATCAGTAGAGAGAAGGATTTATTTAAGCTTTTATTTATTTCATCACATTCCCAGTGGGTCAGAAGTTAATATACACTCAATTAGTATTTGGTAGCATTTTCTTTAAATTGTTTAACTTGGGTCAAATGTTTCAGGTAGCCTTCCACAAGCTTCCCACAATATGTTTGGTGAATTTTGGCCCATTCCTCCTGACAGAGCTGGTGTAACTGAGTCAGGTTTGTAGGCCTCCTTGCTCAGTTCTGCCCACACATTTTCTATAAATTTGAGGTCAGGGCTTTGTGATGGTCACTCCAACTCCATTGACATTGATGTCCTTAAGCCATTTTGCCACCACTTTGGAAGTGTGCTTGGGGTCATTGTCCATTTGGAAGACCCATTTGCGACCAAGCTTTAACTTCCTGACTGATATCTTGAGATGTTGCTTCAATATATCATAATTTTCCTGCCTCATGATGCCATCTATTTTGTGAAGTGCACCAGTCCCTCCTGCAGCAAAGCACCCGCACAACATGATGCTGCCATCTCCGTGGGATGGTGTTCAACGGCTTGCAAGCCTCCCCCTTTTTCCTCCAAACATAATGATGGTCATTATGGCCAAACAGTTCTATTTTTGTTTCATCAGACCAGAGGACATTTCTCCAAAAAGTATGATCGTTGTCCGAATGTGCAGTTGCAAACCAGTCTGTCTTTTTTATGGTGGTTTTGGAGCAGTGGCTTCTTCCTTGCTGAGCGGCCTTTCAGGTTATGTCGATATAGGACTTGTTTTACTGTGGATATAGATACTTTTGTACCTGGTTCCTCCAGCATCTTCACAAGGTCCTTTGTTGTTGTTCTGTGATTGATTTGCACTTTTCACACCAAAGTACGTTCTTCTCTAGGAGACAGAACGTGTCTCCTTTCTGAGCAGTATGATGGCTGAGTGGTCCCATGGTGTTTATACTTGCGTACAATTATTTGTACAGATGAATGTGGTACCTTCAGGCGTTTGGAAATTTTCTGAGTTCTTGGCTGATTTCTTTTGATTTTCTCATGATGTCAAGCAAAGAGATACTGAGTTTGAAGGTAGGCCTTGAAATACATCCACAGGTACACCTCCAGTTGACTCAAATTATGTCAATTAGCCTATCAGAAGCTTCTAAAGCCATTACATAATTATCTGGAATTTTCCAAGCTGTTTAAAGGCACAGTCAACTTAGTGTATGTAAACGTCTGACCCACTGGACTTGTGATACAGTGCATTATAAGTGAAATAATCTGTCTGTAAACAATTGTTGGAAAAATTACTTGTGTCATGAACAAAGTAGATGTCCTAACCAACTTGCCAAAACTAAAGTTTGTTAACTTCTTCGATATAGGGGGCACTCTTTTAATTTTTGGATGAAAAACGTTCCCGTTTTAAACAAGATATTTTGTCACGAAAAGATGCTCGACTATGCATATAATTGACAACTTTGGAAAGAAAACACCCTGACGTTTCCAAAACTGCAAAGATATTGTCTGTGAGTGCCACAGAACTGATGTTACAGAAAAAACCCAGATAAAAATACAATCAAGAAGTGACGCATTTTTTGAAACCGCCTCATGGCAATGACTCCTTATATGGCTGTGGAGGAGCTAGGAGTCAGCTTACCTTTTCCACGTTTTCCCCAAGGTGTCTGCAGCATTGTGACATATTTGTAGGCATATCATTGGAAGATTGACCATAAGAGACTACATTTACCAGGTGGTCGCTTGGTGTCCTCCGTCGCAATTATTGCGTAATCTCCAGCTGCAGTATTTTTACGTTTGCTTCTGATGAGAAACCGACTGCCAGGAATGATTTTTCATCGAACAGAATTGTGAAAAACACCTTGAGGATTGATTCTAAACAACGTTTGCCATGTTCCTGTCGATATTATGGAGCTAATTTGGAAAAAAGTTTGGCGTTGTAAGTGACTGCATTTTCTTTTTTTTTTTTTTTTCTTAGCCAAAAAACGAAAACGGAGCTATTTCTCTTACACAAATAATCTTTTTGGAAAAAATGAACATTTGCTATCTAACTGAGAGTCTCGTCATTGAAAACATCCGAAGTTCTTCAAAGGTAAATTATTTTATCTGAATGCTTTTCTTGTTTTTGTGAAAATGTTGCCTGCTGAATGCTAGGCTTAAAGCAATGCTAGGCTATCAATACTCTTACACAAATGCTTGTGTAGCTTTGGTTAAAGCATATTTTGAAAATCTGAGATGACAGTGTTGTTAACAAAAGGCTAAGCTTGTGTTTCAATATATTTATTTCATTTCATTTGCGATTTTCATGAATAGGAAACGTTGTGTTATGGTAATGAGCTTGAGGCTATGATTACGCTCCCGGATACGGGATTGCTCGACGCTAGAGGTTAAACCTCTTGAAATAAGGGGGCACTATTTTTATTTTTGGAAAAATAACATTCCCAAAGTAAACCGCCTATTTCTCAGGACCAGATGCTAAAATATGCATATAATTGACAGCTTAGGATATAAAACACTCTAAAGTTTCCAAAACTGTCAGAATATTGTCTGTGAGTATAACAGAACTGATATTGATGATTGTGGACTTCAGGAAACAGCAGAGGGAACACCCCCCTATCCACATCGATGGAACAGTAGTGGAGAGGGTAGCAAGTTTTAAGTTCCTCGGCATACACATCACAGACAAACTGAATTGGTCCACTCACACAGACAGCATCGTGAAGAAGGCTCAGCAGCGCCTCTTCAACCTCAGGAGGCTGAAGAAATTTGGCTTGTCACCAAAAGCACAAACTTCTACAGATGCACAATCGAGAGCATCCTGGCGGGCTGTATCACCGCCTGGTACGGCAACTGCTCCGCCCTCAACTGTAAGGCTCTCCAGAGGGTAGTGAGATCTGCACAACGCATCACCGGGGGCAAACTACCTGCCCTCCAGGACACCTACACCACCCGATGTTACAGGAAGGCCATAAAGATCATCAAGGACATCAACCACCCGAGCCACTGCCTGTTCACCCCGCTATCATCCAGAAGGCGAGGTCAGTACAGGTGCATCAAAGCTGGGACCGAGAGACTGAAAAACAGCTTCTATCTCAAGGCCATCAGACTGTTAAACAGCCACCACTAACATTGAGTGGCTGCTGCCAACACACTGACATTGACACTGACTCAACTCCAGCCACTTTAATAATGGGAATTGATGGGAAATGATGTAAATATATCACTAGCCACTTTAAACAATGCTACCTTATATAATGTTACTTACCCTACATTATTCATCTCATATGCATACGTATATACTGTACTCTATATCATCGACTGCATCCTTATGTAATACATGTATCACTAGCCACTTTAACTATGCCACTTTGTTTACATACTCATCTCATATGTACATACTGTACTCAATACCATCTACTGTATCTTGCCTATGCTGCCCTGTACCATCACTCATTCATATATCCTTATGTACATATTCTTTATCCCCTTACACTGTGTATAAGACAGTAGTTTTGGAATTGTTAGTTAGATTATTTGTTGGTTATTACTGCATTGTCGGAACTAGAAGCACAAGCATTTCGCTACACTCGCATTAACATCTGCTAACCATGTGTATGTGACAAATAAAATTTGATTTGATTTTTGATTTGATTTGATTTGATATTGCAGGCGAAACCCTGAGGAAAATCCAATCAGGAAGTGCCTCTTATTTTGAAACCGTTGTGTTCCTATGCACCCCTATTGGCCATTGAAAGGGATATCAACCAGATTCCTTTTTCTACGTATTCACTAAGGTGTCTACAGCATTGTGACGTAGTTTCACGCCTTTATGTTGAAGAATGAGCATAAACGACTACATTGCGTAAGTGGCCAGCTGAGGGCTCTCAGAGTGATTCTTGCGTAAAAGACAGAGGTAGTAATTTTTCCTCTCGCTCCTACTGAAAAGCCAATTGTCCCAGTTGATATATTATGAATAGATATTTGAAAAACACCTTGAGGATTGATTATAAAAAACGTTTGCCTTGTTTCTGTCAATATTATGTTGTCGTGACCGCTATTTCCGGTGGATTTCTGAACATAACGTGACCAACAAATGGAGGTATTTTGGGTATAAAAAGAATCTTTATGGAACAAAAGGAACATTTGCTGTCTAACTGGGAGTCTCGTGAGTGAAAACATCCGAAGCTCATCAAAGGTAAACGGTTAATTTGATTGCTTTTCTGATTTTCGTGACCAAGCTTCCTGCTGCTAGCTGGACATAATGCTATGCTAGGCTATTGATAAACTTTTGCTTTCGCTGTAAAACATAATTTCAAAATCTGAGATGACAGTGTGATTAACAAAAGGCTAAGCTGTGTTTCACTATATTTCACTTGTGATTTCATGAATATGAATATTTTCTAGTAATATTTTTTGACCGTTGCGCTATGCTAATTAGTGTAGTTGATGACAATTCTCCCGGATCCGGGATGGGTAGTTCCAAGATTAACAAGAAATTTGTGGAGTGGTTGAAAAACGAGTTTTAATTGCTCCAACCTAAGTGTACGTAAACTTACGACTTCAACTGTAGCATTCACTTCTTCCTAACCCGAATAGGGACAACTTCTAAATGTTATGCAGTGAAAACTACAAAATATATCCAGCTCGGACTTAAGTGACCACATTGTGGGCCTGTTACAATATATAAATCTTGAAGGATTTGACAAATATCCACTTTGTTAGATCAGATTTGTTAAATGTGAGCCAATCTGGTTAATGGAACATCTCCTTTATCTGAATTTGTCTCAGCAGTTGAGAGCATTGGGGCAGTAACCGAAAGGTAGCTGGTTTGAATCCCCGAGCCAACTAGGTGAACAATGTGTTTATGTGCCCTTGAGCAAGGCACTCGCTCTGGATAAGAGCGTCTTCTAAAATAATCTAAACATTCCTATATCAGCCTGGGAACACAGTATTACATAGACTCCCATACAAAATATATATAAAGTTTTAATAACAAAATAAAGCTAGTATTTTGAATTGGCTATCATATATCAATTTGTTCAGGGGCTTCTGGGGAACAATTTAATACCAACCTTTGGCCAGCCCATAGCGGACACATTTTCTACTGGACTATGAGTCACTATCTGCAGCTTACTTTACCCTGGTTGTGCAGCACCATATAAGTTAAGAAGACCTATTTTAGTTCAACACAGCTTTGATGTTATTACTTGGTGCATAAGTTCAGTAGTTCAATTCAGTTTGTGGATAACACAGTAAATAACAAATTATGACCTTTGTCCATGATTACATCTGGATCTAAATATGGTAATCAGTGTTATTTGCAAGACTAATTACATAGTTCTTCATAGAGATCTGAAAATGTTTGTCGGTGGATAAAAGGCCATTTAGAGCTATTACCAATCTTCAGAATTATCTGAAGGAGCACTCTGTTTCCCAGAGCAATTATTTTTGGTTGCTTTTCATTTGAAAATCTGTTCAGTATTTTATGGTGCAAGACAGTTATACCCAAAGATGAATCACTTCAGATACCTTAGAAACTTTATCCTTGTGCTACAATAATTCAGGGGTTCTTTCACTTAATAAAATAATAGTGAATAGAAACTAAACCAAACTGCAAATAATATCATGCTCTGAGGCTTTCTCGCCGCACAAGAGGAGTGTTTGAATGGGAGAGCATTACCAATAGGAAAAATGTATGTATGTATGTATGTATGTATGTATGTATGTATGTATGTATGTATGTATGTACTGTATGTACTGTATGTATGCATGCATGCATGTATGTATGTATGAATGTATGTATGTACAGTTGAAGTCGGAAGTTTACATACAACTTAGCCAAATACATTTAAACTCGGTTTTTCACAGTTCCTAAAATGTAATCCTAGTACAAATGTCCTGTTTAAGGTCAGTTAGGATCACCACTTTATTTTATGAATGTGAAATGTCAGAATAACAGTAGAGAGAAGGATTTATATCAGCTTTTATTTATTTCATCACATTCCCAGTGAGTCAGAAGTTGACATACACTCAATTAGTATTTGGTAGCATTGCTTTTAAATTGTTTAACTTGGATCAAAAGTTTCGGGTAACATTCCACAAGCTTCCCACAAAGAGTTGGGTGAATTTTGGCCCATTCCTCCTGACAGAGCTGGTGTAACTGAGTCAGGTTTGTAGGCCTCCTTGCTCGCACACACTTTTTCAGTTCTGCCCACAAATTTTCTAGGTGATTGAGGTCAGGGCTTTGTAATGGCCACTTCAATACATTGACTTTGTTGTCCTTAAGCCATTTTGCCACCACTTTGGAAGTATGCTTGGGGTCATTTTCCATTTGCAAGACCCTTTTGCGATCAAGCTTAACTTCCTAACTGATGTCTTGAGATGTTGCTTCAATATATCCACATCAGTTTCCTGACTCATGATGCCATCTATATTTGATGTGCACCAGTCCCTCCTGCAGCAAAGCAACCCCACAACATGATGCTGCCACCACCGTGCTTCATGGTTGGGATGGTGTTCAACGGCTTGCAAGCCCACCCACTTTTTCCTCCAAACATAATGATTGTCATTATGGCCAAACAGTTCTATTTTTGTTTCATCAGAACAGAGGACATTTCTCCAAAAAGTACGATCTTTGTCGCCATGTGCAGTTACAAACTGTAGTCTGGCTTTCTTAATGGCGGTTTGGGAGCAGTAGCTTCTTCCTTGCTGAGCGGTCTTTCAGGTTATGTCGATATAGGACTCGTTTTACTGTGGATATACATGTAGATACAGTCCTTTGTACCTGTTTCCTCCAGCATCTTCACAAGGTCCTTTACTGTTGTTCTGGTATTGATTTGCACTTTTCGCACAAAAGTATGTTAATCTTTAAGAGACAGAACGCGTCTCCTTCCTGAGCGGTATGACGGCTGTGTGATCCCATGGTGTTTATACTTGTGCACAATTGTTTGTACAGATGAACGTGGTACCTTAAGGCGTTTGGAAATTGCTCCCAAGGATGAACCAGACTTGTGGAGGTCTACAATTTTTTTCTGAGGTCTTTGCTGATTTCTTTTAATTTCCCCATGACGTCAAGCAAAGAGACACTGAGTTTGGTGGTTGGCCTTGAAATATATCCACAGGTACATCTCCAATTGACTCAAATTATGTCAATTAGCCTATCAGAAGCTTCTAAAGCCATGACATAATTTCTGGGAATTTTCCAAGCTGTTTAAAGGCACAGTCAACTTAGTGTATGTAAACTTCTGACCCACTGTAATTGTGCTACAGTGAATATAAGTTAAATAATATGTCTGTAAACAATTGTTGGAAAGATTACTTGTGTCATGCACAAAGTAGATGTCCTAACCGACTTACCAAAACTATAGTTTGTTAACAAGAAATTTGTGGAGTGGTTGAAAAACGAGTTTTAATGACTCCATCCTAAGTGTATGTAAACTTCAGCCTTCAACTGTATGTATGTACAGTGGGGAGAACAATTATTTGATATACTGCTGATTTTGCAGGCTTTCCCTACTTACAAAGCATCTAGAGGTCTGTCATTTTTATCATAGGTACACTTCAACTGTGAGAGACGGAATCTAAAACAAAACTCCAGGAAATCAAAATTGTATGATTTTTAAGTAATTAATTTGCATTTTATTACATGACATAAGTATTTGATCACCTACCAACCAGTAAGAATTCCGGCTCTCACAGACCTGTTACTTTTTCTTTAAGAAGCCCTCCTGTTCTCCACTCATTACCTGTATGAACTGCACCTGTTTGAACTCCTTACCTGTATAAAAGACACCTGTCCACACACTCAATCAAACAGACTCCAACCTCTCCACAATGGCCAAGACCGGAGAGCTGTGTAAGGACATCAGGGTTAAAATTGTAGACCTGCACAAGGTTGGGATGGGCTACAGGACAATAGGCAAGCAGCTTGGTGAGAAGCTAACAACTTTTGGCGCAATTATTAGAAAATGGAAGAAGTTCAAGATGACAGTCAATCACCCTCGGTCTGGGGCTCCATGCAAGATCTCACCTCGTGGGGCATCAATGATCATGAGGAAGGTGAGGGATCAGCCCAGAACTACACGGCAGGACCTGGTCAATGACCTGAAGAGAGCTGGGACCACAGTCTCAAAGAAAACCATTAGTAACACACTACGCCGTCATGGATTAAAATCCTGCAGTGCACGCAAGGTCCCCCTGCTCAAGCCAGCGCATGTCCAGTCCCATCTGAAGTTTGCTAATGACCATCTGGATGATCCAGATGAGGAATGGGAGAAGGTCATGTGGTCTGATGAGACAAAAATAGAGCTTTTTGGTCTAAACTCCACTCGCCGTGTTTGGAGGATGAAGGATGAGTACAACCCCAAGAACACCATCCCAACTGTGAAGCATGGAGGTGGAAACATCATTCTTTGGGGATGCTTTTCTGCAAAGGGGACAGGACCACTACACCGTATTGAGGGGAGGATGGATGGGGCCATGTATCGCAAGATCTTGGCCAACAACCTCCTTCCCTCAGTAAGAGCATTGAAGATGGGTCGTGGCTGGGTCTTCCAGCATGACAACGACCCGAAACACACAGCCAGGGCAACTAAGGAGTGGCTCCGTAAGAAGCATCTCAAGGTCCTGGAGTGGCCTAGCCAGTCTCCAGACCTGAACCCAATAGAAAATCTTTGGAGGGAGCTGAAAGTCTGTGTTGCCCAGTGACAGCCCCAAAACCTGAAGGATCTGGAGAAGGTCTGTATGGAGGAGTGGGCCAAGTTCCCTGCTGCTGTGTGTGTGTAACAGTATAACTTTAGACTGTCCCCTCGCCCATACCCGGGCGCGAACCAGGGACCCTCTGCACACATCAACAACAGTCACCCACGAAACATCGTTACCCATCGCTCCACAAAAGCCGCGGCTCTAGCAGAGCAAGTGGAACCACAACTTCAAGGTCTCAGAGCAAGTGACGTCACCGATTGAAACGCTATTTAGCGCGCACCACCGCTAACTAGCTAGCCGTTTCACATCCGTTACACTCAACCTACTTTTGACCTCCTCCTTTTCCGCAGCAACCAGTGATCTGGGTCAACAGCATCAATGTAACAGTATAGCTTCAGACCGTCCCCTCGCCCATACCCGGGCGCGAACCAGGGACCCTCTGCACACATCAACAACAGTTACCCACAAAGCATCGTTACCCATCGCTCCACAAAAGCCACGGCCATTGCAGAGCAAGGGAAACCACTACTTCAAGGTCTCAGAGCAAGTGACGTCACCGATTGAAACGCTAATTAGCGCGCACCACCCTTTCATAGCCATTTCACATCCGTTACATGTGCAAACCTGGTCAAGAACTACAGGAAACGTATGATCTCTGTAATTGCAAACAAATGTTTCTGTACCAAATATTAAGTTCTGCTTTTCTGATGTATCAAATACTTATGTCATGCAATACAATGCAAATTAATTACTTAAAAATCATACAATATGATTTTCTGGATTTTTGTTTTAGATTCCGTCTCTCACAGTTGAAGTGTACCTATGATAAAAATGACAGACATGCTTTGTAAGTAAGTAGGAAAACCTGCAAAATCGGCACTGTATCAAATACTTGTTCTCCCCACTGTATGTATGTTTGCCTTTGAGTTTAGTCTCCACAAGAGTGTCTCAAGTTGATAGTAATTGCATCCTTATGTATTATTTACAGGTTTACAAATATTTTGATTTAACTCCTTAACTCCTCTTATCAAAATGACAGGAGATATCACACCAGTCCAGTCAAGAACAATACATAGAGGAAAACAATATTATTTTGCCCCCATGCCATTTATCACATGGTGAGCATCTCAAACAGCGACCCCTATAGCCCCTTCAGCTCTCTGCTAAACCTTTAGATTTCCATATGAGGTCTCAAGTGATTGCTCTTCCCACAGTGCCATGTTTTAGACACTCGGGGAATAGAGAAGGTCAACATACACAGAGACAAATGGATTGTTCATCATCTTCTTGCATGTGCTCTCTTTCATAAAATATTATTGTCTACAGATTGCATATGAAGCAAACAGGTGGAAGAGACCGTGAGTGGTTGGAAAGACAGTGTTCATTATGTGAGTCACCGTTCCCTTGGTATGACTACACAGAAGCCCCATTTTTTCTGATCTTGTCCACATTCTGATTGTGCCCACATTTTTGTAGACGATTGAAAGACACATTGTGAACTAATTTTAATCAGATCTTTTAAGTGTAAACGGGCAAGATCGGGACAAGAGCAGGACGAAAGACACATATTAGGGGAATGTATAAACGGGGCTAGAGTACTGTAGATGTCCTGTCACTCACTTCTCATTTGTTGAGAGCTCTGTCATATTGTGTGAGAAGAGACTGATCCTTTTCTTTGTAATTCATCCCTGTGTGGATACAGTTTATCCCACCTCCCTTACTGTACTTCCACTGAAGAACAGTAGTACTAGAACAGGGCATTACACATATAGCACAAAACATTCAACAAGGCAACATGATGGAATAGCAACTATACCATTAAACAAAAATGATGAAGGAAAAAAACAACAGAAAAGAGAACAATTAGAATCTGATTCACTCAGACTCTAATCTTACATCACCAACAGCTCAAAACTGACAAGCAAATTTAAAGACAACCTTCACCGCCCCACAAAGAGATTAATTTCCCCAGGGCAGTTGTATCGATTGATTCTGTATTAGTGACAGGCTTACCCAGAACATTATTATATTCATATTAATATATATCGATCAAGCTGAACTATTAATTAACTATCATTCCAGTCCAGACGGCTTTCTGTGAAAGCAGATAATAAAATGGAATTTAAATTGTCACAGCTGGATTCAATCATAACAGACATTGGTTTTGATAATCATGTCCTTTTGCACCTTTTTGTGTTCTCAGGCGAAAATGAATTCAAAGAATCCTTTTGATACTGTTGACATACTATATGACTAATTGTGTCATCGCACCCTGATCTGTTTCACCTGTCTTTATTCTTGTCCCCATCATCCCCAGTGTATTTATACCTATGTTCTCTATTGGTCTTTTGCCAGTTTGTTTTGTTCGTCAAGCATACCAGCGATTTTCCCCTTGCTTCTGTCTTTTTCTAGTTTTCCTGATTTTGACCATTCTGCCTGCCCTAAGCCTGCCTGCTATTCTGTATCTTGTCACACCCCCTGGATTATTGACCTCTGCCTGCCCTGACCCAGAGACTCTGCCGTTCTGTATTTTATGGACTCTGATCTGGATTACTGACCTCTGGCTGCCCTTGATCTGTCGTTTTGCCTGCCCCCTGTTCTTGTAATAAACTTTTGTTACTTCGACACTGTCTGCAACAGGCTTCTCCTGAAACGTGATACTAATTGATACTAATTGAGGTTACAAGAGGTCACCTATCTATGCAGAGGTCTTATGACAGTAAACTCAAAGTATTGTGACGTGGAATCTACGTGGAAAATACATAGGATATGAGAAAAGTATTCAACGTACACTGTTTTGAGGGTGACATTTCAACCACAGGATTATGTCATCACGGTAACCAAATTTCAACATAGACCAATCTTGTATAAGATATGTTGAATTTGTACCTTTTGAAAGGCCAGATCTTCAACTTTGTATTAAAAATAAAAAAAAATAGGCTAGGCAGCACCTCCTAGAGGGTTCCTCTATCTACAGCTATACATTTGGTCTCCCATCTAGGGTTTTAACCAAGCCCAGCTTAGCTTCAATATTTGTCACTGACTACTACCAATGTGCTATCATGAGAAAGATTATTGAGAGATCTCTTACTAACTAAATAGATTCACTTTTGCTATCGAAGTCATGCCAAAGGCTAGGTTTAACAGAGCAAATGAAAAATGCAACCATCTGGGTTTGGCGGATGCCAGGAGAATGCTACCAGCCCTAATGCATAGTTCCAACTGTACAGTTTGGTGGAGGAGGAATAATGGTCTGGGGCTGTTTTTCATGGTTCGGCTAGGCTCCTTCGTTCCAGTGTAGGGAAAACTTTAACGCTACAGGATAGATTGACATTCTAGACAATGCTGTGCTTCCAACTTTGTGGCAACAGTTTGAAGAAGGCCCTTTCCTGTTTCAGCATGACAATGCCCCGTGCACAAAGCGAGGTCCATACAGAAATGGTTTGTTGAGATTGGTGTGGAAGAACTTGACTGGACTGCACAGAGTTCTGACCTCAACTCCATCGAACACCTTTGGGATGAATTGGAACGCTGACTGCAAACCAGGCCTAATCGCCCAACATCAGTGCCTGACCTCACTAATGCTCTTATGGCTGAATGGAAGCAAGCCCCCGCAGCAATGTTCCAACATCTAGTGGAAAGCCTTCCCAGAAGAGTGGAAGCTGTTTTCGCAGCAAAGGGCTGACCAATTCCATATTAACTTAGATATTTGGTTGAGATGGAGATGTGAATCCAACCTATCAATTATTAATTTATAGAGAAACTAGAATTAAAGACAGATTAAGTCAGTGGCACAGATGGAACTATCCAAGCAGAAGATACTTTTGGTGATGTAATGTATGTGGACACCTGCTTGTTGAACATCTTATTCAGGACACTGATCCTGTAGAGGTTAAAGAACAGGAATAAATAGTTTAAATGCACTTCAAATAAAAGTTTGATTTGATTTAGTCCTATTGAGATGGAGACGTGAATCCAACATATACATTATTAGTTTGTAGACCAAATGGAATTAAAGCCAGACTAAGTCAGTGGCATAAAATACACAGCTCCTTCAAATGTTGATATTTGGTTGCGCTGAAAACTAAACACAATTCAATATAACTTTTGCAATACAGTAAATAGCCCACTAACTTGTCTAGAAATTATTAAATTATATGTTGGATTCATGTCTCCAACTAAACCAAAAATAACATTTAAAGAATAGGATTAAGCCAGTGGCTCAGATGAAACTATACATCACTTTTAAATGTTGATATTTGGTTGCGTTGTCAATTTTTTTTTATTACCTTTATTTAACTATGCAAGTCAGTTAAGAACAAATTCTTATTTAAACACAATTCAATATTACTTTTATTATAACAGTAAATTGCCAAAGGTCAAGTCTCTCTTACAAACTAATTTAACAATATTTATTCAACCATAGAGGAATAGTTCACCCAAATGACATATTGGTTTCCTTACCCTGTAAGCAGTCTTTTGAACAAGGTATGACAACAATCCATGCTTTGGTTTAGTTTCCCTGGCAGTTTCCAGATGCCAATGTTTTAGCAACCATGGTACAAATCCCATTCAAGTCATGGGACCGATATTAGCATATTTCACACATCATGTTCAAAACATCCATAAGAGACTTTGTTGAGCTTCACAGTCATTTTTTAGATACTTTTGGATGATTTGGACATGCTGTGATGAAAAATGCTGATATCGGTCTAATGACTTGAATGGGATTTGTGCCACAAATGCTAAAACGGTAGAGTGTTGGAAACAGTGCCAGGGAAACCAAAGCATGGATTGTTGTCATACTTGTTTAATGCAAATCTATCAAATAAAATATAAATGCTATTAGGAGAACTTCAAAAACAAGAAAAAATGACCCTGTCCATTATACCTTAACTCCTGAAAGGGAGGATATATGAGAAATTATTCACACTGACACGTAGCATCAGCGATGAAATGAAAACGTATGACATAGAACTGTATTGTTTGCATTTTGATTGCATTTTCACATAGGCCTATGGGGAAGATGGAGACTTTAGTATTAAAACATACAGTATATTCTTTTTTTTAAGTTCCTAACTTGTTTGATAAGATTAGTACAGAGTTTCTTAGAGGACCAACCCCAAGTTTGGGAACCACTGTACTAACCTCTCTCTATGCTTGCTTCCCCTCGCTCTCCTCTGCTGCTTCCTGCATGCATTGCGCTCATTGTTCACTCATTGTCCGAAAGTCGGTTTTTGTTTGTTTGGGGGATGTCTGCAGAAATGGCAGGTGTAGCGGGACGGTTTTAAAATTACATTTTGCCCAGAATCTCGCAAACACATTGTCTGCGGCGTCTCGCAAAGACACTGTGAGCCGACTGTGAGCTGGGGTAATTTGTTTCACGTCTCAGGCCTGTGCTGCGAGAGTGCGGAGTTAACCGTTTGAGAGAGTGGTGAATGTGCTGCTAAAAAGACAAATCTGGGAGGCAAATCTGGAGAATGCAGGCAAACATAACATTTGGTAGCATTGTTGTCCTTGAGCCATTTTGCCACAACTTTGGGCGTATGCTTGGGGTCATTGTCCATCTGGAAGACCCATTTGCGACCAAGCTTTAACTGATACCTTGAGATGTTGCTTCAATATATCCACATCATTTTCCTGCCTCATGATGCCATCTATATTTGAAGTGCACCAGTCCCACCTGCAGCAAAGCAACCCCACAACATGATGCTGCCACCCCCGTGCTTCACGGTTGGGATGGTGTTCAACGGCTTGCAAGCCCACCCCCTTTTTCCTCCAAACATAACGATTGTCATTATGGCCAAACAGTTCTATTTTTGTTTCATCAGAACAGAGGACATTTCTCCAAAAAGTACGATCTTTGTCGCCATGTGCAGTTACAAACTGTAGTCTGGCTTTTTTAATGGCAGTTTAGGAGCAGTAGCATCTTCCTTGCTGAGCGGCCTTTCAGGTTATGTCGATATAGGACTTGTTTTACTGTGGATATAGATACTTTGTACCGGTTTCCTCCAGCATCTTCACAAGGTCCTTTACTGTTGTTCTGGGATTAATTTGCACTTTTCACACCAAAGTGCATTCATCTCTAGGAGACAGAATGTGTCTCCTTCCTGAGCGGTATGATGGGTGTGTGGTCTCATAGTGTTTATACGTGCATACTACATCCACAGGTACATCTCCAATTGACTATAATGATGTCAATTAGCCTATCAGAAGCTTCTAAAGCCATGACATAATTTTCTGGAATTTTCCAAGCTGTTTAAAGGCACAGTATGTAAACGTCTGACCCCCTGGAATTCTTATACAGTGAATTATAAGTGAAATAATCTGTCTGTAAACAATTGTTTGAAAAATGACTTGTGTCATCTGCAAAGTAGATGTCCTAACCGACTTGCCAAAACTAAAGTTTGTTAACTTGAAATTTGTGGAGAAATTGAAAAATTAGTTTTAATGACTCCAACCTAAGTGTATGGTGTATGTAAACCTCCAACTTCAAACTGTATATATATATATATATATACTATTTTCTTATTAGAAAAAAGTAGTGTCCTCAAATGTAGGCCATGCCAGCTGTCACCTTGGTCAGTGACATGTGTCACTCAACAGTGCTGCAGACTGGGAAGCAGATGCAGCCATATTAATTAGGTTGTCGTTTGATGCAAATGTAAGAACATATACCTGCTGATGGTCACTGACGGGCAATATCGTATGGGCCTGTCATTCCTGCTTATTGTTGTGGTTCAGAATGGCATTGACAGAATGAGAGGCAAAAGAAAAGAGTTAATGAATGTGTTTGGTTTTCTATTAACACAGAGCATTATACTTGCTGTTATCATTCAAAACAACCCCTGTCTTACTCGAACAGCCTTTATAAATGAATACATAGTGGTCTATAGAAAGTGTAACCAAACATTGTTTTTCCATATAGTTACCTTTGTCAGAATGTGATTCCTCTTCTGGGAAATAAACAATTGGTGAGCAGTAGCGTAGCAGGAGATTTGCCATTTAGCCAGACATTTTTGAGTAATGCACCAGAGATGGAGAAGAGATTCATCAGATAGTAGTACTCCATTATGTATGCATCTAGGATATTACCGTCCAAAATAACATCACATGATTGATCAGGCCAGAGACAGTGTTTTGTTCAGAAGATAATCTGCACGGTCTGATAATGAACACAATTTAACTGTATATATTAGCAGGGTCACATATTATAGTACTAATTACTGATTGTATTCTGCCCCATAAATAATTTAGGAGATGCTTAGTATGCATTAATACAATTAACACAACTTTATTGAAATAACGTACAAGTCACAAGCATACACATCTTGCTTTTAACTCAACAAATATTGCAATCATGCACACACATTGCTTTCCCCTTAACTTATTTTATCTTTGAACACCAGCAGACACTTAAGAGAAAAAGCATACAACTGAATATTAGTAAACAAATTGTCTTCTGGGGTTTTCTGCAACATTTTCTGGTACCAGTAAATCCAATATTAAAGTATCTGTTTGTCTTCTACTGTAACATCTACTGAATGTGGCCATCAATGTATTACACAACAACAACATAATATACTATTTTTTTGGATGACAAAACAAATAAACCAACCAACCAATCACATTTTACAGTTTGGTCATCTTCAAACACACTATGCAGTGATTTTCCTGTGGCACTGGACATAACTTCCACAAATAACACATCCCCAAAGAACCAACCAAGACTATACATATTGTAAGGTACAATCACACTTCACTATGCCCAACCACTTCAATTATAAAGGCTATTAGGGTGGAATACAATATATACTGGACCACAACATTCAAATCATCATAGAGGAAAATGGCAATATTTTTGAATTCACATAAAGCTGCTCTTCACATTGCACAATGAAAACTATAATGAAGCCACCCATGGAGTCCACACATTGAGCATCTAGATGTCCTCGAGCTGAATTTGCATCCATTTACATTTATGATGTTCCATGTCCATATGTAATGTCTGCCTGCAAGATTAACTTAACTTGAACCAAGAGGAATTCATTTATAGGCTTCCTCCTCGGCACATCTTAACGAAATGGATATATCCATGGAAAATAGTTTTTCCTGGTATGCTTGGTTATTATGCCTCTATTAAATGAAAAACCATGTTTCCTGGACAAGTCAAAAGACAACTCCACGGGAGAACTATTGTTTGAAGTAATATGCAGATAAGCGTCTTATGATTTAAACCAGGGTTCACCAATTACATTCAGCCGTGTGTCGATTTTTCCTTGAGCAGGTTGGGGGGCCGGCACATAGTTCTAAGCAATTTGTACACTGCAAATTGACCGCAATAATCACACACAGATATAGTATTTGACAAAAACAGAACTTTTTCAAACCTTGAATACATTGGGATTTTTAAACCTTGATTTCAGTGGGATATGATCACATATGCCTCTCTACTACTTGGGAACAGGTTTCCTACATTAAAATCAGTCAATTATGTCCAACAAAGAAAATAATTAAAAGAGGGGAGGGGGCTCATTAATATATACATTCCAAACAATGATCCATGCTTCTTTGAAAACACAGTTGAAGTCGGAAGTTTACATACAACTTAGCCAAATACATTTAAACTCAGTTTTACACAATTCCTGACATTTAATCCTAGTAAAAACTCCATGTCTTAGGTCAGTTAGGATCACAGCTTTATTTTAAGAATGTGAAATGTCAGAATAATACTAGAGAGAATGATTTATTTCAGCTTTTATTTCTTTCATCACATTCCCAGTGGGTCAGAAGTCTACATCCACTCAATTAGTAATTGGTAGTATTGCTTTTAAATTGTTTAACTTTGGTCAAACGTTTTGGGTAGCCTTCGGCAAGCTTCCCACAATAAGTTGGGAGAATTTTGGCCCATTCCTCCTGACAGAGCTAGTGTAACTGAGTCAGGTTTGTAGGCCTCCTTGCTCGCACACACTTTTTCAGTTCTGCTCACAAATTCTCTATAGGGTTGAGGTCAGGGCTTTGTGGTGGCAACTTCAATATCTTGACTTAGTTGTCCTTAAGCCATTTTGACACCACTTTGGAAGTATGCTTGGGGTCATTGTCCATTTGGAAGACCCATTTGCAACCAAGCTTTAATTTGCTGACTGATGTCTTAAGATGTTGCTTCAATATATCCACATAATTTTCCAGCCCCATGATGCCAAAAAGTATGATCTTTGTCTCCATGTGCAGTTGCAAACCGTAGTCTGGCTTTTTTTTATGGCGTTTTTGGAGCAGTGTCTTCTTCCTTGCTGAGCAGACTTTCAGGTTATGTTGATATAGGACTCATTTTACTGTGGATATAGATACTTTTGTACATGTTTCTTCCAGCATCTTCACAAGGTCCTTTGCTGTTGTTCTGGGATTGATTTGCACTTTTCGCACCAAAGTACGTTCATCTCTAGGAGACAGAACACGTCTCCTTCCTGAGCGGTATGACGGCTGCGTGGTCCCATGGTGTTTATACTTGCGTACTATTGTACAGATGAACGCGATACCTTCAGGCGTTTGGAAATTGCTCCCAAGGATGAACCAGACTTATGGAGGTCTACTATTTGTTTTCTGAGGTCTTGTTTTCTTTTGATTTTCCCATAATGACAAGAAAAGAGGCACTGAGTTTGAAGGTCGGACTTGAAATACATCCACAGATACACCTCCAATTGAATCAGAAGCTTCTAAAGCCATGACATAATTTTCTGTAATTTTCCAAGCTGTTTAAAGGCACAGTCAACTTAGTGTATGTGAACTTCTGACCCATTGGAATTGTGATACAGTTAATTAATTATAAGTTAAATAATATGTCTGTAAACAATTGTTGGAAAAATTACCTGTGTCATGCACAAAGTAGATGTCCTAACTGACTTGCCAAAACTATAGTTTGTTAACAATACATTTGTGGAGTGGTTGAAAAACTAGTTTTAATGACTCCAACCTAAGTTTATGTAAACTTCCGACTTCAACTGTATATATATATATATATATATATATATATATATATATATATATAATAACTTATCAAACCTACAAGCAATACAATACTCTATTATTATGGTGGGAGATTATAATATGGTTGTAAATACCTCAATGGACCGTAAAGGAAATCACAATACAAACGATCACCCTCATACGCTTAAGGAAATCACAAATGTCTTGGATATTTTGGAACTAGTAGATATATGAATGGTTAAATATCCTGACCTAGTGAGATATACATGGCGGAGGCTCAATCAAGCTAGTCGTCTTGACTACTTTCTTATGTCATTCTCGCTGGCATCAAAAGAAAATAAAAACAAGTTAGAGGAAAAACAAAAAGAAATGGGAGGAACTTATTCAAGAAAGATCAAGTGTAATATATTATTAAAAAATAAAGTGAACTGTGTGGATTATGTCACATATGATTCACCAAAAAATATTTTGAAAGTGGAAGAAAAGTACCATAAGCATATGTTTTCGTTTCAGTCTCCATCTCCACTAACCGAAGATAATTGTATCGATTTTTTTCTATGAATAATGTAAAATGAACAGCTGTACAGAAAGACTCATGTTAAAGCCTTTAAGTCCAGGACACCTCTAGGGTTGGATGGCATACCAGTGGAGGTATACCAAAACTTGGTAGATTATCAGATACTCAACAAGAAGGTCTGATTACATTATTACTGAAACTGATCCAAGTGGTAAATATAAAGATCCGGTCCATTAAAACAAATTGGAGGCCTCTTAAACTTCAGTGTTGTGGTGAAAAATTCTAGAAGAATTCATTGCACATAGAATTAAAAAGGTATTGCTGTATATTATTCAGACGACACATTGGAGATAATATAAGACAAGTACTGGAAGCAATAGAATACTATGAAAAATCTGGAAAACCAGGTCTGGTATTCATACTGTAGCTGACTTTGAAAAGGCTTCAGATAAAGTATGACAGGAATTTAAATATTATTGCCTGGTATATATCAATTTTGTAGAATCTCTTATCCAATGGGTTAAAGTTATGTATAGTAACCCTAGGTGTAAAATAATAAATAATGGCTACTTCTCAGAAAGTATTCAACTGTTAAGAGGAGTAAAATAAGGTGGCCCACTATTGGCATATCTATTTATTATGGCCATATCAAGGGGTTAGAAATCAAGGGCATAAACATAAAGGTGTCAGTGATGCTGATGATTCATGTTTTCTTTTAAATCCACAATTTGGATCCCTTCACAGCCTCAGAGGATCTTGAGACTTTTTCTAACCTCTCTAGATTACAACCAAATCATGATAAATGTAATATATTATGTATTGGATGACAAAAAATACAACTTTTACATTACCATATAGTTTAGCAATAAAATGTTCTGATGGTGATGTGGATATTCTCGGTATACATGTCCAGAAATAAATACCTTATTTTACTACAATAGAGTTTAATAAAGTTAGCAAAAGTAGATTTTTCTACCATGGAAACAACAATTCCTGTCTATTTGTGGAAAAATCACCCTGATTAACTCTTTAGTCATATCCCAGTTTACCTATTTGCTTATGGTCTTGCCTACACCTAGCGACCTGTTTTTTTAATTATATGAGCAAAATAAAATTTTATTTTATTTGTAACGGCATGCCAGATAAAATGAAATGGGCCTATGTATATAATTAATATAAATTCAGAGGGCAGAAATTATTAAATATTAAAGCATTAGCCCTCTCACTAAAGGCATCAGTCATACAAAATTAAATTAAAATCCAAACTGGTTCTCCAACAGATTAGTAAGAATGTCTCACCCCATGTTCAGGAATGGCCTTTTTTTTATTACTTTATTCAGAATTCAACCTCTCACTTTCAGTTATTTGAAAATGAAAAAAGCTCTAAAATATAGCTAGTTTTAAAACAAGCCATAGAAAGTTGGTTGCAATTTCAGTTTAATCCACCAGAAAAGACAGAATAAATAATACAACAAATATTGTGGTTAAAACTCAAATATAATAATTACAAAAATATATATATTTTTGGATAAAAAATTATAATCTTAGTAAATTATACCATAAATAGGACTGGTGGAGTTGTCACACATGCAGCTAACAAAAGTATATGGAAATGTCTGCTCTACCCAAAATTACAACCAACTAATTGCAGCATTACGGCAAAAATGAGAGGGAAGTGGAAGGGGGAAAATTAAGGAACTTGTTTGTTGGCCATGTATTAAAGACCAAAATAGGTTAAGGTCACAGTTATGAAAACTTAGGACACTAAAGAGGCCTTTCTACTGACTCTGAAAAACACCAAAAGAAAGATGCCCAGGGTCCCTGCTCTGTGGAACTTCTTTTATGTATCAGTTGTTGAATCTTATTATGGTCATACAAATATTTACACATGTTAAGTTTGCTGAAAATATACACAGCTGACAGGGAGAGGACGTTTCTTTTTTTGCCGAGTTTATATATGGTGGATACAACCATCCCAGCTCTGCAGACTTTGCTGCGAAGAGACAGAATCGTAAGATAATTTGTTTTAGTACTGTCCATACGGAGCATGTTTTTGGTCGCAGGTCCAGGAATTGTTGAAGAAGTGCAACATTTGCAGAACTGGTTGATTTGAAAAGTCAAAGTTGATCAATAATATAATAATACTCTTAGCAAAAATATTTATCTTGAATTTACAATCTTTAGAAACTATAAGAATAGAAAGGTTCAAAACGTTTGTGAAACATCACAGTAAATGTGTATATAGTATGTATAAACTGGAAGTAGAAGACTAAGTGTTGTTGTCCAACAGTTTACTCCAATTAGGGGAGGGGTGATAAGGTTATGGGAAAATATATTTAAAACAAAGTGTTTATATACAGTACCAGTCAAATATTTGCACACCTATTCATTCAAGTTTTTTTTTTTCTTCTTAAAAAACAACAACTATTTTCTACATTGTAGAATAATAGTGAAGACATCAAAATAACACATTTGGAAAAATGTAGTAACAACTCAAAATATATTTTAGACTCTTCAAAGTAGCCACCATTTGCCTTGATGACAGCTTTGCACAGTCTTGGCATTCTCTCAACCAGCTTCACCTGGAATGCTTTTTCAACCGTCTTGAAGGAGTTCCCACATATGCTGAGCGCTTGGCTGCTTTTCCTTAACTCTGCAGTCCAAGTCATCCCAAACCTTTTCAATTGGGTTGAGGTCGGGTGATTGTGGAGGCCAGGTCATCTAATGCAGCACTCCATCACTTTCCTTGGTCAAATAGCCCTTACACAGCCTGCAGCTGTGTTTTGGGTCATTGTCCTGTTGAAAAACAAATGATAGTCCCACTAAGCGGAAACCAGATGGGATGGCGTATCGCTGCAGAATACTGTGGTAGCCATGCTGGTTAAGTGTGCCTTGAATTCTAAATAAATCACAGACAGCAAACCCCACACCATCACACCTCCACCTCCATGCTTCACGGTGGGAACCACACACACAAATATTATCCGTTCACCTACTCTGCGTCTCACAAGGAAACAGCGGTTGGAACCAAAAATGTTTGGACTCATCAGACCAAAGGACAGATTTTGACTAATGTCCATTGCTCATGTTTCTTGGCCCAAGCAAGTCTCTTCTTATTATTGGTATAATTTAGTAGTAGTTTCTTTCCACAAATTAACTTTTAAAAAGGCACACCTGTTAATTGAAAAGCATTCCAGGTGACTACCTCATGAAGCTGGTTGAGAGAATGCCAAGAGTGTACGAAGCTGTTATCAAGGCAAAGGATGACTACTTTGAAGAATCTAAAATCTAAATATTTTGGTTACCACATGATTCCGTATATTTTACTTAATAATTTTGTTGTTTTCACTACAATGTAGAAAATTGTAAAAAATGAAGAAAGACCCTTGAATGAGTAGGTGTCCTAACTTTTGACTGGTACTGTAATATATACAGAACATTCAGAAAGTATTCAGACTCCTTGACTTTTTCTACATTTTGTTACGTTACAGCCTTATTCTAACATTTATTATATTGTTATTTTCCCTCATCAATATACACACAACACCTTATAATGACAAAGCAAAAAAGGTTTTTAGAAATGTTGGCAAACGTAGAAAATATATTTACATAAGCATTCAGACCCATTATTCAGTACTTTAAAACACCTTTGGCAGCGATTACAGCCTCAAGTCTTTTGGGTATGACGCTACAAGCTTGGCACACCTGTATTTGGGGAGTTTCTCCCATTTTTCTCTGCATGTCCTTCTCAAGCTCTGTCAGGTTGGATGGGGAGCATTGCTGCACAGCTATTTTCAGGTCTCTCCAGAGATGTTCGATTGAGTTCAAGTCCAGGCTCTGGCTGTGGCACTCAAGGACATTCCGAGACTTGTCCCGAAGCCACTTTTGTGTTGTCTTGGCTGTGTACTTAGGTTCGTTGTCCTGTTGGAAGATGAACCTTTGCCTCAGTCTGAGGTCCTGAGCGCTCTAGAGCAGGTTTTCATCAAGGATCTCTCTGTACTTTAATCCTTTCATCTTTCCCTCAATCCTGACTAGTCTCTCAGTCCCTGAAAAACATCCCCACAGCATGATGCTTCCACCCCCATGCTTTACCATAGGGATGGTGTTAGGTTTCCTCCAGACGTGACACTTGGCATTCAGGCCAAAGTGTTCAATCTTGGTTTCATCAGACCAGATGAATCTTGTTTCTCATGGTCTGAGAGTCTTTAGGTGCCTTTTGGTCAACTCCAAGTGGGCTGTCATGTCCGTCTGGCCACGCTACCATAAAGGCATGATTGGTGGAGTGCTGCAGAGATCCTTGTCCATCTAGAAGGTTCTCCCATCGCAACAGAGGAACTCTGGAGCTCCGTCAGAGTGATCATTGGGTTCTTGGTCACCTCCCTGTCCAAGGCCCTTCTCCCCCGATTGCTCAGTTTGGCCAGGCGGCCAGCTCTAGAAAGAGTCTTGGTGGATTCAAACTTCCATTTAAGAATGATGGAGGCCAATGTGTTCTTGGGGACCTTCAACGCTGCAGAAATTTTCTGGCACCCTTCCCCAGAACTGGGCCTCAACAAAATCCTGTCTCGGAGCTCTACCGACAATTCCTTCGACCTTATGGCTTGGTTTCTGCTCTGACATGCACTGTCAACTGTGGAACTTTATATAGACAGGTGTGTGCCTTTCTAAATCATGTCCAATCAATTGAATTTACCACAGGTGGTCTCCAATCAAGTTGTAGAGACATCTCAAGGATGATCAATGGAAACAGGATGCACCTGAGCTCAATTTCGAGTCTCATAGCAAAAGGTCTGAATACTTATGTAAATAAAGTATTTCTGTTTTAGATTTTTTTTATAAATTTGTAAAAAATGTCTAACCTGTTTTCGCTTTGTTATTATGGGGTATCGTGTGTAGATTGATGAGGAAAATGTTTAATTTAATCAATTTTAGAATACGGCCGTAGCGTAACATAATGTGGAAACAGTCAAGTGGTCTAAATACTTTGCAATTGCACTGTGTATGTATCAACTGCCAGCCAAATACGCAAACCTATTGGGGAAACCATGATTTACACTGTAAACCCCATCTGGCTGAATGTGAAAATTAATCCAATCTGATTTCATGCAGCACAACAATGAGTTTTTCAAAGTATTAATTGTGAGCCAGCAGATGAAGGTATGAAGATTAAGGTAAGCAATGTTCTTTAGTAGGACGCATTCTAATCCCTCATATAGTGCTTTCAGGACTGGCCGGACCTGGGTCACCTTCTCCACTGCTGTGAACTGTGAGGTAGTTGCTATAGTGGCAGGTTTTCTTGACCTGTTCCTCCTCTGCCATCTGGCCAGTGATGGACGTCTGGCCTTGCTGGGTAAGCCGTGTCAGGCGGAAGGGGGAGCGCCTGAAAGAGCCGGTCAGGGTAGTGTTGTTCTCTGACTCACGGCTGAACGTGGCTGTGCTCCGACAGTAGCGCTTCAGGCCATGGCGGAAATGGATGGTGAACAGGCCGTAAGTTATTGGGTCCAAACAGGCATTGAAGAGACCAAAAATAAAGAGCATATGAGTTAAAGAATGAGAGACCGTCTCATCCATATCGTCAGGGAAGAACCAGTACCACAGTCCCAACAGGTAGTAAGGGGTCCAGCAGACGATGAAGGATGTCACGATAACAATGCTCATCTTCAAAGTCCTCATCCGTGCTTTTGGAATGTTGTTGTGAGAGCGTCGGAGATGTATCTCCTTAGAAGACACTGAAACAAGGCAATAAACACTTGCTCATAATCTTAGCATCTAACACCTAATTTGACAATAAGTCTCAATTACCTTTATCTTCAAAAACACAGTGCTCTTTGTAACCCCCTCATGAACAACTGTATACAATGCCACTAGTGGTACTACAATTGATGGTAAAATATGTAATTTGACCTACTGTTTCCGTGGGTCATGCGACTGGATATCTCTACCAGGATACGTGTGTAACAGAAGATCATGATGATCAGTGGCAGCAGGAAAAGACAAGCAAAGGTGAACATGTTGTACAGGGTTTCCTGCCAGTGTTGGACAAAGCTCCCACGAGTAGTGCACTGGGTAAACTTCTCTGGAACCGTGATGGTCACACTGTGGAATATCAGCATCTGCATGACAACACAAAGGAAGACTTTAACCATAACAACATGTCTTTAACACTAACTATATGGCCTGGCTTCAGTGTTGTACTACATAAAATAGTAGTGTTTCATGCAGCAGAAGCTCAATCCAGCCTAGTCTGCAGTCAATGTGAGTAATACACTGCAGATGTCATTCAATTTGCAATGAAATTAGGTGAAAAGAGACAAGTGTTGAATGCTTGAAATGAATTATGAAAAAGTAATAATTGCAAGGCAAGGTCTTCTTTTAGTGCTACAATTTTTTTGAAAACGATCTAGTTGGATGACTTTTATTCGCAGCAATGTATAATTGCTGTCATAATCATGAATCAGTCAATTATGTAGGGCAGGCCCTCCTCACCAGTTATCAATCACATTTAAAAAGGTTACTCTTAAACCATGGACAATAGTGACTGCAATGCCTGTACTGTAATTCCCTTCAGGAAAGTGTTTCTGAGGTTTGTTCTAAATTATTGCTACAATAATTAGGTTTGTAATTGCTGAAAAAATCAAGTCATGTCCATTTGCTATACATTTATTTGAATAAATTCAATACAGGATCCTCTTCAAATTGCCCAAGTTCACCTACAAAGCACTCAATAGACTGGTGCCCACATTCTGTACCTTACTGACCTACTGTATCCCTACACTCCCACTTGTTCACTGCGCTCTTCACCATTCTTCTCACCAGGCTCCGCTCTATCGGAAACCAGGCTTTGAGCAGTGCAGCTCCCCAACTCTGGAACTCCCTCCCTCTCCATGTCAGAACCTCACAATCCATACACATATTCTAGTCCACACTAAAGACACACCTCTTCACACAGGCTTAGCTTTTATCCACTGTCTAGTTCACTTCCCTGGTTACTGTGTAATCATGTCTAGGTGTTCTCCACAGTTAGTCTGTCATCATGTTTAGTGTTTTCCACGGTTAGTCTATCATCATGTTTAGTGTTCTCCATGGTTAGTCTGTCGTCATGTTTAGTGTTCTCCACGGTTAGTCTGTCATCATGTTTAGTGTTCTCCATGGTTAGTCTGTCGCCATGTTTAGTGTTCTCCACGGTTAGTCTGTCATCATGTTTAGTGTTCTCCATGGTTAGTCTGTCGTCATGTTTAGTGTTCTCCACGGTTAGTCTGTCGTCATGTTTAGTGTTCTCCACGGTTAGTCTGTCATCATGTTTAGTGTTCTCCATGGTTAGTCTGTCGTCATGTTTAGTGTTCTCCACGGTTAGTCTGTCATCATGTTTAGTGTTTTCCATGGTTATTCTGTCATGTTTGGTGTACTTTATATTAAGTGCATTAGACCCCTAGACTTCATCCACATTTTGCTACGTTACAGCCTTGTTCTAAAATGGATTAAATTAATTATGTTCCTCATCAATCTACACACAATACGTGAAAAACATTTTTTTAGAAATGTTTGCCAATTTAAAATTAAAATAAAAACTTGATTGGGGTCCACCTGTGGTAAATTCAATTGATTGAACATGATTTAGAACGGCACACACATCTGTCTATATAAAGGTCCCACAGTTGACAGTGCATGTCAGAGCAAAAACCAAGCCATGAGGTTGAAGGAATTGTCAGTAGAGCTCCGAGAAAGGATTGTGTCGAGGCACAGATTTGGGGAAGGGTAGCAAAACATGTCTGCAGCATTGAAGGTCCCCAAGAACATAGTGGCCTCCATCATTCTTAAATGGAAGAAGTTTGGAACCAAAGACTCTTCATAGAGCTGGCCGTCTGGCCAAACTGAGCAATCGGGGGAGAAGGGCCTTGGTCGGGCAAGTGACCAAAAACCCGATGGTCACTCTGACAGGGCTCCAGAGTTCCTCTGTGGAGATGAGAGAACCTTACAGAAGGACAACCATCTCTGCAGCCCTCCACCGATCAGGCCTTTATGGTAGAGAGGCCAGACGGAAGTCACTCCTTGGTAAAAGGCACATGACAGCCCGCTTGGAGTTTGCCAAAAGGCACCCACAGACTCTCAGACCTTGAGAAACAAGATTAGCTGGTCTGATGAAACCAAGATTGAACGCTTTTGCCTGAATGCCAAGTGTCACGTCAGGAAGAAACTTGCTACCATCCCTACAGTGAAGCATGGTGGTGGCACCATCCCTACAGTGAAGCATGGTGATGGCAGCATCATGCTCATGCTGTGGGGATGTTTTTCAGCGGCAGGGACTGGGAGTCTAGTCAGGATCAAGGGAAAGATGAACGGAGCAAAGTACAGAGAGATCCTTGATGAAAACCTGCTCCAGAGCGCTCAGGACCTCAGACTGGGGCGAAGTTTCACCTTCCAACAGGACAATGACCCTACGTACACAGGTCTCAATGTCCTTGAGTGGCCCAGCCAGAGCCCAGACATGAACCTGGTCGAATATCTCTGAAGAGACCTGAAAATAGCTGTGCAGCGACGCTCCCCATCCAACCTGACAGAGCTTGAGAGGATCTGCAGAGAAGAATGGGGGAAACTCCCCAAATACAAGCTTGTAGCGTCAAACCCAAGAAGACTAAAGGCTGTACACGCTGCCAAAAGTTGCTTGAACAAAGTACTGAGTAAATGGTCTGAATACTTATGTAAGTTAGATGTCAATGTTTTATTTTTTTGCAAACATTTCTAAAAACCTGTTTATGATTTTTCATTACGGGGCATTGTGTGTACATTGATGAGGGAAAACATGATTTAATAAATTTCAGAATAAGGCTGTCACGTAACAAAATGTGGAAAAAGTCAAGGGGTCTGAATACTTTCCAAATGCACTGTACTTACTTATTTTACTTGGATTTAATTCCTTTTTATCCAGCTGATTTTCTTGTATATAAAATGTGTCATTAAAACAGATTAAAATAATATGTATTATTATTATAATAAAGCTGTTACATGGTTGTTTTGTCCTCCAATGTATATTTTGATAATTGTTGTGGTGTCCTGAGTCCAGGTTGAGGAGAGAAAACATGAAACCTCTCTTAACCAGAGCCTCACCTGGGGAACAGACAGAATCACACTCATCACCCACGCCACAGACAACATGATCTTGCTTCTCTTCTTGGCCTCATTGATGGCCAGTGGGTTGAGGATAGCAGACTGGCGGTCCAAGCTAATGACCACTGTGACAAAAGCACAGGAGTACATGGCAACAAGTTTCATGAACATCAGCAGCCTACAGGCGACGTCTCCTGCCTGCCACTGAACTGTGATATTCCAGACAGCATCAACAGGCATGACGATGAAAGTCACCAGCAGGTCTGCCACAGTCAAGTTAATTATTAATATCCTAACGTGGGACTTGCGCTTTCCGTTGGTATTGGCGGCCCACAGCACAGCGAGGTTACAGACAGCTGACATGGCACACAGAGTGAAAGTAATGATTACTCTGACTTTGGCTGCTGTGGAGAAGGTGGGCAGCTGTAGTGAGTCTCCATTTGCACTCGAATTGCAGATGGGGGTGGGTGCTTCGCAGCTGGTGTTCTGGGCTTGTTCCATCATTTGGTAAAACATCATGATCTCATGTGACATTCTCAAGCTGTCATTCATATCCCACAGGAACACCAGAGACAATATCTTCTCTGGTTCTCCAGCAATGTGTTCATATGAGCAGGTCACCCTATAAGAATAAATGGTTGGAAAATAGGGATGTTTAATATTCAGTTTCTGCACTTGTTGTTACATGCTGATTATACATAGTCAGCTTACTAGCAATTATGCTCTGCGCAGACACAATAATACCCTACAGTTATGGTGGATTACTATATGAAAAAGCAGTACATACTCTACACTGAATTGCATTAAAATAAAACATTTAAAACGTGTGGTTAGTGATCTAACACTAATCATCTATGCAGAACACAATGATAATAATTAATACACACACACTATATACACTCCCCATCAGAACAGCCTCAATTCATCGAAAGCATTCCACAGGGATGCTGGACCATGTTGACTCCAATGTTTCTCACAGTTGTGTCAAGTTGGCTGGATGTCTTTTGGGTGGTGGACCATTCCAGGGTGTATCACAACTAGCAGTGATTGGGAGTCCCATAGAGCGTTGTACAATTGGCCCAGCGTCGTCTGGGTTTGGCCGGTGTAAGCCATCAATGTAAATAAGAATTTGTTCTTAACTGACTTGCCTAGTTAAATAAAGGTTAAATAAAAAAATAAAAACACATTTTGATACACAAGGGAAACTGTTGAGTAAAAAAAACACAATCCAGAGTGCCTGGCACCTACTACCATACCCCTTTCAAATGCACTTAAATATTTTTGTCTAGCCCATTCACCCTCTCAATGGCACACATACACAATCCAATTGTCTCAAGGCATAAAAACCCTTCTTTAACCTGACTTCTCTCCTTCATCTACACTGATTGAAGTGGGTTTAACAAGTGACATCAATAAGGGATCATAGCTTTAACCTGGATAGTCCAAGTCATGGAAAGAGGTGGTGTTGTGTTGTTTTACAGGGTCAGACATAGTATTACGGCTCACGGGGAGCAAATTAGGTTTAAGTGCCTTGCTCAAGAACTCATCGACAGATTGTATTCGAAACAGCGACCTTCCGGTTACTGGCCCAATGCGCTAACCGCTAGGCTACCTGCCGCCCACTGTGTGTGTGTGTGTGTGTGTGTGTGTGTGTGTGTGTTGTGTGTGTGTTGTGTGTAACATTCTTATGATGTAGAATCAATGACATTCTATAAAACTGAATAGGTTATGTATGTCAGTATCCACAGGGGTATCTTACGTTCATTAACTGCAATAAGCATTACTTTCGCCTGAGCAGAAAGCATAGCTATCTTACCTGGTGAGCAGAAATATAAATTTCGAACCAATCCGCCATAGAACAAACTGTTAGCCTATGTGATATTCCGATTGACCTTGAAGTATAAACAATGAGCTCTTGGAATCACAGAGGAGTTAGTTGATTGTGTTCTATTTTTCACCCATTTGAAGACTCCCATAATACCAACTTGACTGAAAGAAACTACTAACCTGTTAAAGTGGCGGCAAATTCCCCTTCAAAAGCACCTGTTCGTTCCTCATGAATCGCGCTGCCGCAATATTTTGTTTTGCCTTATCCCAGTGAAAGGAAAAAAACTTTGTGACAAGATTACGCTTTCAGTTCTTTCCCCCCTGAAGTTGTTGCAGATGGTATAAAAGCGTTTCTTAATTGTTTTCTATAATGCTTTCATAATAGGAGATAATGGTATAGCCGTTGAACGCCCGCTTAATATAGTATTGGAGATAACTATTGCGATTATCAGACTTCAAGTACAATACTGCAATTTTGAGGTTTGTTCTCCGCACCCTTCCTCAGCATCTTTATCGTTGCATATTGACCTGTGTGAAGCTAGCCACAATAAGGATTAGCCACAATAGTGGAATCAAAATAAAAGTCCCCGGTCGAAAGTGATTCAAACGGATACAAAAAGTGGAATCATGCCATATTTGGAATAGATAATGCAAAACAATGTCGGAATGTTTTTATATGAATTCAACAAAATAATAATGACCTAATTTGACTATTGTGCATATTGGGTGTGAATCCGTCATAAACACATAAAACCTACTGGTCAAACACAGAGATGGTTCCAATAGCTTTTCACCATTCATTTGATTCATGGTGGATTTTTAGAAACACTTCAAATAAGGTCTGTGTTTCATGTAAGCTTTCCCTGGCGTGACGTTTTGATAACCGTGTAAATCTCTGTCGGACAAAGTGACTTTTATCTATTTACTCTCAGATTTGAAAATGCTATTCATACAAGACTACAAATTCCTGCAAGCTCCTGCAGGTAATCTCTAGCTGACACCTTTGCTGTCAGCTAGCTAGCTACCTTGATCTGAAACAAAAGATAAATTGAAAATTGTAATTTACTGTTGCATATTTTATTTAACTAATATTTGTCTTATTTGGTCTTGTATCTTGTACAGAATACTATGCTAGTAGCAGTCAGATATTTATAATGTGCCATGAATAATAGGCTAGCTTTTTTTTGCAAATAAGTTATATAGCTAGCTATCTACCTACCTAGATGATTTTACCAGATCCTCTTCTCCTTCAGCCAGTGGGGGTCTTTATTTAATTCCCTATAATTTATGAACAAGTTGAAATATATACTGAACAAAAATCTAAACTCAACAAGGTCAAAGATTTTGCTGAGTTACAAATCCGTCATTTGAAATAAATTTCTTAGGCCCTAATCTATATATTTCACATGACTGGGCAGGGGCACAGCCCACCAATCAGAATGAGTTTTTCTCCACAAAAGGGCTTTATTACAGACAGAAATAGTCCTCAGCAAAAATATAAACGCAACAGTAAAGTGTTGGTCCCATGTTTCATGAGCTGAAATACAATTTTCCATTTCTCTGATTTTGTGCACAAATTTGTTCATATCTCTGTTACTGAGTATTTCTCATTTGCCAAGATAATCCATCCACCTGACAGGTGTGGCATATCAAGAAGCTGATTAAATAGCATGATCATAACACAGGTGCACCTTGTGCTGGGGACAATAAAAGGCCACTCTAAAATGTGCAGTTGTGTCACACATCACAATGCTACAGATGTCTCAAGTTTTGAGGGAGCGTGCAATTGGTATGCTGACTGCAGGAATGTCCACCAGAACAGAATTTGGCAGTACGTCCAACTGGCCTCACAACTGCAGACCACATGTAACCATGTCAGCCCAAAACCTCCAGATCCGGCTTCTTCACCTGCAGGATCGTCTGAGACCAGCCACCTGATGAAACTGTGGGTTTGCACAACTGAAGAATTTCTGCACAAACTGTCAGAAAACCATCTGATGGATGCTCATCTGCGTGCTCGTCATCCTCACCAGGGTCCTCACCAGGTTGTTAAGCTGACTGCAGTTTGGTGTGGTATCTGACTTCAGTGGGAAAATGCTCACCTTCGATGGCCACTGGCACTCTGGAGAAGTGTGCTCTTCACGGATGAATCCTGGATTCAACTGTACCGGGCAGAACCACTGATTTCCTTATATGAACTGTAACTCAGTAACATCTTTGAAATTGTTGCATGTTGCGTATAAAACAGCATATTGTGATTTTTGGTGGGGGGTTTATTTGTGGAAAAACCGTATGTGCAAGGTAGGTTTTATATAGAATATTGTTGATCATATAAAATACATGGTCAGCTCCAGGAGAATGAGAAACACATTAAACAGAATCAAGGCAAGGAAGCCATACTTAAACACAACTATATCACACTCTTCTTGTGAATTTAACTGGTCCATGTTGCTGCTGTCAATTTTGAGCAGCACACTTACCACTGCATTCAGTCTGAACCCCAGAATTAGCAGGAGGACAGCATTACATAGATGGGGGAAAAAAGGTAGCAAAAATACTACAGTTGCTATCTTGAACCTTAAAGGGTTCTTCAGCTGTCCCCATAGGAAAACTATTCGAATCACCTTTTTTTGTTGCAGTTAGAACCCTTTTCGGGACCACGTAGAACCCTTTCTACAGAGTTTTCTACATGAAATCCTATGGAGACAGCTAAAGAACACGTTTGGAACCCTTTTTTTCCAAGAGAGATTAGACAATACAACTTAAGCATTAGGGACAGCATTTTGTTGACAACATGGTGGTTTACACTATGTCTTCTGTGTGTGAAACATGTTAGAATCCATTTGAGTGTGTGTGGTCACTTACTGTAGGCCTGCACATCAACCAGACCCTTGGAGACTTGGGATGCTTGCTCTCAAAGTACTGCTTGATCTGGTCTGCATCTATAAAGGGCATGTGCAAAATAGAGCAAGTTAACAATCTGTGGCTTAGATTGAATTCAAAAGTTGACACATGATAAACTAAGCAAACGTTGCAATACACTACTACACATATGAAAGACTGTACAACGCAGGCCTGTACAATAGCTAAGACATGGAGCGGAACCAAAAGGCACATACAGTACCAACCAATACTACTCAGTGACAGACAGGGAAGGTGTGGACCAGTGATGCCTTGGCTGCAGTCTTCTGGTTCTCAGCTGCTCCCTTAGCCATGGTATCAGTCAACAAGTTGAGAGTGGAGCACGCGTTATATACTGTATCAATAACCCCGCCCCACCCCACCCCTCCAATTGTACCCATAGTACAGAATAATGACTTAAACAGGTGGACAGCTCCATATCTGAACCGTAGGAGTGTGCATAAGCTTTTGTTCCAGCCCAACCCATACCTGATTACAAATCATAGCCTATCACTGATTGTGATTGTTGATTATTTAAGTCAGGTATTAGAGCTGGGCTGGGACAAAACTCTTCACGCACTCCTGCTCTTCAGGACTTCCTGCAATGACTGAAACAGACCAAAGCAGGACAATAGTGTTCCAGGTTGAAACACCTTACCTAGTTGAGAGAGGAAGACTCAGGCACACCCATTGGTTCTGGAATAGAGAAGGTGCCACTAATTCTACCTCAAAAACAAATGTGTGAATACCAATTCATTTAAAACCCACCATAGAAGGTAGGACTAAATAAGGTTACATCACCTTGCCTACTAGCTATACTAATGATCTGCTGTCCAGAGTGTAACATCAAACATATCAAAGTTTCCCCGCAATAAAGTAAGCACACTGTTGACTTGAGAGGATGCTAATCAGTCCATCTCTGAAACTTCTCAAAAAGATAGACTAAAATAATCCCATTAGGTACCCCTTGCCCTAGCTTCACCATCTAAGATAGATAGCTAGTTAACTAATAAGCTAGAATGTTGGTTTATAAAAGCCAAAGAAAGCTAAACTCATTTTTATGAATTTCTCATGCATTTAAATGGCTAGACAAATAGACGGCTAATGTTGCCTTAACTAGCTAACCATGAGCTAGATAATTAAGCGATAATGCCCAAGAAGCCAGTGTTTGGAGGATATACTGGCACGGGTGTTGTTAGTCAAACTGTGCCAAACACTGGCTTCTCTAGCATATCACTTAACTATCTAGCTTGTACAGCAAAACTGTGGAATTCCCCTGTTTGACCACTAGGTTTTATGTGTATTATGGCACCTCCATTGTGGGGCTCTATAGAACATACATATTGCAATGTACAGCCTTACCTATGGATCTTGATATCTTAAAATGGAGTGTCAGCCTTCTCAGTGACACCTGCAGAACACAACTGTGAAAAGTTTTCACAAATATTAGCGTCATACTGTAGGTCTTATTGTTGGACTCTTAAACCGGTGTGAAATGAGACACATTAAGCTCACCAGTCAACCTACTATGCGTTGAAAATTCATATTGCAATTTACATGCTTACCTCATATCCCAGTGATAATGCCTTGCGTCTTACGCGTGGGAAAAAAACACAAGATGGTGTCAACATACCGCCCTGTTTCTAATTCCTAGCTAATTTTGCATAATATTTTTTTGTTTGTGTTATTTGCTCAGAAAGTTTATTGTATTATTACCTACAGCCGGGAAATAACTAGCTAAACACCTTCTTTGCCCGCTTCGAGGAAATCAATATCGAGCCACAAACACGGGCCCCAGACACTCACAAGGACTGTGTGCTCTCGTTCTCTGTGGCTGACGTAAATCATTTAAGCGTGTTAACCCTCGCAAAGCTGCCGGTCCAGACGGCATCCCAAGCCGCATCCTCAGAGTATGTGCAAACCAGCTGGCTGGAGTGTTTATGGACCTATTCAAACTCTCCATATTCCAGTCTGTTGTCCCCAGTTGCTTCAAGATGTACGCCACTGTTCCTGCACCCAAGAATGCGAAAGTAACTGAACTAAATTACTATTGCCCCATAGCACCCACTTCTGTCATCCTTAAGTGCTCCACCTTACCAGACACCCTAGACCCACTACAATTTGCACATCACACCAACAGATCCACAGACGACGCAATTGCCATTGCACTGCACACTGCCCTATCCAACCTGGACAAGCAAAATACCTATGTAAGAATGCTGTTCATCAACTACAGCTCAGCTTGTCCCAAGGCAAACATTTTGACCACATCCACACAGCTACAAGGAATCACTTTTATGCTAGGGTTAGGACCTTATTTTGAAGCTTATAGAGAACCCAACTGATATATAGAACAATCTAAAAAGTCGTTTTTAAAAATGTACTTTGGTTTAGATACAAGCATATAAAACCTCTAACACAAAAAGGGAAAGGGGGAATCCTACTCAGTTGCACAACTGAATGCATTCAACCAAGATGTGTCTTCTGCATTTAACCCAACCCCTCTGTTCATTTGACTTGCTAAAAATCGTTCTTTTTTTACCTAACTTGCTTACCACTTTTTCCATGTGGTTTCTTCCTTCACAGACTCCATGAAAGGATGACTTCTTCCTAAAGATTTGGTCAAGTTATTCATTTTGTGTATGATTTCCAAGAAACAAGGGTGGCTCAACCTACCCCTTTGGCTCAATTTACTCCACTCTCCCCTACTAAAGTTTAGTTGAGAAGCCAGCTAATTCAAAGACACAATGTAAACAATGGACTGTCAGAGCTGTTACCGAACTAGATTATCCTAATGGTGATAAGCCTTTACACATGTAAATCAGCTCAAGGCCCGCCTTGACATGCTTCAGGCCAATCGCTTGGCCTGACAAATAATAAGTATAAATACAGTAATGTACACACTGAATAAATATATATATACTTTTTAAAATTATTTTTTTAAAGCAAAATAGTGTTTTTTAGACACAACTGCAAACTTCAAGGAGCAGGCCAGATCATTCAAGGAGTTGGTCTTATGGTGCCCACTGATGTCATCCTCCCCCTTTGCTTGAGGAACAATAGAGGAGCAACAGAGAACAAAAGAGAGAACAAAACAGTTGTAGTCTGTAGATGTCATTGAGTATGCAGATACCCCATTTCATGGACCCAAGATCCATAGGTAAGGCTGTACATTGCAATATGAATGTCAATACACACAATAAGCTGTATAGTGAGATGATTCCCCTCAGTTAAAGGTCGCTAATATGAGCTACAAAACTAATATTTGTGTATATTCTTCAGAATTGTAATCTGTGGGTTTCACCATACATGCTGATACCTATGGATCTTGGTTCTGTGAATTAAGGCTGTACAGTGCATATAAGTATGCCCCCAATGCATTTCTAAAGTCGAATACATCCACAGTGCAATTTCAACAGATTTTTACTTGTTTGGGGGGTGAAATTAACTAATTATTGTTTTTCTTTGAACTTACATAACATTCCGACCTTGTTTAGCATTATCTAGCCCAAATATGGTATGATTGCGCTATTTGTCCGTTTGAATATCTTTCAATGGGGGACTTGAATT
The DNA here is from genome assembly GCF_013265735.2 of Oncorhynchus mykiss. Taxonomy (NCBI): domain Eukaryota; kingdom Metazoa; phylum Chordata; class Actinopteri; order Salmoniformes; family Salmonidae; genus Oncorhynchus; species Oncorhynchus mykiss. The sequence goes on along the minus strand of NC_048566.1, from coordinate 72,330,863 downwards.
TTGAAGGCAAACCACAAATTCCATCATTGTGGCTAATCTTTATTATGGCTAGCTTCACACAGGTCACATAACCTATTGGATCCTGTAATGCAGGCAGTGTCACAACTGTTGCAGGTGGGAGAAGAGAGGAGAGAGGGGTTTCTGAGATCTGCCCACAGCACACTCCCTAATCACCTGAAAGTCACAACAGTTTGCCACATGCAGCTGTAACTCTGAAGTCAGAATGCCTATGCTTCATGGATATAATGATTGATTGGCATTTGGCATCCATCCGCATAAACGATCAGCTACATATCATAACTTACACAGATTGCCTATTGATAACCATATTGTTTGTGAAAATAATTTTAGCTTTGATAGGAACTGTGAAACATTTTTACAAACTACACATTCTCTGACCAAGTCTTTTCATCTCTGACAAATTGATCACCATGTCATCATCATTCCTTTCTCTTCATTAACTGCTCCGCATAACTTTTTTTCTGTCATTATTTGCCTCAAAGATTGTGGTATTTCACACCCCATCTCTTCACTTGAAAAATGTAATCATTAATCCTTTCCATGTGATCCTAGGTTGTACCAATGCTTGACATAACAGTACTCACAGTGCATTATAGCACCACCCCAGAGTGTAGCTTACTCTAGTAATCCTATTGGGGTAAACAGTGTATACTATAACCTGCTGCTATCCCGGTGGAGGTACAGTACATCAATGAGTGTCGTGCCAGTGTTGCAGTTGTAGCATTGATAAGTTGATTATCGGCCAGGCCTTTGCCTCTTAAAAGCTGGTCTTGTTAATTCTGCAGATCCTTGCAATGAGAAGGCTGGTGTGTCTCGATTGGATTGGAGCAGTGAAGGTGGTTCCAGAACCAAACTGTGAGTTTACTGTGGATTGTATTGTATGAAAAGTAGTGATGAGCATGCACTCCCATCAGAATTCCACCCTCTCTCGCTACAGGGCAGGAGAAACGTCCAAAGCATTTCATATGTTTTTGAATTATTTTGAATAGAAACTCAGTGTGTAATTAGAATTAAATCTCAGTATGTCTTTGAAAAGTAAAAAAAACCTGATCCAGATGAAACATTTTCACTTCTGCTGTCGAGAACTTTGCCTAACACATCATTCGTTTGACAAATGGTCTCCTTACTGTTCTGTCTGCTCTCATTATACCCTGTGCAATCATCCCAAAACCCTCACACTTTGTTCAAGCATTTTGTCAGCCTGAATTGGATAATTTGACACATTTAAATGGAGAGGATTGAGCTGTGTTATAGCAGAGTGTGCAAAGAACGGTTACGTTAGTGGGCTGACAAGGAAGCAATCTTGATGTGTTTGAATCCTCACCACAGTTTCAGACTTCAGTTTTAAGGTGCTACATGTCATAGAAGAAAAGGGTGCTTGTACTATATTTGTGTGGTACTGATTAGATGTGAAATGCCCTTCAGACAGAGTTTGTTGCTAATGTTGTTGCTCTGTAACTGTAAGAGTAAATAACAAAAAAATGAAGGGTGAAGCAGGGCTCCACTCTCCCAAAATCCACAGAGGCCTCCTCTCATTCTCCTTCTTAAAATAGGTCAGGAATCATAGCTACTCTCGTCTGGAAAAAAGATGTGCCTTCAGAGGCCAACCAATATAATAGTGCCTTTCTGTGAGATATAGGAAAAAGTTGAGTAGCAACAGTAACAGCTAATGAAAAGTTGAAAAGAGAGTAACTTGGATGGTGACACATTCACCCAGAATCCCATAATGCCCACTCTTGCTGCCATTATAAATGTGTGACTTTTTTGTGTCAATCGCCGTCATTTATAGCGTCCCTAAAGACAGGCTATAATAACAGCCACCATAACCTTGAATGCTGTGAATATTCAGTTTCATTGAATTCTCAGTAACTTTACTTTCTTGTTTTGTTGGAGGAATGCTATTTCTCCTCAGATTTGTTTGGATATAGCTCCTGGGAAGATGTACACACACAAAACTGTATCCATGATTTTATGCCTTTCATATTTCCAAATCTCATTGAACGGATTCACTTCACACCAGCTGACCAACATAAAAAAATCACTGCAGTGTTTATGTAGACTTTACGATATTATTCACTGTGGTGTTTTTGCAGACAATACTGTAGTATTTACTGTAATGTATACTGTAGTATATACAGTTAACTATTGTATAAATACTGTAGTAAAATAAAACTGTAGTATATACTACAGCAATTAATGTAGTGTTTTGAGGATTGTAGTATATTGTAGTATTTAATGTTGTGGTTTTGCAGACTGTACTATACTCCCTTCCAAAAAAACATTGCAGTTTTGAAACTGCAGTAAAAGTGCAGTAACTTAAGTTGACTGTGGTATTTTGGTCGCAGTAATTGCAGGATATCTGTAGTGTACTGAACTGCAGTTATACTGCACTCTAACAAAATTACTGCAGTAAAAAAAGTGTTATTTTGACTGCAATCTTTTTCGTAAGGGCTGTAAGTATTTACTATAGTGTTTTTGTTTTAACACTCTGACCTAGAAGTGGAGGCTTTCTTCTACAACCTGTAGGGAACACAATGGGCTCCCGAGTGGCAAAGGGGTCTAAGGCACTGCAACTCAGTGCCAGAGGCGTCCCTACAGACCCTGGTTTGATTCCAGGCTGTATCACAACCCGGCCGTGATTGGGAGTCCCATAGGGCAGTGCACAATTGGCCCATTGTTGTCTGGGTTTGGCTGGGGTAGGCCGTCATCGTAAATAAGAATTTGTTCTCAACTGACTTGCCTAGTTAAATAAAGGTAAAAGAAAATATGTGTTTTGCAGTTGTGAAATTACTTTGATGTGATATGAAAGTAGAGAGACTTTATGTTTCTAGAATTGTACCGCAATTGAGAATCCATTCACGATTATATGGACTAATTGGCTGTTTTGGCTTCCAGAGCAAATTTGCCCTTAAAACAGAATATGTAAGGTCCTTGGACTAAAGAGTAACATTAGGCTGCTTTACTCCAATATTGTCCCGGCCTTGTCTCAGGTTAGTAAATTGGTGGTTTAAGATATCCCTCTAGTGGTGTGGGGCTTGTGCCTTGGCAAAGTGGGTGGTGTTATATCCTGCCTGTTTGGCCCTTTTCGGATGTATCGTCGGACAGGGCCTCAGTGTCTCCCGACCCCTCCTGTCTCAGCCTCCAGTATTTATGCTGCAATAGTTTGTGTCGGGGGGCTAGTGTCAGTCTGTTATATCTGGAGTATTTAGAAGGGCAGGCACTTCTGGCACTTGTAATTGACATGCTCTCCATGTGGCTGGGGACGAGTAGAGAATCTATATTAAGTTATTATATGGAGTCAGAAAGCATTGAACAGAAGAGACACATATCAGTTCAAATACATTAAAATGGTACAGCCACAAATAAATATTGCTTTCAGTCCAATTTTACCTGGGATGCCACTACTGTGATATTATTGTTGGTTCAGCATTAACAGGGGTGACAGGTCGCCTAGTGGTTAGAGCGTTGGACTAGTAACCAAAAGGTTGCAAGATTGAATCCCTGAGCTGACAAGGTGAAAATCTGTCATTCTGACCCTGAACAAGACAGTTAACCCACTGTCCTTAACCGTCATTGAAAATAAGAATTTGTTCTTAACTGACTAGTTAAATAAAGGTAAAATAAATCAGGGTTTAACATGTATTTAAACATGTCAGCATATTTTTTTTAGTGTTATTGTTTTTCTGGGTGAATAAGGTTAGCAAAATATCCTTGGGGTTGGGGGTAATGCCTTGAGTATGGTAAGTATAAGTGGTCTCCTCTCATTGGGAACAATAGCAAGGTAAGTTTATCTTGCATGTGTTTTGATTAAGTTGGTCACATAGTCCTCAGTGACACAATTGTTAACTATCAGATGTTCTTTGAATGTCCTTTTTTGTAGCAAACATTATATCACAGGTGAAGAATGCAGTGTCCATTGGGCTAACTGGTTATAGCCTACACAGACGAGCAGCGATAACGGAATGCAGGGACTCAGAGGAACCTTGTGCCAAAGCGGTTAAACAGCATTGACTTCACACACTATAAGGCCAGTGACCAATATGCGGAAAAGATTCCAGAATGTCCACCCTTGCATTCCACTCACAGGAGGATTTGAATAGGAGCCTGAGACACCTGCACCTGAGTCTGTTCTATGAGTGTGTTTTTTTACCTTTATTTAACTAGGCAAGTCAGTTAAGAACAAATTCTTATTTTCAATGACGGCCTAGGAACAGTGGGTTAACTGCATTGTTCAGGGGCAGACTCACCTGGACTCCATAAACCTACCTTGCTTCCAACATGAGATTTGACAGGATACTTACAGATTCTCCACGTTAATACAGCAGTTCTGTTGATCCACAAATACATGTTAACATAACCAATAGATCATGACATTCTCAATACAGCTTTCATCCAACAAAACGTTTGGTCCAACTGCTATGTTACGCTTGACTATTTTATCATTCTGTGTCTAGATAAGGCAGTATTGTGCACTTTCATCTATAAAAGGAACAAAGAAAAATGGCTATGAACATCAAATACAAGACCAAGTAATGAGACGATTGATCATAGATATCATCTGAGAACTATTTCATATAACATTAGCCTATGGATTATAGCAACTGTCACCACAGCACATGTAGGCTGCTGGTATGCTGTAATCGCTTATGTTAAGTAATATTAGTCATAGAAATGCAAGTGACTTTGCTTATTAACCTACCTTCCACAAAATTGAGGCTGCATGGCTGCATGACTTTCCAAGGCCAGCGATACAAGCGCATTCAGCCTTCTCTACTGATCCGTTGTTGGATACAAGTACTGAAGCAGAAAGGTAAGAGCTGCCTGAGTGGCTGGGCTGAACATCGGCCTTCAAAAATACCAATCCTTTTCCCTCCTCCTGGTGAAGAAGAACTCAGCCCACCTCACCACTGTGGAGGTACTGATAGGCCTCTGTACTCTTGTCATAGTAGAACCATCCACTCCCATGGAGAGCAGGAAGTAATTAAAAATGTCCCCATACGTAATTTCAGGCCATTTTATCATGTCATCCAACCAATTATTAATCATGGACAGATGGGGTACGGTGATGCCATCCGACCTCAGATGAGCCATTTGTGTGTGTTCCCAAATGTGAGCCATGTTTTGTTTTTGTTTATTTGTTAAGCGTTAATGATGTATGTTTTTTAATTATTAGCTGGCCACCGCTCTGAGGTAATTTGCTAGCGTTGACGGAAGTTGTGAAATGGAAACACAAACACAATCACGTTCAAATGGAACTGGATCAAGTGGTCGGGGCTGCATAAGGCGAATAGCAAGCTAATGTATGAGGACTGATGGTTTGGTTACCTAAGCTAGCAGGTCTGTTTGTTTGGTTACCAAGGTAACTACTGTAGCTATCTAGTAAACTTGCTAGCTAGCACTAGGAGCACCGGAATTCCATAGCTACTAGAATGGCCATGATTGGTCATTCTGACGTTGATATTTCAATTGTGTAAATATTCCATAATAAATAATACATTGCTAAATTAATAATTAATAATGTTAAAATCGTTCGTAAGAAACGTTAGGACACCAAATGTAAATTGTTATCAGTCAGAAAATTTAATGATTGATTCAGAAGCACACAGACTGTAGCTAAATACTAAAATTAGACGATGGTGTATTTTCAGACTATACGACAGCAGTTGCCTACTCAGCTGGTCCATCCAAACTACAGCTAAAACTATATTGATACTAATTTCACACATATAATAATAATAGATGTTGCCTAAAGCAATGTTTCCCAGCCCTGGTCCTTGAGGCATGTTTTTCCAGGGCTACAACAAAAATGTGTATTGTTGGGGGTACTGGAGGATCAGGGTTGGATAACACTGGCTTAAAGACAATATTAAATTGATAGTCTGATGGGTGAAAATGGTCAAATAGAGAATGAAGAGACTGATGACCAGCACAGCGTGCATTGACAAGGAAGGGAACGGAGCTTACCAAAAAGCACTTCTTCCATATCATCCTACACAGGTCCATGCAGGCCAAATGTTTTAATTGCTATACCCTTTCAGAAAGATCAGATTCCAAGGATTCTAATTAATCTATTTTTGCCAAACAATTATACAAATTGCTCAGGTGGTCTGTGTAATATTCATGTGTTAACATACTGAATTGTAATTGGATGCATTTTACCGCCATATCATACGGTGCTATGATTGGTTAAGACCACCCAAATGGTACGGTCAAGGGTAGTTTGATCCTGTTTGGCGATACGTGAACATGCCAGTTATAGCTAGCTAATAAAGAGCTGCGTTAAGAAGTATCCTGTAGTAGTGCATTTTATTATTTTGTACAAAGTGTGCAAAACAAGACATGGTGTCAGAGTAAACGGTCTTAAAATATGGATTTGTCTGGAGTTCCTTCACCTCGAATGGACTGGGAGTCTACAAACCTACCCGATGCATGGCGTAAGTACAAACAGCATGTGGAGCTAATGTTCACAGGTCCTCTGAAGGACAGAGGAGAAGAGGAAAAATGCTGGACAAAGCTATCGACCTAGCCAGATCTCACGAGCTAGCACAGGCTCAGATGAAAACCATTTCGCGCTGCAGTGTAACCGATGTGAAATGGCTAGCTAGTTAGTGGTGGTAAGCGCTAATAGCATTTCAATCGGTGACGTCACTCGCTTTGAGACCTTGAAGTAGTGGTTCCCCTTGCTCTGTAAGGGCCCCGGCTTTTGTGGAGCGATGGGTAACGATGCTTCGTGGGTGTCAGTTGTTGATGTGTGCAGAGGGTTCCTGGTTCGAGCCCAGGTTGGGGCGAGGAGAGGGATTGAAGCTATACTGTTACAGCAGCACGTGCGCATCACGTGAACAAGCAGTGCATGCAGTCAGTCAGAGATAAAAGCACACCTCTGGTGCACAGAGAGCACGTTTTAGAACTGAGAGAGACTCCAAAACAGAGCGACACAGACTCAAAATGCCCCAAAACATGTGGATATTGTGGATACAAAGTGCATGGCGAACATGGAAATTGCCCAGCTAACGGCAAACAGTGTACTAAATGTGGTAAATGGAATCACCTTGCAAAAGTGTGCAGAGCTTACCGTGGAAAAACAGTACACACAGTGAGTGAAGATGAAATGTTAATCAAAGAGTCAAACGCTGATGAACTGTTTATTGATTCAGTGACACAGAAAAGTCAAATATCAGAGACAGCGCAAGCCTTTGCTGACATTGAGATAGGAACACAAGGCACAGAGCTAAAGTTCAAACTAGACACTGGTGCACAAGTAAACATTATTCCTCTGTATAAGTACCACAGCTTGACCTCTGAGTGCGAGCTACAGCCCACCACGCGCAGACTGACTAGTTATGGTGGTGAACAGCTCCCTGTAAAAGGCACATGCACTTTCAAATGCAAATACAAGGAAAGTGACATGATGTTGGACTTTTATGTTGTTGACACTAGAGCACCTGCAGTGCTAGGTCTTAAAGCATGTTTAGACATGGACCTCATCAAGCTAGTTTTATCAGTGACAGCACCAGTAGAGACAGACAATGTACTGGAGGAGTTTGCTGATGTTTTTACAGGAATAGGATTATTCCCAGGAGAATGTACCATTCACAATGACCCAGATGCAACCCCTGTGGTCTACCCACCAAGAAAGATTCCCCTTGCTCTCCGTGCCCGTCTGAAGAAAGAGTTGGAGAGCATGGAATTGTGGACGACATACTTGTCTATGGTCGAATCAAAGAGGAGCACGACCGAAACCTCCGCATGATGCTGCAAAGGTCCCACTAGAGAGGAGTCCGGCTCAACACTGAGAAGAGCACAGTCAGCGCTACAGAGGTCAGCTACTTCGGACATCTTCTCACAGCGACTGGAATCAAGCCAGATCCACAGAAGATCTTATCCATAAAGGAAATGGAGCCACCAAAGAACCGTACAGAGCTCGCACCCAGCCTCTCCAATGCTAATGCACCCCTGCGTCAACTGCTAAAGCAGTCCAGTGAGTTTCTCTGGGACAAGCAACACGACATTGCTTTCCAGAATGTGAAAGACTTGATCACGAGAGAACCAGGACCAATCCTTGCCTACTACGACCCCAAGAGCTCAGACTCCAAGTGGACGCGTCAAAGTATGGACTAGGAGAATTGCTACTGCAAGAAGGAAAGCCCATCGGCTACGCTTCCAAATCTCTCACAGACTGTGAAATCAACTACGCTCAAATCGAAAAGGAGCTCTATGCCATTCTGTTCGGATGTAAACGTTTCCATCAGTACATATATGGACAACAAGTCATTGTGGAATCCGACCACAAGCCCCTTGAGTCAATTATGAGGAAACCACTAGGCGCAGCCCTGCCAAGGCTACAGAGAATGATCCTTCAACTACGAAAATACGACTTCATAATCACTCACCGTCCAGGCAAAGACATCCCTGTCACAGACACACTCTCCAGGACGTTTCTTACCTATAAGGGCAGCAGCCTCAGTGAAGGCATGGACATGCAAGTACACACTGTGTACAGCAACTTAGTTAGTGACACAAAACTGAAGGAGATCCAAGCAGAAACAGAAACGGACTCGCAATTCACACAGCTGAGGAAAGTCATACAGGATGGATGGCCTGAGGAGAGGAGAAAATGCCCTCAGAGCGCCTCAGAATTCTGGAACCATCGTGATGAACTATCACAGATCAAAGGAATAATTTCCTTTGAATAGAGTTCCAGACTGTAAACTTGTTATTGAAAGTTCACTTGAAATGCTTTGGTATTGTATTTGTTTGAAATGTTAAGATGTTATTTCTACAGTGAAAGCTGAGTTGCTGAGAATCCCATGTCTGAAAAGTAGCAGTATGTTGGATCATTGTTTCAGAGTCTATGTTGATTCAGTTGCTGTGGTATGAAATATAAATGGTTACTTACCTTGAGTTCAAACTACCGAGCATGTATTCAAAAGAAACCCTTAGAATATGTAAACATTTTTATTTTGTTTTAAAAGAAGGGGCCTGTAATATTCATATGTTTAAACATACTGAATTGTAATTGGATGCATTTTACCGCCATATCATACTGTGCTATGATTGGTTAAGACCACCCAAATGGTTAGGTCATGGGCAGTTTGATCCTGGTTGGCGATACGTGAACATGCCAGTTATAGCTAGCTAACAAAGAGCTACATTAAGAAATATCCTGTAGTACTGCATTTTATTATTTTGTACAAAGTGTGCAAAACAAGACAGTCTGTTTCAAAATATACTTTTTACTAGAATAACAATGGCTCTGTGTGAGTTCCTCGTGTGAGTTGGCTACTGGTGACAATGTTTTATGGTAGGATAGGACCTGTGATGTCTGCTAAATGAAAAGTTCATTTTATTGGCATGGCGCAGCCATAGATTGGCATGGCACAGCCATAGCCTTGGCTACTAAGCACAGATAAACACAACTCAAAACATACTATTCTGTTCTTTTGAAGTAAATTGTCTTGTATCATGCTTTTTATGACCTTCCTAAACAACATCTTAGTGGATTTCTTTGTGATTGTGTATATTAAGCATTATAATGACTCAAAGCTAATTTAAATGTTTAATTACTCTACTATTTTTAAAGTTATGCCCCCCTCCTCCTTGAAATTTCCTAAATATGTTTATATAACACACTGTCTTTGTTAGAATTTTTATATCACAAACAGAGCTGGAGTTATAACCAGTTTCATGTGGGCATGTCATTTTTTGAATGTCTTTCCCCTTTGCCCCTCCTTCTCCCAACAGTAGGGACTGCTCCGCTCCTTCTCCCGATAGTTGAAGGTGCCATGCCCAGTTGGTAATCACCCCGATAATTGCCTCAAAACTGAACCTAAACTATACTGAAGCTAATTTCACACATACAGTATAATAACAAATGAAATAAATGACGTATAGTATGATGGGGGAGAAGGGGGGGAAATGGGTGAGTTGATGAGCAAGGGGAAGCGAACATGCATAATTATGTAATCACCAGTTGTGAATGAAGAACAGGGGGGGACATTCTATTGTATTCACCTATTCTAATTGTGATCTTAAAATGTTGTACCCTATATCAGTACAAGCAGTTTTATTAGTCTACTCTAGGCCCATTTGGAGTAGGCTACACAGTGAGAGCATGCATAATTTACAATTGCAAGACCAAGATGAATGGATGCACACACTGCATTAGCGTTGCAGCAAGATCTGAATGAAAACGACTCAGATTGCGGGGAAGAAATGCATCATGACATCTCTGATGATTATTCTGATTCATGCAGAACGGCTATCCATATCTGGGAAAGTATCCATATCGGCCAGCAGGAGAGCGAGTGTCAGATCATGTTTCGGATCAGATGGCATGGCTGTACTCGGTGAAAAGAGGAACTCGCCTGCTGGCCTGTTGCTCTGTTTGTTCTACAACATGCTTGACTTGCTGATATCAACGCACACGTGTTGTTCAAGCAGTGCATGACCAACCAACAAGCTCTCATAGTCGCTGGATTAGATCCAGAGGCAGATGCTTAAGCCCATCCACCATGATGGTGGGTGATAAGGGCCATAATTAATCCCCGTGAAGCTACTGATACCTCTCACGTAGTCACCTAATGCCTTCCTAGCACCATAAAATACTGTGATGAATTAACATGGACTATCAATGGAGACAAGTTTTTTTCTAAGGCTTCAATCTGCCGACGCGTTCACGTCACATGACACGTAAACGTCATGTAGACGTACGTAGAGGTTACGTGTTCACACCGTGTAACGTGGCACTGACACTTCATGTGTCAGTTTGCTTGTAAGTTTATTACGAACGATCTTACCATCAACGCCTTAAAAAGTCTACATGTGTTACGCGTGTTAGTTTAAGTGTCTGTTTAGTTTATTATTAAAGATCTCACCATGAACGCCTTACAAACGTCTACATGTACATGATTTTGTAAAAAAAATCTGTCATTACCAGAGTAATCTAATCAATTTAATTTGTCGATTTAGCTAAAATAGGCCTATCACCTCAAATTATTAGGCAGCCAGCCACCATTGCTGTGTAGATATGCCTATTTCTCACATCATTACAGACACAATGGCTTCTTTGTTGGAGATATCCCTATTCAGAAATAAGAGGTAGCCTATGTCTCTAGTTGTGCATTCAAAACAACTTGGAAGTTGGCAATCTCTGACTTCCGACTTCAGTGCGTTCAAGACAACTGGGAACTCAGACTGGGATTTTGTTTTGTTTTGAGCAGTTTCCAACTTGAAATTCCAATTCAGAAACTCTGGCATCTTTCTCTGGCCTGCAAATCACTGATGTCATGATTTGACCTCATTTTTCCCCCACTTCCTAGTTTACCGGATTAACAGACACAATCACTGTCACCATGCAATCCTTAGGCTATACATTTCTGTGGAGATGTCTTATGGTTAAAAGCAGGGCTCGAATTGAGGGTGTGTGTGAGGATATAGGCCTAACCCTTGTCATAGAGACGGGCAAAAAGCATATGCTATCACTTGTTTGCTTAGCCATAGGAAAAACAACGGTCCAGATTATATAAAGCGCTCTAGGCTATAACAATGATTAACTCCACAATTATTTCCGCATAGTCTACTAGCCTATCGAAGGTCTTGCTCAGCCTCAACATCACAGGAAAATGTGGTTGGTTTATTAAATGCTCTGCAATTTAGAGCTATGCCTACTGCAAAATACCAAGTTAGAATCGGTATGGGTCTATGCATAGACCAAACAGCTTAACAGATAAAAACATTTATTATTCAGGAGAATCCCATTGAATCAGGCTATTGATTTCAGTGCAGTTGCATTCTTACGCATAATTTCAGACTAAACGGAATCTAAAACACCCCAGCCTGTTTTGATCACAGATAATGATAAAGCCTAAACATTTCAGCTGTTTGTCATTGATTTAGCACAAACTCAGATTTGATACACACGAAGATTTATATTTAATCTGGATTTGACAAACAAAAGCCTGACTTTTTTCCCCTGACTTTCTCCTACGTCACATTTGTTACCAATTAGGCTAAATGTATTCATATTAATTTGCATAGACTAACCATTGCGATTAATGTTATTTGCCATCTTCTGCTTTTCATGAATAAACAGCCATCAGGGTAAAATATTATATAATTTCAATGCCCCCCCCTGACATTAATGTTTCCTACCTTACAGATCACAAAGTCAGCCAATTTCCACTCCATTCATATGCAAATACATTTTATTCAAACACTGGCTTGTCTGGCTGGCATGTTTTCATTTTAATAAACAGGCCTTCCCTTATGTACATTGAAATCATATTATTTCAGTAGTTCTCAATTATGATTAAAAAAAAAATAAAGCTCATTAGTACACCCTTGCGGTTCAAAATATATCTATTGTATGTCATATTATACAATTTTTTAATTTTTTTATTTTTTTTATTTCACCTTTATTTAACTAGGTAGGCAAGTTGAGAACAAGTTCTCATTTACAATTGCGACCTGGCCAAGATAAAGCAAAGCAGTTCGACACATACAACGACACAGAGTTACACATGGAGTAAAACAAACATACAGTCAATGATACAGTATAAACAAGTCTATATACGATGTGAGCAAATGAGGTGAGATAAGGCAGGTAAAGGCAAAAAAAGGCCATGGTGGCAAAGTAAATACAATATAGCAAGTAAAACACTGGAATGGTAGATTTGCAGTGGAAGAATGTGCAAGGTATAAATAAAAATAATGGGGTGCAAAGGAGCAAAATAAATACATTAATTAAATACAGTAGGAAAATAGGTAGTTGTTTGGGCTAAATTATAGGTGGGCTATGTACAGGTGCAGTAATCTGTGAGCTGCTCTGACAGTTGGTGCTTAAAGCTAGTGAGGGAGATAAGTGTTTCCAGTTTCAGAGATTTTTGTAGTTCGTTCCAGTCATTGGCAGCAGAGAACTGGAAGGAGAGGCGGCCAGAGAAATAATTGGTTTTGGGGGTGACTAGAGAGATATACCTGCTGGAGCGTGTGCTACAGGTGGGAGATGCTATGGTGACCAGCGAGCTGAGATAAGTGGGGACTTTACCTAGCAGGGTCTTGTAGATGACATGGAGCCAGTGGGTTTGGCGACAAGTATGAAGCGAGGGCCAGCCAACGAGAGCGTACAGGTCGCAATGGTGGGTAGTAAATGGGGCTTTGGTGACAAAACGGATTGCACTATGATAGACTGCATCCAATTTGTTGAGTAGGGTATTGGAGGCTATTTTGTAAATGACATCGCCAAAGTCGAGGATCGATAGGATGGTCAGTTTTACAAGGGTATGTTTGGCAGCATGAGTGAAGGATGCTTTGTTGCGAAATAGGAAGCCAATTCTAGATTTAACTTTGGATTGGAAATGTTTGATATGGGTCTGGAAGGAGAGTAATTCAATAATTCAACAATAATTCATCATGTTGAACTAACAAATACCATCAAGGGATACGTTACAATCTACAATCATGTGCACCTTATGAAACAGCTGTGAAAACCAATCAGGCAATATTTTAGATTTAAATACATAAACGTTTATATTTTTTTGGGACGTGTGTTAATTTACTTTCAGATTTTTTGTACACTGAAATACGGAATTCTGGTGTGTGGAATAGAGGAGGTGGGTGCTGTGTGGATTCAACAGGTAGTCAGACTTGGAAGGTGGACTCGAAGAGGGAAACTGCAAAGTCCAGGCACTGCTGCCCTCTTTGTTCTGAGTGTTTGCAGTGCTAGTGTTTTTAGCTAATCTGTGCATCATTTTTTTGCTCTTACTTAGCAGATAATGACAACATGACAATAACAGCAGATGTAATGAAAAGTTGGAGGGTGGTTGGTAATGGGGGACATCAGGTCGATCTATGTCTGGGTGTTAGGCAGAACCCCTAGGTCCTGGAGAATAGGAGCAGAGTAAAGGGAACAGGGTAGGAGACAGACGTAAACAAGCAAACACACAGGTTAAAGGATTATCAGGTATGTAAAAGTACAGTTATTGAATTATTTAATTTAAATGTTTGATTAGGGATGCAATAATGTTAATGTCAGGCAGAAAAGAAAGGACACCTGTCAAATTGTTTATGTCAGTGGGGCTGATAAGGGAGGCAATGGATGGTCCTTGGAAAAGATAGAGAGATGAGTTTTGAGAGAAACTCCTGGGTGGTGTCATAACCACTGGAGTCATTCAACCTTAACAGTACCTACCTGGAAGTGGTGGTTAATTAACATGACCCCGTGGTTAGCCTTTTGGAGAAACCCCTGGGCCAATGTTGGTACTGCTGACAGCATAGCGATGCCGCCCACCACGAGGCGGAAAATGCAAATAGTTATCATCTGAGATTTTTATATTCACCTTAATGGATGGTGACCCCAGCTAGGAGCCAAAGAGCACCAAGCTTTCGCAGGTCTCGCCTTCCTTTTGTTCTTCTTCTAAGCCAAGTCATTCGCCCTTATGTCGAAGCACTTAGTCACCTTGATTCTCCTCCGGCGGCTCTCCTTCTGTTTCTCCTGCGCCTTGTCCATGTTCAGTCACCTTGAGTGATAATATAAATAAATGCAATTCTATTTAATATTATTACAAATACAGCTCTTATATATATCTTGGAAGGCCAGAAAATACATTTAACAGCGGACAATTTTTACCTTGTCAAAAACTCAGTCCGTTCTCAGTCCGTGCCTGAAGGTGGTCCTCGAAGGCGTTCTGATCTGGTTCGACAACTTCCACCACATCAGGTGGAGTATCAGTGATCTCAAAGTACGTTATACAAAAATAGCAATAGAAAAACACTAAGTCAATCACAATTTTTTTATACTACAGTCTATGCAATAATTGTATATACAATTGCAGTGTTTACCTCAGTAAACAGCTGCGGCTCCCAACCGTACAGCAGGCAATAGGGTGAGTACTCTGGAGGCCTGGACGCTGCGGCTCCCATCCGTACAGCAGGCGATAGGGTGAGTACTCTGGAGGCCTGGACGCTGCTGTTGTGTGCAAAGATAATTACCTTCAGATTGTCCTTCCACCATTCCTGGTATCCGTCAAGGGACTTGCCCATGACAGTCACCATACATCTAACGTAAACTCACTCACTTTTGTACATTGCCTTGGTCTGTACAATTGACCTTATTTTAGTGCCCCAAAAACGTAATACTTCTAGATCAACTGTAATGTCAATAACATTGTAAAGCACAATTTCTCCCCTTTCCAACAGAATCAATTACATGACCCCCACGCTGCCCGTTTCTGCATGATTCAAGAAAGCATTGAGCACCGTCGGGTCTTTTAAAAAATGGCGGGTGGGGAAGCGAACCTAATGTGTGATAGTGAGAAGGAGAGATGTTGTGTGGGAAAATTGCTTTTTTTCACTAGATCTGTCCAACTTATCACTTTATCGCCTCTAAAATGTACATAAAACCCTATAAAGAGTTTATACAATGTGTCATTACATACCTATTTGAAGGTTTGTGTCGAATTTGAATTGTGTTTTTAGGGCGGTGCTAAAGTGATCTTTCAAGTAAACAGCGGCTTTGAGAATGATGATCGCATGCAATGACACACATGACACACATCCCCCCCCTTACCCCCGTCACTGTCCATTTCTTGTTTTTAAAGGATGAAAGAAGTGCTACACCTGGTGGAGAGAGATTGTAAGACAGAAATAGTTGCTTTATGCGTGCTGTACGTTACGACATGACACGTCAAGATGTAACGGAGGGTCAGTTTTCTCAACTTTTCTCCAATACTGTAGAGCCATTACCATGTCAATCAACGCTTGAATAGAAACCTAGTTCACACCCCTGATTTTGAAGTCAAAACAGTCGCTACAATCCCATTAGTTTTCTTTGTAGCCTCGTTTGAATGTTGCGGTTGTGCACATTTGTACGGAATGGGGTGAGTTTACGTTACAAGTTCACATTATATATAACCCACTGTACTATCAGTGTCATTTTCGTGAAAAAAAAATAGAAATTACTGGACGCCTATGCGAAACAATGCTACAACCATTACATTATTAACCACTAACATGTAAGCTGACATTGACTAAAACCAACTAACGTTGGCCTAGAGCTAACTAGCGCTTAGACTAGCTAAATTTGTTTAGCATCAAGCTAGCAAACTATTAAACATTATTTTTGTACAAATATTAACACTAACACATTTTATCATGACTTTACATATATTACCTAATGTAAATTGAGCCTGTTGGATGTAAACAAATTGGATCTAAAACGTTGTTGAAAGTTAGACGTCATCTTAATTCCTTCTCTTACATGTAAACCATTAAGAACCTAGCCTAACTCCTTTACTGTACTTACAATGGGGAAAATACCATCCAGTTTTTCACTCGATTAAAACTTCCTTCAATTGCCTTCAAACATTATCAAACTCATTGACTATGTAATTAACCATGTTACCTCAATATTTTGAGTCAAATTGCACTTTTGACGATTACACACCTGAATTAATAGGGTAAAGTGATGAGATGGAGAAATGTTAGTTTTCAGTACTAGTCATTCTCCAAGAATGAAGAAGAAATCTCACTTACGCACTCCATTGACTTCACAGCTCCCCCTAGAGGCAGTAATCATATACATACATTAAATGTAAATATCTGGGGGGCCTAGAAAATGGCTCCATAAAATAACAAATCAAATGACCATACATATTTGTGTGTGTCACATATAGATATGACATATGATTGGGAACCACCTTGACATCTCTGATCTGCTTGCCTCAATAAATGCTAGAATATTGATAGCCAGGCTTAGCTATTTGTATCTAGTGTCCTAATTAATGCATAACAGTGCAAGTTAGACACGTTATCTTTTGTTTGCATGTGAGCATGTCTTTTTTTGTCGGTCCTGTCAATGTTGAGTGATCACATATGCCTCAGCACACATAGAAGGTTACTTTGCCTGCGTGCAAATGTCTGCTAAAAGTGGGATTGTGAGGTTCTGTGTTATGCACTATAGCCCGTTACCATATCATATGTGATTGAATATTATCTGCTGTTGGCTTGTGTGGGTGTATGTGTTATGCAACATAGCTGACTTGAGACATTGTTAACAGTTTGAGGGCCATGGGCCTTTCTCGTGATGGAAATATACAGAATAACATAAAAACGGACACATACAGAACGTAGTGTAGGGAACAAACAGTATTTTGTTAGATAACAGGTGTGTGATAAATGTATCGAGTGTATGAGCGCATAGATATTCTACACAACTACAACGATTGACCGCTGAAGCGCCTAGGGGGCTGGGACCAGCTCGTGCGCCAACAATCAACGAAAGGCTGGGTGAGTTTAAACCACGCCCAGTCTCTACTCTGTGACAGGCCGGCTCGGAAGCAGGAACTACTTCTGTCAGAGTATATTATAATATCTTTGTCAGGAACAAGTCAGTTCTCTGTTCTACCCTGCGTGGTATTACAGCGGACACGTATATACGAAAATTGCATTTACAACTTATTGCTTAGCTAATAAAAAGTACATAGTATACAATATGGTGACTCAGTGTCATATTTATCCTGATACCAGATTTGATTGACGCAACCATTTACAGGATGTTCCATAGTATTTCTGATTATCTTAACTCACCACCACCCATTAATTATATATTTTTTTACAGAAAACCACATACCAGCACTGTAATATAGGCCTACACTCAGATAAAAAGGTGCTACCTACAAACTAACAGGATTTTTATTTAATTTAACCTTTATTTAACTAAGCAAGTCAGTTAAGAACAAATTCGTATTTACAATGACGGCCTACCAAAAGGCAAAAGGCCTCCTGCGGGGACAGGCAATTAAAAATAAAAATGTATTAAATAAAAATATAGGACAAAACAGACAACACTTCTTATTAAAGAGAGACCTAAAACAACAACAAAGCATGGCAGCAGCACATGACAACACAGCATGGTAGCAACACAACACAACAACAACATGGTAGCAACACAAGATGATAACAACATGGTAGCAACACAACATGGTTGCAGCACAAAACAGGGTACAAACATTATTGGGCACAGACAACAGCACAAAGGGCAAGAAGGTAGAGACAACAATACATCACACAAAGCGTCCACAACTGTCAGTAGGAGTGTCCATGATTGAGTCTGAATGAAGAGATTAAGATAAGACTGTCCAGTTTGAGTGTTTTTTCAGCTCGTTCCAGTCGCTAGCTGCAGCGAACTGAAAATATGAGTTACCCAGGGATGTGTGTGCTATGGGGACCTTGAACAGAATGTGTCTGGTAAAACGTGTGTTGTATGTGGAGGTTGAGGGCTGCAGTAGATAACTCAGATAAGGGAGAGTGAGGCCTAAGAGGGTTTTATAAATAAGCATCTACCAGTGGGTCTTGCGACGGGTATAGAGAGATGACCAGTTTACAGAAGAGTATCGAGTGCAGTGATATGTCCTATAAGGAGCATTGGTGGCAAATCTGATGGCCGAATGGTAAAGAACATCTAGCCGCTCGAGAGCACCCTTACATCTCTGTAATCTAGCATGGGTAGGATAGTCATCTGAATCAAGGTTAGTTTGGCAGCTGGGGTGAAAAAGGAGCAATTTCGATAGAGGAAACCAAGTCTAGATTTAATTTTAGCCTGCAGCTTTGATATGTGCTGAGAGAAGGACAGTGTACCATCTAGCCATACTCCCAAGTGCTTGTATGAGGTGACTACCTCAGGCTCTAAACCCTCAGAGGTAGTAATCACACCGTGGGGAGAGGGGCATTCTTCTTACCAATCCACATGATCTTTGTTTTGGAGGTGTTCAGAACAATATTAAGGGCAGAGAAAGCTTAGAGTCCAACTAGCTTTCTTTGCCCTTAACCTTGTTCTAAACAACTCCAAAACAAAGATCATGTGGTTTGGTAAGATGAATACCCCTCTCCCCACAGGTGTGATTACTACCTCTGAAGGTTTAGAGCTTGAGGTAGTCACCTCATACAAGTACTTCCGCTGTCCCCATAGGAGAACCCTTTTAGGCTCCATTCCACAAAGGATTCTACATGGAACCAAAAATACTTCTTACCTGAACCCAAAAAGTGTTCTCCTTTGGTGACAGCCAAATAACCCTATTGGAACCCCTTTTTCAAAGAGTCAACAAGTTTAGCCTGTTAAGTTTACACCATTTAATTCTGTATTCCAACATCTGCCTGATATTCAAGATATATCTCCTTTGCAATCTTCTCCTGTCTTTTCTTGGAACTCCACACACACACACACACACACACACACACACACACACACACACACACACACACACACACACAACTGTAGCATCTTGTTTACATTTCTCACATTTTAGGTATCCAGGTATCCATTTGTTGTCTTGATTGTACACACCAGGTTCCCATTACGTTATTATTATTTCCCTATTTAACCCTCTGGTTTCCATTATGTTTTGTGCATGATTGTTCCTGGTTTTGTGCTAGTCTTTGTGTTAGGGTTTGTTATCCCTGCGTGGATTTATTGGCTGTTTATTTTTCAGAGTAAAGTACGTTATTTTACTCAGTTCTGTGTCCAGCGCCTGACTCCGTCCTCACCTCTGCACAACTGACACTTGACAGGCTGAAAATGAATTGAACAGGAGAAGAGGATGTGGTTGCTTGTGGAGGGAGATCAGTGTGGGTGGTGGATAGAACAGCTACAGTGATGCTGATTGGTTGCTCTGGCTCATCACTTCTTGACTAAAATAAAGAGATTTAGAATTGAGTTTGACTTTGCTATAGTTCAACAGCTGAAAAGCCTTCATTAACATACTCCCAGAGATAGCAAGACATTCAGTATTCACTGAATGAAGTAGCCTACCCATCCCCATTTACAATTTAATTAAACAATGAAATAATTATAATATTGCCCATCAATAACATTATTATTGTAGACTATAGGCTACTCGTGTATCTACTGTACCTTGTACAATACCGTAATCATTGAATGAAGTAGCGTACCCATCCACATTTCCAATTTCATTTTGCAATTAGATAAATAATACAAGCACATACAGTTACATTATTGTATAACAGGCTACTCCTGTATCCACACTGTAATAGGACACCGTTATGATTTCATTAGTCTTGTCAGGCATGATTTTAAGGTCTTCCATCGAAGTTGAATGTCATGCCTCGTTCCCTTCCTCAGTGAAAAGTAGTTATGCATTCCCTATTCAATTCAGTTCGAGAGTGAATGTGTAGGCCTAGTGACAGTGGAAAAATAAACCCACATGTAGGGATAGTGTATTACAATGGAAAATATGTATGTATCCTATAGCACCACGTGTGTCTATTTTCATTTACTATTTAATTCATCCATGAAATAAATAATACTAGCACATCAAATTACGTTATTGTACACTAGCCTACTCCCCTATCGACACAGTAAATAAAATTGCCTACAGGATGTCGACAAGACATTATCAACTCGTTATCAACAAATATGTATTATTTTCAAATATAGCAAATTTGCCTTTACGCCTAAATATTTCCAAACGATATCACAACTTAAATATAGCCTACTTACTCATCAATTGGATCAAGGACATCTTGGTAATTATTTTAATAGTCTCTAAGAAAACTATCTGTGGGAGACACTCGAAAATCGCTTCTGCCACATGTAAAAAATAAAATTTAAATGAATGTCTGTGTCGGCACCAAGCTCTCAAATACCGTGCCAGTCTCTCACTCTATGAACGGTTACTGGGACGTCCTTACCCTAAACCATAAATGAACACTAAACTTTTTACCTTTATACTTGATAGAGGTAGGGACGTCCCAAGGATACCAAATAGCACGGCCCCTCTGGGAAAGCCTATGAACTCTTCTAATCAACTGAAAGCCACGGACACAACTCGTATTGGTTGTCTGATGCAGGCTACTGGGAACTGGTAACAACACAGTCTGTGATTGGCTAACAACATTTAGGTCTGTATACAGCGAGATAAGATAACATACCACGCCATAAGGTGTTGAGGGAAAGACAGACTACCTATAGATTGGACATAATATTTTCTAGGCCATTAGCGATAACAGGAAGCTCGAGGGGCTACACTCGGAGGCTACTTCGGAATGTCGGCTTGCATGGGAAAAATGGTATGCTTCTAACATTTATGGTTGAGATTGAATGAATATAAATATCAACATTGATCTTATGACTTTCATTAACACGCAGGCGTCACGCTGACCTTAGTAAGGCAGCCACACTTGGTGCGGTTGCCTAGGCTTAATTATCCCTATCCACAACACCTTAGCAAAACCGAAGTTTACATAAAGTTAGCTTGTATCGCGGGTGACCTGCATGTGAACTACACCATGAGCAGTAGAGACTTCATAATGAGTCTGGCACACGGGCTACGTGACAGACAAATGAGGGCAGAGGCAGCAGCAAAGTTTCCACGCAAGCCATTGCGGAGCCAAATTGCTGACAGCTCTCAGGGAGGAGAACTGCCCAGTGGGCAGATACACTCTGAACAGAACCAACAGCACCTGTTTTAGGTGCAAGTGACTTGTTTGTGGGAAGTGTTGTAATCAAGTGAAAGTGGCAAAGATTCGTGGCGACTGTTAGGACAAGGAATAACAGCTAAATGAGATCCAACTGTTGTGTGAAGACGCACACTATATTGTAAGCACGAGCGAGGCCACAAATAACATGTCCAATAACCGACAATAATATACTATTTTTTACCACTGTCATATCGACACTTATACTTATTATAATGCCACTATTGCTTTTGTGCTGATTTTCACTATTCACAAGTACGCTTGGCGCTTATACTGATGTTCAAGCTACTGATATCTAAGATATTCTTCAATAACCGCGTCTTGCTAACCTCCGTCTAGGAGGGTGTTTTCGGTATTTTGATTTGTCTTGCTATAAAAATAATATTTTACTGTGTTTCAACATACATGTTTCTTAGCTGTTTTTATTTTTTTTACATATAGCCTACAGTAACAAACTCATTAACATGTTGTATTCTGATGTTACGTACAACCAAATGACATTGGCACAAAGGGGGGTCCAATGAAGACAGGCTTTTCTAGTTAAATTTATTTATTAGACTGGCTGCTAATTGGTACTCCTCGAGGCCGGCTATTCTACTGTTAAATATGAAATGTTTTGGTATTATATTATATTTATCTCATCATACTGCTAGTGTGTAAAAACACATATTTAGGAAAAGTCAGGGACAGGTGAGTTCAAGGATCTTGTAGCAATGTACTTATCAAAATGACCAAATATCAAGGCACAAGGCGAGACCCAGATGCAGACACAGGAGGCAGATGGTTGGAGTCTTACAATGTTTATTAATCCAAAAAGGGGTAGGCAAGAGAATAGTTGTGTGCAGGCAAAAGGTCAAAACCAGTTCAGAGACCAATAGCTACCGAAGGGCAGGCAGATTCAAGGTCAGGGCAGGCTGATCAAGCAGGCGGGAAAGTAGTTCAGAGTCGGGCCGTGGTCAAAACCGGTAAGACAAGCAAAAGAGAATAGAAAAGGAGTACGGGGGAAAAACACGCTGGTTGACTTGATTAAACATACAAGACAAACTGGCACAGAGAGACAGGAGACACAGGGATAAATACACCTGGAGGGTGTCTAGTGGCAAATATAGCCATGGTATAAGCTAGGTTACCATCCAATTGGCGACAGATTTTCATGGGAATAATCTAAGATATGCATAAAACAATATACGCATTTTCTCACCAGAGATGTTTCCATCAAATTGACTTGTTGTGGATAAAAGGCTGTGCGTGATGACATATGCACATTAGTTATTATGTGCACTGTAGTGACATAATGCTTGTAGTGACGTAATGCTAGTTGGTGCGGCATGTAGTGACGTACTGTTAATGGGCGTGGTACTGTTATAAGTACCTTCAATGGCAGTGGGCACGGCATGTAGTTACTGCTTTACTGCATTCCGCAGATAGAGAGTATTGGTTAAATTCCCATGTACCAAATAAAAAATATAAGTAAAAAATGGCATTCCATTGTATTTTCAAGTGTACTGATGTTTTGTCACAAAGAATGTAGCGTTATAGGCTACAGCAAATGTCCTCAGTCTGGCAATGGGTATAGCCTACATGAGATTATGATGCACAAAAGAGCTAGATTATTATTATTATTTTTAAATGGCAGCCAAGCATCAATTCATGTCACCAGAATAAGACCCTGCATATGTATTGGAAAGGAGCATCAAGCTCATCACCATGCACTTTCACCACCCTGTGAAGTTCATCATAACTTATATTCATAGCATAATAAACTGCATGCTTTCCAGAGTAGTAGAGGGAGGACCACACAACATATCATTGCGTGACTCCAAGTTTACTTTGATATGACTGTTATTAGATAAATATTTGCATATACAAAGGTGTTTCCACCACCATTTCTCACATAATTATGTTTTTCCTCCCACAAAAAGATCCCACCTTGTCTAGCATATTTTGTTTGGTCAACGTTTGGAAAGTTTATCAACAAATTTGATGTTTCCATCAGGCCTGTCATTGTTATCCGAAATGTTCTTTACTCAAATAAAAAGGTTGGATGGAAACCTGGTTAGAGAGAGCAATTTTGTCATATTTTAGTAGGCACTAACTCTGCCATGGCTCATTGGCCAAAGCCTATGGGGAAATTAATGGAGTTTTTGAATAAATGCCAAATATAAGGTGCTCAACACAGGCTTGGGAGATCTTAAACATTTTGTTCTATGAGATCATCTTCATCAGCTAACATTCCCCATTTTTTAATGTATGTTAGCTGATTTATGTAATAAAAAAAAACAACAAAAGTATAAAGGCTTCATAACTCATACAGATGTAGGATCTTCATTGCAGAACATTTGAAATGCAGAACATGTGAAACGTGTAGTGTATTTGAGGTTTAAAAAGGCTTCTGACTGAAGTCTGTAATTTCTGATTTTGGAATTTCAGACCTTATGAAATATCTATCAACCTCTACAAAAATGTCCATTAGTTATAAACCATATACTAGGCTAATTCACATTTCTTGGTGTTGCAGGATTATTGTCCTGCTGTAGCAAACTGGTTTAAATGAAGATCATATCTGTAAAGGTTGTAACTTGTTGTATGAGATAATATCAGTCAAACGTATAAGATCTCCTAAGCCTGTGCTAACCTCCAAACTTATTTTAGGCATTTATCCCAAAACCCTGTTCTTTACCCATTAATTTTCCACATAGGAATGGCTGAACGAACCAGTGGAAACTACTGTAACTAATTTCCATGTTTCTAAGACTACAAGCTGGCGAGCTCTATAAACAGTATAATCAACTCTGGGCTTTATAATGCATCTCTGGAAAATAATGCTATTCGGTGGAAGGTTAGTGCCAATCCGCTAACGAGTTGTGGCACACACCTTCCACATTGTGCATTATTTTCCGTAGATGCAGAGTCCCTCGTTGATTTCGGTTGCTTAACCATAATGATGAAGATAATATAATATCTAACTGTAAACCAGGCCAGTTTGGTCAGGCTAACAAATAAAACATGCAGATTAGGTTGCGATGCCTCCTCCTACTCAAATCTCATACCTCATGTTCTCATTAGGATTTTCTGAATCCTTTCTGAATAACTTTCTGAAAAGTTAATTATTCTGGCTATATGCTTACTCATTAGAACGTGTTGAAAATAAAGACTTGTTTAGTGCACTCAGACAGCACAATGTATTTCACCATTGCCCTTGAATATTCTTTGGATTGAACTGTTGGGTGAAGTGGCTAGATAGCCACTCTTGCCCTTGTCAGGACATGATGATAATATGTGCTGCAGGGTAACAACACAGAGAAAATGGCAGAGCAGCTAAGAATAACCCAAACTATTGAAATAATGTTGTATGCAGGAGGGGAAGAAAGAACATCAAAAAGTGAACTGACAATCATTTTCTTTAATTCCATTCTATAACAAGGGGACTAATGCATACTGTATGTATAGTTAGTGGCCAAATGGGACCTTTATGTAAGTGTCACGTCTGCTCCCGCTCTTCTCCCCTCTGGCACTTGAGGGTGCCAGGTTGCCCTGCATAACGCACTCCTGCCATCAATTATGCACAACTGCCTTCCCTAGTCACGCATCAGCGATATTGGACTCACATGGACTCACTCAATCACCTGTTTATTACCTCCCCTCCCCTCAGTTCCCCAGTTATGTTCCTCGCTGCTGCATTAATTGTTTTTTGTCTGTATTACTCATTTGCTGACGCTGTTCCTGTCTCGTTCCTTGTCCGTTCTTTATTAAATGTGTTACTCCCCGTACCTGCTTCATCTCTCCAGCGTCATTCCATGTGACAGTAAGCGGTATAAGGTCCTCTGGCAAAGATCATTACAACTCCCCTTGGCCTCAATTTACAAACCATTTAAATTCAGATGACACCACAGTCTGCTACCTTGGATGTGAATTGGATAGGTACCTGACAGGTGAGACTATCGCCCTAAAGGTTTTAACAAAGATAAACCAAAAAAATGTATTACTAGCTTGGACCTCAAAATATATTGATAGTGACACCCTAAAGACTCTGTCAGGTGCGCTAGTTCAGTGTTACTTTGAATATGCCTGCACATCATGGTTCACCAGCATCCCCAAACAAAGAATAAGCTACAGACCAGCCAAAACAAGCTGGTGAGAGTTGTACTTACACTCCACCTTCGTACTCATCTGGAGGTTGAGAATTTGAATCAGCTAGTTTGGCTATCTGTAGAGAAAAGGGTAATATTAATTCTACTTTGTCTGGTCCGTAGAATTATTACTATAGGTACCTATCAAATTATTTGACTTATATTAGAGATGTCCATCAATACAAAAGTAGAGTCAGAGACTCTGATATTGCATTTTTTAAAGGTAAGAATCTATGTGGTAAGAACACCTTTTTTTATATACCAGCGCTATTGAGCGAAAAAAAAGTACCACAGCAACTCAAAGCCATGCCGACCACGACTTAATTTAAAAAGAATGTCAAAAGCTGGCTAATTATCAAGCAGTAGAAGAAAACAAATCATGTCTGTATGTAATGCTCTAGGCTGTGACAATGTCGTCCTGTCCTTTGTTTTGTTACGTGTGATATACTGTATGTAACCAAAGTCTGGCTAGAAAGCTACATCTACTGTGTGGCCTAGGCCTACTATATTTATACATTTTTGAACCCTTTATTTATGAGGACCACAATGGAAATACTTTTTTTGTGTCATCTTCGATGATTGTAAGTGCATTAAATTGTCAAATAAATCTATCTACCTGAAATTGTTTTATGATGTGAAAGATCTTGCTTTCTTTCTATTCCAGTTTGAAATGAAAGCATTCTTTGGCTTATTTGCATGCAATACAGAAAACAAGGGCAGCGTGAGCACTGTTGGACACAACTATAGAAACAGCGTGAAACTTGATGTTGATCGTCAGCAGGGGGCACTTCTCTCTCCCGATTCAGGAGAACCCATAGCCCCGGGGCAGTGACCCACATGAAAAAATAATATGGTATAAATAGTATAGTAGTCACTGTAGTGTTTTTGCAGACTTTATACTCAATAACAGGGAACCTGCTGTAGTGAATACAATCTATACTTGGCATGTAGGTTTTTCACTTATGGGTGGCACAAATTGGGGTAGGGGAATGGGTAGGGTATGTACAAATTAAATACTGTAGCATATGCTATACTAATTACTTTTGTTTTTTGCTGTCTTTAGTACACACTACAGTAAATGACACGTATTTAGTAAGTACTACACATGATCGAGGGATACTACAGTGTGTAGTATAGTATTCTACAGTATACGACATTCTACAAGTAATATAGATTTCTACAGTAAACTGTGGTATTTTTTCATGTGGGCAACTCTGATGGCTGCTGAATAGCTGTGATAACTGTGGATAAATGGTTGGCATGCATCACCCAGGTGTGTGCTCTTCATTAGTGGTGGATGTGATGAGGTTGGGCTACTCTCTTTGGTTGTCTTTGTTTCTTCAAAGCATTTATATACTGTATATGTCTGTACTTCTATGATAAAGAAGTAGAAGTGTATATAAAAACAACATTTCCATTCTGTAATTAACAAATGTGCTTTATCTGAGGGAAGAATCATCCCTCTCTCCATCCCTCTCAGACCAACCCCTCCTTCTTAATTAAACACAGATAAACACTTATACAGTCATTTGTTCTCAGAATCCACAGAGAAGCCCCTATCCTATGCGGCAGTACTCTGTCTTTTGTCACCAGTTTCATGCCAATTTCCCAACAGTGTATTGATTTTACACAAAGGGACTCAATACATTAGTAAGGAATTAGGAATTAGCTTTCCACAAGCTTGGGAGATAATTGTCTCATTCTTGTCTGAATTAATGAGTTTAAGGCCCGCTTTGGTAAAGGCCTGTTAAAGATTATGCAACCATTGCTTAACAAAATAATTGACCGTTACTATGGGAATATCCCAAATGTATGTACCATACAGAACTTCTTAGTGTCTGAACTGTCTCGTCATTGTAATTTAATTCTGGTACTGATCTCAATAGAAACATATTCAATGCATAATCCAAGCACGTCTAAAATATATATAACTTCTTGGGTTACTGACCACAAGATCACCATATCTATTCATAATGTATACTGATTTTTTATAATGTATGCCTTGGTCTTTTCACTGTATATTCCGAAGGTCCACTTTATTTTACTCAACCTGTTGGTCTTTGCTCTAAGAAATGTCTTAAAGATGAATATGCAATCTATGTTCAATGACAGATGTGTAGCATTTGAAGACACATTGATGTGCACAGGGGTTTTTCTTTATTTTTACTATTTTCTACATTGTAGAATAATAGTGAAGACATCAACACTATGAAATAGCACATATGGAATCATGTAGTAACCAAAAAATATATTTTATATTTGAGATTCTTCAACGTAGCCACCCTTTGCCTTGATGAAAGCTGTCCTATTCTTGAAGATCAAGGGGTGTAACATTTATTGGAATGACTGGAAATCTGATAGACTTTGGTTTTTAATATAAAGATATCATTTAATCGTATTATTATTATATGTAGTAAAAAGCGATGGGTTAGAAGAAGCCTACTTAACCAACCCATAAACTAAAATGTAAAATCCATTTATGGCAAGCTATGTAAACTTTAACATGTATTTATCCTGCAATAGATGCACTTCAATTTTGTAACATACATTTTTGTCTTCTTCTAATGCCTCTTAAGGGGAAGGTCATCTAAAAGTAACTCTGTAACGTAAAAAGATTACGTTACTGAGTTAAGGTAATCCAAAAGTTACGTTACTGATGGCAATTTTGGACAGGTCATTTGTAATTAACAGATTACATTTAGAAAGTAACCTACCCAACCCTGGTACTCCAATATTTAGAGTTATTAATGTAACTTTAGTTGTTCTACAATCGTTGGGCTATATGTTCTGATTTTTAATACATTGTAAGGCTGCATGATGAGACTCTAATGATGATTTGAAAAAGGTTGCTTGAAAGGCATGAGCTCTGCTTTGTTTTTTTGCGCAGGCTGTACACACTCCAACAGTCTCTCATTCACAATTTGACAAGCACTTGATAATGCCTTGAATTTCAAGGCGGCAACCCCTTTGTGGCCGTAATGCACCCTAAAAAAATCCTGCTTTGTGCCCTTCTCCCTGAGGGGGAAAAGCCCCTCTCACTCACATGGCTGTCTGTCACGTGATCAGGTCTTTCCAATTCCGAGGTGCATATTGAAGATATTGGAAGAACTGTCCACATTTACTTTTCGTCAGCCAACAAGATGAGTAGGCCTAACGAACGGCAAAAGCACTAGCCTATGTCAATCTATTTTACTGGGCAAACCAGTTAAGAACAAATTATTATTTTCAATGACGGCCTAGGAACAGTGAGTTAACTGACCGACAGATTTTTACCTTGTCAGCTCAGGGAACCTTTTGGTTACTAGTCCAATGCTCTAACCACTAGGCTACCTGCTGCTCTACTTCCCCATTGTACAAAAGTCTACCTATTCTATTCTGAGCGAGAAATAAATATTCCAAACAGTCTGCGATAGATCACAAATGAATAGAACCGCTAGCATCAAAATGTTTTTATGCAATGTGGCTGACGCAACAGATCAGAACGTTTAGCTTAAAATATTGATAAACTATTAGGCTATTCCTTCACGTTATTAGCGCAGCAATGCACACATGTTAGTAGGCTATAAGCGCGAATATTCCATTAGCGGAAAACACCCATATCAAATGTGACCGCAAATGCAATTATGCATGTAACGCTTTTATTATTTAGGTGCATTTTTATGGTGAAAATTAGCTTCCCCAAACTTGCAACTCAGGCGCTGCTTATATATGCTAGTCAGGTTCTACACCCCTTGTCAAGCATATTAAATGTGCTTAATTTTAAGAAGTTATTTAGCCACTTTAGTTGTGATGCAAACTGTATTAAAACATGTTGGACTACAAAAGTCACAAAAAAAGTTTGTTTCTTAAGCTAGGCTCAATATTGTCACCCATCAGACGATTCTTGATGTAATCTTGTCTTTACATATACTAAATAATATATGTGTGACATTTGTTTTGATTTAGAATGGACCATTATTCTGCACCTATATCGAAACAGGAGCAGCGGGAAAAAATGTAATATCATCCATGCACAGAAATAGCGAATGGAGGATGCTTTTCCCTGTGTTTTTTCCCCCATGCCAGCCAGGTAGGCTATAATCCTGTTGTAAATGTAAGCAATGTGCTTGATATTTAGAAAGTTGAGAAATAAATATAGCAGCCTATAGAAATCAGAATTGTATTATTTTTTATTTATTTTGATTAACGGCATCACTCTGTTTTCTCCTGCAGTTGCATAGCCTATAGAAATGTTGTGCAACATGAGTTCATGGTCTCTCATGAAGTGTTTGATTAGATTTTCAATTACATTTGCATTGATGTCAGAGTGATTAGATGGACAATAGAGTGCTGACTACCAGACAGTTAGCAAGTTTGGTAGTCTACTAATGACCAGCAGCAGCATTAGAACTTGGAGAAGCTTAATTACACTGACTAAACAGTCATGTGGAATTTGACTGCCTTCATGACTCTTGACCGCCGGTGTGGCGGGAATATGGTCACTGCAACAGTCCTACTATTAAGATCAAATAGTAAACAATCTACGTGATTACTATTGAAAATCATGTGTAGTGAAGCTGTATGGTTTTGACTACAAATAGGTTTTGTGTAGTAATTCAGTAGTACTTTTTCATACTTTTTCCTGTTAGCCCCTGCTGCTTCACCTTTGAGGAACCAGCAGGAGAGACACCGAAGCGTGGTGATCCGCCTCAATGTGAAAATGCTCCAGGGGGAGTCTGCCTGAGTAAAGACTGAGTAAATGTGTCAGCGTCAATATTAAACTATGAAATAATATTTGTTCTGTAATTGTAACAACATAGAACTCAAGTCCTTTTGTTCACCTGACCTAGAATTCCTCACAATCAAATGCCGACCGTATTATCTCCCAAGAGAACTCTCCTTGGTTATCGTCACAAACGTATATATCCCCCCGCAAGCAGATACCAAGATGGCCATCAAGGAACCTCACTGGACTTTATGCATACTGGAAACCATATATCCTAAGGCTGCATTTATTGTAGCTGGGGATTTTAACAAAGCTAATCTGAGAACAAGGCTACCTAAATTCTATCAGCATATTGATTGCAGTACATGAGTGAGTAACACACTAGACCACTGCTACTCTAACTTCCGCAATGCATACAAGGCCCTCCTTTTGGAAATCTGACCATGACTCCATCTTGTTGAGCCCCTCCTATAGACAGAAACTAAAACAGGAAGCGCTCATGCTTAGGTCTATCCAATGCTGGTCTGACCAATTGGATTCCACACTTTAAGATTGCTTCTATCACGTGGAATGGGATATGTTCTGGGTAGTCTCAGCCAACAGCATTGACGTATACGCTAACTCTGTGAGTGAGTAAGGAAGTGTATAGGAGATGTGGTACCCACTGTGACTATTAAAACTTTCCCTAACCAGAAAACGTGGCTTGATGGCAGCAATCACGCAAAACTGAAAGCACAAAACCACCGCATTTATTCATGGCAAGGCGACTGCAAACATGGGCGAATAGAAACAGTGTAGTTATTCCCTCTGAAAGGCAATCAAACAATCAAAGCGTCAGTATAGTGACAAAGTGGAGTCGCAATTCACCGGCTCAAACACGAGACGTATGTGGCAGGGTCTACAGACAATTACGGATTACAAAAAGAAAACCATCCCCGTCGCGGACATTGACGTCTTGCTCCCAGACAAATTAAACAACTTCTTTGCTCACTTTGAGGACAATACAGTGCCACCGACACGGCCCGCTACCAAAGACTGGGCTTTCCTTCTGTGTGGCCATCGTGAGTAAAACATTTAAATCTGTTAACCCTCGCAAGGCTGCCAGCCTAGACGGCATCCCTAGCTGCGTCCTGAGTGCATGCGCAGACCAGCTGGCTGGTGTGTTTAAGGACAAATTCAATCCATCCTACAATGGTCCTACAATATAAGCTAGATGCCCTCAATCTCACACAAATTATCATGGAACCTACAAGGTACAACCCTAAATCTGTAAACACAGGTACCCTCATAGATATCATCCTGACCAACTTGCCCTCTAAATATACCTCTGCTATCTTCAACTAGGATCTCAGCGATCACTAACTGCATCTGGAATGGGTCCGCAGTCAAACGACCACCCCCTATCACTGTCAAACGCTCCCTAAAGCACTTCAGCGAGCAGGCCTTTCTAATCGACCTGGCCTGGGTATCCTGGAAGGATATTGACCTCATTCCATTAGTAGAGGATGCCTGGTTATTCTTTAAAAATCTTCCTTACAATCTTAAATAAGCATGCCCCATTTAAAAAAATGTAAGTATATATATACAGTGCCTTGCGAAAGTATTCGGCCCCCTTGAACTTTGCGACCTTTTGCCACATTTCAGGCTTCAAACATAAAGATATAAAACTGTATGTTTTTGTGAAGAATCAACAACAAGTGGGACACAATCATGAAGTGGAACGACATTTATTGGATATTTCAAACTTTTTTAACAAATCAAAAACTGAAAAATTGGGCGTGCAAAATTATTCAGCCCCTTTACTTTCAGTGCAGCAAACTCTCTCCAGAAGTTCAGTGAGGATCTCTGAATGATCCAATGTTGACCTAAATGACTAATGATGATAAATACAATCCACCTGTGTGTAATCAAGTCTCCGTATAAATGCACCTGCACTGTGATAGTCTCAGAGGTCCGTTAAAAGCGCAGAGAGCATCATGAAGAACAAGGAACACACCAGGCAGGTCCAAGATACTGTTGTGAAGAAGTTTAAAGCCGGATTTGGATACAAAAAGATTTCTCAAGCTTTAAACATCCCAAGGAGCACTGTGCAAGCGATAATATTGAAATGGAAGGAGTATCAGACCACTGCAAATCTACCAAGACCTGGCCGTCCCTCTAAACTTTCAGCTCATACAAGGAGAAGACTGATCAGAGATGCAGCCAAGAGGCCCATGATCACTCTGGATGAACTGCAGAGATCTACAGCTGAGGTGGGAGACTCTATCCATAGGACAACAATCAGTCGTATATTGCACAAATCTGGCCTTTTATGGAAGAGTGGCAAGAAGAAAGCCATTTCTTAAAGATATCCATAAGAAGTGTTGTTTAAAGTTTGCCACAAGCCACCTGGGAGACACACCAAACATGTGGAAGAAGGTGCTCTGGTCAGATGAAACCAAAATTGGGCCTGCTTTTCTTCAGCAGGGACAGGGAAGATGGTTAAAATTGATGGGAAGATGGATGGAGCCAAATACAGGACCATTCTGGAAGAAAACCTGATGGAGTCTGCAAAAGACCTGAGACTGGGACGGAGATTTGTCTTCCAACAAGACAATGATCCAAAACATAAAGCAAAATCTACAATGGAATGGTTCAAAAAGAAACATATCCAGGTGTTAGAATGGCCAAGTCAAAGTCCAGACCTGAATCCAATCGAGAATCTGTGGAAAGAACTGAAAACTGCTGTTCACAAATGCTCTCCATCCAACCTCACTGAGCTCGAGCTGTTTTGCAAGGAGGAATGGGAAAAAATTTCAGTCTCTCGATGTGCAAAACTGATAGAGACATACCCCAAGCGACTTACAGCTGTAATCGCAGCAAAAGGTGGCGCTACAAAGTATTAACTTAAGGGGGCTGAATAATTTTGCACGCCCAATTTTTCAGTTTTTGATTTGTTAAAAAAGTTTGAAATATCCAATAAATGTCGTTCCACTTCATGATTGTGTCCCACTTGTTGATGATTCTTCACAAAAAAATACAGTTTTATATCTTTATGTTTGAAGCCTGAAATGTGGCAAAAGGTCGCAAAGTTCAAGGGGGCCGAAAACTTTCGCAAGGCACTGAATATAGCTCTTGGTTCACTCCAGACCTGACTGCCCTTGACCAGCACAAAAACATCCTGTGGCGTACTGCATTAGCATCGAATAGCCCTTGCGATATGCAACTTTTCAGGGAAGTCAGGAACCAATATACACAGGCAGTTAGGAAAGCAAAGGCTAGCTTTTTCAAACAGAAATTTGCATCCTGTAGAACTCCAAAAAGTTCTGGGACACTGTAAAGTCCATGGAGATTAAGAGCACCTCCTCCCAGCTGCCCACTGCACTGAGGATAGGAAACACTGTCACCACCGATAAATCTATGATAATCGAGAATTCCAATAATCATTTTTCTACGGCTGGCCATTCTTTCCACCTGGCTACCCATACCCGTGTCAACAGCTCTGCACCCCACACAGAAAATTGCCCAAGCCTCCCCCATTTCTCCTTCACCCAAATCAAGATACCTGATGTTCTAAAAGAGCTGCAAAATCTGGACCCCTACAAATCAACTGGGCTAGATAATCTGGACCCTCTCTTTCTAAAATTATCCGCCGCAATTGTTGCAACCCCTATTATTAGTCTGTTCAACCTCTTTTTTATCGTCTGAGATCCCTAAAGATTGGAAGGCTGCAGTGGTCAACCTCTCTTCAAAGGGGGTTTCTAAAGTCTTCGAAAGCCAAGTTAACAAACAGATCACCGTCCATTTCGAATCCCATCGTACCTTCTCCGCTATGCAATCTGGTTTCCGAGCTGGTCATGAGTGCACCTCAGCCATGCTCAAGGTCCTAAATGATATCATAACCGCCATCGATAAAAGACAATACTGTGCAGTCTTCTTCATCGACCTGGCCTAGGCTTTGACCTTGTCAATCACCACATTCTTATCGGCAGACTCAACAGCCTTGGTTTCTCAAATGACTACCTCGCATCGTTCACTAACTTCTTCTCGGATAGAGTTCAGTGTGCCAAATCGGAGGGCCTGTTGTCCAGACCTCTGGCAGTCTCTATGGGGGTGGTGCCACAGTGTTCAATTCTCGGGCCGACTCTTTTCTTTTTATACATCAATGATGTCGCTCTGGCTGCTGGTGATTCTCTGATCCACCTCTACGCAGATGACACCATTCTGTATACTTCTGGCCCTTCTCTGGACACTGTATTAACAAACCTTCAGACGAGCTTCAAAGCCATACAACTCTCCTTCCGTGGCCTCCAACTGCTCTTAAATGCAAGTAAAACTAAATGCATGCTATTCAATCGATCACTGACCGCACCTGCCCGCCCGTCCAGCATCACTACTCTGGACTGCTCTGACTTAGAATACGTGGACTACAAATACCTAGGTGTCTGGTTAGACTCACATTAAGCATCTCCAATCCAAAATCAAATCTAGAATCGGCTTCCTGTACCACAACAAAACATCCTTCACTCATGCTGCCAAACATGCCCTCGTAAAACTGACTATCCTACCGATCCTCGACTTTGGCGATGTCATCTATAAAATAGCCTCCAACACTCTACTCAACAAATTGGATGCAGTCTATCACAGTGCCAACTGTTTTGTCACCAAAGCCCCATACACTACCCACCACTGCGACCTGTATGTTCTTGTTGGTTGGACCTCGCTTCATACTCGTCGCGAAACCCACTGGCTCCAGGTCATCTATAAGTATTTGCTTGGTAAAGCCCCGCATTATCTCAGCTCACTGGTCACCATAGCAGCACCTGCCCGTAGCACGCACTCCAGCAGGTATATCCCACTGGTCACCCCTAAAGCCAATTCCTTCTTTGGTCGCCTTTCTTTCCAGTTCTATGCTGCCAATGACTGGAATGAATTCCAAAAATCATTGAAGCTGGATACTCATATCTCCCTCACTAGTTTTAAGCACCAGCTGTCAGAGCAGCTCACAGATCGCTGCACCATAGCCCATCTGTAAACAGCCCATCTATCTACCTCATCCCCATACTGTATTTATGTATTTATCTTGCTCCTTTGCACCCCAGTATCTCTACTTGCACATTCATCTTCTGTACATCTACTATTCCAGTGTTTAATTGCTATGTTGTAATTACTTCGCCGCCATGGACAATTTATTGCCTTAACTCCCTTACCTTACCTCATTTGCACTCACTGTGTATATACTTTATTGTTTGTTTTTTTTCTACTTTATTATTGACTACGTTTAGTTTATTCCATGTGTAACTCTGTGTTGTTGTAAGTGTCTAATTGCTATGCTTTATCCTGGTCAAGTCACAGTTGCAAATGAGAACTTGTTCTCAACCAGCATACCTGGTTAAATAAAGGTGAAATAAATGTAAATAAAATAGGCGAGGTGCAATAGATTATATAAAATACAGTATATGTAAACATTATTAAAGTGGCATTATTTAGAGTGGCATTGTATAAAGTGACTAATGATCCAGTTATTTAAGTGACCAGTGATTGGGTCTCAATGTAAGCAGCAGCCTCTCTGACTTAGTGATTGTTGTTTAGCAGTCTGATGGCCTTGAGATAGAAGCTGTTTTTCAGTCTCTCGGTCCCAACTTTGATGCACCTATACTGATCTCACCTTCTGGATGGTAGCGGTGTGAACAGGCAGTGGCTCAGGTGGTTATTGTCCTTGATGGTCTTTTTGGCCTTCCTGTGACATCAGGTGCTGTAGGTGTCATAGAGGGCAGGTAGTTTGCCCCCGGTGATGCGTTGTGCAGATCAAACCACCCTCTGGAGAGCCTTGCGGTTGAGGGCGGTGAAGTTGCCGTACCAGGCTGTGATACAGCCCAACAGGATACTCTTGATTGTGCATCTCTAACAGCTTGTCAGGGTTTTAGGTGACAAGCCACATTTCTTCAGCCTCCTGAGGTTGAAGAGGCTCTGTTGTGCCTTTTTCACCACACTGTCTGTGTGGGTAGACCATTTCAGTTTGTCTGTGATGTGTACGCCGAGGAACTTAAACTTTTCATCTTTTCCACTGCTGACCCTTCGATGTGGATAGGGGGGTACTCCCTCTGCTGTTTCCTGAAGTCCACGATCATCCTTAGTTTTGTTGATGTTGAGCGAGAGGTTGTTTTTCCTGACACCACACTCCGAGTGCCCTCACCACCCCCCGAGTGCCCTCACCACCCCTGTGTAGGCTGTCTCGTCGTTGTTGGTAATCAAGCCCACTCCTTTTGTGTCGTCTGCAAACTTGATGATTGAGTTGGAGGCGTGCATGACCACGCAGTCGTAGGTGAACAGGGAGTACAGGAGGAGGCTTGATGATGAGCTTGCATGGTACTATGGTGTTAAATGCTGAGCTGTAGTTAATGAACAGCATTCTTACATAGGTATTCCTCTTGTCCAGATTGGATGGGGCAGTGTCACGAACCGGCTCAAAGCCCGTAACAAAAGGGAGACAACGGAGATAAGGCATAACAAAATATATATTTATTAACTAAAGCAACTAAGGAAAATATACAATGGTGTGTGTAATCAGTAATCAGTAGTGTAAGTGAGTGGTTTGCATGCATGAATGTGATAATGCAGGGTGTTGAAAGGTGCCAAAGCAAACAAACAAAAGGCCACCAAGAACCACAACACAATCTATAAAGGTGTCTGCATGGAGAGTCTCCTCCATGAATGTGGAAGAGGTCTATTTATCCTGGGACACACCTTGCCCAGGTGTTTCCCATGTAGCTGACGACCCTCCCATCTCCGCCCACCGGCATCCTAATGAGGAAACAAGAACAAAGAGAGAATACGGCAGAGTGGGAGGTTCGTCACAGGCAGTGTGCAGTGTGCAGTGTGATGACAATTGCATCGTCTGTGGATGTAATTAAACGTTCAAATGTATTGGAATGATGAGTTGCACGCGTCATGCATGCGCTGCACTTTATTTGGCTAGTAGGTAAATAGGCCTACATTAGGGTATAATGACTCGATGGCTGTATGCCTCCAGAAGGGCATCTTCTGAGGCTGAGGGGTGCTTTTCCGAAGCTGCATGGTGCTGCATGGACATCATAAGCTCTTCAACTGGGTTGCAGTGTCGTGGCATAATTGCCATATAATTGCATAATTTGACCACTGCAACAGAGTTGGTTTCGAAGTGTGGGAATAAGTTTATGCCCGATTTAGCCTACATTTAAGCTCTCCTTTGATCATTTCTAAGTCCATATGTTCAAGACCCGATTCATATAAATTATTTAAAATTCATATTAACCCCTCCTACAGAATATGCTTTGGCAAGATTTTGAGTGATGAAATCGATGTCAAAATATTCTGTCAAAAAATATTTTGAGTGGCAAAGACTATATTACTCTATATCATCGACTGTATTCTTATGTAATACATGTATCACTAGCCACTTTAACTATGCCACTTTGTTTACATACTCATCTCATATGTATATACTGTACTCGATACCATCTACTGTATCTTGCCTATGCTGCTCTGTACCATCACTCATTCATATATCCTTATGTACATATTCTTTATCCCCTTACACTGTGTACAAGAGAGTAGTTTTGGAATTGTTAGTTAGATTACTTGGTATTACTGCATTGTCAGAATTAGAAGCACAAGCATTTCGCTACACTCGCATTAACATCTGCTAACCATGTGTATGTGACAAATACAATTTGATTTGATGATTTGATTTGACTCCAGTGGTCATACATAATTCATAGATTCACCAAACATCTGTTATTATTCTGTTTCATTTTTCCTGGTATATACTACAGGTTATGATTCATTATTCCTGGTATATCCTCCTGGATATGTTTCATTATTCCTGGTATATACTACTGGTTATGATATGCAGACAGAGCCCAGAGAA
This sequence comes from Oncorhynchus mykiss, assembly GCF_013265735.2. Classification (NCBI taxonomy): domain Eukaryota; kingdom Metazoa; phylum Chordata; class Actinopteri; order Salmoniformes; family Salmonidae; genus Oncorhynchus; species Oncorhynchus mykiss. Next base: position 72,292,633 of record NC_048566.1, on the reverse strand, counting down.
TGGGATGGTGCAATAATGAGTCATATGTTACTGACCGCTTTGATTAGGTCTTATGTAGCAAAATGTGTCATTCGGCTTTTATCGAATATAAAAAATAGACACAGGGCTACAACATTGTATATCATACACTGCATTTGAGGAACAATGGGAAAGTAATTCTGCTTTGAAAGTTGATAAACTTGTAACCCCACTTTTGACAAAATGGGCCTTGAATCATTTTGGTACACCTGTTGGCAAGCTTTTCTTTGTCTACACACATTCAGCATTGTTCACACCCTCTTAAGCCAGTCCCACCCATCTCTTTATGGATTCACAAGTGAGGTCATGTGCTAAACAGTGAGTAGTGTAGTAAAGAGTAAGTGTAAAAGTAGTAGCCTACATTAAGGAACAATTCAAGGTAAACAAAGTGTCCGGATACAAATATTTTATAAATATTAGATGACTCTTACCCAGACACACTTGTTTAAATTGATGGGTCATGTGAAAGAAATGCTATAACCCCCAGCCACATCTTGCTAAGTGGATGGGTCTCTACAGAAGGTGTAAACTGTACAGCAAAATGGTTACTTGCATAGTAGCAAAATCAAAAATAGTGTCAATATAAAAATGTGTCAATACCAGTAGAGAGAGAACATAATGTACAGTATGTACAAGAACAATAACCATATCAGTGATACTGGTGATAGATCAGGTAGTTAGTTATATGCATACAGTAAGGGGTAAAGTGGCTGAGCAGCAGGATATAAAACAAAAAATGGTAGCAGCAACGTGTGTGTGTGTGTGTGTGTTTGGAGAGAGTCGTGAATAAAAGTTAGTTAATTTAAAGAGCATTTCTCTCTCTGTGGGTCTTAGCCCAAGAAGTTCTGGAAAACAGTTAAAGACCTGGAGAATAAACCCTCCTCACAGATGCCCATGTCCCTTAAGCTCGAATCCCGTTACCGGGATAGATTTGACAACATCCGGTGAAATTGCAGTGCGCCAAATTCAAACTAAAGAAATATAAATATTTAACATTCATATAAATACAAGTGTATTACATCAAAATAAAGCTTAACTTCTTGTTAATCCAGCCTCTGTCAGATTTGAAAAAGGCTTTATAAGCACACCATGCAATTATCCGAGGACAGCGCCCCACATGCAAAAACATGAAAACCATTTTGCAACCAGACAGGTGACACAAAAGTCAGAAATAGCAATATAATAAATGCCTTTCCTTTTGAAGATCTTCATCTTTTTGTAATCCCAAATGTCTGTGACAGAATGAATGGTCGTTTTGTTCGATAAATTCCTTATTTTTATCCCCAAAATGTCAATTTATTTGGCACGTTTGATTCAGAAATACACCAGTTCCAACTCACCCAACATGACTACAAAGTATCTAATAAGTTACCTGTAAACTTGGTCCAAACATTTCAAACAACGTTTCTAATCCAACCTCCGGTACCCTAAAATGTAAATAATCGCTAAAATTTAAGACGGGATAAACGGTTTCCAAAGCTGGAGAAAAATAACGAGGAGCGCGCTCCTGTTCACGCGCACCAAAAGACTTGAGTCTATCTGAGTGACACATGGAAAGAATATGACTACTTCTTCGTTTCTCAAAAGAAAAACATCGAACTATTTCTAAAGACTGTTGGCATGTAGTAGAAGCCATAGGAACTGCAATCTGGGCCCTAATAAATCAGGTTTCCCATAAAAAAAATAATTGAAAAATACAATGACCTCAAAAAATCCCTGGATGGATTGTGCTCTGGGTTTCACCTGCCAAATCAGTTCTGTTATACTCACAGACATTATTTTGTGTTGAGTGTTGAGTGTTTTCTATCCAACACTACCATGCATATGCATATCCTAGCTTCTGGGCCTGAGTAACAGGCAGTTTACTTTGAGCACGCTTTTCATCCAGATGTGAAAATACTGCCCCCTAGCCCAAAGATTTTTTAATAATGCCCCTTTATGAATGTTTACATATCTCACATTACTCATCTCATATACTGTATCCTTCATTATCTATCATTTACTATCTATTGCATCTTAGCTGCTCTGTCACTGCTCATTCATATATTTTATACTTATTTTATACTTATTTTATACTTATATATTCTCATCCCATTCCTTTACTAGATTGTGTGTATTAGGTTTCATTGTGGAATTGTTACATATTACTTGTTAGATTCTGCTGCACTGTTGGATCTAGAAGCAGAAGCATTTCGCTACACTCACAATAACATCTACTAACCATGTGAATGTGACCAATAACATTTGATTTGATTTAATAGGTGAGTACTTGAAGCAATTATCAGATTAGGTCTTTTTTTGCAACAGCTACAACTATTTTGTAAAGATTGGCTGTTTATTTTAACGTGGGATGTGAACACATGTAATTATTCAAAGTCTTGGTACATAGACTTCTGCCAAAAAACCCCAGAAAAGATGGGTAATATTCAGAGGAGTTTTACTTCAGGCTTTTCATTGTAACAATGAATGAGTTTAGCTGACATATTCTATGTAGATAAGCATTCAACAGCAAAAAAATGGAAATGCATAGAGGTCTTTGTCTGTAGGAGAGGTAACCAGTGAGTACTAGATTGTCCACCTAACCTATAATAATAGTTTAATGCATGTTTATATTTGTCCTATTTCACACGTGTGAATTGGAAATGTGATTTTTGCATATCCCAACTCTCCCTGAGTCACACTCAGTGTGGGGTCATAACCAGGGTCTGCCATTATCACTGGAGCAATTAGAGTTAAATGGCTTACAGAGAGATTGTTCACCTTGTTGGCTCAGGGATTCAAACTAGCAATCTTTCAGTTTCTGGTCCAATGTTCTAACCTCTGGGCTACTTGCCACCCTACACTGACTACACTGTTATTACCAACTAAAGTGTATTTTGTTTACCAAGCCTTTTACATATATTTGACATGTACTGTATATTTTGCTTTGTGGACGTAATGGGATTTGGGATTCTCCCACCATCAGCTGCGGGCAAGAGCCTTGGCATTTTCAATGTAAATGCAATGTGGCTGCATGGGTGTGCACTTAGCACAGGAGGATTCTGCTCTTTGACCGGCTGGATGCTCAGAAGGATTGGATGGAGCTGATTACCTGGGAGCTGCATGGGAGAGCTATACAACCAGCTACTGTTTGTGTGACCTTTTGTGACAGTGTCAAGTGAAACTGAAAGAGGCCTTGGGGATACGTCTCCCACACAACCGTGGGCTTGTTGTGTGTGTGTGGACTGCACATGATCCTTGTAGGCTTTGATAGTTTGGAGAAAAAGGACATTGAGTTCATTAAAGAAAAAAACATCTAGATTAAATATATTTATTTTGCACTGTTGGTTTATTGGCTGTTGACATATTCTGTCAGTGGCACATTTTTGTTATGTGTGTGGAGGTTATAAAAAAGTCTCAGGTAATGTTAGATGTGTCAGAATTTCTTTAAAAAATTGTTTTATAAAATGTATCTTGGAAATATGCATATGCTATTCAGGTATTTAGGCCCCTACAAGCAGTGTATTTTATGTTAGAGAAACAAGGATGTTTCTTAGTGAGAGGAGAATAAAGACTTGTTTTATATAGCTCCTGTGTGCTGCCTTTGTCTAATCTTAATTGTCCTTGACGCTCCACTCTCCAACCCCTTTAAAACGGCACGCGTTACAATTATATTGGGAAAAGGCCAAAAGCAGTAGCCTGCCCAGAAATGACAGAATAAATATTGAGGACACTAATAATTCAGCTCCATGTTCCAGGATGAAATTGCGGTGTGGAAATTGTGGGGTAAAAACAGTAACCGTGGGGTCAGGGGGTCCTCCTCTGGAATTTTATTAGAAATTTTAAAACACATTTCCTGCAATTCTGTACAGTTTGACATGACATATATGACTCGAGGGGTATCTTATTTATTTAGGGAAACATTTTTGGGATGGAAAACAGCTAACTTCCTGTATTTCAACACATTTTCCCATGGGTCAAATATTTTTTTAAATGCAGTTTTATAATGCTATTCTATACATTTTGTCATGAGTCTGAGAGAAAATGTGCCACTTTTAAAGCTAAGTTCTGGAAATTTTACACATTTTACATGGGCAGTGTCGCGACGTTGTAGTAGTTAATGTGACGACTGCTGCTCATCGAATGATTAACAGTTTATTAACTCATTAACCTGGGGCACCATGGGGAAATTAGTTTTGAGTTTCTATTTCCCAAATTAACTCAAAGAATATCAGAATATCGATTTTACAACAGTCACTAATTAATCAATTTCCTCTACAGTCTCATTCTGAACGTCGCATAATCCGGGAATCTGCACAAACCCGAGTCCCACCAATGAGTTCGTACCAGACCAATTTTAGTTGATTATTTATTTATTAGAAAGCTAAAATGATAATAAAAGATACACAAAAACACAGTCTAGGCTATTGGTTAGAACTTAGTATAATGGGCCAACACACTCTGACATGTGTTACCCAAAATGAGGATTCAAAAGAGAGAGAAAAAGAGAATGTACACAAGAGAAATATACATTTGGGTGCATTTGTCAGCTATGCTTATTTTAACCCTATCCTTGCCCTGAACTGCCGCTCTTGTGGGTCAGAATACAATGATGTAATTACGTGTTGAAGGTCTCTGCTGTGGGTCTCTGCTGTGGGTCTCTGCATGGACCGTTTTGTCTTCTCGGATTGCACACTTCTCTGGTGCAACTCTCTGGTTGTCCTCACGATGTCGATGTCCTTTTTGCTTAGTGGTCTGATTCCTCGCCCTTGTTCTGAAAGGGGTCTTCTGAGGACAGCCAGCCCTGAAGCTCAGGGCTCACAGCGTAGGAATGAAAACAGTGTACATACACGCTTCGATGGGGAGTGGAGACCTGGTGATCTGTTCTAAATTCACCATCTTAGACGCAGCCACTCATCCGTAGCATGGATATAATAATGTTCCTTTGTCTTCAATAATAATGTTCCTTTGTTGCGTTTTGGGTTCGTTGACTAATCAGACCTTGGCTGCAGCTCGGGTCACTTAGTCATATATGTTAATTCTTAACTCGCATGTCTTATACCCTCGGCTTGGATGTGGGCGGTTCCCCGCCTTTAGGGCAATTCTCTGGGCGTCCCAAGTTATAAAGCACGGTCTAGATTTTACTCAGATCCAATTTAGACAACTAAGTTCACATTTCATCTTTACAAAAACATTCTCTTTGATTTGGACATTTTCCACCCAACGTACAATGTATAAACATCAAGCATATACTAGGAAAACTCTTAAAGGTGTCCACAACAATGGCCAAAATGAAATGGAGACAGTAGATACAGCTGGTCTGTGGGACACCTGGGTGACTTCATGATAAATGTCATGTAGTTTGGAAGTTATCATTCTGAAACTTGTTTTTCACTGAAATTGTCCCCATCATCCTATCTGAATGTTTGTTTTGTCTTATTTTTATTTTTACCCCCCCTTTTTTTCTCCCCAATTTCGTGGTATCCAATTGTTTTCGTAGCTACTATCTTGTCTCATCGCTACAACTCCCTGGCTCGGGAGAGACGAAGGTTGAGAGTCATGCGTCCTCCGATACACAACCCAACCAAGCCACACTGCTTCTTAACACAGCGCGCATCCAACCCGGAAGCCAGCCGCACCAATGTGTCGGAGGAAACACCGTGCACCTGGCAACCTTGGTTAGTGCGCACTGCGCCCGGCCCGCCACAGGAGTCGCTGGTGCGCGATGAGACAAGGACATCCCTACCGACCAAGTCCTCCCTAACCCGGACGACGGTAGGCCAATTGTGCGTCGCCCCACAGACCTCACGGTCGCGGCCGGTTACGACAGAGCCTGGGTGCGAACCCAGAGTCTCTGATGGCACAGCTGGCGCTGCAGTACAGCGCCCTTAAACACTGCGCCACCCGGGAGGCCTGCACACCCCATTTCTGTTTGAAAAAAGATATATACAATTATGTGCACGTTCCTTCTGCAAAGTGTAATTTTAGATACATTTACCAGACACACTTATCCAAGTCAAATCACATTTTATTGGTCACATACACATGGTTAGCAGATGTTAATGCGAGTGTAGCGAAATGCTTGCACTTCTTGTTCGGACAGTGCAGTAATATCTAACAAGTAATCTAAAAAATTAACAATGATTACCTTATACACACAAATGTGAAGGAATGAATAAGAATATGTACATATAAATATCTGGATGAGCGATGGCCGTGCGGCATAGGCAAGATGCAGTAGATGGTATAGAATACAGTATATACATATGAGATGAGTAATGTAGGACATGTAGACATTATTAAAGAGGCGTTATATAAAGTGTCTTGTGATACCTTTAAGAAATCCATTTATTAAATGTATTAAAGACTCAAGCAACAGTGCACCAGTAAAGCATTCAGACCCCTTCCCCTTTTCCACATTTTGTTACGCTACACCCTTCTTCTAAAATATTTTTTTCATAATCAATCTGCACACAATACCCCATAATGGCAAAACAAAAAGTTTTTTATAAATATTTGCTAATTGATAAAATATATATATATATATATATATATATACATACACACACACACACACACACCTTATTTAAGTATTCAGAACCATTGCTATGAGACTCGAAATTGAGCTCAGGTGCATCCTGTTTCCATTGATCATCCTTGAGATGTTTCTAAAACTTGATTGGAGTCCACCTGTGAAACATTTGATTGTTTGGACATGATTTGGAAAGGCACACACCTGTCTATGTAAGGTCCCACAGCTACAACCAAGCAATGAGGTCAAAATAATTGTCTGTAGAGCTCCGAGACAGGATTGTGTGGGGGAACAGATCTGGGGAAAGGTACCAAAACATTTCTGCAGCATTTAAGGTCCCCAAGAACACAGTGAACTCCATAATTCTTAAATGGAAGAAGTTTGGAACCACCAAGAATCTTCCTAGATCTCGCCAAACTGAGCAATCGGTGGAGAAGGGCCTTGGTCAGGGACCCGATGGTCACTCTGACAGAACTCCAGAGTTCCTCTGTGGAGCTGGGAGAACCTTCCAGAAGGACAACCATCTCTAAAACACACCACTAATCAGGCATTTTTTCTTAAAATTGCCAGATGGAAGTTTGACAAAAGTTACCTAAAGGACTATCAGACCCTGAGAAACAAGATTCTCCGGTCTGATGAAACCAAGATTGAACTCTTTGGCTTGAATGCCAAGCGTCACGTCTGAAAGAAATCTGGCACTATCCCTATGGTGAAGCATGGTGGTGGATCGAGGGAAAGATGAACGGAGCAAAATACAGAGAGATCCTTGATGAAAACCTAGTCCAGAGCGCTCAAGACCTCAGACTGGGGCGAAGGTTCACCTCCCAGCAGGACAACGTCCCTAACCACACAGCCAAGACAACACATGAGTGGCTTCGGGACAAGTCTCTGACTGTTCTTGAGTGGCTTGGACTTGAACCCGATCGAACATCTCTGGAGAGAGCTGAAAATATATGTGCAGCGATGCTCCCCATCCAAACTAACAGAGCTTGTGAGGATCTGTAGAGAAGATTGGGAGAAACTCTCCAAATACAGGGTCTGAATACTTATGTAAAGTTGCTATTTCTGTTTTATTTTTTAAAATAAATGTTATACATTTATAAAAACCTTATTTTGCTTCATCATTATGGGGAGATTTGATTAAGAAAAATTCTTATTTCATCAATTTTAGGATAAGGCTGTAATGTAACAAAATGTGGAAAAAGTCAAGGGGTCTAAATTCGAATGCACCATACAGCTTAGGCCTAATTATCCAACAATTTGGATCAGTTAAGGGTCTATTTTCAAAATTTTATATGGTTAAGAAAGGTACAATAACAGGCTACTCATATGGCGTATTTTGATCACACCGCCATGCGCGCTCTCTCTCCTTTCAAGCTCCCAGATGGGTGTAGTCATTACGGAAACTGTTTATAACTGAAGCAAAACTCCAGTTTCTATTGGACAAATTCAGGTAGGTCTCTCCCCGTTTCATTCTGTTTTCTTCCGTTTCAGAAACCTTTTGCAACAGAATTGGAGTATACCTCTTACACTCAATAACTGGTTGTGCCGCCTTTAGCTGCAATGACTCCAACCAAACGCTTCCTGTAGTTGTTGATCAGTCGCTTGCGTCGCTGTAGAGGACTTTTGGCCCACTCTTCCATGCAGAACTGCTGTAACTTAGCGACATTTGAGGGTTTTCGAGCAAAAACTGCTTGTTTCAAGTCCTGCCACATCTAATTTGGGATTAGGTCTGGATTTGACTAGGCCATTCCAAAACTTCTAATTTGTTGCTTTTTAGCCATTTTCATGTTGACTTCATTGTGTTTTGGATCATTGTCTTGCTGCATGACGCAGCTGTGCTTCAGCTTCAACTCAGACTGATGGCTTGGCATTCTCCTGTAGAATTCTCTGATACAGAGCAGAATTCATGGTTCCTTCTATTAAGGCAAGTTGTCCAGGTCTTGAGGCAGAAAAGCATCCCCAAACCATTACACTACCACGACCATGCTTGTCTGTTGGTATGAGGTTCTTACTGTGGAACGCAGTGTTTGGTTTTCGCCAGGCATAATGGGACCTGTGTCGTCCAAAAAGTTATACTTTTGACTCCTCTGTTCATAGAACATTCTTACAAGAGTCTTGATGATCTTCCAGGGGATTTTTGGCAATCTTGAGTCAACTTTGTGGATGACATGGGTCCCACATTTACAGAATTGAGCATGTATGTCTCAGATGAGGAGTGAATGGTTGTTTCATGTCTCTCAGGAAAAATATGTTTGTCAGACTCCTGAGCCTACAGTTGAAGTTGGACGTTTACATACACCTTAACCAAATACATTTAAACTCAGTTTTTCACAATCATTTCCTATCTTAGTTCAGTTAGGATCACCACTTTATTTTAAGAATGTGAAATGTCAGTATTATAGTAGAGAGAATGCTTTATTTCAGCTTTTATTTCTTTCATCACATTCCCAGTGGGTCAGAAGTTTACATACACTCAATTAGTATTTGGTAGCATTGCCTTTAAATTGTTTAACTTGGGTCAAACGTTCCGGGTAGCTTTCCACAAGCTTCCCACAATAAGTTGAATGAATTTTGGCCCATTCCTCCTGACAGAGCTGGTGTAACTGAGTCAGGTTTGTAGGCCTCCTTGCTCGCACAAGATTTTTCAGTTCGGCCCAAAAATTAATTAACAATATAAACAATTGTTGGAAAAATTACTTGTGTCATGCACAAAGTAGATGTCCTAACCAACTTGCCAAAACTATATTTTGTTAACAAGTGGTTGAAAAACAAGTTTGAATGACTCCAACCTAAGTGTATGTAAACTTTCGACTTGAACTGTACCTGCAGTAGACTCTACCTATGAGGTTATTGAGGCCATAAGCCAGCACCAAGCAGACCCAACTGCTCCCATGCTCTGTGTGTGGGGTGTATGAGAGGACGGCCAGGATGGCCAGCAGCCTGTCAGTGGGGAGCATTGAGCCTGTCATCGACCCATTGGAGACTCAGCGTGAGTACATTGATCCCCTGCTTTAGTGCTAACTGTAGTCAAATACTGCACCGCAAACATTTTGAGAAAATCACCTTGCCTCAAGACATATAGAGAGTCTGTGTAATCAGTTTGTGCTTAACCATACATTCAGCTACTACTGTACAGTACCATACAGTCTATACTGCTACACATTGCAGTAACATTAAGTGATTAAATGTTCATCTTACTGCATTGCAGTAACTTTAACATACAGCACCTCAAAAATAATAATTCAATACATATTGATGCTGTGCAATATATGGAAAGTGGTAAATTCACTCATATTGTCACTGAGGGTTTGCTGTTTGAGTCTGAGAATTACTCCTGGGCTAGGGCCAGCTCTTCATAGAGCCAGTTCTAGTAGGCTGAGCCAGGTCTAGCAGACTTTAACTGTTTCTACTTTCTACACTTTTATGGGCATAACCAACAAAAGTAAAATCTTCACAACATGTGACATTGATATCAATACATTGCAGTAAATTGGGAAAAGAAGAGCGTCAACCAAATTATGTTTATGTTAATACACTGTAGTAAATACACCCCTATCTCTTTCTCCCCCCCTCTCTCTCTCGCACTCCGTTCTCTCTCCCTCTCTGTGCCTCCCTCCTTCTCTCTCAACCTCCTATTTATCCCCCTTCACTTCTCTCTCTCTTCTATTAATTATTTTCCTCTCTCCCCTCTCTTTGCCTATCCCCTTCTTTCTAACACTCATTCAATCTCTCCCTTCTCATGCTCTCCCTCCCTCCCTCCCATCTCTCTCTCTCTCACCTCCACCTCTCTTTCCTCTCTCCCACCTCCACAGACTGGATTTTGATGCATAGAAGTCCATGCATTGCATTCAATGTAAAACATATATGCGAGAAGGATATTAACTTATAGGTTTGTGTCAATAGATTTGACTAATACATTGCATTCACAGCAAAACAGTTGGTGATAAAGCTGGAATAGGTAAATTGGTGAAAGACCAGGGCGGATGGACAGACAGACTTACAGACACTGAAATCTGTGACAGTATTCTGGTTTCCTTTCAAAACAAATTGGAGGCTATCGACCAACAGCTGCAACAGTCTCACCAATCATCTGACCCCCCATGACTGCCTGACTCACCACCTGAGAACAGACTTAATGTCTTCTCCCTTGTCAATTAAATCACCATCACTGAACTCTTTTTCTAAGTCCATAACCACAACCTGCTGCTCCCTTTACCAGATAGTTACAGTTTTTATCAGTCGCTTTGGTGCATTTCTTAGATCAAAAGTGCAATTCTTGATACTACTTGTACAAATTCCAAATCATCTAGTCACTTGTGCACATCATTAAAGCAATTTGTTATTCATTTGAACAAATTGCAATTGATAATGTACAAGTGTCAGCTTTTTTCCACATTATCAATTGCTCATGTCATGTTGGTCAAAATATAGTAGATGGTTCTCTTTTGAATAGTCTTACCCCTCAAAACATCTAGGCATTAGTTCCTTACATAAGCCATTACATGCAAAATTGTTGAACTATTTGTCATAAACTGTCAAGCATAGTTTTACACATTTATATTAGACCTTTTGTACAAAAACGTGAATTGATGAATCGTGCAGGTGAAATTGACCCTCACTCATGAAGGAATATAAAGTGTTAGTTCAACCAACAATCAACCAGTTGTCTAAATTGCTCAAAGGTGCATATCATGAAGAATCTATTGGCAAGCATTTAGAGACAGACCACAACACAGAATTGCAATTTTCTAATAATGGATGGACCAGGAAACGAACAGGGTCAACAGCCAAGAGGAGGAAGAAGAGGAGCAAGCATGCGTGGTGGAAGGCAAAACATAGGAAGAGGCAGAAGAGGACATAGGCGCATATCTGATGACATAAGGGCCACTATTGTAGACCATGTTGTCAATCATGGCCTTACAATGACTGAGGCGGGTCGAAGGGTGCAGCCAAATATTGGGAGATCAACCGTGTCCTCAATAGTTCAAACATTTCGAAGAGAGAACAGGTATGTCCACCAATGTACAGTGCACTGTTACTGTATATAAGCAGTATACTGTATACTTCCTACAATGCTTCATATTACAGTAGTCCACTTGTATTTCACAGCATACAGAAATATACTCTATACAGATACATACTGCACCTTACATGCACCCACCTGTATGTTTTACAGTAAAATGTGTGTTCGCATAGACAAAAACCATGTGAAAGTGTGCGATGCATCACTGCATTTTTCCCCACATAGGACTGCAAGATTTCCTCAAACCGGTGGCAGAGGACACCTTTTCACACCTCAACAGGAGGAGGCTATTTGCTCCATGGTCCTAGCAAACAATGCCATGAGACTCAGGGAAATACAAAGGACCATTATAGAAGACAACGATGTCTTTGAAAACATCCATACGGTTAGCATCTCAACCATCGACAGGGTGCTGCATAGAAACCAGATGAGTATGAAACACCTGTACAGTGTACCATTCCAAAGGAATGAGGACAGAGTTAAGGAGCTACGGTACCAGTATGTACAGGTAAAACATATCTATGTAACTACTTTACAGCAACATTTTATAGTGATATATAGTACAGTAAGCATAAACTGCACACATTTCCATTGCTGTGGAAGGAACATGCAATATATGTACATTTTATGTCACTCTTCCTTACCTAAACAAATTCAACTGTGTGTTCTGGGATATAGCGTATAATGGAGTTGGAATCAAGTGAACCCTCTCACAACTTTGTATACGTGGATGGACCTTGTAGTCGGACCTTGTAGTCATAGCAGATGATATTCTAATCTTTGGTGACTTTAATATTCACATGGAAAAGTCCACAGAACCACTCCAAAAGGCTTTCGGAGCCATCATCGACTCAGTGGGTTTTGTCCAACATGTCTCTGGACCCACTCACTGTCACAGTCATACTCTGGACATAGTTTTGTCCCATGGAATAAATGTTGTGGCTCTTAATGTTTTTCCTCATAACCCTGGACTATCGGACCACCATTTTATTACGTTTGCAATTGCAACAAATAATCTGCTCAGACCCCAACCAAGGAGCATCAAAAGTCGTGCTATAAATTCACAGACAACACAAAGATTCCTTGATGTCCTTCCAGATTCCCTCTGTCTACCCAAGGACGCCAGAGGACAAAAATCAGTTAACCACCTAACTGAGGAACTCAATTTAACCTTGCGCAATACCCTAGATGCAGTTGCACCCCTAAAAACTAAAAACATTTCTCATAAGAAACTAGCTCCCTGGTACACAGAAAATAACCGAGCTCTGAAGCAAGCTTCCAGAAAATTGGAACGGAAATGGCGCCACACCAAACTGGAAGTCTTCCGACTAGCTTGGAAAGACAGTACCGTGCAGTACCGAAGAGCCCTTACTGCTGCTCGATCATCCTATTTTTCTAACTTAATTGAGGAAAATAAGAACAATCCGAAATTCCTTTTTGATGCTGTCGCAAAGCTAACTAAAAAGCAGCATTCCCCAAGAGAGGATGGCTTTCACTTTAGCAGTGATAAATTCATGAACTTCTTTGAGGAATTATTATTAGAAAGCAAATTACGGACTCCTCTTTAAATCTGCGTATTCCTTCAAAGCTCAGTTGTCCTGAGTCTGCACAACTCTGCCAGGACCTAGGATCAAGAGAGACGCTCAAGTGTTTTAGTACTATATCTCTTGACACAATGATGAAAATAATCCTGGCCTCTAAACCTTCAAGCTGCATACTGGACCCTATTCCAACTAAACTACTGAAAGAGCTGCTTCCTGTGCTTGGTCCTCCTATGTTGAACATAATAAACGGCTCTCTATCCACCGGATGTGTACCAAACTCACTAAAAGTGGCAGTAATAAAGCCTTTCTTGAAAAAGCCAAACCTTGACCCAGAAAATATAAAAAACTATCGGCCTATATCGAATCTTCCATTCCTCTCAAACATTTTAGAAAAGGCTGTTGCGCAGCAACTCACTGCCTTCCTGAAGACAAACAATGTATCCGAAATGCTTCAGTCTGGTTTTAGACCCCATCATAGCACTGAGACTGCACTTGTGAAGGTGGTAAATTACCTTTTAATGGCATCAGACCGAGGCTCTGCATCTGTCCTCGTGCTCCTAGACCTTAGTGCTGCTTTTGATACCATCGATCACCACATTCTTTTGGAGGGATTGGAAACCCAAATTGGTCTACACGGACAAGTTCTGGCCTGGTTTAGATCTAATCTGTTGGAAAGATATCAGTTTGTCTCTGTGAATGGTTTGTCCTCTGACAAATCAACTGTACATTTCGGTGTTCCTCAAGGTTCCGTTTTAGGACCACTATTGTTTTCGCTATATATTTTACCTCTTGGGGATGTCATTCGAAAACATAATGTTAACTTTCACTGCTATGCGGATGACACACAGCTGTACATTTCAATGAAACATGGTGAAGCCCCAAAATTGCCCTTGCTAGAAGCATGTGTTTCATACATAAGGAAGTGGGTGGCTGCAAACTTTCTACTTTTAAACTCGGACAAAACAGAGATGCTTGTTCTAGGTCCCAAGAAACAAAGAGATCTTCTGTTGAATCTGACAATTAATCTTAATGGTTGTACAGTCGTCTCAAATAAAACTGTGAAGGACCTCGGCGTTATTCTGGACCCTGATCTCTCGTTTGAAGAACATATCAAGACCATTTCAAGGACAGCTTTTTTCCATCTACGTAACATTGCAAAAATCAGAAACCTTCTGTCCAAAAATGATGCAGAAAAATTCATCCATATTTTTGTCACTTCTAGGTTAGACTACTGCAATGCTCTACTTTCCGGCTACCCGGATAAAGCACTAAATAAACTTCAGTTAGTGCTAAATACGGCTGCTAGAATCCTGACTAGAACCAAATAATTTGATCATATTACTCCAGTGCTAGCCTCCCTACACTGGCTTCCTGTTAAAGCAAGGGCTGATTTCAAGGTTTTACTGCTAACCTACAAAGCATTACATGTGCTTGCTCCTACCTATCTCTCTGATTTGGTCCTGCCGTACATACCTACACGTACGCTACGGTCACAAGACGCAGGCCTCCTAATTGTCCCTAGAATTTCTAAGCAAACACCTGGAGGCAGGGCTTTCTCCTATAGAGCTCCATTTTTATGGAACCGTCTGCCTACCCATGTCAGAGACGCAAACTCGGTCTCAACCTTTAAGTCTTTACTGAAGACTCATCTCTTCAGTGGGTCATATGATTGAGTGTAGTCTGGCCCAGGAGTGGGAAGGTGAACGGAAAGGCTCTTTAGCAACGAACCGCCCTTGCTGTCTCTGCCCGGCCGGTTCCCCTCATTCCACTGGGATTTTCTGCCTCTAACCCTATTACAGGGGCTGAGTCACTGGCTTACTGGGGCTCTCTCATACCGTCCCTGGGAGGGGTGCGTCACCTGAGTGGGTTGAGTCACTGATGTGATCTTCCTGTCTGGGTTGGCACCCCCCTTGGGTTGTGCCGTGGGGGAGATCTTTGTGGGCTATACTCGGCCTTGTCTCAGGATGGTAAGTTGGTGGTTGAAGATATCCCTCTAGTGGTGTGGGGGCTGTGCTTTGGCAAAGTGGGTGGGGTTATATCCTTCCTGTTTGGCCCTGTCCGGGGGTGTCCTCGGATGGGGCCACAGTGTCTCCTGACCCCTCCTGTCTCAGCCTCCAGTATTTATGCTGCAGTAGTTTGTGTCGGGGGGCTAGGGTCAGTTTGTTATATCTGGAGTACTTCTCCTGTCCTATTCGGTGTCCTGTGTGAATTTAAGTGTGCTCTCTCTAATTCTCTCTTTCTTTCTCTCTCTCTGAGGACCTGAGCCCTAGGACCATGCCTCCGGACTACCTGACATGATGACTCCTTGCTGTCCCTGCACCTACACCTGCATTGCTTGCTGTTTGGGGTTTTAGGCTGTGTTTCTGTACAGCACTTTGAGATATCAGCTGATGTACGAAGGGCTAAATAAATAAATTTGATTTGATTTGAAATAAATCATTCTCTCTACTATTATTCTGACATTTCACATTAAAATAAAGTGGTGATCCTCACTGACCCAAGACAGTAACTTTTTACTCGGATTAAATGTCAGGGATTGTGAAAAACTGAGTTTAAATGTATTTGGCTAAGGTGTATGTAAACGTCTGACCACAACTGTGTTTAAAGTAACTTTGAGTGTATTTAAAAGGCCTTAAAATGAAATGTGGTAGTAGTAGTGGTGCAAGACCATTGTATCCAATGGAAGTCCAATCTTTTGAGATGAAGGTTTACTTTAAATGTCATATGCCAGGTCATGATGGTCCCTCTGTCACAAAATAAGGTCTGAAGATATGGTTGAGTGTAAGAAACCAGCAGTGTTGGAGTTATTGAAACACTCACATAGGTGCACCTGGCACCTACTACCAGACCCTGTTCAAAGGCACTTTTTCTTGCCCATTCTCCCACTGAATTACACACATACACCATCCATGTCTGAAGGTTTGAAAATCATTATTTAACCTGTCTCCTCCCATTCATCTACACTGACTCATTGAATTATCTCTAGTTGTTGCTGTGAACAGTCTGGCCTGTAAAGGGCTGGATGATCTGGAGGAGAAGATCCCAGCTCTACAGTATCCCCCTGAGAAGGCAAGGACGCTTTTCTCTGAGTCAATTTAAAATGCTTGTTAAACCACACGACTTCTGTGCCCAAAACCTGACTTTTTTTCCTCTGTTTCACACAGCTGGCATCTGGCATTGTGGAGGCAGTTACCTCTACAGTGCAGATGGCTAAGGAGGGCATTTCCAACCCCATCACTGGCACCTCAGACTGTGATCAGCATGGCATTCAATGGCTCCAGCTGACGGCTTTAGCGATGTCCTGAGCAGCAAGCCTGTCTGTCTGGCAGGGAGGGAGCAGACACTTCACTGACCTTGGCTGAGAGTCTGGTTAACTATGTTCTGCCTGAATCCTTGTTGAGTCATTTAGATAATCTGATGGCTGGTATAGAGATGGCTATACATAAGAAATGTAATGTTTTCTCTAGAGATATAAACATAGACTGGGAATATGACAGCTGAACATTTACAGTACAAGGCGATCATATACTGAAGCTATTTCCACTTTCACCACAAGATGGAATCATACAATTGAGAAATAGAACAGTGGGTGCTTACAGCGGACAATCTGTTGATCTGTGTTTCCAAACTCACCTTGAGTTTAAAGGTGAAGTTGAGGCTGACTGGCTAAAGGTGAGGCTGGCCTGTTTGGAAATGGCACAAAAAGTTAGAGAGAGATAGACAGATGAAGTTTGATTTAGAAGATAGGAGAATGGAAATCGACAAGGAGGTGAGGATACGACAACTGGAGCTAGACGCTGGCTCCAGTGCGACTCCACAACCTGCTCCTCATCAAGCCCTCTTCAATGTAAGTAAAAATATTGTCTTAGTCACTCCGTTCCGGGATAGTGTGTGGCCGCTGCGCTGCACTGGCCACTCAAGGTTTGGCCGCTCCTGTTACAATGAAAATTGTCTGGGAAAGCCCAGGAAGTAGTAGCTACTCTCTCCCTGGATGACAGTTTACAGTATAATATTGTTAAAACAACCATGTTGCGGGCTTATGAGTTGGTGCCTGAAGCTTATAGGCAGCGCTTCAGGAACCACAAAAAACCCTCTCACTGTACTTTTGTTGAGTTTGCTAGGGACAAAGAGTCTCTGTTTAATCGCTGGTGTTTAGCCAGCAAAGCTAACTCCTTTGCTGATATTCGGGAGTTGATGCTGTTGGAGGATTTTAAAAGCAACCACCCTGATAGAATTGTAGTTGATTTAAATGAACAGAAAGTGGTGACATTGGCCCAGGTAGTAGTGTTGGCAGATGAGTACGTTTTGACACACAAGACTGTCGTTTTGACACACAAGGCCGAACGAATACGTCATCAGTGCCTCGTTCGGGTCACTTTTCCTCCAAAGACCCTAGGCCTTCGTACGAGATCCGTGAATGTTTTTACTGTCAACAAAAGGTACACGTGATTGCGGTTGTGAAAAATAAACCTAAACAGTCCCTGTCACCATCCTCAAAATTAAAAAGCATGGGTTTAGTCCAGTCTTTGGCTAATCCGTTGGACCGAGTTATTGATTCAGCATTTGGGAAACCGGATCCTATCTATGCTCCGTAATATCTCTGCCGGTTGTGTTTTCTTAACTGGAGAACAAGTGGATCAAAAGCACATACAAATCCTTACCCGCACCTACAGTCACATACCTCTTTCACTTCACGGGGAGTTGAGTGTAGCAGGGTGTTGCGTTCCCTCCTCCAAGAGGCGTGCGTCCATGAGTTGATTATGTACCTAAGTCTGTGTGTACACAGGCTGCCAATGCTGATCTTTTATCAAATTATTTGCTAAATAACTGATCTAATTGGTCAAAAGATCAGAATTGGTCTGGTTATGTAAAAGCAGACATTGAGACTTGGGCACTCTAGACTAGTTTATTCTCCTAGTCCTAGCCCACATCCCGAGGTGCCCTATTTGTGTGGAGCAGCAACAGTTGAGATGCAGCAGTAGATCAGGTGCAAAAATAGGTGGTATTTATTTTACAGTGCAGTTGATGGAGAAGACTGGACTCATAGTTGTATTAACAAAAATGTACATGTGGCAAAAATGACTTAATAACAAAGGCAAAAGGCACATACAACTATACACAGAGTGTACAGAAAGTTAAGGACACCAAACTCTTTCCATGACAGACTGACCAGGTGAATCCAGGTAAAAACTATAATCCCTTATTGATGTCATTTGTTAAATTCACTTCAATCAGTGTGGATGAAGGGGAGAAGACAGGTTAAATAATGATTTTTAAGACTTGAGACAGTTAAGACATGGATTGTGTATGTGCCATTCAGAGGGTGAATGTGCAAGACGAGATTTAAGTGCCATTGAACAGGATATGGTAGTAGGTGCCAGGCTCACCGGTTTGTGTCAAGAACTGCAACGCTGCTTGGTTTCCGTGTGTCAAGAATATTGTTATTATAAAAATAAAAAAATGTAACCTTCATTTACCTAGACAAGTCAGTTAAAGAACAAATTCTTATTTACAACACCGGCCAAACCCGGGCGACACTGGACCAATTGTGCACTGCCCTATGGGACTCCTGATCACGGCCGGTTGTGATACAGCCTGGATGGTCCACCACCTAAAGGACATCCAACCAACTTGACACAACTGTGGGAAGCATTGGAGTCAACATGGGCCAGCACCCTGTGGAACGCATGATACCTTGTAGAGTCCATACCCTGATGAATTGAGACTGTTCTGGGGGCAAAAGTCGCGGGTGCAACTCAATATTAGGTAGGTGTTCTTAATGTTTTGTATGTTACCTCACCAACAGCTCGCTCTCAATGAGCCGAAGACTCTTCTTCAAATTTGAATTGGCGAATCACAACCTACTGTCCCGGAGTGTGATGCAGGTCACAGCCTCCCTATTCATCTATTCATTACACTTTGTGACACAAAAAGGGAAGATATTAATGATGGGGAAAAGGGAATAAAAATGTCCCTACCAACAAATACTACTTCCCTACCAACTAATTCTACATGCATTAAAACTTCACCACTATTCCACTACTTGGCCCAAACGGTTGAAAACCATGGCTATGAACGCTAAGAAACCAACCTTACTGAAGCACATGTTATTCCTATCCCTCTCTATTGGCCTCGGCCTACTCACAGGTATCCTCTTAGGATCCCTCGCCCTGGACCCATCTTTCTCTACTACTCTCTTCACTCCCTCAGCATACAACATCTTCTGTACTACTCTGATCCTTTTAACCTCAAGCTGCCTTTCTCTCACCAAACACCTCTGATCTTCAGCACCATGGGTACCCCTACAGTTAACTCACACAACTTTTCCCACCAATACAACACATTCCTTTGTCCCATGCCCTTCTGCACACTTCTCACGTCTAGGAATCTCCCTCCTTACACACTGCTGCAACATGACCATAAGCTTGGCACCGTAAACACAGTATTGTGTTTGGGACAAAAGCACTCACGGGATAACTGATACATCCTAACTTGCCTGTCAGGTAAAGAATCTGCATCAAAACTCAGGACAGACGGTGTCTTCTCTGTTTCATCACGCTCTCTCTCCATCAGATCTGCGTCGCACCAAACGACAGGCATCACAGACACCGGGTTTGTTCAATTTCATTTGATCCTCCTCAACACTTAATGCAACCCCAGTTATCTTTCCTTTCAACTGCACTCTGCACCGGAGTGCAAAGAAATTAACAGTTCTCGTCCCTAGACGCGTAGTGCGTAGCACCCACTCCACCTAAATGGAAGAAATGCAAAAAACTCAACAGTCCCCAACCTCTTCTCCACCCAAACTGACACCACATATGGATATATCCATTCTCTCCAAAAATCCCACCCCCACTGGGACAAGGCTCGAACTCTGCGGTCACCGCCGCACCGCAGGTCATTTATCCTCACTCAATTTCAGAACTACTGGAGTGTGTTTTCTATTTTTCTACTTGATGCCTATATTCCTCACCACACGACTTCCCTCTACAAGTTCTTTCCGCTCCTTCATCCATGTAGTAGCAAACTGTTAAAATGGTTCTTGTATCTTGAATTTGCCGCTATGTTGCGTTGACTGAAAAAGCCTCATGGAGCACTCCCAACACTTGCCCTCGAGACGAGGACTTAGGAGCATGGGCATCCTAAGGACCTACCCTCACCTGGCATAAACCATTCACACCTTTTAAGTGAATTCGCAAAGAACTGATATCACGCTTCGTATGGCCAATACTCTACATGTTACTGAAAACAAAGACATAATATGCCTAAACATTTGAGTTTAGAATAAACATTTAAAACAACATTACCTGGGACGTATTCATTGCGGAACAGTTTACCGTTTAAGAACCAAACGGAAGCAAACAGAAATTTGAATGTAGTCAACTGGGTGGGACTTCCAACTTCATTGGCTGATCCCTCTTGGTGACCATTGGAGTCATGTTCAACAGGTATCAGCCAATTGTGAAGAAGAAAATGGATTACTTCAAAATGGAAATAGCCTCAATGGCACTGCCCATTCTGTCACAGACACTATGACACAGATACAAAGATGAGTCCTTTATCTATATCTATGTTCCAATCCTGTTTCTTCTTCTGATCCCCACACTCATGTGTGTATTAGCAGAAGTGTGTCACTGGGAAATATTCCCCTGTAGCTAACAGGGACAAATGTTTTACCTTTATATCCCTTCACCAGCATCTATAATGGTGCATTTCATTTAGATCATCTCTTTACAGTTTGTCTTGTCAAAAACTATTTCAATTTGAGCCCCTTCAATGGCGTCATACTGCATGAACTGCATTGGGCTTGGCCAGGAAGAGTAATGGTTCCCCCTGTATCCCAGTATAGTTAGCATGTGTCACACCCTGGCCTTAGTATTCTGTGTTTTTGTTATTATTTTGGTTAGGCCAGGGTGTGACATGGGGATTTATGTGGTTTGTTTTGTCTGGCGTTGTTTGTAGTTGTGGGATTGTGGTTAGAGTAGTACTCTAGGTAAGTCTATGGTTGCCTAGAGTGGATCTCAATCAGAGGCAGGAGTTTATCGTTGTCTCTGATTGGGAACCATATTTAGGCAGCCATATTCTTTAGGTCTCTTGTGGGTGATTGTTCCTGTCTTTGTGTTTGGGGCACCAGATAGGACTGTTTTTTTATTTTTTATTTTTTTTTATTATTATTTTTTTTATTTTTTTTTTTTCCCCCTTCACATTTCTTGTTTTGTAGATTGTTGTATTTTCATCTTTATTAAAGATGTACAAAACTAACCACGCTGCATTTTGGTCCACCTCTCTTTCACCAGAAGAAAACCGTTACAGCATGTAATTATTATTTTGGCCTGATTTCAGATTTCTCAGTCATTGTTTATTATCTTTATCTCTGGCTAGTGATTGATCTATATATTTTAGTGTGAAGAACAGAAAGTAACAGCAATGTAGTGTATATCTCAAGATGACCTTCTCAGGAACTCAAGGCCATAAGACAGTAAAATGAGTAATTAACTGTAACCTTGTCTGTCAGCATTAAGTAAATGGAATGCAATATTTATGTAAGAACTATGAAAGTTTTGATTCTTGAAGTTGTTGCATAAGCTTGTTTTTTCTTAGTAAGTGTCCATCCTATTTGTCCTTCATCAGTGGTCAGTTAATGATATGTGATGCTTTGAGTTTGAGGTTGTTGAGTGAGAATCTGAGACAGACAGTCATGTGCCACATTTTGTGTCTGTTTGTCAAGCCGCTGAGAGCGCTTTATCTGTACTCCAGAGTTGGATTCTTCGCGGGAACAGGAGTCTGATGTCAGTGCTACTGGCCCTCAGCCCAGCTACAGAAGTCTTCGGACCCTGGCCAGTGCAGTATGTCGACGTGCCTATGATCAGACAGCAGCAACGCACCAAGAGTCAAGGTCAGGATCTGGTCACACGTATCCCCGGTGTGTCTCCACTGGTAAGAGCCAGCTGTCAGTTTAGTCTCGGACCCAGACACTGTAAATAATTGTGGAGGAATTCAATTAAACATTTCATATTTTCACTGATTTGCTCTAGATGCAGCAGAATTGGTCAACCAAAAGAACATCTTGTCATCCCAATTAGGTACTACACAGTCAGTCTATTTGAGGTAAAATGTGTGAATTTTGACCTCTGGTTAGCACATAGTAGTTGTTGCAGGAATCATGGAGAGGTAAAGGCATGCCTGTGGAAAGACACTTATAAAAATGTATCCTTATTAGTTACAGCCAGCATATAATTTCTGTATTTATGGAAATACTGACAATTCTCCATGATTTTTACATGTGAATGAGATGATGTGTGGTCATTTATGAAATTAGGTATAATTATTCAGGTTATTAATAGAGTAATTGCATACTCTTTAGAATGGGTAATTCAACACACATTCTAAAGCCTGAAATCATTCCCTCTCTGGGAATCACGTCAATTAGTTCTCAATAACAGCAGGGGTTACTGTAGTTAGGCAGTTGAAATCCCAATAGAAATTGAGTGTTGAAGAGAGACAAGGAGATACAGACAGCGGGAGCTATGTGCACAGCTTTAGCAATTAGGCCAAAAGGGACTGGTCTTTTTCACGCAGCCCTATGCTTTTAAAAGACAAATAGTCCAGGACACAATAGCTCAATATACAGCAAATACAGTTGAATTGAAGCAAATTTACTTGAATCATTGAGATTATCAGTTAACACGTTGAGTATTGATATCTACTGATACTGTAGATCTTGGTTGTAGTGTGATTCCAGGTAGGCGGGAGCAGAAAATATTTTTGGTATCTCAGATTGTTTGGCAATTCTCACAAATAAACTTTATTGGAAGGAAGGATGTTTGAAGTAATTTTTACATTTGTATCACAAACTATTTCTGAGAAAATCCTGAATAAAGTGGTCATTTTAGGCCATTTTTAGACCAATACATTCATCCTGTAAGACCCTATGATCTGTGAACCGTACATGATACAGACAACATCTTGGTGTCATTATCCTCCTTTATAGTGTGCTCTAAAATATGGTGTATGTCTAGATTCTGAAATAAAAATGTCACATTCATTTATTCAACATTTAACATAATATCTCAAAACTACCCTTTTAATATTGTGTTCATTTCAAGACATATTGTTTGGAACTCTACAAGTACATACAATTCTTAAGGTATGATGCAACGTATGCATACCACCAACAAACAGCGAATTGGGAAATGGATTGAAGGGGAACTCCCTCTTCTGGTGACTTTCTGAATGTGCAATCCTAAAGGAGGGTTGTGATTGGTTAATGACCTATAATGTCAATTCCTATCTTTAAAATTGGAAATATCATTTAAAGTACCAGAGAGACCACTCTGGTAATTTGACATGTTTTTTACGAGTATATTGCTACAAACAATGTCTAAAAATAAGCTAAATCAAAAAGAGTGGTTTTGAGATATTAATGTTTTTTTTATGTTGAATAAATTAATTTAAAAATGTGTATTTCAGAATCTAGACGTACTCTATATTTGAGAGAACACTATAAAGATTATAATAACACCAAGATGTTGTCTGTATTGTTGCTTGCCTCCCTGCTGTAGAAGTGTTACCTTTTTACACAGAGAGGAATTCAATGTAGCAGATGTGTCTAATATTTAGAGCAGTTGTTTTAGTTACTTTAGCTTGAACCATAGATGTGTTTGAGAATGGATATACACCGGACGGTGATGGTCCGAGACGATACAACTTAATGTCCTTGAGTCTGAGGTCAGCCGCTAAATGCAAAGCCTAGCACTTTTGAAAGGGTATTCTCACAGTTGTGGCTTTGATAAGGCTTACAGTAGCTATGGATACTGCTGTAACTATTATAGACAATGGACTGAAATGGTGTTGAAGGCAAATCATTTTCTTGACCCTTCTTACATAACCATAGAGAAAAAATGGCTTGTCACTGAGTAGCATTTGATTACTGTAACTAAAATGTGTTTCTTGCAAATATGTTGATATGGATGGTAAAAACGGGCTTTCATAATGTACTGTAGAGTGCACATGTTCCCTGACAGAATAGCTATGCCATGAAGAACCTGGAGGCTGTGGAAACAGTGGACCTGTCCTTTCAAACTTCAGTGACGGAACTAATCAGTTGGGAAGAGGAGCAGAAAACAGACCAAAAAACAGAAGTAGAGTTTATAAGAGTTACCCCCTTATTTACATCATACCAGCCTTAGAGCAGGTGTCCAACATAATGCACATAATCTCCAGATCTGTTATCTTTTTTAATAGTCACTCGGGTCATTTAATCATTGCCATTAAAGTATGTTTTACTGCTCAAAGTTTTGTAAACAGTCTGCTGTGCTGCAGTATTTCTAGATCGATGTGGTCATGTCTGCCCCACTCAGGGATGCCTGAGTGTAGGTATTCTCAGAAAATGTAATCAAAGACATTCTTGACATTCAGCTTGCATTCCCTTGACTCCCCCTACTGAATTATAATTTAGGGAGTGGATATCGGACAAAGAAATCTGAAGTGCTGTTACACAACATATAGGCTCTGGTCTCTAGGGTCACTCTGGCTGACAGCCATGACTGAAAACACATTTTATGTACATGTTGTAGTATACTACAAAGCAGGATCAATGAGTTAGCCAGCTAACTTTGATAACCAGAAATAACTATAGATTTATTTTGGTTCATTAAGAAACCTAAACGATCTGTTTCTGAGTCAATTCGACCATCCCATTTCTAAAAAATAACGTTATTACAGAATATTTAGGCAAGTTAGCTGGCTAAATCATTGATCTTGCTTTGTAGTATACCCCTCAGGTTACCACAGTGGAATGAGCCACACCATGTGAGTAGGTAGAGTTGTATGATAAAGAATGGTTCAGAGACAATTAAATCCCTGTGTTTCTGAGTGGTTGTGGGCTGCAGAGCCTGGTCAGTGGCCTGGGTTACCAGCTACAGATGAACTATGTGTCTGTGGTGTCCAGTGTGAAGAGTGCCCCTCAAACCAACTTTGGCCTGGCTAAGAGACCGTGGGCAACGCCTGGGAGCACATGGTGAACAGAATCTCGCTTTACGGTGTGGTGAGTCACTCAGTCATCCCTGACATCTCCTGATATGATTTAGCTGCTCATGTGCATTGATAGGTCTGTTGTACCCTTCACGTGTACCCCTCATGTGGGAAAGGAGCAGAGCTGCCCCATCCCACAAGCCAATCAGGTATTATCTGTGTGATTGTGATCATAGCATCAGCTCAGTCCTTCAGGTGACGCCGTAACCCACGGTGTAGAATATAATCAATAACAAAGTGATGTATTCATTCTGGAGCTGCCTGTAGTGCAGTGGCTGATTTAGGTATAGGCGACATGAGCAGCCGCCCAGGGCGGCATCTTGCCGTGGGCGGCACAGGGCGCACACACAAAACAATTTTGAATGGTGACTTTGCACGATCGCTTTTCTATTGCTCATTTGCACGTCACGTCAATGATATCTTGTCACCTTGTGGGACTGTGGGCCAATTAACCTTGTCAGAGTGAGCGCCCTGATTCTAGTTTGGGAGCTTGGCAGGCTACTGCCTGGGCAGGTCTCCCACTCAAAAGTACAAGATGGGGAGGGCGGTGGGGGTAGGTTGACCTCAGGTCTCCCCACTGGAAGCCCGAGGTAGGGGGAGTGGGGGAATCTATCAAATAGCGCACCTCTAACTTTGTACAGTACTAATGCAATTAGTAAAATCAGTCACACTACGAAATGCTAATAAATAAGACACAATTCATTCATAATACTGTGAATATATACAGTGCCTTGCGAAAGTATTCGGCCCCCTTGAACTTTGCGACCTTTTGCAACATTTCAGGCTTCAAACATAAAGATATAAAACTGTATTTTTTTGTGAAGAATCAACAACAAGTGGGACACAATCATGAAGTAGAACAACATTTATTGGATATTTCAAACTTTTTTAACAAATCAAAAACTGAAAAATTGGGCGTGCAAAATTATTCAGCCCCCTTAAGTTAATACTTTGTAGCGACACCTTTTGCTGCGATTACAGCTGTAAGTCGCTTGGGGTATGTCTCTATCAGTTTTGCACATCGAGAGACTGAAATTCTTTCCCATTCCTCCTTGCAAAACAGCTCGAGCTCAGTGAGGTTGGATAGAGAGCATTTGTGAACAGCAGTTTTCAGTTCTTTCCACAGATTCTCGATTGGATTCAGGAATGGACTTTGACTTGGCCATTCTAACACCTGGATATGTTTATTTTTGAACCATTCCATTGTAGATTTTGCTTTATGTTTTGGATCATTGTCTTGTTGGAAGACAAATCTCCGTCCCAGTCTCAGGTCTTTTGCAGACTCCATCAGGTTTTCTTCCAGAATGGTCCTGTATTTGGCTCCATCCATCTTCCCATCAATTTTAACCATCTTCCCTGTCCCTGCTGAAGAAAAGCAGGCCCAAACCATGATGCTGCCACCACCATGTTTGACAGTGGGGATGGTGTGTTCAGCTGTGTTGCTTTTACGCCAAACATAACGTTTTGCATTGTTGCCAAAAAGTTCAATTTTGGTTTCATCTGACCAGAGCACCTTCTTCCACATGTTTGGTGTGTCTCCCAGGTGGCTTGTGGCAAACTTTAAACAACACTTTTTATGGATATCTTTAAGAAATGGCTTTCTTCTTGCCACTCTTCCATAAAGGCCAGATTTGTGCAATATACGACTGATTGTTGTCCTATGGACAGAGTCTCCCACCTCAGCTGTAGATCTCTGCAGTTCATCCAGAGTGATCATGGGCCTCTTGGCTGCATCTCTGATCAGTCTTCCCCTTGTATGAGCTGAAAGTTTAGAGGGATGGCCAGGTCTTGGTAGATTTGCAGTGGTCTGATACTCCTTCCATTTCAATATTATCGCTTGCACAGTGCTCCTTGGGATGTTTAAAGCTCTGGAAATCTTTTTGTATCCAAATCCGGCTTTAAACTTCTTCACAACAGTATCTCGGACCTGCCTGGTGTGTTCCTTGTTCTTCATGATGCTCTCTGCGCTTTTAACGGACCTCTGAGACTATTACAGTGCAGGTGCATTTATACGGAGACTTGATTACACACAGGTGGATTGTATTTATCATCATTAGTCATTTAGGTCAACATTGGATCATTCAGAGATCCTCACTGAACTTCTGGAGAGAGTTTGCTGCACTGAAAGTAAAGGGGCTGAATAATTTTGCACGCCCAATTTTTCAGTTTTTGATTTGTTAAAAAAGTTTGAAATATCCAATAAATGTCATTCCACTTCATGATTGTGTCCCACTTGTTGTTGATTCTTCACAAAAAAATACAGTTTTATATCTTTATGTTTGAAGCCTGAAATGTGGTAAAAGGTCGCAAAGTTCAAGGGGGCCGAATACTTTCGCAAGGCACTGTAGTTTCACAGGCTTATTATTGTATTTTTTTCTGGTTTGTGCGAAATCGTTACAACGAATATAAAACTAGTCTGCACACCATCAAGGTGAACTTGTTTAGTCTTGAATCTTGGTTGACAGTGTTGGGGGATGGGTAATGTATTGATGCTCGAGTGCCAAATCAACATTTGTCTTTGTTACTTTTTGACATTTATGAGTCATATTTTTGTATATATTTTTATATTTACATAGTTTTAAATGTTATGATTATATATTTGTGGGGGGGGCTGAAGGGGGGATTCGTCCAGGGAGCCGTACAAGCTAGATCCGCGTGCTTTCTATGGCTGTGACTAGATCCTGGACAGGATTTGTGTGTGTACACAGTATTCCCTATTGCAGTGGTCACCAACCTTTTCTAAGCCAAGATCACTTTGAGTCAAAATGGAGGCCGAGAACATTAACCTATGAAAAACAGTTCTGTAGCAATGAGGTTTGTGCAGTAGGCTATAGAGTGGTGACGAAGAGTCTACCCTGTCCAGAAGTGACTTCAACATTCATTTTCTGTATTTAGAGTTCACTCAAACGTCATTTTAAACTTTGTTTTATTATTGACAGTTTCAGCTTATTTCGAGATTATAAATACAAGTCATCAGATGTAATTGTTTCAGTCTCTGTTAATTCAAACTTTTCACTGACATATCCTGATATCAGGGCATACTAACTATAAGGTCTCATGAATTAGCCTAGTGCTCATGTGTACCCAGCTAGACCACCTTTTTCATTATTTTTGATTAGCCTATGGAATTGTAAAATAGGGACTGAACGGCTCCCTGACTCACCTATTGCTACTCATTCGACCCTATGATCACTCTGCTACACATGCCTTTCTCTAATGTCAACATGTCTTGTCTATTGCTGTTTTGGTTAGTTATTACTGTCTTATTTCACTGTAGAGTCCCCAGCCCTGCCCAATATGCCTTAGATAGCCCTTTTATCCCACCCCCCACACATGCGGTGACCTCACCTGGCTTAACTGGTGCCTCTAGAGACAAAGCCTCCCTCATCGTCACTCAATGCCTAGGTTTACCTCCACTGTACTCACATCCTACCATACCCTTGTCTGTACATTATGCCTTGAATATATTCTTCGACAGCCAGAAATCTGCTCCTTTTACTCTCTGTTCCGAATGCACTAGACGACCAGTTCTTATATCCTTTAGCCGTACCCTTATCCTACTCCTCCTGTGTTCCTCTGGTGAGGTAGAGGTTAACCAAGGCCCTGCAGCCCCCAGCACCTCTCCCATTCCCCAAGCCCTCTCATTTTTTGACTTCTGTAACCGTACAAGCCTTGGTTTCATGCATGTTAGCATCAGAAACATCCTCCCTAAGTTTGTTTTAATCACTGCTTTAGCACACTCCACCAACCCTGATGTCCTAGCCGTGTCTGAATCCTGGCTTAAGAAGGCCACCAAAAATTCTGACATTTCCATACCCAACTATAACATTTTCCGACAAGATAGAACTGCCAAAGGGGGCGAAGTTGCAATCTACTGCAGAGAAAGCCTGCAGAGTTCTGTCATACTATCCAGGTCTGTGCCCAAACAATTCGAGCTTCTACTTTTAAAAATCCTTTCCAGAAACAAGTCTCTCACCGTTGCCGCTTATTGCCCCCTCAGCCCCCAGCTGTTCCCTGGACACCACATATGAATTTATTGCCCCCCATCTATCTTCAGAGTTCGTACTGTTAGCTGACCTAAACTGGGATATGCTTAACACCCCGGCCGTCCTACAATCTAAGCTTGATGCCCTTAATCTCACACAAAAGATCAATGAACCTACCAGGTACAACCCTAAATCCGTAACCATGGGCACCCTCTTAGATATCATCCTGACCAACTTGTCCTCTAAATATACCTCTGCTGTCTTGAACCAGGATCTCAGAGATCACTGCCTCATTGGCTGCGTCCGTAATGGGTCCACGGTCAAACGACAACCCCTCATCACTCTCAAAACACTCCATAAAACACTTCAGCAAGCAGGACTTTCTAATTGACCTGGCCCAGGTATCCTGGAAGGATATTGGCCTCATCCCATCATTAGATGATGCCTGGTTGCTCTTTAAAAGTGCTTTCCTTGCCATCTTAAATAAGCATGCCCCATTCAAAAAATGTAGAACTAAGAACAGATATAGCCCTTGGTTCACCCCAGACTTGACTGCCCTTAGCTAGCCATTAACTCCCCTTAACGTTCAGACGGATTCAATGGCCGTAACGCATAGCGTATTCGACTGAATGATTAGCTAATAAATATTTGAGAAATTATTAATAATAAGTATATGCTTTACCTGATAATAGACTACTAATGATAATATAACAACTTAAAATACTGAGCTAGTAATGTTAAGTAGCCTAGGTTAACTTAGCTGACCTTCAATTGAGGGAATTCTGCAGAGTTCTGAGATATTTTTACAACTCATTGAATAATAATAGGCCTTTATAACGATAGGCAGCTAATTGTTAAATTACACTTTCCATCCTTACCTTGGAAGGTCACTGTCTCTGCGCTGATCGCCTGTGAGTGAGACAACACTAGCTAGCCAATGGGAGCATAGTAGAACGTCCGTCTGAATAACGGGGTGCGGTTTTGGCTTAACTGCGTTGGGAAAAAGAAAGACGCCCATCAGACACATGAAATGGTTAAAAATGGGACAGCTGAATCAAGTGCAACTACTTTAAACGGCGCAAAACAAATAAAATAATTGGAACATAAGGCTTTATATTTGGGTTATGTACAGAAATGTTTGGCAATCGACTAGGACATCCGTGGAGATCGACCAGTCGATTGCAATTGACCAGTTCATGACCATGTGCACCTGTACCTTAAACATCTGCCCTGCACGCCGGTAGTATATTGCACATGAAACAGTATATTAACATTATATTGCATATACTGTACAAAATGTTTTTTACTTTTTCAGGAAATTAAGTTACAAATTTATGGGTACAGTTGACCACTGGCACAAGTGGTTAATATTTTTGTTGAATTCATCACTGTTGTATGTAAACTAAAGGCACATTCTGTTCAGAGGTGCCCCCTGCTATAAATACTATTAACATTCTCCAATGTCTTTATTGGCGTTTAGTGTATATTCCCTCCCTGGAGAAGCCTTGATGGGGCTAGATATTAGACACTGGTTATTTAGTGATTGTTTCTAGTACTGACCTGGGTATATAGCCATGGCAGAAGTACATGTTGTTTTGGTAGGTAATGTGTTCACAGGGAAAGGATTTCATGATCAAAGTGAGGTATCTCATCATGTACTCAAGTGTGTGTGCGTGCATGCACATGCATGCATGTGTGTGTGTGTAATTACCTAAACTCTCTGTGCAGTAGAGCCAGGCAGACCCCTGACCATGTCTGTGAAATAGCCCTCATTATCACCCTGTGCAAAGGGAGATGGCTTACAGAGCTGTCACAATACAGTAGTGTAGCGCTCACTGACAGACAGCTCCAGACCAGAGGCATCTGTCTCCTGTCACCTGACTAAGAGACTTCAGATTATTTCACTAGCAAATGAAGCAATATGCAAAGAACACATGAAACCCAAAGGCTAACGAGTGGAATCTATCCTGTTTACCTTGATTGATGCTAGCCAAAAATGACTTTCCAGTATAGTGGTAGTCCACTATTGACTTAAGTTTATCATCATGTTTTGAGTTTGACTTGCAAAGGAAAAATCCTGGAGGAGTACGGAAGTTAAGTGACCAGCAGTGAGAGTGCTCTGCATAGCGAATTTTGACTCCTTAGAGGCGAAAGAGGACTTTTGGAGAGCAACTCGGCAGGGGGCCTTAATACTCTGCTGAGGAGTTCAGGAATGACAAAGGGATATTGGATAGCTGGGATTTCTGAACAGTTCATGTATTTCTTCAGATTTTTTCTTTAGCAAAAATGTCCACTTAGCCTTAACAGTTTTACAGTTCACACATTCCAGCCCCCCAGCTGACCAAGGTAACTCCTTTATTGGGAGGTTTAAAGTCAATGTCAGGACAAGTTGGCATACAGTGCCTTAATGTTGGACTCGGCAGGGGAGTTTGATTGCACTTCATAAGATGTGGCCAAATAAACATGTGACTAGTTTGCTATATAATGGTATACATAATGTTATACATATAAAAGTAATATGTTTTGCACCTTGCATTTTGAAAATGCACTCTCTTAGGTGTGTTCATCTAGTGGTTAGACGGTAGTGTCACGTTCTGACCTTTTATTTCCTTTGTTTTGTCTTTATTTAGTATGGTCAGGGCATGAGTTGGGGTGGGCAGTCTGTTTGTTTTTCTATGTTGGTTTTTGTGTTCAGCCTAGTATGGTTCTCAATCAGAGGCAGGTGTCGTTAGTTGTCTCTGATTGAGAATCATACTTAGATAGCCTGGGTTTCACTGTTGGTTTGTGGGTGTTTGTCGCCACATGGTACTGGGTTCATCACATCGGTTATTATTTTGTATTTCAGTGTTCAGTTTGTTTTTAATAAATCGTCATGAACACTTACCATGCTGCATCTTGGTCCGATCCTTACTCTTCTTCAGACGAAGAAGAAATCTGACGTTACAGGTAGTTGTTTCGTACACGGTATGGCTCTGGTATTGACTCACCTGGTGAAGGTGAGTACATTCAATGTTGGCTCAATGGCACACCTATACACTTTAATTGATAGTGCCCTTACTCATAAATTCCACCCTCAATTTTTGTTGCAAAAATGTATTATGCACTGTAAAGCACCTATCATGGGTCTTTAAAAAAGTTCCCTTGGTAACTTGTCAAGCAGGATGTGGGGTGATGTTTATTTGGAGCACCGTGGTCCAAGAATGATGTTTTATTACTGTTGTGTAACTGTCTGCAGTAGGCAGTGGACATTCTTTCCCCACACTAGTCCTTATTTCTCTATGCAGTAATATGATCTTGTTATATAAAAAATTGAGGCCTAAACAGAACACTATGTACTGGATGCAGTCAAACTACCAACATTTATTTAATTTAGTGACTTTTCCTGTGACCAAAATCAATTAGTTATTCCAAACTTTTCACACTTGTTTTATTAATCTTGTGTCTTGTCATCTTGTTTTCCAGTGTTGCCCAGGTTTACTGAACATTGAGTGAACCTGTAATCCAACCTGATTCAGTTGCTTCTTCAGTAATGAGATAAAGGCAGGTTGTATTCAATAAGGGAAATTACATTGTCTGTGGGAATTGATCAGCTGTGGCTTAGGAAAACGTGCCATGATGACAAGCAGAGAGAAAATACCCATTTCACTCCTGTGGCATTGCCATTGACCCTCTAGACCTAAGGGGCAAAAAGATGACCAAAAACTCAACATAAGCTCCACATGGACAAAGCGACAACACGGTTAGAACTAGATGCTTTGTGTCAGCTGTGGCACAAAATACTTAAACTCAGTTCATGTATCTTTTTAATCACATTACAAAAGACTGCATTCATCTGAACCAAATAGGTATCATGTGCCAGGCCAGTATGACAGTGATATGCCTAATCTTTTCTTATCATCTTTACTGGGTTTGTACATAGGGTATATTCTTTTAAAAATTACAGATGGCAAGACTATACCTTGATGTATGTTCAAAGTCACCTGAAGGTGAGCCAATGCTTTCTGGTTAATGTCAGCAGATTTAAAGGCCCGCATGGATACTGCCCTTTATAGATCATACCAGAGTGTATTTGGCCTCAATTGCCGGTCTGTTCAAAGAGGTTCCTAATTAAATATTGTGGCCGTGTCCGAAAACCCGTACATGCCTTCTAAATAAGTCATTTTGGGTATGTGAAAAAAATATGTGACATTTCAAATGTTTTTTGGGGGGAGTAAAAATGTAGATTTTGTTTCTCAGTAATACTACTAGCCACCTAGCAATTTTAGGAAGCTGGCTTTAGCTAGCCCCATAGAGGTTCCAATCTCCCAACCTTGCTACCAAGACGTCATTTCAGGCTATTAAGGAATTTAAAGTAGCTAGCTTGCCTGCTGGCAAGGATGGTAGACTTTAGAAAAGCAAGCTATCCTCACTTACTTTGTGCCCCCTGAGATTTTTGGGTTGCATGACACCCTTGCTTTAAATGCAAGGATTTGATACTTATTTCAGCTTTTTATCTAGTAGAATTCTCTGCACACGCTCATATTTCGAGACCCACGTGTGTCAGAACAGCTGATAATCACACTACCGAAACAACGCAATTGCGCATTAGATATCACATTCTCAGTAAGATGAGCATAGTATGCTGATATTTGTTGCTTACGAGTAGTGCACAATATGCAGTTCAAGTAAGTAGTAGGCAAGCCAGATTTTAGACACTGCCAGAATGTCATCAGAATGTCATTCAATATCTCCCTGCCATCATACATCTGCTGATCCCCTGAACAAACAGCAGGCAGGTCTAGTTGGCTTTTCTTTGAAAACACCATCTGAAAATCTAAAAATCTTGTTGCATTCTCAGATAACACGTGTCTCAAATTTGCAAGGGCAGGTTATTTTTAAGATTACTTCAGACATTGATATTAACTTTTTACTTACTTTGACCATGTCTGGTGGCTTAAAACAAAGCTGCTGGTTAAGTCTGTGGTGTGTGACAGATAAATTCAAACATGTTTTGGAACAGAACTTAATATAGTCTTAATGGTGTCTTTGTTTCCAGTAATGAAAGTGTATCTGCAAAATTAGGGTGTGCTGAAGGCTTGGAATAGCCTGCATGTGCACGTCCTTAATAAGAACAGCTCTCTAAAGAGCTAGCCATGTGGAACAAGGACATCACTGACATCTACAGTACAGTGTGTGGTTCTATCTGTTGGTATTAAACAGAATGAAAGCCAACTGCTCATCCCATGCACACCATACTTGTTTTGAGGTTTGATGTTCATAGGCACATACTCGCATATCTCTCTCAAATGTAGTTTAATTTCTTATTCAAAAACATATTCCCTGTTTGTATTTCTGATGGCAGTTCTGTTACAGTACACTTCTCCTCTGTTGCATAAATCCAGAGAAGGGTCTGACAGGTGAGATGTCTCCATCAGGTTGTTTTATAACACCAGAATCCTGCTGAGGCATGGCCTTCAGGGTGTCATAGAATGTGATGGTGAGCTGTTTGTGCCACAGACAGACCCTGGTCTGCTTCATTAAGCTCTGGCATGTTTCCTCACACCCAGACAGACAGGGGACTCCAATGGGTCTGGCACCAGCTTACCTGCCATGCAGCCTCCCAGGCTAGTGTCTGTCTGTCTGCACATTAGGCAGTCCCCTGGGAGTTCTCTGTAATGAGAAGGTGTGAGGGAATCTTGCTGGTCTGGAGGGTCAGACCAAGTTCACAAGCACACCATACAACAGTAGTGAACTAGAGGAATTGAACAGGAGAATGGTCTCCTGGTATAGGAATGGAATCCATCGTCTGCCGAGTCAGGATCCGTGTTGGAACAGGACTGTTAGTATAAGACCAACCACATCTGTCGGAATAACAATGTAGTTGCAATGGTTAATATGTAATTTTGAATGCTAGTAACTAACATCTACCAGTTGTATAGGTTGCCATGCATACAGAACAAGAATCAATACCACCAAGCAATACCAGGGTTATCCTCCAACAAGGGGTCTGAGCCTGATTGCAGTGCTGGGGATGAGGACGGGGAGCCCCAGATCTCTGACCAGGCCCAGCTCCTCAAGCAGAGGGTACTGAGGAAGATCCACAAAAGCAGAGAAGGATACTGGTCTAGTCCTACACCTCTGTCTCCAGCCAGCTCATCCCACAGAGGAGAGATCTCTGTGAGGTTCCACAACTCCTCACACTCTGTGCATACTGTACCACCCGCTACAGCCCCACCGCTAAATACATTGTCACTGTGGAGATCATGCAGGAGGATACAACTCTAATGCATGGCTAACAGCGTCAACTAGCAGCAATTTAATATTAGCATACAACAAGGCTGTGATTCAAACATTGCAACATAATCTGTAGAGCTTTATACAATAATAGCAAGTGCATTTAGGTGTGTCGAGGTTCCAGTGTACTTATATGATGTGTGTTTAGCAGAGGTGTGGACTCAAGTCACATGACTTGGACTTGAGTCAGACTCAAGTCACAAATATGACGACTTGCCACTCGACTTTGACTTTAACACCAATGACTCGTGACTTGATCCTTTTGACTCGAACTGACTTGATACACTCCCCAAGCCCAATTTTTTTAAAAGTGTGCAGCGCATCAACTCTTAATTTAATGGATTCCAGTTTGAATTGGACAGCAGCCAATCAAATTGTGCCAGCTGAGAAAAAGTTGCGCGTGGCAGTGCAGAGGAACTTCAGCGAGTGAATTTAGATGCCCTTGGAAAGATGATACAGCATAGTCTTTATATAATTTTGGGTATCAACAAAAAATGGATTGCAACTTGCAAAACATGCGGGAAGAAAATGACAGGAGGCGCAACAGCTTCCAACTTGTTCGACATTTGAAGCTACACAAAGAATGGTAAGTCGTAGCTAATATAGCCAACAGCTATATCACTCATAATTTTGCCAGTGTTGCATGTTGGCTAACGTAACGTTAAATCAATGAACCTCCACACAGTCAGTGCGGGAACGTGATCATTGCACCCAAGATTGAGCTACAACTGGTTAGGCAGTTGGTAGCCTAAATCCTGCCTGATGTTACTGCTGTTCCTAAAGCCATTGACATATGTTAGCCTACTGTGTGTTAAGGTTGGGCGATTGTGTACAAGCTAAACATCGCCCAATTGCGATCCTTGTTTGTCGATCGCTATGGGGGTGGGGGGGGGGGGTGTATTTTTATGGCTACCCATGTATTTCCATGGAAATATTAAGTTTATTTGGAAAGTAAGAAATATATTTTTAAAAGCATTCATGATTTGCGTAAATGTAATATACTAACTATTACTCTTGTTAAAAATATGAAATGGTATTACATTTGGCTAAGAGAACATTATGGCTTGTTTAGGACTCGAAACTCAAAGTTTAGGTCTTGAGACTTGAGATTTGACATGATACTTGTCGGTCTTAACTTGAGACTTGACGTGATACTTGTCGGTCTTGACTTGAGACTTGACTCGGACTTGCCTGTCTTGATTTGGGACTTGACTTGAGTGCTAAGACTTGAGGCTTACTTGTGACTTGTAAAACAATGACTTGGTCCCACCTCTGGTGTTTAGTACTTATATGATCTGTGCTTCTTTGTGAAATTGTAAAAATAAGAAAAGGGCCAAAGCTTTGCTTGAAAGCATGCCTCCTATTCTGTTGACAGGTATCCAAAAGAAGATCTAAAAGCATGTCTGAAACAATATGACTGTGCTCATTAGCTTTGGCTACAGATATTCCAATGAAGCGAAGTGCCTTGATCCTGTCCACCTTGAGCTCTCTTTCTGTCATTAGTGGGATTAAAAATTGGATTTGAGGAGAAATCCGACTCTGTGAATCCTTTTTTTATTAACTACATACCATGGGAAAATATTGAACAAAAGATTGTCTTGAAGAAATAACCCATATTTTATCACGATGAGGGACATGCATGAATTTAAACCATAAATAATATTATTTCATTACTGTTTCTTAATAGCACATGTTTTTGTTTACACCCTCACTTTGCATTAAATCCTTACCTGCCTTGAATTGGTAGTGTGATTCATTTTGTAGGTATTTCATCTGAAAGGAACTATTTTATTTGTTCCATCTGTCATGTTCTGCTCATTCTGTCTAGGGGAGCCCAATATTGATTCCAGTTTTCCCATCTTACATAAATTGAATAAGATGAAGGTAAAGGGGTTTTATTCAGCTCATAAGATTTTTTTTTGTTGTCATGAGTGTTTAATTGCTGTATAGGAAAATATACATACATTTATACTTATCTCAAGTATCAAGTGTTTCTCAATGATTTCAATATATTACAATTGTATTCATTTCCTGGATCCTTGTCTCCCATCTTCAAAAGTACTCACGTACAAAAAAAAGGTGATGTTTGTGTATGAAATAAATTAAGTGCTTGCCCTATGAAGGTTGAAGATAATAGTAATTTCATAAAATCATTTTGCTCTTTGAGCCAACTTTGGCACCTTTACCAGACAGCCACAGAATTTCATTGTACTCAGGCCATCACATTCCCATGCATTTCTTTGCAAAAGTATTCAGTGTAAGGAGCAGCTTTAGGACAGTTACAGTCAAGAATTGTTTCCTTGTAAGTAATATACAATCCCAATCCCATCCAAGTCAGTCCTGTCCTGCAACAGCCAGCCACAACTATAGCAATAACTTTGGGTACTAATCTCCATTTCCACACCTGCATTGTTTCTGCCCATCATTAACCTGTCTGAACCATAAGTCAGTCTCTGGAGATCTTGGCACACAGAAGTCATGTCCTGATGCCAGAGCACAGGTTGCAATCATGTCAGACTCATAAATTGATGACAAAATACAGTGCATTCGGAAAGGATTCAGCAGGTTTTCATCAAGGATTTCTCTGTACTTTGCTCTCTTCATCTCTCCCTTGATCCTGACTACTCCCAGTTCCTGCAGCTGAAAAACATCCCTACAGCATGATGCTGCCACCACCATGCTTCACCGTAGGGATGGTGCCAGGTTTCCTCAAAATGTGATGCTTGGCATTCAGGCCAAAGACTTCAATCTTGGTTTCATCAGACCAGATAATCTTGTTTCTCATGGTCTGAGTCCTTTAGGTGCCTTTTGGCAAACTCCAACCGGGCTGTCACATGCCTTTTATTGAGGAGTGGCTTCCGTCTGGTCACGACCATAAAGGCCTGATTGGTGGAGTGCTGCAGGATAACCTTCCAGAAGGACAACCATCTCTATCTCCACAGAGGAACTTTGGAGCTCTGTCAGAGTGACCATCAGGTTCTTGGTCACCTCCCTGACCAATGTCCTTCTCCCCTGATTGCTCAATTTGGCCGGGCGGCCAGCTCTTGGAAGAGTCTTGGTGGTTCCAAACTTCTTAATTTAAGAATGATTGAGGCCACTGTGTTGTGGGGGACCTTCAATGCTGCAGACATTTTTTGGTACCTTTTCCCAGCTCTGTGCCTCAACACAATCCTGTCTAGCAGCTCTACGGACAATTCCTTCTACCTCATTGCTTGGGTTTTGCTCTGACATGCATTGCCAATCAATTGAAGGATGATCAATGGAAACAGGATGCACCTAAGCTCAACAGGATGCACCGAGTCTCATAGCAAAGGGTCCGAGTACTTATGTAAATAAGATGTTTCTGTATTTACATTTTCAAAAATGTCAATCTGTTTTCGCTTTGTCATTATGGGGTATTGTGTGTAGAATAAGGCGGGGGGGGGGGGGAATATTTAATCAATTTTAGAATAAGGCTGTAACATTACAAAATTATTTTCAAATGCACTGTATAATGTATTCCTCTCTGTGCCATAGTATCACAGCGAATCTGTTCGTTTCCTGGTAAAAACTGCAGACATGCTTTTCACTATACCCTTGATTCCAGCTGGCCTCTTAATGGATGACTTGGAAGCCCGTATCCTGTCTATTAGTCCGTGAAACACCATGAGGATACTGTGGTAGTTCTCAGCAGCTGTAACCTCATAGAACTGGCAGGCTGTGGTGAGGGCTAGCAGTCTGCCCTCCTCACTGAGGACTGTCCGTCTGTGATTCAGGTCCTTCTTGTTGCCCACGATCACAATGGGCACCTTGTCCATGCCCAGGTAGTCCTTGTTGTCCTTGATGGACTGGATCAGCTTGGTGACAGCATTGAAGCTGGCCCTGTCACAGATGCTATAGACCAGGACAAAACCGTCTGCCCACTGGACTCTCTTCTCATATAGGGAGGTCTCCCTGGACAGGTCCTGGAAAAGGTTAAAATAATATATACAATTGATATAGGCTTGCTTGGATCAAAGAATGATCGATTTTTGTATTTGGGAAAGGACCAATCGTGGGATGAGTTAGTCCATGTAAGCCCTATTTCTCTGGGCTGATAGAGATGGTGTCCAGTCACTGCGGCCATGCAGGGTGCTAGTAAAATGCAGTGGTGTAATGTACTTAAGTAAAAAATACTTTAAAGTTCTACTTAAGTCGTTTTTTGGAGTATCTGTACTGTATTTATATATTTTTTTACTTTTACTTCACTACATTCCTAAAGAAAATAATATCATTTTTACTCCATACATTTTCCCTGACACCCAAAAGTGTTTTGAATGCTTAGCAGGACAGAAATGGTCCAATTCCCGCACTTATCAAGAGAGCATCCTTGGTCATCTCTACTGCCTCTGATCTGGCAGACTCACTAAACACAGATGCTTTGTTTGTAAATAAATGAAGTCGAAGTGTTGGAGCGTGCCCCTGGCTATCGATAAATTAAAAAAATAACTTGTGCCATCTGGTTTTCTTATAAGTATTTTGAATGATTTATACTTTTACTTTTACTTTTGATACATAAGTATATTTTTGTAATTTCATTTTTTTTATACTGTATATTACTGTACTGTATATTCAAAACCAAATACTTCTAGACTTTACTCCAGTAGTATTTTACTAGGTGACTTCCCCTTATACTTGAGTAATTTTCTATTAAGTTATCTTAACTTTTACTCAAGTATGACAATTGAGTACTTTTTCCACCACTGGTAAAATGGGATTCATGTCGAAGACAACCAGGCACTTTTTTGACAGTAATACTCACTGCAGTACAGGAAAATGGAAGCATCATAAATCTGTGTCCCATACAGGCACTTATAAAGTAGCCTATGACTAACTGAAGTGCTCTGTTTAAGCTGCCAAATATGCTCAATGCCTGCAGTCATTTCAGAAGAGTGAATACAGTAGCTTTCCCCAATGCCATGTAAAACCAAAATAGAGTATATGGCATCATTATGATAGCACATGAAACAGAATAAATGTTAACATTTTGTAATACCTGATAATACGGTGAATCCCAGATGTTAAAAGTTATGTCCCTTCCATCCACGATAACATTGTGGCTGAAGATTGATTCTGAAAGGAATTAACATAAGTATTAATTTAGTTGTACAGTATATAGTGGTAAAATGTATACTTGATACTACAATAGCTGGTGATGACAGACCAACTAAACTTACCAATATCCCCATATTCTCCAATGAATCTTCTAGTTAAGAAGCGGACTGTCAGCGCTGTGAAATAATTATCATCATTTTTACCATTTGTATTTTGAGGAAAACAATGGATTCAGTCAGCAATGCCAATTAAGGAAAAACTAATCCTGACTAAAATGGACCACTGATCACTGAAGACTTTTGAATACATTGCACAAATTATAAATAATGAGAATTATTAGAGATTTGGTATTACCAGATTTTCCAACTCTGCCTGTCCCAAGAACTACTACATTAGCTACTACGTTCAGTCCTGTCATGATTATGGCGGCTGTTTTATTGGTCAGACTAGATCAGGACTATTTATATAATGTTGAGAGCAGCAGAGGAGTTTTATGCCGCAATGAGTGGTGCGCACACTAGTTAAAGGGGCGTGGAAATATACTCCTCACCATTCAAATCCGAAATATGCAATTGTATTGAGCACAGCCTACTGACTGTTTATGCAGAAAAAAAAAATTGTTTTAGCGTAAACAAACACGTTTTCAACACATTTACCTCACATTATTTTTTAAACTTGTAGATATGCAAAAGGTATCTTCCAAATGGAAATTATGCATAAGCATGAGGCGATAGCTAATGTCTGGTGAGGATCCTAGATTTGCATACAGTATTGGGGAAGCTGTTTTGGTTTAGTATCGTGGTGTAAACTAGCCTCAAAAAACTAGATGTAGCACAGATTGGCTGTAGTCTCCAAAAACACCTGTACACACTTAGTTAGGCAGTGCAGCTTTAAGGTCCTGGTTACTTACCAAGGATAATCATGGAGTTAAATGGCAAAGTAAAAACGCGTTTGCGTGCAGAATGTGGGAACTAATATTTTGCATCTGTGCGTAAATCATACAGTAGGCCTACAGTAATCATTTTATGTATACTGTACACTTACTATCTGAATGTGATTTTAGTTCCTATGTAACCAGCTGACAACTCAATTAAACTATCACTGGTCATAGACGTCAGTTCAACGTAATTTGATTTAAATGACGTGAAAACAACCATGATTCAACCAGTGTGCCAAGCGGGATGTAACCAAAAGTGTGGTGTGATATTATAACCAACCACTAGATGGAAGCAGAACATTTGATAATCTGTTAAATGACAAGCCCAGTGTATCAGTTTTCTTTAGGGTTTGGGGCCCTGTATAGTACTTTATTTTCCCTGATCATTTACTGTACATTTACATCAGCCTTAGGCTATGGACAGATGCTTAAAGCTAGAATCCTTAATTGAAACAATAATGAAGTGGTCACCCAAAGTTTGTTTTGGTGAAAAGCTGAGGGATGGGACTGAAGAAATGTAACCACTCTCAAATTCATAGTATAATATATGCCATTTAGTAGATGCTTTATCCAACGCGACTTAGTCACGCTTGCATACATTTTACATATGGGTTCTCCCAGCGTGAATCGAACCCATAAGTGCCATGTTCTACTGTCTGAGTGGACTCACCATCCATGTTTTGAGGTTATAAAGTGTTTGATTATATTAACTTTGTTTACAAACATTGGAGTAAAACAAGCTTATATTATGGGATCTGATGGGGTACAACAGTTATACTAAGCTTATGGGGAATGAAACAATGGGTATATCAGTGGCAGTCTGTGCCATTTCAGAGGGAGGACAATTATTTTTGTTTATGAGCATGGCCTTATTTCTATTACAGCATATTGGATGACTGTCATTCATATTCCATTCACCCAGATCAATGTTTAATCGATAGGTTTAGGCTACTACGTAATTCTCACATTTTTCCTATACACATCATGATGTTGCTACAAATTTGCCTAAGAATGAAAGTTTACAATGTAGGTGCACAGGTCAAGAGAAATTTGACTAGTCAAGGTAACAGACAGTGACACATTCATTAATGCT
Source organism: Oncorhynchus mykiss (assembly GCF_013265735.2). Lineage (NCBI taxonomy): Eukaryota > Metazoa > Chordata > Actinopteri > Salmoniformes > Salmonidae > Oncorhynchus > Oncorhynchus mykiss. The sequence goes on along the minus strand of NC_048566.1, from coordinate 72,250,139 downwards.
CTGCACAATGCTTGCATGTATAGTGCATTCGGAAAGTATTCCAACCCCTTGACTTTTTCCACATTTTATTACGTTACAGCCTTGTTCTAAAATTGATTAAATTGATTTGCCTCGTCAATCGTCAGACAATACCCCATAATGACAAAGCAAAATATTTTTTTTATACATTGTGGCTAATTTATTTAAGATCAAAAACTGAAATTTCACATTTACACAAGTATTCAGAGCCTTTATTCAGTGCTTTCTTGAAGCACCTTTGGCAGCGATTACAGCCTCAAGTCTTCTTGGGTATGACACTACAAGCTTGGCACACCTGTATTTGGGGAGTTTCTCCCATTCCTCTCTGCATATCCTCTCAAGCTCTGTCAGGTTGGATGGGGAGCATTGCTGCACAGCTATTTTCAGGACTCTCCAGAGATGTTCGATCGGGTTCAAGTCTGGGCCACTCAGGACATTCAGACTTGTCCCTTGCTCCGTTCATCTTTGCCTCAATCCTGACTAGTCTCCCAGTGCCTGCCACTGAAAAGAAATCCCACGGCACGATGCTGCCACCACCATGCTTCACTGTAAGGATGGTGCCAGGTTTCTTCCAGATGTGACGTTTGGCATTCCAGCCAAAGAGTTCAATCTTGGTTTCCTCCGACCAGAGAATCGTGTTTAGGTGCCTTTTTTCAATCTCCAAGCGGGTTGTCATGTGCCTTTTACTGAGGAGTGGCTTCCATCTGGCCACTCTACCACAAAGGCCTGATTGGTGGAGTGTTGCAGAGATGGTTGTCCTTCTGGAAATTTCTCCGATCTCCATAGAGGAACTCTAGAGCTCTGTCAGAGTGACCATCGGGTTCTTGGTCACCTCCTTGACCAAGGCCATTCTCCCCATTAATGTCTCAGTGTGGCCGGGCAGCCAACTCTGGGATAAGTCTTGGTGGATCCAAACTTCTTCCATTTAAGAATGATGGAGGCCACTGTGGTCTTGAGGACCTTCAATACTGCAGACATTTTTTGGTACCCTTCCCCATATCTGTGCCTCGACACAATCCTGTATTGGATCTCTACGGACAACTCCTTCAAACAATTCGTGCTTTACTTTGATCACATTACAAGACCCTCATCAGGACCCAAAGGAAACACACTATTGAACTAATACATTGATTTTATACTTAACTAATATATACTCAATTTATCTCTCATGATAACCGAACAAATTTGTGAAGGTCAGTATTTTCTCAGAAAATGACAGATATTTGGCCTACACCCAAAATCGAATCAATTCAGACTGAGACCACTTTCATCTAATATGGCTGTGACCTTTTTATGCTGCTTTGACAGATTACATATTTACTCTAGAGATATTAATAGTTTGACATTGACAGGCTCTGCTCTTGAAAAGAGAACATTAACTTTGGTTTAACTGTCACAGATTCACTCGATAATCTATCATGAAAGTACACATAAATTGCTGTCAAATATGCCAGCAGGGGGTTTACATTGTGAATGGATTATTATTGGGTACTTTGGTCTCCTAGTTATCAGTGATAACAGATATTTCCCTTTAAAAGAAGTGCACAGTACAATGTACAAACAACCTCTGATATCTAGATTATTTGCCACTGAATAATTAGCTGTCTGTGCATAATGAATTGGTATCCAACACTTCATGACTCAACCCATCTTGGCAGAATAGCTTGTAATTCATCATTTGTTTTGAACATATTATCTGTTGTCACATTCAGTCACGTCTATAGTGAGCCACAAGAAGGCCTCTGATTCCCAGTATTGAAGAGTTCTCTTTGAAGAGAATATGAGGACACACATTTCGAAGTTATCCTGAGGACATTACGAGAGACCATTATTTTCTAAATGAAAAGGAGGTGCATTAACCATCCTAATTGACATGAGTGATTGACGGAGAATAGTTCAGAAGAGTAACCAGTCACTGTCTGTCTTTAACCATCTATCTTCTAGTAACCAGTAACCATCTATCTTCAGAGCTCGTGCTGTTAGGTGACCTAAACTGGGACATGCTCAATCTCACACAAATTATCAATGAACCTACCAGCTACAACCCCAAATCCATAAACACAGGCACCCTCATAGATATCATCCTAACCAACCTGCCCTCCAAATACGCTGTCTTCACCCAAGATCTCAGCGACCACTGCCTCATTGCTTGCGTCCGTAATGGGTCTGCGGTCAAACGAACACCCCTCATCACTGTCAAACGCTCCATAAAACACTTCAGCGAGCAGGCCTCTCTAATCGACCTGGCACGGGTATCCTGGAAGGATATTGACCTCATTCCGTCAGTTGAAGATGCCTAGTTATTCTTTAAAAGTGCTTTCCTCACAATCTTAAAAAAGCATGCCCCTTTCAAAAAACGTTGAACCAGGAAAAGGTATAGCCCGTGGTTCACTCTAGACCTGACTGCCTTTGACCACCACAAAACTAGCCCCCGTGATATGCAACTTTTCAGGGAAGTTAGGAACCAATATACTCAGGCAGTTAGGAAAGCTAAGGCTAGCTTTTTCAAACAGAAATTTGCATCCTGCAGCACAAACTCCAAAAAGTTCTGAAACACAAGTCTGTGGAGAAGAAGAGCACCTCTTCCCAGCTGCCCACTGCACTGAGGCTAGGAAACACTGTCACCACCGATAAATCCACAAAAATTGAGAATTTCAATAAGCAATTGTCTACATCTAGCCATTCTTTCCACCTGGCCACCCCTACCTTGGTCAACAGCCCTGTACCCCCCCCCCCCCCCCCCCCAGCAACTTTCCCATGCCGCCCCCATTTTTCCTTCACTCAAATCCAGATAAGTGATGTTCTGAAAGAGTTGCAAAATCTGGACCCCTACAAATCAGAAGGGCTAGACAATCTGGACCGTTTCTTTCTAAAATTATCAGCCAAAATTGTTGCAACCCCTATTATTAGCCTGTTCAACCTCTCTTTCGTATGGTCTGAGATCCCCAAAGATTGTAAAGCTCATCCCCCTCTTCAAAGGGGGAGATACTCTAGACCCAAATTGCTACAGACCTATATATATCCTACCCTGCCTTTCTAAGGTCTTCGAATGCCAAGTTAACAAACCATTTCAAATCCCACCGCACCTTCTCCACTATGCAATCTAGTTTCCGAGCTGGTCATGGATGCACCTCAGCCATGCTCAAGGTCGATAAGAGACAATACTGTGCAGCTGTATTCATCGACCTGGCCAAGGCTTTCGACTCTGTCAGTCACCACATTCTTATCGGCAGACTCAACAGCCTTGGTTTCTCAAATGACTGTCTCACCTGGTTCACCAACTACTTCTCAGACAGAGTTCAATGTGTCAAATCGGAGAGCCTGTTGTCCAGACCTCTGGCAGTCTCTATGGGGGTGCCACAGGGTTCAATTCTCGGGCCAACTCTTTTCTTTCTATACGTCAATGATGTCGCTTGTGATTCTCTGATCCACCTCTACCCAGATGACACCATTCTGTATACTTCTGGCCCTTCTTTGGACACTGTTAACTAACCTCCAGACGAGCTTCAATGCCATACAACTCTTCTTCCGTGGCCTCCAACTGCTCTTAAATGCAAGTAAAACCAAATGCATGCTCTTCAACCGATCACTACCAGCACCTGCCCACCCGTCCAACATCACTACTCTGGACGGTTCTGACTTAGAATATGTGGACATCTACAAATGCCTAGGTGTCTGGTTAGACTCTCTCCTTCCAGACTCACATAAAGCATCTCCAATTTAAACTTAAATCTAGAATCAGCTTCCTACTTCGCAACAAAGCATCCTTCACTCATGCTGCCAAACATACCCTTGTAAAACTGACCATCCTACCGATCCTCAACTTTGGCGATGTCATTTACAAAATAGCCTCCAACACTCTACTCAGCAAATTGGATGCAGTCTATCACAGTGCCATCCGTTTTGTCACCAAAGCCCCATATACTACCCACTGCTGCTGCCTGTATGCTCTCGTTGGCTGGCCCTCGCTTCATATTCGTCGTCAAACTCACTGGCTCCAGGTCATCTATAAGTCTTTGCTAGGTAAAGCCCCGCCTTATCTCAGCTCACTGTCACGTCTGCTCTCGCTCTTCCCCCCCTGGTGCTTGATGCCACCAGGATGCCCTGCGTCATGCACTCCTTCCATCCATTATGCACACCGGCCTTCCCTCGTCACGTGCATCACCGATATTGGACTCACCTGGACTCACTCATCACCTGTTATTACCTCCCCTATATTTGTCAGTTCCCCAGCTCTGTTCCCCGCTTCTGCATTAATTATCTTTTGTATTTTGTCTTTGTTTTCTTGTATGTTGACGCTGTTCCTGTCTCGTTCCATGTCCGTTTCTTCATTAAATGTTTTACTCCCTGTACCTGCTTCGTCTCTCCAGCGTCATTCCAAGTGACACTTACTGGTCACCATAGCAGCACCCACCCATAGCACGCGCTCTAGTAGGTATATTTCACTGGTCACCCCCAAAGCCAATTCCTCCTTTGGCTGCCTTTCCTTCCAGTTCTCTGGTGTCAATGACTGGAACTAATTGCAAAAATCACTGAAGCTGGAGACTCATATCTCCCTCACTAACTTTAAGCACCAGCTGTCAGAGCAGCTCACAGGTAACTGCACCTGTATATAGCCCATCTGTAAATAGCCAATCCAACAACCTCATCCCCATACTGTTATTTTTCTTTGCTCCTTTGCACGCCAGTATCTTTATTTGCACATTCATCTTCTGCACATCTACCACTCCAGTGTTTAATTGCTAAATTGTAATTATTTCACCACTATGGCCTATTTATTGCCTTATCTTAGCTCCATTTGCACACACTGTGTATATATACTTTTTTTCTATTGTGTTATTGACTGCTGTGTTTGTTTATTCCATGTGTAACCCTGTGTTTGTGTCAAACTACTTTGCTTTATCCTGACTAGGTCGCAGTTGTAAATGAGAACTTGTTCTCAACTAGCCTACCTGGTTAAATAAAGGTGAAATAAAAAAACTCACATTTTAATTTTTACAATTTATGTTGCTGGAAGATATATGTAATAGTGTGTGCTGTAATGTACTTGGAATTTATTTAGCTTTCTCTTGAAGAAGGAGGCATGGTTTTGATCTTAAATAACAGGGCTTCTCATTGACTGCTTTATAATGTAGCAAGGAAAGAACGTTGAAATTTCAGGTTGTTTGAAGGTGTAGTTCTATGTTTTTGTGTTAGATCAAATCGAGAGGCACAGTGTTAGTTTACTGCTGGCTTGCTGGAATTAATTCCATTATCAGAATGCTGGGTACTATGATGTAAGGGATAATCAACGAGGGACTACCCTTAGGTTTTAGACAGGAACATTTTTTCTAAGAGTGTACTTCAGTTGAGATTGTAAGCCTTTCTTTGAAAAGGTCATAGGCTAGCTGTATCAAATAGTCATTCATGATAATATGCAGTTGCTTACTGCCACACAATAAATCCAGAAAACAGTTGAAGCAGTTGCTCAATAACAAATTGAATAAATATGTGCACTCAAAAGGCAAAGAGGGCAAAATGGATACCAAAAATAGGATTAGAAAAAAAACAGAACTCTCAGAGGTATTTTATGAAACAGTAAATTGATTTATTGGACATATGCTGACGATTACCTTGGAGAATTTAGTTGCTATTGTGTTCCCCCTGAAACAAGTTCTTTAATTTTCCGTGCTGTCAGAAGCCATGATGATAGTTATTATTATTGCACCTGTATGTAAAATACAACACTGGTGTCAGAGGCACTTTTGTTTCCCTGTCAGAGAAGTGCTACATTCTTTATCAGATGAAGAAATGTCCTATTTAGAGGTATTCATGAACTGGAGTCCTGGGATTAGGCTGGGTTCACATACACTCTCTCTCGCGCTCTCTCGCTCTCAATTGAAGGGCTTTATTGGCATGGGAAACATATATTTAGTGAAATAGATAAACAAAAGTGAAAACATAATGAACTGTACACATTACACTTACAAAAATTAAAAAAAATAGACATTTCAAATGGCATTATGTATTGTGAGCGGACCAAGTAATTGGGCGTCACTCTACAGCGGAAAGGTTGAATAAACGAGTCAGGAGTACGTTTTCTTGATTGAACACAGTTCTCTATTGAGGGCATTTGGTCAACACAAACACTCCAACATAATCAATAAAAATCTCCCAAGGAAAAAACATACATCTTCTTCTCCAGATCAAACAGGAACACAATATGATTATCTTTAAACTACAACAAAAGTCACGGGATTGTCACCATCTTAGTGGTTCGTCATGGATAGCTCCTCTGTCTCGGTGGCCATCTTCCAGAGTTTTTTCCCCCCATCTCTGCTGGTTCCATACTCTCTCTTATAGGGGAAGGAGAATATGTTATTAGCACCGTCAGCTGTGCTTAATTGCCTCTGATTACCTTGTCTCCCATGCCTTGTTGGGCTACTATCCGTGAGCCCAGCCTGCCCTCTGGTGGTCCTTTCACGGTATATACAGTTGAAGTCGGAAGTTTACATACACCTTAGCCAAGTACATTTAAACTCAGTTTTTCACAATTCCTGACAATAATAGCAGAGAATGATTCTTTCATCACATTCCTAGTTTACATACACTCAATTAGTATTTGGTAGCATTGCCTTTAAATTGTTTAATTTGGGTCAAACATTTCAGTTGCCTTCCACAAGCTTCCCACAATAAGTTGGGTGAATTTTGGCCCATTCCTCCTGACAGAGCAGGTGTAACTGAGTCAAGTTTGTAGGCCTCCTTGCTCGCACATGCTTTTTCAGTTCTGCCCACAAATTGTCTATATGATTGAGGTCAGGGCTTTGTGATGGCCACTCCAATACCTTGACTTTGTTGTCCTTAAGCCATTTTGCCACAACTTAGGAAGTGTGCTTGGGGTCCTTGTACATATGGAAGACCCATTTGCGACCAAGCTTTAACTTCCTGACTGATGTCTTGAGATGTCGCTTCAATATATCCATGTAATTTACCTCCTCATGATGCCACCTCCTGCAGCAAAGCACCCCACACAACGTGATGCTGCCACCTCCATGCTTCACGGTTGGGATGGCGTTCTTCGGCTTGCAAGCCTCCCCTTTTATCCTCCAAACATAATGATGGTCATTATGGCCAAACAGTTCTATTTTTGTTTCATCAGACCAGAGGACATTTCTCCAAAAAGTACGATTTTTGTCCCCATGTGCAGTTGCAAACCATAGTCTGGATTTTTATGGCAGTTTTAGAGCAGTGGCTTCTTCCTTGCTGAGCAGCCTTTCAGGTTATGTCGATATAGGACTCATTTTTCTTTTCACCAAAGTACCATGAACGTACACCAAAGTACGTTCATCTCTAGGAGACAGAACGCGTCTCCTTCCTGAGCGGTATGACAACTGCATGGTCCCATGGTGTTTATACTTGCATACTATTGTTTGTACAGATGAATGTGGTACCTTCAGGCATTTGGAAATTGCTCCCAAGGATGAACCAGACACTTGGCTGATATCTTTTGATTTTCCCATGATGTCAAGCAAAGAGCCACTGAGTATGAAGGTAGGCCTTGAAATACATCCATAGGTGAACCTTCAATTAACTCAAGTGATGTCAATTAGCCAATCAGAAGCTTCTAAAGCCGTGAAATCATTCTCTGGAATTTTCCAAGCTGTTTAAGGCACAGTCAACTTACTGTATGTACTCTTCTGACACATTGGAATTGTGATACAGTGAATTATAAGTGAAATAATCTGTTTGTAAACAATTGTTGGAAAAATTACTTGTCATGCACAAAGTAGATGTCCTAACCAACTTGCCAAAACTATAGTTTGTTAACAAGAAATTTGTGGAGAGGATGAAAAACGAGTTTTAATGAATCCAACCTAATTGTATGTAAACCTCCGACTTCAACTGTTTTACAGTGTAATGATGTGCAAATAGTTAAAGTACAAAAGGTAAAACAAATCAAAATAAATATAGGTTGTATTTACAATAATTTTTTTCTTCACTGGTTGCCCTTTTCTTGTGGCAACAGGTCACAAATATTGTTGCTGTGATTGCACACTGTAGTATTTCACCCAATAGATATGAGTTCATCCAAATTGGATTTGTTTTTGAATTCTTTGTGTCTGTGTGATCTGAGGGAAATGTGTGTCTCTAATACGGTCATACATTTGGAAGGAGGTTAGGAAGTGCAGCTCAGTTTCCACCTCATTTTGTAGGCATTTTGTGGGCAGTGCATGTAGCCTGTCTTCTCCTGAGAGCCAGGTCTGCCTTCTGAGGCCTTTCTCAATAGCAAGGCTATGCTCACAGAGTATGTACACCAGCCACAGTGGTCAGGTATTCTGCCACTGTGGCAGGTATTCTGCCACCATTCTACTCTCTGTTTAGGGCCAAATAACATTCTAGTTTGCAATTTTTTGTTTGTTAATTCTTGTCTTGTCTTTGTTTTCTCATTATTTGGTTTGGTCTAATTGTGTTGCTCTGTGGGTTCTGTTTGTGTTTGTGAACAGATCCCCAGGACCAGCTTGATTAGGGGGTTCTTCTCCAGGTTCATTTCTCTGTAGGCGATGGCTTTGTTATGGAAGGTTTGGGAATCCCTTCCTTTTACAGTGGCTACTCAACTAATAGTTTTGTGATTATGCAGCAGGATTTAGAGGTCATTTTGTGGTTTAGAACGTTACCCTGCGTCACTACTTCATTACTCCAGATCAGTGCAAGGGGGAGTTAGAGCACTGTGTCTCTAACTGACAATGAATGGGTGACATAAACTAAATAGGAACTGATAATTGTGCACAACTTCCATATTACTTACTAAAACTTTTCTTACACTAAGGTTTTTATTCTAAGAGAAACTTAGACTACAATTAGGGTGTGGAAATGTTAGGATTATTTTGCTCTTACTGTAGAACTGTAGCCTACTCCAGACCGGTCACATTGTCCTGTTCCCAAGTGGCGCAGTGGTCTAAGTCACTGCATTGCATTGCTATAGATGCTGGTTCAATACTTGTGCTGGCTGTGGCTGGGAGACCCATTTGGTGTCTTTTGGTTTCTCTCCCTCTAAAACCATAAATAAATCATTTGAAATAACAAACTGGCATTATTTACAAATTAGCAATAATGCCTCACCCCATGTTCAAGAATGGCCATTTTCTAACCTACTTTACGTTATTTGAAAACAAAATTATCTCAAATGTTATTTTTAAACCAAGTTATTATTATTATTTAATATAGAAATATATAAAAGCCCTTTAGATATTCTCACAGATATATTATTAACCCTGTTTTTCATAGGCGTAGCATGCTGCGAATTCTGCAAACAACATTTTTAGGATGGGCTATAAGCAGGACAATATATGTTGGTCATATTAGTCATGGCTCCCGAGTGGCGCACAATGGGATTGTCTTGCAGTTCTCCAGCTTTAGGGTTCAAGATACATGGTTCAAGGCAGGTGGCACGGGATGGGCTGTAGAGCAGCGCACAGAAGATGGACCTAGCCCATGGGGAAGGGAGGAGGAGTGGGGAGACCCCCGCACCACTGGATAGCACAGAGCAACACTTTAAGGGGCGTTGCACTAATAATGCTGCTGACTGGGGAAACATTCCCACTGTTCTTAGTGCCTGTCTGCACGTTCAAACTAAAACAATGTAACTAATAATGGTGCAAAAAATGCCCCTTAGATATGAATTCAGAGGGCAGAAATGATTAAATATTAAAGGATCAGAGCTCTCACTAAAGGCATCAGTAAAAAGTTGTACATAAATTAAAATGACATGAAAAGCGTACATTTGTAAATCCCAAACTCTAAAAGTAATTGGAAAGGAAGATGCAACTAATTTTTTGACATTGTGGTTACAATAAAAAAATGAAAACAATATGTATTTTTATTTACAGTAGTGATGGACAGCAGGAAAGCACTTTGCATTTCTTAATCAACATCTTTCGTCAAAAAATAACGAGAAAAAATACATTCAAAATGCAGATGTTTATTTAAACTACATTCTTTTGGTCCAGAGCCAGGCGGTATTGGCAGTCAGGCGGAGAATGACGTGTTGAAGAATGCGAGGATCAGGATGGAGTCACAATCCATGCCAGGCACACCTGTGAGCTCTGGAACTCCACCTCCGATAGGCAGAGTCTGTCGGAGGTGGCGGGTTCGTCAGGTCATCGGTTCACCCTGACATTTCCATTCCTCTTCTAACAACAGAACTTGACCAACTGCTCACCAAGCACAGCAAGGGCCGTACGGAGTGTTATACTGTTCTGCTATTCCAAGGATGTGTAACCGAAGAGATACCACGAGTGGACACAGAATACCAACTGGGATGGATCCCGAGGCAAATGTGGCTTACTAGTGAAATCATTAAAAACTTTGTGGATGCTGGTTTGATACACGTGCCACCCGCCACCGGGAGACCAATGAGACCAATCAATCCCATATACAATGTTCTTACCATTAAGTCTTAAATTCTATCAAGGCTGTCAAATTCTTCTCAAATATGTCCTCTGGTTGTCAAACTAGCACTAACTAGCATTAATGGTAACAATGGCTGACAATTAAATAACGTGCCATAGAATTCTGCGGCAGCTCACAAGGTGTGCTGCAGTATGAAGCAAAGTTTAAAGGAGGAACCACTGTAGGTGGTTTTAGAATTTAACGCCTCTTTTCTGGATATTGATAATTAGCCGGTGTAGGCCTAATTCTGCTCTGAATGCATTATTTGGTGTTTTTACGTTGTACACAGATAATATTTTTGCAGAATTCTGCATGCAGAGTCTCAATTTGGTGTTTGTCCCATTTTGTGAATTCGTGGTTGGTGAGAGGACCCGAGACCTCACAACCGTAAAAGGCAATGGGTTCTGTAACTGGTTCAAGTTTTTTTTCTGGATTTTAATAATTAGCCGGTATTGGCCTAATTCTGCTCTGCATGCATTATTTGGTGTTTTACGTTGTACACAGATAATATTTTTTGATTTCTTTTTCCGTAGTGTATTGTTTTATTGATTCACCATAGTGAAGGTGTAGGCTCAGGTTTTCTGGGTCTTTTTGGTTGGATAGGTTTCTCAATTTCTTTCTTAGGGGTTTGCATTCTTCATCAAACCATTTGACATTGTTGTTAATTTTCATAGGCTGTCTGCTTGACATTTTTAGATTTGATAAGGAAGCTGAGAGGTCAAATATACTGTTTAGATTTTCTACTGCCAAGTTTACACCTTCACTATTACAGTGAAACATTTTGTCCAGGAAATTGTCTAGAAGGGAATGAATTTGTTGTTGCCTAATAGTTTTTTGGTAGATTTCCACACTACTTTCATTCCATCTATAGCATTTATTAATATTATTCATTTCCTTTGGCTTTGTCTCATGGTTGAGCAAAGCTCTGTTCAAGTAGTGTGATTTTGCTATGATCTGATAGGGGTGTCAGTGGACTGACTGAACGCTCTAAGAGACTCTGATTTGAGGTCAGTGATAAGTAGTCTACAGTACTAGTGCCAAGAGATGAGCTATGTGTACCTACCGTAGGAGTCCCCTCGAAGCCTAAAAATGTATTATGTACATACCCATCATCCAACAGAGCTGCAGGAGTTGTGACCCATTTTTGTTGGTTATGTTGTCATAGTTGTGGCACGTGGGGGAGGGAATACTGTCACCTTCAAGTAGGTGTTTGTCCCCCTGTGTGCTGAGGGTGTCAGGTTCTTGTTCAGTTCTGGCATTTAGGTTGCCACAGACTTGTACATGTCCCTGGGCCTGGAAATGATTGATCTCCCCCTCTAGGGTAGAGAAGATGTCATTGTTAAAATATGGGGATTCTATTGGGGGGATATAGGTAGCACATTTTCTCTGTTAAAAAGTTCATGTTTTGACTAATTTAATAGTGGGTTAGGTCTGCTCTATACCAAATTAGTTTAACCCTGAGTATCTTGAGTATCCTGTTTCACACCTGGTAGTTTGGTGGATGGGATTACCAGCTCTCTGTAGCCAGAGGACAGCCAGTGGGTCCGTCTCCTTTATACAATGTTTCTTGTAGGATGACAATTATCTGTATTTCCAATTTCTTTGAAGTCTGGGTTCCTGCTCTTTAGGCCAAAGGCAGATGACCTCAGACCTTGTATATTCCAGAATGTTCCATAGTGTCTAGTGTGGTTTAGGCCCAGACTATCACAGTAGGTGTGAGCAGAGCATGTTGAGCAGGATGGGGCTTAAGCGGGTGTAATAGTGGGGGTTGGGCCTGTTGCTCTGCTCATGGCCTGGGCCTGTCCTGCTGTCATGTTGAGGTCCTTGCCGCAGGGGTGGGGGGCATGGGGTGGGCGGAATAGGAATAGGAGTAGGTCTAATATGGGGGGAGGGGGGGGGGGGGGGGGGGGGGGGGCTATATAGAGTGTGGCCAGGGTTTGCTTGGGATGGTCTTAGCTGGTTGGGGTTTGGCTGGTGATGCTGTGGTCTGGGTGTAGGTCCTCTTGGCATGGGTTCTCTCGGTGCATGTCCTTCAGGAGGAGGTCTTGCAGGTCTGGGAGGGTGTCTCACTGGTCTGGGCAGGGTGTCCGTTGCTCTGTTACTCCTGTGTGAGGTGCTAGGGCTACGGTTGCAGTCCTGGCAAAAGTTGGGATTGCTGCCTTGTAGAAGTGGACCTGGTCGTAAAGGCTGTTCAAATCCAGGGTGGAGTGGTGGGCCAGGTAAACATTAGGTTTTGAGTCTCGCGAAATGCTTGCATTCACCCGCTGTATGGTGGCAGGGTGAAAGTCTTTTCGTGGTAGCACTGTGGAGATAACCACTTGTACATTGGGGAAAGTGGAAGAAGCTTTTTCAATCATTCCCTTGAGTGCTGTGGCCCTCAGGTTATTTGTGCCTGTGTGAATTATGATGTGGCTGGGGGACCCTAGTCTGTCCTCTGACAACAGGTCCAGGGCATGCCTAGTGTTTGGGCACCAGAGCTTAGCCACTTTGAGTTCTCTCTGTCTCTGTCTCTGTCTCTCTCTGTCTGACCTTTTGGTTACTGGCCCAAAGCTCTTCGTCGCTAGGCTACCTGCCACTCCACATAATAGATATCAGTCAATGTAGATTTTGAAAAGGGTCTGACGTCACAATAGACCTAATGTATCTATCTATGTATCTAATCTAATGTAATCAGTACGTGTGACTGCAGATAAAATCATGTAGAAAATCACTATAATTGTGTAACGACTGTATAATAACAAACCCATGATTTTATTTATGATCTTTAAGTTTTATGTATGTTTACTAAAATAGATTTCCAGAATTTAGCATGCCACAGTTCATTTAACTGTGAACCCCTGCGAGTCGCACTATTTTTGTCAGATTTGTCTCAAATAATCAAGTGAAGCACTTAAATGGCATAACACTGATTAGTCATTAGTGTGACATTCATCAGGCACAACCAACGTGATGCATGATGTGCAATGATTGGAATCTGTGTAGACAGCAGACCTGAAGGTGAGGGAAAAATGTAGAGGGACAGAGGTGGCGGGTTAAATTGAACTTGAATAATCTTACAGTGGATCTGTATTCTCTGACCTGGGTGGCATTGTTATTGTTAAAATTATACAATTATTTATAACAACAGTTAACTGTAGCAACAAAGGCCTAGAAATGGAAAAACTGGTTATTAAATATTGTATGACTCTCTTGAAAAAGCTTTTACAATAAAGACATGCATTTAATTTCAGCTGGTAAATCCACTCTCCGACCACGCATTTTATACTATTGTATGCCTTTTAGACAGGTTCTATTTGGAATGTAAAAGACAGCCCATGGCAACATGGTAATTTAGCATATGGAAACTACTCATGTTGTAAACATGAGCTCATAATTAATTTATGGTTGTAAGGGCTAATGGTCTCGTATGGTTAACAGTAATTTGGGCGGAGATTGAGGAAATAGTACAAGATATTCTCTCCTTCTCATTGTTTCTGAGGTGATTGCTTTATGGCAAAAGCTGAGAGAAGAGGTTGGTTGTCTCCGTAACAGAGGATTGGTTGCTTTAATGAGTATTTGTTTTATCTAACATATATCAAATGTTATTTGTCACATGTGCCAAATACGCCTTACAGTGAAATGCTTACTTACAAGCCCTTAACCAACAACACAATGTTAAGAAAAATACACAAAAATAATAATAAATAAAGTAACAAATAATTAAAGATCAGCAGTAAAATAACAATAGCGAGGCTATATACAGGGGGTACCGGTACAGAGTCAGTGTGTGTGTGTGTGGGCACCGGTTAGTCAAGGTAATTGAGGTAATATATAAACTACCATTCAAACGTTTGGGGTCACTTAGAAATGTCCTTGTTTTTGGAAGAAAAGCACATTTTTTGTCAAGTAAAATAACTTAAACTTGATCAGAAATACAGTGTGGACACTTAACATTGGAAATTACTATTGTAGCTGATCTAAAAAAAAAATTGAATATCTACATAGGTGTACAGAGGCCCGTTCTCAGCAACCATCACTCCTGTGTTCCAATGGCACGTTGTGTTAGCTAATCCAGGTTTCTAAATTTAAAAGAAATTTCACAGAACAGTGCAAACTGTCTCTAACCAAAATAGAAAGAATAATGGGAGGCCCCAGTGCACAACTGAGCGAGAGGACAAGTACATTAGAGTATCTAGTTTGAGAAACAGACACCTCACAAGACTTCAACTGGCAGCTTCATGAAATAGTACCCCCAAAACACCAGTCTCAACGTCAACAGTGAAGAGGCGACTCCGGGATGCTGGCCTTCCAGGCAGTTGCAAAGAAAAAGCCATATCTCTGTCCAGTGTATGTGTTATTTTGCCCATCTTAATCTTTTCTTTTTATTGGCCAGTCTGAGATAGGCCTTTTTCTTTAACTCTGCCTAGAAGGCCAGCATCCTGGAGTCGCCTCTTCACTGTTGACGTTGAGACTGGTGTTTTGCAGGTACTATTTAATGAAGCTGCCAGTTGAGGACTTGTGAAGCATCTGGGACTACACACTTGTGAGGGAAGTGTTTAGTCTCAGGTCCTTAGCTCAGTGATGATCTTTGAGGGCACTATGGTGTTGGTGTTGAAATGGCTGCCGCTGCTATTTTAGATTTTTGAACCAACATAGAGACGTACAGCTTAATTATGCATATCTACATACAGTGCCTTCAGAAAGTATTCAAACCACTTGACTTATTCCACATTTTGTTGTGTTAAAGCCTGAATTCAAAATGGGTTAAATATGTTTTTTTTCTCAGCCATCTAGACACAATACCCCATGTTGACAAAGTAAAACCTTTTTTTTACATTTCTGCAAATGGATTGAAATAGCTAATTTACACCCATGAGTCAACGCAATTCAGAATCGGCTTTGGCAACAATTACAGCTATGAGTCTTTTGGGGTAAGTTTCTTAGAGCTTTGCACACCTGGATTGTACAATATTTGCCCATTCTTTTTAAAATTCTTCAAGCTCTATCAAGTTGGTTGTTGATCATTGCTAGACAACCATTTTCAAGTCTTGCCATATATTTTTCAAGCAGATTTAAGTCAAAACTGTAACTTGGCCACTCAGGAACATTCACTGTCTTCTTGGTAAGCAAATCCAGTGTGGAGTTGGCCTTGTGTTTTAGGTTATTGTCCTGCTCAAAGGTGAATTAATCTCCCAGTGTCAGGTGGAAAGCAGACTGAATCAGGTTTTCCTCTAGGATTTTGCCTGTGCTTAGCTCCATTCTGTTTATTTTTTATCCTGAAAAGCTCCCAGTCCTTAACGATTACAAGCATACCCATAACATGATATAGTCCACACTATGCTCGAAAATATGGACAGTGGTACTCAGTAATGTATTGTATTTGTATTCAGGACAAAAAGCTAATATTTATATTTGTAAATGCTCCCTTCTTTTCACTCTGTCCATTAGGTTAGTATTGTGGAGTAACTACAATGTTGTTGATTCATATGGGGTGGCAGGTAGCCTGGCGGGTAGGAGTGTTGGGCCAGTAACCGAAAGTTTGCTGGATCTAAGCCAAGAGTTGACAAGGTAAAAATCTGCTGTTCTGCCCCTGAGCAAGGCAGTTAACCCATTGTACCCTGGGCGCCGATGACGTGGATGTCGATTAAGGTAACCCCCCACACATCTCTGATTCAGAGGGGTGTGGATAAATGCGGAAGACACATTTCAGTTGAATGCATTCAGTTGTTCAACTGACTAGGTGTTCCCAGCCTCAGTTTTCTCCTATCATAGCCATTAAACTCTAACTGTTTTAAAGTCACAATTAGCCTCGTGGTGAAATCAATGAGCGGTTTCCTTCCTCTCCAGCAACTGAGTTAGGAAGGACGCCTATATCAAATGACTAGGTGTATTGATACACCATCCAAAGAGTAATTAATAACTTCACCATGCTCAAAGGGATATTCAATGGCTGCTTTTTTATTTCTACCCCTCTACCAATACCAGTGCCTTGCGAAAGTATTCGGCCCCCTTGAACTTTGCGACCTTTTGCCACATTTCAGGCTTCAAACATAAAGATATAAAACTGTATTTTTTTGTGAAGAATCAACAACAAGTGGGACACAATCATGAAGTGGAACGACATTTATTGGATATTTCAAACTTTTTTAACAAATCAAAAACTGAAAAATTGGGCGTGCAAAATTATTCAGCCCCTTTACTTTCAGTGCAGCAAACTCTCTCCAGAAGTTCAGTGAGGATCTCTGAATGATCCAATGTTGACCTAAATGACTAATGATGATAAATACAATCCACCTGTGTGTAATCAAGTCTCCGTATAAATGCACCTGCACTGTGATAGTCTCAGAGGTCCGTTAAAAGCGCAGAGAGCATCATGAAGAACAAGGAACACACCAGGCAGGTCCGAGATACTGTTGTGAAGAAGTTTAAAGCCGGATTTGGATACAAAAAGATTTCCCAAGCTTTAAACATCCCAAAGAGCACTGTTCAAGCGATAATATTGAAATGGAAGGAGTATCAGACCACTGCAAATCTACCAAGACCTGGCCGTCCCTCTAAACTTTCAGCTCATACAAGGAGAAGACTGATCAGAGATGCAGCCAATAGGCCCATGATCACTCTGAATGAACTGCAGAGATCTACAGCTGAGGTGGGAGACTCTGTCCATAGGACAACAATCAGTCATATATTGCACAAATCTGGCCTTTATGGAAGAGTGGCAAGAAGAAAGCCATTTCTTAAAGATATCCATAAAAAGTGTTGTTTAAAGTTTGCCACAAGCCACCTGGGAGACACACCAAACATGTGGAAGAACATCTGGTCAGATGAAACCAAAATTGAACTTTTTGGCAACAATGCAAAACGTTATGTTTGGCGTAAAAGCAAAACAGCTGAACACACCATCCCCACTGTCAAACATGGTGGTGGCAGCATCATGGTTTGGGCCTGCTTTTCTTCAGCAGGGACAGGGAAGATGGTTAAAATTGATGGGAAGATGGATGGAGCCAAATACAGGACCATTCTGGAAGAAAACCTGATGGAGTCTGCAAAAGACCTGAGACTGGGACGGAGATTTGTCTTCCAACAAGACAATGATCCAAAACATAAAGCAAAATCTACAATAGAATGGTTCAAAAATAAACATATCCAGGTGTTAGAATGGCCAAGTCAAAGTCCAGACCTGAATCCAATCGAGAATCTGTGGAAAGAACTGAAAACTGCTGTTCACAAATGCTCTCCATCCAACCTCACTGAGCTCGAGCTGTTTTGCAAGGAGGAATGGGAAAAAATGTCAGTCTCTCGATGTGCAAAACTGATAGAGACATACCCCAAGCGACTTACAGCTGTAATCGCAGCAAAAGGTGGCGCTACAAAGTATTAACTTAAGGGGGCTGATTAATTTTGCACGGACAATTTTTCAGTTTTTGATTTGTTAAAAAAGTTTGAAATATCCAATAAATGTCGTTCCACTTCATGATTGTGTCCCACTTGTTGTTGATTCTTCACAAAAAAATACAGTTTTATATCTTTATGTTTGAAGCCTGAAATGTGGCAAAAGGTCGCAAAGTTCAAGGGGGCCGAATACTTTCGCAAGGCACTGTAGGTGCCCTTTTGTAAAGCGTTGGAAAACCTCCCTTGTCTTTGTGGTTGAGTATGTGTTTGAAATTCACTGCTCAACCAAGGGACCTTACATATGTGTGGGATACAGAGATGAGGTAGTCATTAAAAAGTAATGTTAAACACTATTAATGCACCCAGAGGGAGACCATGCAGCTAATTATGTGAATTGTTAAGCACATTTTAACTCTTAAACGTATTTAGGCTTGCCATAAAAGGGGTTGAATTCTTATTGACTGAAGACATTTCAGCTTTTCATTTTTAAGGAATTTGTAAACATTTCGAAAAACATTATTCTACTTTGACATTATGTGGTATTTTGTGAAGGCCAGTGACAAAAGAATCTCAATTGAATCAATTTTAAATTCATTCTGTAACAACAAAAGTTTGAAAAAGTCAAGGGTTGTGAATACTTTCTGAAGGCATATGGTTAACATTCAATCAGTATGGTAATGTTGCTTTTTTCAGAGGTTTAAGAAATGGTATCACATACAGTATGCAACTATCAACAGTGAGCACATAGCCTACTTCCTACTCTCCACTCTCCCTGAGCTGTGTGTGTGCTTATGCAAATAATTATTATCACGGACTCAACTCACACTCCCTTTACATGTTTGATAATTCCACTTACTCCTGATTCAAGGGTGTGTTAAGAAACAGACTGAAAAACAATACCTGGATGAAAAGCCTACAGTGGCAAGGCTGTTTGAAATGTACGTTGGATTTGGAATTCTCCTGCTGCAAATAAAAGGGACTGAGCCAACTGCAGCGATGATATGCCATACTCATTTCTTAGAGGTACTGTATAGCCTTGGCTTAACAAAGCAATTTTACAGTCCTAATGTTCTTTTTAAAACAGGCAATGCTTATTCAGATATTCCACATTTATCTGCCAATGTAGGCTACTCACCTGACTGGCTGTGTAAAAAAATCTGACTTTGATAAACATACACATTATATTTACACAGACATTTCCCTAACAATTGACACTTGATGACAAAGATCAGATCTGTAAGACTGAACAGTGTGTACTGTGGTGGTCTCTGGTGCCTTGGATTAGATTGTATATTTTCTATGACGTTTTCAGCAGGGTTTCTCTGCCAGCCGAATTGCAGGAGCCATTGATTTATCTGAAATATTGCAATGTATGAAGGGATTAGGCCTGTGCCTTTAAGATAAATATGCGTCAAGGGAAAGCAATGTGTTTGCTCATCTTTACAAACTGATCTAACGGCTGCAATAATGGATGGTGCATTATGCTGAATTATTGGACTATTTTACGTCAAGCCAGGACAATTTAGTGTGGCCGCCTGCTATACATCACACCTCTGCTCAGTCCCTGACTGCACTGTACACAGGCAGAGCCATAAACTAGAGGGTGTTCTTTATCATTGCAGCCCTGGCTGGGGCCATCTGTCCTCCTGAAAGTTGGATCTTCAAACAGGTAATGTGAATGACAGCCTCACTTTCTGCCAGGCAACCGTAGATACCTTGGCTGAGAGATGCTCTGGTGACTGGTCTTCATCCATTCATAAGTCACAAGCTTTTCTCTTGATTAACGTCTTTAATATCATTTATTAGGCATTTGAATATCATATATTGTGGCCTATATCTGATTCCTATTAGCCTCAAGCTAGTGGCTTCCCTCTCCGCTATATTGGAATCCAGCCAACAGACTGCTGTAAAACCTCCATCTGATAGGGTCTGTAGGGACTTCTTTAGAGAGGGCCAGGAGTATGAGATCTGGTGTTCTTTTACATATGCAATTCAATTCAGGAAACTAGGCGGATTTTGCAAGTCACTACTTCACAAGAGAGCCGTTTGACCGTAAAAAAGTTTTTTTTATCAAAATTGTTTTTTTGGCAGAAATGCCTCATCGAACATGTGAACTTGCAGGTGCCTTAATAACAAACGTGTATGCCATCTGTAAATACGAATACAATTGTTAAATTACATGCCTTGTTGGTTAAGCATCAGAAAAAGTCAGCAACCTTCCCACTAGCCAAGAATGGATGATATAATGAGTGGGCTGGACAGGCCAGGAGATGAGTTCAGATTGGCTTCTGTGTTGATAATCCGGTCAAACATATCTTTTTTAAATGTATTGTGTGGTGAAGCTGCATAAGTGTTGCTCTCCACTTTCTTGAGGATCAAGTTTTGAAATCAGTAGAATTAGAGTATGATAGTGTCATGACGTTGGCCTGGGGGGTAGGTTTATGACAGTCATAAATTCTCCACCCCCCACCCCCACCCCCCCCCTGTTCCTCTCGCTACCCTACTGAGATTACATTTGCAAAACCCTTGGTTAACCTCTTGAAACTAGGGGGCACTATTTTCATTTTTGGTAAATAACATTCCCAAAGTAAACGGGCAATTTTGTCAGGACAAGATGCTAGAATATGCATATAAATGACAGCTTAGGATAGAAAACACTCTAAAGTTTCCAAAACTGTAAAAATATTGTCTGAGTATAACAGAACTGATATTGAGAAAAATCCAATCAGGAAGGGACTCTTATTTAGAAACCTCTGCGTCCCTATTGAGCAGTGAATGGGATATCAACCACATTCCTTTTTCTATGGCTTCCCTAATGTGTCTAGTGTCACAAGACATAGTTTCAGGCTTCTATTTTGAAAAATGAGCGTGAACGACAACATTGCGTCAGTTGTCAGCTGGTGGCTCTGAGTGATTTGTGCGTAATAGACAAAAGTGGCCATTGTACCCATCCCGGATCCGGGAGAATTGTCATATTCATGAAATCACAAGTGAAATATATTGAAACACAGCTTAGCCTTTTGTTAATCACCCTGTCATCTGAGATTTTGAAATTATGCGTTACAGCCAAAGCAAGACAAGCATTTGTGTAAGCAATCAAATTAAATCGTTTAAATTTGAGCTTTGGATGTTTTCACTCACGAGACTCCCAGTTAGATGGCAAATGTAACTTTCTTTCCCCAAAAATATTATTTTTGTAGCCGAAACAACTCTGTTAGTTCTTCACGTTTGGCTGAGAGTTCGACCGAAATTGCGGTCACAACGACAAAAAATATTCCAAATTAGCTCCATAATATCGACAAACATGGCAAACGTTCTTTTATCAATCCTCAAGGTGTTTTTCAAATATCTATTTGATAATATATCAACCGGGACAGGTGGCTTCTTTGTAGGAAAGAGAAACAATGGCCGCATTTGTCTTTTACGCACAAAACACTGAGAGACTTCAGCTGACCACTGACGCAATGTTGACGTTCAGGCTAATTTTTCAAACTAAAAGCCTGAAACTATATATTGTGACACTAGACACATTAGGGAAGCCATAGAAAAAGGAATCTGGTTGACATCTCATTCACTGCTCAATAGGGACGCATAGGAACGCAGACCTTTCTAAATAAGAGTCCCTTCCTGATTGGATTTTTCTCAGGCTTTCGCCTGCAATATCAGTTCTGTTATACTCACAGACAATATTTTTACAGTTTTGGAAACTTTAGAGTGTTTTCTATCCTAAGATGTCAATTATATGCATATTCTAGCATCTTGTCCTGACAAAATAGCCCGTTTACTTTGGGAACGTTATTTTTCCAAAAATTAAAATAGTGCCCCCTAGATTCAACAGGCTAACTGGGAGTCTCGTGAGTGAAAACATCCGAAGCTCATCAAAGGTAAACGACTTAATTTGATTGCTTTTCTGATTTTCGTGACAGAGTTGCCTACTGCTAGCTGGACATAATGCTATGCTAGGCTAACGATAAACTTACACAAATGCTTGTCTTGCTTTGGCTGTAAAGCATAATTTCAAAATCTGAGATGACCGGGTGATTAACAAAAGGCTAAGCTGTGTTTCACTATATTTCACTTGTGATTTCATGAATATGAATATTTTCTAGTACTATTTTTTGTCCGTTGCATTATGCTAACTAGTGTCAGTTGATGACAATTCTCCCGGATCCGGGAGGGGTAGTTCTAAGAGGTTTTAACATAGAGATTCTGGGAACGTAAGAATTTGGGGGGGCAATTAACTATATTCTGGTAATCCAATCAATTGAACATATGCAGTGGTACTTAATGAATATGATGTCAGTTCGGTTGTCATCTGAGACATTCTCATCAGTGATAAGATGACATAAACTCTACAGTGGAAAGTCTACACATCAGAGTTATCGGATTCACATGGAATTGTTGTTCAATTTAAATGTTTGAATATGAAATTATTTGTGATGGGATGAAATGTGATTTTAGCTTCTAAAATGTGAGATGTGGGTTTTCATAAATGAGAACTTGTTCTCAACTAGCCTACCTGGTTAAATAAAGGTGAAATAAGATATCGCTGCTCACTCAGTGGCCCACGTGAAGAGACAGAGGTTGTAAACTATGAAACACACCCCTTTTCTCCCTTCCTATATAAAGCCTTGACGACAACATCATTTCCTGTTCCAATAATGTGAGGACGACGGTCCTATGTCAGAATGGTTCAGATAATAACTACAGAACGAAGCCAACATCAGCGTGAGCTTTGGTTGCGAATGGTATGAACTTTGAACTCTTATTCACTACAGAAGTGATGCCTCCTAGACGTTGAGTTACTCAGTTTGGCAACACGGTCTTCCATCTACCACCAACCTACTGAAGCGCAGCTCAGAGTAAATGTTTATTGTATTTTCCTTTTCCAGATGGGCGGTAATTTAGAATGCATCAGATACTGTAATTACAATAGCACAGCTTCTCCCTGTGTCCCTCAGTCTTCCCGCTCTTTCACACAAACCCAGCCCTTTTCCTTTGTGTAACAAGCTGTCATATCTGTTCCGCCCGCTAGGGACGTTTTACTTTATGACGTAATTTGTAATCAAGTTATGATTAATTGTGTGTGTAATTCTGTGTGATTAGTTAGGTATTTAGTAAATAAATAATTAAACCCTGATTCAAATTGTTAGCCAGGGTTCGTGCAGATAAAATAATCTACAGCTTTCAGATGAGACTGAATTAAGATGACAATTGATATTGACGGCTTTTGATGTAAAATATTACTAGGTCTTTAAGAGTTTATTCGGAAGATAACAGCTCTATAAATATTATTTTGTTGTGCCTGACTATCTAGTTAATTACATTTACATGATTGGCTCAATCAGGTAATAGTAATTACAGAGAAATTGTTTTATAGAATAGCATGTCATATCACTTAATCCGGCATAGCCAAAGACTTGACAATAGCCAAAGAGATGGTGAAAACACCTGTCTCCAGATTACATCTTCAAACGAAAGGCAACCGTGATATGGCAATCCTGACAGGGGCAGGTATGCTTCATGCATGATGATGTATACAGGTAAGATAGTCCAGCATTAGCTTGCTACATTTTCAGATATAACACGTTTGTAATTTTGACAGAAAGTGGTTTCATTTTAAGCTAAAGTGTACTGTTAGCTAGCTATCGAACATTGGCTCACTTGCTAAGGTTATTATTGGTATTACAGAGTGGTATTGTTGCAGCGTAAGGAGATGATTTGGAAGAATGTTGATGGCTGACTCGTTAGCTAACGTTACGTGGCCAGTGTGATCTTAAGCGTTGTTTACCTAGCTAGGTTCTGTTACGCCCTCACCTTAGTTATCTTTGTTTTCTTTATTATTTTGGTTAGGTCAGGGTGTGACATGGGTGGCTTGTTTAGTTTTTGTATTGTCTAGGGGTTTATGTATATCTAGGGGTTCCCTAGTCTAGGTGTTTTATATGTCTATGGTTGCCTAGATTGGTTCTCAATCAGAGGCAGCTGTTTATCGTTGTCTCTGATTGGGGACCATATTTAGGTAGCCATATTCCTTTGGTATTTTGTGGGTTGTTATTCTATGTTTAGTTGCCTGTCTGCACTAGCCATATAGCTTCACAGTTTGTTTTGTATAGTTTTGTTCAGTGTTCATTCTTTCATTAAAGCGTCTTAAGGTATAGGGGATGGTTGTGTCCCACTTGCGCAAAAAACAGGGAAAATGCAGTGCGGCAAATAAATAACAAAATGATATAAAAATCAAACTTTCATTAAATCACACATGTAAGATATTCAATTAAAGCTACACTCGTTGTGAATCCAGCCAACATGTCAGATTTTTAGAAGGCTTTTCCGCGAAAGCATAAGAAGCTATTATCTGATGATAGCACAATAGTAAACAAAGAGTAGCATATTTCAACCCTGCAGGCGCTACACAAAACGCAGAAATAAAATATAAAACATGCATTACCTTTGACGAGCTTCTTTTGTTGGCACTCCAATATGTCCCATAAACATCACAATTGGTCCTTTTGTTCGATTAATTCCGTCCATATATATCCAAATGTCAATTTATAAAGCGCGTTTGATCCAGAAAAAAATCTGCTTCCAAAAAACGCAACGTCACTACAAAATATTTCAAAAGTTGCCTATAAACTTTGCCTAAATATTTCAAACTACTTTTGTATAACAACTTTAGGTATTTTTAAACGTTAATAATCGATCAAATTGTAGACGGGTCTGTGTTCAATAAAGAAATACAACAAATCATGCTACTTTTCACGTCTTGCGCACTCAACAGTGTTACCCAGTTCCTAGATGGCCTACTTCTTCATTGCACAAATGAATAACCTCAACCAAATTCTAAAGACTGGTGACATCCAGTGGAAGCGGTAGGAACTGAAAACCAGTTCCTAAGAAATATAATTTGCCAACGAGAAATCACTGAACAGACAGACCTAAAAAAAAAAAATCTGAACGGTTAGTCCTCTGGGTTTTGCCGGCTACATGTTATACTCACAGACGTGATTCAAACAGTTTTAGAAACTTCAGAGTGTTTTCTATCAAAATCTACTAATAATATGCATATCTTATATTCTTGGCATGAGTAGCAGGAAGTTGAAATTATCCTCCTGATGGGGCTAAGGTTTTGTCGTGCCCTCTTCACGACTGTCTTGGTATGTTTGGACCATGATTGTTTGTTGGTGATGTGGACACCAAGGAACTTGAAACTCTCGACCCGCTGCACTACAGCCCCTTTGATGTTAATGGGGGCCTGTCCGGCGCCCCTTTTCCTGTAGTCCAGCTAACATTAGTTAGCTGACGTTATTATTCATATTCCAGAGCCGTTTCCTTTCTAGTTAGAGCCTAATGTTAGCTAACATTGAACATGGCTGGTTAGCTCCCAGCACTGTGGCATTGTTAGCACTATTCATTGTTGTTTAACTAGCTAACATTAGTTGGCTGGCTTGTTACGTGATGTATATGAACTTACGCTTTGTTTACCTAGCTAGGTTCATTGTTTACCTAGCTAGCTATATGTCATAAGCTAAAGTGTGCTGTTAGCTAGCTAGCTAATGTTAGCTGGCTGTTTCCCTAGTTATTTTTCATATTCCAGCACTGTGGCATTGTTGGCATTGTTCATTGTTGTTTAACTAGCTAACGTTAGCTGGCTGGCTCGATAGCTAACGTTACGTGACGTGTGTACAACACTCATTGACCATGGCCGGTGTCAGTAAACGTCTGCAAAAAACTTTGAAACAAATCTAAATATATATTTTAGATTTTTCAAAGTTGCAACTGTTTGCCTTGATGACAGCGTTGCACACTCTTGGCATTAAGCAGCTTCATGAGGAATGCTTTTCCAACAGTGTTGAAGGAGTTCCCACATATGCTGAACACTTGTTGGCTGCTCTTCGCTCTGTGGTCCATCTCATCCCAAACCTTCTCAATTGGTTTGAGGTCGGGTGATTGTGGAGGCCAGGTCATCTGATGCAGCACTCCATCGCTCTCCTTCTTGTTCAAATTGCCCTTACACAAGACTCGCTGCCAAAGGTGCTTCAACAAAGTACTGAGTAAAGGGTCTGAATACTTATGTATGTAAATGTGATATTTCTGTTTTTAACAATGGAAGCAGGAAAACCGAATATCTCTCAGACAGTTGACAAGCAGGGATACCTTCTACGTCAACACCATGACCAGCTGGCACAACTAGGGATGGCTATGGAAGAGGTTCTTCCCAGTTTGCAACGTCTCGATCACACCCGGGAGGCGTTGCCTTCAACTACCTGATGATACAACCAGCCGACCCAGTGAGCCAGCACAACAGCCCATTCAGCAACCCGCTCAGGTCAGTGATGCCTGTTTGTCCCTCCCAGATAAATATGACGGTACCCCATCCAAATGCCATGGCTTCCTACTTCAGTGGTCCCTCTACTTTACACATCAGATGGGAGGTCTTACCACTAAGAGGTCCAAGGTTGCCACGGTTATTTCTCTGCTGACTGGGCGGGCTTTGGAATGGGCTACAGCCGTCTGGGAGAGAGGAGAGGAGGAGCTAGATTCATATGAGGGGTTCATGGCTCTGTTTAAATGTTTCTTCGATCATTCCCCTTAGGGGGACGGCTGCCGAGTATACACTCACCTTCCGGACAGTAGAAGCATCCATTGGATGGAATGAGCCGGTGCTTCGTACACTATTCAGAAGAGTCTGCGCGAGGAGGTCCAGGTGGAACTGGCCTGTCGAGACAACAACTTCACCTTGGAAGCACTCATTGCTTCAGCTGTGTCGCAGCTTCTCCTACCTCTCTCCTTAACTTCTTGGATATAGGGGGCGCTATTTTAATTTTTGGATGAAAAACGTTCCCGTTTTAAACAAGATGTTTTGTCACGAAAAGATGCTTGACTATGCATATAATTGACAGCTTTGGAAAGACACTGCCGTTTCCAAAACTGCAAAGATATTGTCTGTGAGTGCCACAGAACTGATGTTACAGGCGAAACCCAGATAAAAATTTAATCAGGAAGTGCTGCATTTTTTGAAACCGCCTCATGCCAATGACTCCTTATATGGCTGTGAATGGGCCACAAATGAGCTTAGGCTTTCTGTCGCTTCCCCAAGGTGTCGACAGCATTGTGACGTATTTGTAGGCATATCATTGGAAGATTGACCATAAGAGACTACATCTACCAGGTGGTCGCTTGGTGTCCTCCGTTGCAATTATTGCGTAATCTCCAGCTGCAGTATTTCTCCGTTCGCTTCTGTTGAGAAACTGTCACGACTGATATATTATCGAATAGATATGTGGTAAACACCTTGAGGATTGATTCTAAACAACGTTTGCCATGTTTCTGTCGATATTATGGAGCTAATTTGGAAAAATGTTTGGCGTTGTAGTGACTGCATTTTCCGGTCTTTTTCTTAGCCAAACATGATGAACAAAACGGAGCTATTTCGCCAACACAAATAATATTTTTGGAAAAAATGAACATTTGCTATCTAACTGAGAGTCTCGTCATTGAAATCATCCGAAGTTCTTCAAAGGTAAAAGATTTTATTTGAATGCTTTTCTAGTTTTTGTGAAAATGCTGCCTGCTGAATGCTAGGCTTAATGCTATGCTAGGTTATCAATACTCTTACACAAATGCTTGTGTAGCTTTGGTTGAAAAGCATATTTTGAAAATCTGAGATGACAGTGTTGTTAACAAAAGGCTAAGCTTGTGTTTCAATATATTTATTTCACTTCATTTGCGATTTTCATGAATAGGAAACGTTGCGTTATGGTAATGCGCTTGAGGCTATGATTACGCTCCTGGATACAGGATTGCTCATCGCTATAGGTTAAGGGAGGCCCCCATAAGTTGGTTTGGAGCCCAGCTGCCGACGAGACCTTCTGTCTCCTCAAGGGACATTTCACCTCCGCCCCATTGTTCAAACAGATCCCACGATATCCTTTGTCGTGGAGGTGTACGCTTCATAGGTAGGCGTGGGGGCAGTTCTGTCTCAATGACAGGGTAATCCACAGAAGTTGTACCCATGTGCTTTTTACTCTAAGAAACTGTCCCCTGCAGAGAGGAATTATGATGTCAGTGGCCGTGAGCTCCTGGCACTGAAGTTGGCATTAGAGGAGTGGAGACACTGACTGGAGGGCACCAAGGAACCATTCGTCATTCTCACCGACCATCGGAACCTGGATTTCACACTGACCTATTGCCCAGGTTCAAAGAACACCAACGCTGATGTCCTGTCCCGCCTCTACGATTCAGGAGATGGTCCTGTCCAGAATGCACCTATAACCCATCCTCCTGAGTTGCAGCTCCTGTGGTCTGGAACGTGGATGTGGAAATCCACCAGGCTCTGGAGAGGGAGCCCGCCCCCACTAACTGTCCTCCCGAGCGCATTTGCATTCCTACAGGGATAAGGGACTGGCTTCTGACCTGGGCACACACAGCTGTTGTCACTGGACATCCATGTATTTCTTGCACTACCCAATCCATCTCTGGGAAAAACTGGTGGCCCACCTTAGAGCAGGATGTCACTCTTTACATTAACTCCTGTTCCGTATGTGCCCAAACCAAATCCCCCTGGAACGTTCCAACAGGGAATCTCCTTCACCTTCCCGTGCCTCAGCGTCCCTGGTCCCATCCCTCCCTTGACTTTGTTACTGATCTCCCCTTCTCTGACGGGTTCACCACCATTTTGGTGGTTTTGGATAGATTTTCTAAATCCTGTCATTTAATCCCTCTTTCTGGTCTCCCTGCTTTCCAGGTCACTGAGGCACTCTTCCAGCAGGTCTTCCGGCATTATGGCCTTCCAGAGAACATTGTCTCCTCATCTCACATCACGGGTATGGAAAGCCTTTATGGAGAAGCTCGGGGTCACGGTCAGCCTCACTTCCGGGTACCAGCCTCAGTCCATCGGGCAGGTGGAGAGGATGAACCAGGAGCTGGGGAGGTTCCTGAGGAGTCACTGTCAGGACTGGCAGGGAGAGTGGGTACAAGGGGAATCCGGTATATGCCGTCTGATCCCTACTGGACCCCCGACGTCGTGGGGGTCGACTCCAGTACCTGGTTGACTGAGAGGGGTATGGCCCAGAAGAGCAGTGTTGGGTTCTGGTGGAGGACCTTTGCCGCCCGAACTGGCTTCTCGTTCTCGGGGTTGTCCTTCTGGTTGGTGTTGTCCTGTGGCGTTCGACGTCGCCAGTATACTAACCACCAGTCCTGGGATCCATCATTACGCACACCTGGCATCCTTCATTACGCGCACCTGCAGATCATCATGATACTCACCTGGACTCCATTACCTTCCTGGTTACATCCCCTATATCTGTCACTACCTTGGGTTCCTTCCTCAGTCATTATTGTTCCTGTGTTCATGCGGAAATGCCACTGTTATGTTGTCTCATTTCATGTTTGTTGTTTTATTAAACGTTTCACCTGCACCTGCTTCTTGACTCACAGCATCTCCGTTACACTTCCTATTCTGAGCCAATGACCCGCCATGTTGACAGGCTAATAAATACATTTCATGTATGCTATTGCAAAAATAACATTTTTGTTTTGTTTATGAAAGTCTCAGAACACAAGAATGCAGAAAAAAATATTATTTCAAAGAACACAATAGCATTTTTATTTGTTTGTTACTGTAAGCTCTGTTTGAAATTCAAAAACCACTAAAAACACCACAATTCAAGTGTTAAATCCATCACAAAGTAATTCATTATAAATCCATTTTGGCAGAAACATGTCTGTGCTTAGTCTCCTAGGCTATATGCTGCCACCAGTGCTCACATTGGAATCAAGGTTATTCTAAATAGAGCTCATCCTCTCAAATATTTTAGTTAATTGACAAATGTAGATGTTTTAGGAACCTTAGAATATGCTCTTTCTGATAAGAACTTGCAAGACCTACATGAACTTCGGTAGGATTATTTGAATTTTTCTTTGTCTGTTATACGCTGCGCTGTTCCATCATTAGTCCCTTCATTCACAAATTACAATTGATTGTATTGCCACCTATCAGACTATTGTAAATGTAATATTTCCTTTAGGGTACAATATGTGAGAAATTAGTTTCAATGTCGTTTAGGTGGAGTTTTGATGGGCCATTATCAGATGGGCCATTATCAGATGGGCCATTATCAGATGGGCAGCCACCTGTCAGGTGAAGGAAGGACCGGAGGAAAAAATTAACATGTCATCCTAAAACAGCTTATAACAGAAACTCTGTTATTAACTCTATTGACATTCTATCAACGCCAGTGTGTTAAATAGACGTATGTAGGAAAAGGACGGGGGGGGGAGGGGGGCATGACTTTAAAAATGGCAGAGAGATTTCAATTTTAAATTCACATGATGTCAAAATTAAGGTCTCTGCGCTTCTAGTACAGTAAGCAATGTATTTCACACTTAATCTAAGGGGCAGCTCTTAGGAGCATTGACTGCTTTTATGCACTGATGCCTTCAATAGACAGCTGCAGTATATGCAGGGTTGGATGTGAGGGAGGGAAGAGGAGGCTATTAGCGTGTCATTTCCCCATCAGGAAGGAAGCTCTAGAACTGGCAGCTTCAGGATTACAGGCTGACTGAGCAGAAAGGACTGGAACACCCTGTCTTTTCATATGCAGCTGAAAATAAACTCCTGATGCTCTTAGAGGGGGGTGTGGGGGACTCAGCAGATTGACATTTCAGTATCATTGGTGTGTAGCCTCTCACACCCTGAATGTGTGGCAATGAGCACTTTCTTATTTACGGCAACACTCATATGTAAATGAGTTCAATAGCTGAGGGATTCTGATTGTTCATAGAAAATTAAACAAGTACTTGCAGACAGATGGAACCATCTACATGTACTTGGTAAGATTAGAATTGTTATACTGTCAAGCAATAATGCAATATGTAATGTACATACAATTAAATAATTAATACTTTCAGCAATGAAGTGGACATTTTTACCTGACATTGTAATTACAGATAATATGAAGTCAGCATGCCTGAAGACTGTTGAACACTGCTACTGATGTAGTCTGAAATGTCCTTAGGGAAATCCCCCTTCCAGGCTGTCAACCTCTCCCTTCACGTGTTGCTTTAAGTTCAGTTGCACTTGACTTCAGGAATGGTTGTGTGCAGTCTGGGAAAAGCAACCAATTAATATTTTATGGCATAAATATGGTAAGTGGTTTGTAATGGTCCCTAAACGGTCCCTAAAATTACCCATAAGGTGCTTTCCGTCACCCCTACGTACCCTCTCAGGTTGCATATGGTCAGACAGCCCGTGTGATGGATTTACTGCAACAACACCGCTCTCAACTAGTACTGTTTGACATTCTCAGGGCTGCAAACCTGAATGATATCAGTTTCCCTGAAACATGCATAGAGGTTTGACTGATAATCAGGAGACTCAATGCAGTCAAGAAAATAAAGACAACTCCCACTGCCCTTTTCCCAAGTGTTACCCTTTCCTGTCCAGCATCTTTGTGTGCACAGCTTTGTATAAAAGGCCCTTGTACGAGCCAATACAATCCATAGCAATCCAAACAAAAATTGATTATTTGAAATCCATGTCAAATGCTTCTAGTAAAAGTTGACATGGTGAGTAAAAGGAAGAGGCTCATTTAACTACCACAAACTAGATTACAGTAAGTCATGAAAGAGGTAATGAAATGTTTGATGCTGTCTTCCCAGCCAGGCATCACTGAAACTGATAATAAAACAGCAGAGGAGTGATGGTGGATGGAAGGCAGCCTGGACTCCTGTCACACTGTTAACAATGGAGGCTCCTTGGTCTCTTTGGATGCCTTCCCGTTTATAATTTTATTTAAATGGGTTTTGAATGGATTGGGTTGACAATCCTCTCTGCACTGTAGTCATGGAGAGAGAGAGAGAGAGCGAGCACAGTCAGCGGGTTTAAAGCTCTTTTTAAATTTATAGCGAATTTTCTGGAACGAGAACATCCTGAATCTCTAAGCATGTTGTTTGCTTCTTGGTCTAGTCCATGTTGAATGCCAGCAGCAATCCTACCAACTGGACGTTAAGTCTGTGGGAATTATTTGTATCTCTATGGGAAACAAAAGTTGATTATACACTTCACAATGTGGTATCTCAGCCGAGCTCCCTGCCATCTAGGAGATCTATACCAGACGGTGTCAGAGGAAGGCCCAAAAAACTGTCAGACTCCAGCCATCCAAGCCACAGACTGTTCACTCTGCTACCGCAAGGCAAGCAGTACCAATGCACCAAGTCTGGAACCAACAGGACTCTGAACAGCTTCTACCACTAAGCAATAAGACTTCTTAACAAGACTGCTAAATCCCTAATCAAATGGTTACCCGGACTACCTGCATTGAACCTTTTTTGCACTAACTCTCTTGAACTGACTCTATGCACACACACTGGACGCTACCCACACACTCACACATACTTACACTGATACCCCAACACTCACATATATACACACACACACACACACACACACACACACACACACACACACACACACACACACACACACACACACACACACACAGCCATTATCAAGGTTGGCATCACAGTAACACATCTAGAATATTATTGACACCACAAACTCTAGGAATAGCAACAAAGCTAGTAATTAGACATACATAATACATTTCCAGTTATTTCAATGGATTGCAGCTTAGCAAAATTAGGAGTCAAGTAAATAATATCTGTTAAACTGTATAGCCTCATGAAACATTAAGCAGCACCTTGGACAGCCTGCAGGGTTAGGTGTCTCCTAGCCCACTGCAGAAAAAGGTTAACAGAGTGATTCTTGGTAGTCTTAAACAAATCTACTTTGAAACAAAGGTATACACCTCACAGACATGGTTATGGGCTTTTAAAAAAGACACTTCTACCATGACAGATATGGAGTTGAAATGTGTTACATTTTGAGTTTGCATCCCAATATTAAACGTTATATACATCACAGAAGACTGAAATATAACAAAACTGTTTGACATAGAAACACCAGATTTTTGTTGTTCATTTAAAAAAATATTAATAACGTTCCACCCATGAGGCCAAAGAGGGTGCTTTTGGTCATTGACTGCAGGAAATGGCTACACAGCTATTTTTGAATTAATGATGACCCCCTCATGTCACCCGCCAAATGTGTACGGCCTGTCAGTGGCTGACTTATATACCCTACTCAGGACATGGAATCTCCTCTCATCGAGGTGATGATTAACCTTTCAAAACTCAAAAATGTTACTATTTTATACCCTCTTATGATCTGACACTATATCACATGTGGCAGTGACAGTTTGCCACCTCTTCCCAGAGAGACTGAAATCCCACCCACTTGGTGGATAGTGTCCTCATTCTCACAAAAAGTTCCTCTCTAAATCCCTTGGATGGCTGAGGAGACAATTGATTTATAAGTCTGTTTTTCCACAGTTGCCAGTTATAACTGTGCTCAGTGGGCTGGGTGGGGAAGGTTTAATTAAAGGGTTTATTGGCCCGTTGAAAAAAAAAATGAATATGTCCAAGATCCATGTTGTGGAAGTGTCATTACTGCAGTAAACACCTAGTATTTTTTATGTACAGAGCTCTGCTACACCATTCTGATGTCTCACTACTGCAGCCATTTAATCTGGAAATGTACACAAAAGCATAGAACAATATCGTTGATTGGGACATTGTTTACTCATTTAATTCTGCAGCAATTACAGCACTTCAAAAGAGATGATCCCTGGTATTTAAGTCACAAAGCATGTTTTTTTTCCCCAAGGAACACTTACCTTTTCTTGTAATTAAATGGTAAATAACACACGTTTGTTTCTAATTAATTGCTTTAAAATGTTATAAGAAATGCAACTGCTGTTTTGACTTCAGTCCAGTAAAGGCCATAAAGATCATCAAGGACATCAACCACCCGAGCCACTGCCTGTTCACCCCGCTATCATCCAGAAGGCGAGGTCAGTACAGGTGCATCAAAGCTGGGACCGAGAGACTGAAAAACAGCTTCTATCTCAAGGCCATCAGACTGTTAAACAGCCACCACTAACACTGAGTGGCTGCTGCCAACACACTGACACTGACTCAACTCCAGCCACTTTAATAATGGGAATTGATGGGAAATTATGTAAATATATCACTAGCCACTTTAAACAATGCTACCTTATATAAATGTTACTTACCCTACATTATTCATCTCATATGCATACGTATATACTGTACTCTATATCATCGACGGTATCCTTATGTAATACATGTATCACTAGCCACTTTATACTATACTATGCCACTTTGTTTACATACTCATCTCATTTGTACATACTGTACCCGATACCATCTACTGTATCTTGCCTATGCTGCTCTGTACCATCACTCATTCATATATCCTTATGTACATATTCTTTTTCCCCTTACACTGTGTACAAGACAGTAGTTTTGGAATTGTTAGTTAGATTACTTGTTATTACTGCATTGTCGGAACTAGAAGCACAAGCATTTCGCTACACTCGCATTAACATCTGCTAACCATGTGTATGTGACAAATAAAATTTGATTTGATTTGATTTAATATGCATGTATTGCCACTTGCATCAAGTGGAACAGTCATGGTAAGAGAGCCTTGAGGGCCATTGTGCACGCATCAGTCTTTGTTTTACCATCAACCTGAGTTGTCTGTATAATTAATATTGGTGACAGTAATACATGACAGATCTACAACCAAAGTCCATATACTATATGTGACAGACAGAGATTACATATAGGGACTTCCAAAGCTGTCCGTCGCTCCCAGGTGGCACAGCGGTCTAAGACACTGCATCTCAGTGCTGGAGGAGTCACTACAGACACCCTAATTTAAATCCAGGCTGTATCACAACCGGCCGTGATTGGGAGTTCCGTAGGGCAGCGAACAATTGGCCTAGCGTCGTCCGGGTTTGGCCGCTGTAGGCCTTCATTGTAAATAAGAATTTGTTCTTAACTGACTTGCCTAGTTAAATAAAGGTTACCACCCATACCGGATCCGGGATAATTGTCATCAGCAACGCTGAATAGCATAGCGCCACAGTCAAATAATATTACTAGAAAATATTCATATTCATGAAATCACAAGTGCAATATTGCAAAACACAGTTTAGCCTTTTGTTAATCCACCTGTCGTCTCAGGTTTCGCTTTACAGCGAAAGCAATACAAGCGTTTGTGTAAGTTTATTGATCGCTCGACAAAACAATAAGTACACTCAGCATCAGGTAACTTGGTCACGAAAATCAGAAAAGCAATCAAATTAATCGTTTACCTTTGATGATCTCCGGATGTTTTCACTCATGAGACTCCCAGTTAGACAACAAATGTTCCTTTTGTTCCATAAAGATATTTTTTATATCCAAATACCTCCGTTAGTTTGGTGCGTTATGCCCAGGAATCCACCGGAAAGAGCGGTCACGACAACGCAGACAAAAATTCCAAATTATATCTATAATGTCCACAGAAACATGTCATACGTTTTTTATAATCAATCCTCAGGGTGTTTTTCAAATATCTATTCAATAATATATCAACCGGGACAGTTGGCTTTTCACTAGGACCGGTAGTAACAATGGCCGCCTTTCTCTTTTGCGCACAATTCACTCTGAGAACCCCCACCTATCCACTTACACAATGTGGTCGTTCACGCTCATTCTTCAAAATAAAAGCCTGAAACTATGTCTGAAAACTGTTGACACCTTGAGGAAGCGATAGGAAAAGGAATCTGGTAGATATCCCTTTAAATGGAGCAGTTTTCAAAGTTAGAGGCCACTTCATGGTTTGATTTTTCTCAGGGTTTCGCCTGCAATATCAGTTCTGTTATACTCACAGACAATATTTTGACAGTTTTGGAAACATTAGAGTGTTTTCTATCCTAATCTGTCAATTATATGCATATTCTAGTATCTGGTCCTGAGAAATAGGCCGTTTACTTTGGGAACATTATTTTTCCAAACATAAAAATAGTGCCCCCTAGCTTCAAGAGGTTAAATAAATAAATAAATAAAATAAAAATAAAATATTGTTTCCTCAGGTAAATAAAGGTCTGGGTTGGGTATGTTACTTTCTAAATGTAATCAGTTACAGTTACAAGTTACCTGTCCAAAACTCAGTAACATAATTTTTGGATTACCGAAACTCAGTAACGTAATTGTAACGGCTGTCGTCGGTGGAAGAAGGTGAGGACCAAGGCGCAACGTAGTAAGTGCTCATGATTTTTAATAATAATCAAAACTGAACACTGAATAACAAAACAACAAAGAAACAACCGAAACAGTTCTGTCTGGTGCAAACACACAAAGACTGGAAACAAACACCTACGAAACCCAGGTGGAAAAAGGCTACCTAAGTATGATTCTGAGACAACTAATGACACCTGCCTCTGATTGAGAACCATACCAGGCCAAACTCAAAAACCAACATAGAAAAACAAACAGACTGCCCACCCCAACTCACGCCCTGACCATACTAAAACAAAGACGACAGCTCAGGACTGGCGGGCGGCTCTGGCAGCTCAGGACTGGCGGGCGGCTCTGTCAGCTCAGGACTGGCGGGCGGCTCTGGCAGCTCAGGACAGACGGGAGGCTCTGGCAGCTCAGGACAGACGAGAGACTCTGGCAGCTCAGGACAGACGGGAGACTCTGGCAGCTCAGGACAGACGGGAGACTCTGGCAGCTCAGGACAGACGGGAGACTCTGGCGCTCAGGACAGACGGGAGACTCTGGCAGCGCTGGGCAGGAGGAAGGCTCTGGCAGCGCTGGACAGGCGGGAGCACCTGTAGGGAGGAGACGGAGAGACAGCCGGGTGCGTGGAGGTTGCACCGGATAGACCGGACCGTGAAGGCGCACAGGAGGTCTCTAGCACCGAGCCTGCCCAACCTTACCTGGTTGAATGCTCCCCGATGCCAGGCCAGTGCGGTGAGGTGGAGAACCGGGGACACCATGCGTAAGGCTGGTGCCATGTACCCCGGCCCGAGGAGACGCACTGGAGACCAGATGCCAATTTAACCCTTATGCCAACCCTTATTCTAAACCTAACCCTAACCTTATCAAGCAGATACTTATCAACAGATAATTTGTTGATAGTGTGACCATCTGTAGAGCATCTACATTACAGAAGGACAAGCCTGACATCAGAGGGCTCGGTCAGGGTTCAATAGCCCAGCCAGAGCACTGTGAGCTGGGATGAGTAAACAGCAGACTGACAAATCTCTGTGGAGCTGATTTGCATCTGGAAATAAGCACTGAATGACCATATAGAGTACCACAGTATGAGTGATAATGCCCATAAAACCTAGCAGTCAAACAAAGAAATGGTTCCAATTGTTTTTCCACCATTCATTTTTCCCATAGAGGATTTTAGAAACACTTCAAATAAGGGCTGTGTTTCGGGCAGGCTTACCCTGGTGTGACGTTTTGATAACCAGGTAAATCTCTCTCGGGCAAGGTGACTTTTATCAATATATTTTGCCTGTATTTACCCCCAACTATTCAAATGCTTATTATCTGCTAATGTGGATATCATAAAGAACTACAAATGCCATGATTATCTGGACGAGACTGACGAATCGAGACAAAGGTAAGAATATATGGATTAACTATCTAATGTTAGCCAAATGTAGTAATGAACAAATTGGCAAAATGTATTTAAATGTACCTGTTAGCAAAGGTTCCAACTAGATTTGACGTGCAGTGGCTTGCACGGATTTGTAGTCTTTCATGATGTTCATTTTGATGCCAATTAGCATTTTCAAACCAGAGACGAGCCGAATATGTTGATAAAAGTTTACATGGCTATCAAAACGTCACGCCAGGGTAAGCCTACACGAAACACAGCCCTTATTTTAAGTGAATGAATGAATGAAATGTTATTTTTGTGTCAAATCGCCAATTGGGGTTAATTGACACATAAACAAACATTACAATACTTCACAATGGATATTAAATTAGAATTCTTATTCCGGTGCTCTCTGCATTGCGCATCGCATAAAGAGTGAAAAATAAATAATAATATTAAAATAAGGAAAAAAGAAGGTAAAAATCAATACATAATAAATTGCCGCATGTAAATTGTAAATGACATCCCGAGAGCAGTAAAATAATATGCATACATACATACACACTTTGTTTCTAAAATCCCCAATGGGTAAAATTCCCTACTAGGTTTTATGGGTATTATGACACCTCCACTGTGGGGCTCTATTGCTAGTTCATATGTGCAATGTGTGTAACACTCTTAGCAGTGCAAATAATAACAGTTGAAAAGCACATGCTGCCCCTTATATTGATACCAGTGTAAAAATAGACAGCAGAGCGTGTGATGGTTTGAACATAGAACAGACACTGTTACACTATTTTTAGACCGGCCACAATCACTGAGTAAAAAGAGCCTCCTGACATTTTTAAAGGGATAGTTCAGAATTTTGGCAATGATACATAAAAATGGTATCCAGGAGTTCATCTGACTCTGGAGAAATAGATAAAGGGCCTCCTTGAGAAAATCCTAACACAAATCATAGAGTTCTGCTATGGCGCAAGAATCCTGAACTACATTTTAAAGTAGCTGCAAATACTATTTGACTGTTATAATCATGCAGTATTTATGTGCCATAGTAGAACTCTGATTTCAGAAAGAATGAAGCTGAACTCTTGGGTATGAAGGCAGAACAGCACATTGTACTATGAATCTGATATTATTGTCTGTGTAACACATTGCCTGCCTGGACGTTAGATTACAAGCCTGACCTGTCGTCACCCTCTTTCTCACTCTCATGAGTGCTGTGCCAAAGGGCGTGCACACTGTACACCACACACAGTGATCTTTGTTTGTGAACTGCAATCCAAGGCCACTAGTTTAGCAATTGCTCCTCAGAACTCCAGTAACCGTGCCAATATATCCGCTAAACACCAGCTTCGAGGGCATTATCACTTTTATACAACAGGTTACCAACATATTTAAATAATGATTGACATATTTTCATTAAAGTTATTTTGATGAATTGAATCATACTATTTCATCCTTCCATAAAATATAATCCCGACACAAATTTAGGGTTGCTATCCAAGCCGGATGGTCGTTCATTCTATCGGTTCGGTTGCCAGAGACACTTCCCAGTCGTTCAGTCTTTTTGTTCTGTATCAATTGACGCAATGCAGTCATTCGTTCGAAATGTTCCATTGCCATACTGGTTGGCAACGTTCTTATCCCTTGCTTGCTAGCTAGCCAACTACGGCTAACTTACAGTCACATCAAACAGCGCAGCCAGAAAAACAACAGTAGCTTCATATGCATTTGTTTATTAAGCTGTTTTCTAGTGGCATTTATTTGGATACATCCAAATTCATACAACAATGAGCTAGTGAGGCGCGATTACACCTGGCATATAATTTTTTTTTCAGAAAAGCCAGCCAACAACACGGGTAACACAATCACTTCAAACTGAAGCTGAAAAGATTGCAAACTAGCTGCACTTGGTTTTGTTTGACCTTTTTTCAATTGACATTTCTTTGTATATATCCATAAAAATGATGCCAGCTGATTCATGTTTTCGACTGGCTGAGAAACGCTGCCTGCCTGTCTCGTCCCGACTCCTGACACATTCATTGCTATGGGACAGTTGGAGAACAAATTTTAATATTGAAACAATGTTGCATATGTTGGAGTGAAAGACAAAGGTTTATACAAATCTCTGTTGAAAACTGAATGTTAGTCTATAAGAAATGTGATATAATGTCAAGATGCTTTTTATAGTGGAGAAGTTCATAAATTGAGTGGCTGGGCTGATGAGACTGCGCAGTCAGATGGAACAGAGTAAATAGGCATTTTAACCTCATAGATTTAGCCTGGGGTAATTTGTGGAATAGACACCGGCTGGAATGCGGTTTTAACCAATCAGCTTTCAGGATTAGACCCACCCATTATAGCTGGTAATAGCATCATAATATCATTGTGTTGGTGCTCCATGGAACACATTAGTATAACGTCACAGTAGATCCACATGTCTGAATTGTGCAGCATGTGAGTCATTAGTGATCTCTGTTGACTCTCTGATGGCTAATCCAGATGTATAGTAGGGTCTAGACCTTGAAGTTT
Source organism: Oncorhynchus mykiss (assembly GCF_013265735.2). Taxonomy (NCBI): domain Eukaryota; kingdom Metazoa; phylum Chordata; class Actinopteri; order Salmoniformes; family Salmonidae; genus Oncorhynchus; species Oncorhynchus mykiss. Next base: position 72,210,262 of record NC_048566.1, on the reverse strand, counting down.
CTCATTTGAGAAAAATAAAGAAAAAGTTACTTTTGTATAGGTTTATCAGTGTACGTACTCATAACACTACACTTCCTGTTTTATGACATGTCAAATAATAGCAGGGTGTGATTATTTTTTCAATTTCACACAGAGGTAAATGGAACTTTACTGACCCTCCCAATTCTAAGGTATGAACACACAAGATATGAGTGACTGCTTGCCTTCTTGGCTGTATAGTATGTGTTTGAACAGTTTCAGCTGTCAGACCATGAACCCTGATGGAAAGAGCCCAGGAACCATTTGCACATAGAGAATCCACAGTGGCTTAGGTCCTGCATGGTTCAAGGCACTAACGGTTGTTGAACCCAGGAGAGGCTGAGAGGTTGTGAGATGTCTTCTCCTAAAGAGCCTTGTGGGACAGAGCAGTCAACCGCTCCTCTTCCCTCCTTATACCTCTCTACTCAGCTGTCAGCCCTGTGTTTGCCTCCTCTGCCACCATGGGAACCAGGAAACACACATAAACAAAAACATGGCGGCATGCACATGGCAAACCTATTGAGACCTTTACTGCCAACGTCATGGCGGAAATAGAGGAGAGAAAGGCATACCAGTATCTGGTTTTTGGTTCAACTTAGTTCAGCGGTTTGATCAAGTATAATTTATTTTGACAGTGTTGTGAAATTCAGCATTAACATTCCATGGAAATATCTTGATACTCTTGTTGTATGACCACTCCTATTCTGTCAACTACAATATTTGAAATGTACAGTATGTGCAAGTGGCAGTAATAAAGCCTCTCTAAAAAAGCCAAACTTTGACCCAGAAAATATAAAAAACTATCAGCCTATATCGAATCTCCCTTTCCTCTCAAAAATGTTAGAAAAAGCTGTTGCGCTGCAACTCACTGCCTTCCTGAAAACAAACAATGTATACGAAACACTACAGTCTGGTTTTAGACCCCATCATAGCACTGACACTGCACTTGTGAAGGTGATAAATGACCTTTTAATGGCGTCAGACTGTGGCTCTGCATCTGTTCTCGTGCTCCTAGACCTTAGTGCTGCTTTTAATACCATCGATCACCACATTCTTTTGGAGAGATTGGAATCCCAAATTGGTCTACACGGACAAGTTCTGGCATGGTTTAGATCTTAACTGTCGGAAAGATATCAGTTTGTCTCTGTGGATGGTTTGTCCTCAGACAAATCAACGGTAAATTTCAGTGTTCCTCAAGGTTCCGTTTTAGGACCACTTGTTTTCACTATATATTTTACCTCTTGGTGATGTCATTCGGAAACATAATGTTAACTTTCACTGCTTTGCGGATGACACACAGCTGTACATTTCAATGAAACATGGTGAAGCCCAAAAATTGCCCTCCCTGGAAGCCTGTGTTTCAGACATAAGGAAATAGATGGCTGCAAATGTTCTACTTTTAAACTCTGACAAAACAGAGATGCTTGTTCTAGGTCTCAAGAAACAAAGAGATCTTCTGTTGAATCTGACAATTAATCAAGATGGTTGTACAGTCGTCTCAAATAAAACTGTGAAGGACCTCTGCGTTACTCTGGACCCTGTTCTCTGATCTTTGATTTTTCCATCTATGTAACATTGCAAAAATCATAAACTTTCTGTCCAAAAATTATGCAGAAAGATTAATCCATGCTTTTATCACTTCTAGGTTAGACTACTGCAATGCTCTACTTTCCGGCTACCCAGATAAAGCACTAAATAAACTTCAGTTAGTGCTAAACACGGCTGCTAGAATCTTGAGTAGAACCCCTAAATTTGATCATATTACTCCAGTGCTAGCCTCCCTACACTGGCTTCCTGTTAATGCAAGGGCTGATTTCAAGGTTTTACTGCCAACCGACAAAGCATTACATGGGCTTGCTCCTACCTATCTTTCCGATTTGGTCCTGCCGTACATACCTACACGTACGCTACGGTCACAAGACGCAGGCCCGCTAACTGTCCCTAGAATTTCTAAGCAAACAGCTGGAGGCGGGTCTTTCTCCTATAGAGCTACATTTTTATGGAATGGTCTTCCTACCCATGTGAGAGACGCAGACTCGGTCTCAACCTTTAAGTCTTTATTGAAGACTCGTCTCTTCAGTAGGTCCTATGATTGAGTGTAGTCTGGCCCAGGAGTGTGAAGGTGAACGGAAAGGCACTGGAGCAACGGACCGCCCTTGCTCTCTCTGCCTGGCTGGTTCCCCTCTCTCCACTGGGATTCTCTGCCTCTAACCCTATTACAGGGGCTCAGTCACTGGCTTACTGGTGCTCTTCCATGCCGTCCCTAGGAGGAGAGCGTCACTTGAGTGGGTTGAGTCACTGACGTGATCTTCCTGTCTGGGTTGGTGCCCCCCCTTGGGTTGTGCCGTGGCGGAGATCTTTGTGGACTATACTCGGCCTTGTCTCAGGATGGTAAGTTGGTGGTTGAAGGTATCCCTCTAGTGGTGTGGGGGCTGTGCTTTGGCAAAGTGGGTGGGGTTATATCCTGCCTGTTTGGCCCTGTCCGGGGGTATCGTTGGATGGGGCCACAGTGTCTCCCGACCCCTCCTGTCTCAGCCTCCAGTATTTATGATGCAGTAGTTTATGTGTCAGGGGCTAGGGTCAGTCTGTTATATATATTATATGTATTTCTCCTGTCTTATCCGGTGTCCTTTGTGAATTTAAGTATGCTCTCGCTAATTCTCTCTCCTTCTTTCTCTCTTTCTTTCTTTCTCTCTCTCGGAGGACCTGAGCCCTAGGACCATGCCTCAGGACTACCTGACCTGATGACTCCTTGCATTCCCCAGTCCACCTGGCCGTGCTGCTGCTCCAGTTTCAACTGTTCTGCCTGCGGCTATAGAACCCTGACCTGTTCACTGGACGTGCTAGCTGTCCCCAACCTGCTGTTTTCAACTCTCTGGAGACAGCAGGAGCGGTAGAGTTACTCTTAATGATCGGCTATGAAAGCCAACTGACATTTACTCCTGAAGTGCTGACCTGTTGCACCCTCGACAACCACTGCGATTATTATTATTTGACCCTGCTGGTCATCAATGAACATTTGAACATCTTGGCCATGTTCTGTTTTAATCTCTACCCGGCACAGCCAGAAGAGGACTGGCCACCCCTCATAGCCTGGTTCCTCTAGGTTTCTTGCTAGGTTTTGGCCTTTCTAGGGAGTTTTTCTTAGCCACTGTGCTTCTACACCTGCATTGCTTGCTGTTTGGGGTTTTACGCTGGGTGTCTGTACAGAATTTTGAGATATCAGCTGATGTAAGAATGTCTTTATAAATAAATTTGATTTACAGTAATTTGCGTCTATCTTTTGCAGCATTAAGCCCGGATGGTCAATTAGGGGAATTTTATAGTACAAGCTGTAATTTACAAGCCATATTCTGTTCTGTATGGATTTTTGCCTCTGAGATATTTAACAACCAAGTGAATGCTCCATAATCCTCATCTCATCTGTCACAGGATCCCAGTATCCACCCGAAAATCTTCAGCTTGCTCTAATGCCACAGCAGTTGCCATGGAGACAGCTCTAGGAGGGAATGGGCAGTGGCATAGTATGTCGGGACTTTAGGCTTCTCTTGTGGACACTGCTTCATTGAAAGTGTTATGCATATTTCCAGAAACTTTACACTTTATTATCTTACTCTGTGAATGCGAATGACAATCAAATAAATAATGCCAATAGATTCTAGGTGATATTACTAGATGAGAGCACTATGAATATGAATGTCTATACAATGAGTATACAAAATATTCAGAACCCCTGATTTTTCCATGACATAGACTGACCAGGTGAATCCAGGTGAAGGCAATGATCCCCTATTGATGTCACTTGTTAAATCTACTTCAATCAGTGTAGATGAATGGGGGGCGGTAGGTTAAAGAAGGATTCTTAAGGGGGGGGTGACTCAATATTAGGAAGGTGTCCTAATGTTTGTTATACTCAGTGTACATCATGAGTCATGTCAGTCAAGAATAATGATACTGTATGTGAGTAGCTCCATTGTTGTGTATGACACACCATCTCCATTGGAAATAGAAGGTAAAAGCCAGGATGTGTGAGGACAGGATAGGATTACTTGTACCCCAGGCACTGAAAGCTTTTTGTCATCTCTTTGACAAAATCTTTGTCACATCCTCTTCCAACTCACATAAAAAATGCATGTGTCATATGGCGCATCATCAAAAGTTTGCTGAGGTTATTTTGAGGACGTCTCCTCTTTACTCTGACCTTTCCATTCCTACACAGAAGTGTGAACATTCTAACGCGATATACTAAGATACAGTATTCATGCATGAATAGGCTAGACCCCAGATTGAATTCTCTCAGAAATATAGATTAGTGACTGTTACAGTACATCTCATAGCCTCTCAATCCTGACTTTATCTATAGTTCATATTGTGCAATTGAATATGAATTATGAATTAAAATGTACCTGCCTGTGTAATGTTGATTTGATAAATAGTCTAAGGAAATGTTATGCCTCATCCTACAGGTATGGCCGTGGTTTAAGCGTGCACATAGACCACAACAGCTGAAGCCATGAGCAGTGAATGCTTTTCTTGGCGCTACTTTTACAGTCCCTAGGATGGTGTGTCAATAAGACACCCCTTGAGAAGCAGAAGTGTGTTTTGCAGATGCATTAACTTCTATCATTATGTCGTGTCTTTGGCCATGCCGGATTAAGTGATATGACATGCAATTCTATAAAATCATTTCTCCGTAATTAATATTACCCGATTAACTAGAGTCGGGCACCACGAAACAATATTTATAGAGCTGTTATCTTCCGAATAAACCTAGTAAAGACCTAGTAATCAATAGCAGTCAATATTAATCGTCATCTTAATTCAGTCTCATCTGAAAGTTGTAAATTCTTGGTTATCTACACGAACCCTGGCTAACAATTTGAATCAGCAATACAAAATTGGGTTTAATAATTTATTTACTAAATACTTAACTAATCACACAGATTTACACATACACATTTTTAAATCATAACTTGATTACAAATTACGTCATAAAGGAAAACGTCCCTAGTGGGCGGAACAGATATGACAGCTTGTTACACAAAAGAAAAGGGGCTGGGTTTGAGTGAAGGAGCGGGAAGACTGCGGAACAAAGGCCGAAGCTGTGCCATCGTAAATACAGTATCTTATGCATTCTAAATTACCGCCCATTTGGAAAAGGAAAATGCAATAAATATTTACTCTGAGCTGCGCTTCGGTAGGTTGGTGGTAGATGGAAGGCCGTGTTGCCCAACCGAGTCCTTTGTCCCTTGAAGAATGTATCTGCTGGTAAATTGAATACGTTGTAGTAACGTCATTGTGTGGTAGACGGGATACTCTGTTTGTTCCTTCCTAACCCTCGTTTGCAGCGGCTGTTACTAACTCAACGGCTAGGAGGTATCACTTCTGTAGTGAATAAGAATTCAAAGTTCATACCATTCGCAACCAAAGCTCACGCTGATGTTGGCTTCATTCTGTAGTTATTATCTGAACCATTCTGATATAGGACCACTGTCCTCACGTCCTCGGAACAGGAGCTTACATTGTCGTCAAGGGCTTATATAGGAAGGGAGATGAGGGCGTGTTTGAAAAGTTTTATAGCCCATGTCCCTTCACAGGGTCGGGCCACTGATTGAGCAGAGCCCTATCTTATGAAAACCCAAATCTCACATTTTAGAAGCTAAAATCACATTTCTTCCCATCACAAATAATTTCATATTCAAACATTTAAATTGAACAACAATTCCATGTGAATCCGATAACTCTGATGTGTAGACGTTCCACTGTAGAGTTTATGTCATCTTATCATTGATGAGAATGTCTCAGATGACAACCGAACTGACATCATATTCATTATGTACCACCGCATATGTTCAATTGGTCAGATTACCAGAATAGAGTTCATTTCCCCCCACCTTCTGATGTTCCCAGAATCTCTATGTTAACCAAGGGTTTTGCAAATGTAACATCAGTAAGGTAGAGAGAGGAAAAAGGGGGAAAGAGGTATTTATAACTGCCATAAACCTTACCCCCCAGGCGCAGGCAAAAAAAATGTCCCTTTCAATGTTTACACAAACTGCCATCAAAAAGACATAGCATTGGTTTTTATGATGTTAAATGTGAACTGCGCACTCCTGTTCCGCATGTGTTTCTTCCGGTGGTCATTAAGAAATGCAGTGGCCATTACTGAAGCCCAAACGAGAGTTGTCTTTGGGGTGTGTTTTAATGTGGATGTTTCTTTTGTGTGTATTTGCCATTCAATCACATTAAACAAACAAGGGCAGTAGTGAGTAACTTAGTGACAGTAAGGTAACCTAAGCTAGATTTGCTATGGAGAGAAATGTTGAAATTGAGGACTTCTCCCTTCCTGGCAAACTCGCCATCTCAAGATGATCTGCTAATTCAGTCCGATGTGTAGGCTAAAGCCTGCACTGACCTTGTGTTTGGGAATGGGAAGATGGCGCTGCAGTGGATAGCTGCTGTCTTACAGGCTCTTGACCAATTCTGCAAAAAATAATTTCACTTTTTTTGTAAATTTTTATTTTTACATTTCCGCTACAATTTTCTACTTGTATGACCAAAAACAGCTTCTGGACATCAGAAGAGTGATCACTAACCGTGATTTGGATGAAGATTTCTACTTCAATGAGTCAGCAGCTGTGGATATACTGCTCATTCCAGACCAGGCCCTAATCCACAGGACTTGAAAGAGGAAGAGACAGGGCAAGAGAGGCGAACGAGTGGGCTCCCTGATGAGACTACGTTGGCAAGTAAATAAACCGCCTCTACCTTCCGTTCTATTGGTGAATGAACAATCACTAGAGAAATCATTCGAGACTATCCTAGCAACGGGACCCGAAGAACGGTAATATCCTATGAGTCGTGGCTGAACAAGGACATGGATAAAATACATCTAACTGGTTTTCTATCCATCAAGACTGAACGGCAGCTTCGAGTAAGGTTAAGGAGGAGGTGTGTGGGCCTGTGTTTACAACAGCTGGTGCACGATCTCTAATGTTAAGGAAGTCTCAAGGTTTTTCACATCTGAGGTAAAATGGCTCATGATTAGCTGCAGACCATACTATACTGAACAGAAATATAAACGCAAAATTTCAAATATTTTACTGAGTTACAGTTCATTTAACCTTTCTGATCTCCCCATCCCGGATCCGGGATCGTGAATACAGACTCAAGCTCATTACCATAACGCAACGTTAACTATTCATGAAAATCGCAAATGAAATGAAATAAATATGCTAGCTCTCAAGCTTAGCCTTTTGTTAACAACACTGTCATCTCAGATTTTCAAAATATGCTTCTCAACCATTGCAAAACAAGCATTTGTGTAACAGTATTGATGGCTAACGTAGCATTTAGCATTAGCATTCAGCTGGCAACATTTACACAAAAAAACAGAAAAGCATTCAAATAAAATCATTTACCTTTGAAGAACTTCAGATGTTTTCAATGAGGAGACTCTCAGATAGCAAATGTTCAGTTTTTCCTGAAAGATTATTTGTTTAGGACAAATCGCTCCGTTTTCTGCGTCACGTTTAGCTATGAAAAAACCCCTGTATCCAGGATTGTGTAAATCTATCAGCAAGCTCATTAGCATAACACAACGTTAACTATTTATGAAAATCGCAAATGAAATGAAATAAATATGCCATCTCTCAAGCTTAGCCTTTTGTAAACAACACTGTCATCTCAGATTTTCAAAATATGCTTCTCAACCATAGGAAAACAATAATTTGTGTAAAAGTAGCTAGCTAGCGTTAGCATTTAGCGTTAGCATTTAGCGTTAGCATTAGCGTTAGCATCCAGCACGCAACATTAACAAAAACATAAAAGCCTTCAAATAAAATCATTTACCTTTGAAGAACTTCTGATGTTTTCAATGAGGATACTCTCAGTTAGATAGCAGATGCTCAGTTTTTCCAAAAAGATTCCTTGTGTATTAGAAATAGCTCCGTTTTATACATCACATTCGGCTACCAAAAAAAATCCGAAAATTCAGTCCTCAAAACGCGAACTTTTTTCCAAATTAACTCCATAATATCGACTGAAAACATGGCAAACGTTGTTTAGAATCAATCATCAAGGTGTTTTTCACATATCTCTTCATTGATACATCGTTCTTGGACACATGCTTTCTCCCCTGAATCAAATGGTAAAGTAGAAGCAGCTGGCAATTGCGCACCGAATTCGACGCAGGACACCAGGCGGACACTTGGAAAATGTAGTCTCTTATGGTCAATCTTCCAATGATATGCCTACAAATACGTCACAATGCTGCTAAGACCTTGGGCGAACGACAGAAAGTGTAGGCTCATTCCTTGCGCAATCACAGCCATATAAGGAGACAATGGAAAACAGAGCTTCAGAAATTCTGCTAATTCCTGGTTGATGCATCATCTTGGTTTCGCCTGTAGAATGAGTTCTGGGGCACTTACAGACAAAATCTTTGCAGATTCTGAAACTTCAGAGTGTTTTCTTTCCAAAACTGTCAAGAATGCATAGTATGCATAGTCGAGCATCTTTTCGTGACAAAATATCGCGCTTAAAACGGGAACGTTTTTTATCCAAAAATGAAATAGCGCCCCTAGAGATCTAACAGGTTAAGGCAATCAGTCAATAGAAATGAATTCATTAGGCCCTAATCTATGGATTTAAAATGACTGGGAGTACAGATATGCATCTGTTGGTCACAGATACCTTTAAAACAGTAGGTGAGTGGATCAGAAAACCAGTCAGTAACTGCTGTGACCATCATTTTCCTCATACAACACGACACATCTCCTAAGCATAAAGTTTATCAGGCTGTTGATTCAATGGCTGAAGTTGCTGGATATTGGCGGGAACTGGAAAACGCTGCCGTACATGTCGATCCAGAGCATCCCAAACATACTCAATGGTGACATATCTAGTGCATATGGAGGCTGGGACATTTTCAGCTTCCAGGAATTGTGTACAGATCCTTGTGACAGGGGTCCATGCATTATCATACTGAAACTTGAGGTGATGGTGGAGGATGAATGGAACGACAATGGGCCTCAGGATCTCGTCATGGAATCTCTGTGCATTCAAATTGCCATCGATAAAATGCAATTGTGTTTGCTGTCCGTAGCTTATGCCTGCCCATACCATAACCCCACATCCACTATGGGCCACTCTGTTGGCAACGTTGATATCAGCAAGCCGCTCGCCCACACGATGCCATACACGCTGTCTGCCATCTGTGTGGTAGAGTCGAAACTGGGATTCATCCGTGAAGAGCACACTTCTCCAGCATGCCAGGGGCCATCAAAGGTGAGCATTTGCCTACTGAAGTCAGTTACAACACTGAACTGCAATCAGGTCAAGACCCTGGTGAGGATGATGAGCATGCAGATGCTCTTCCCTGAGACGGTTTCTGACAGTTTGTGCAGAGATTCTTTGGTTGTGCAAACCCAAAGTTTCATCAGCTCTCCGGGTGGCTTGTCTCAGACAATCCCACAGGTGAAGAAGACGGATTTGGAGGTCCTGAGCTGGTGTGGTTAGACATGGTCTGCAGCTTTGAGGCCAGTTGAACATATTGCCCAATTCAAAAAAACAAAAAAACTCTAGATCACCTTTACTTCACAAACAGAAACACATACAAAGCTCTCCCTCACCCTCTACTTGGCAAATCTGATCACAACTTTATCTTCCTGATTCCTGCTTACAAGCAAAAACTCAAACAGGAAGTACAAGTGACACGCTCAACATGGAAGTGGTACGATGAAGCAGACTTTTTTGCTACCACAGACTGGAATATGTTTCGGGATTCATCCGATAACATTGAAGAGTTTACTACATCAGTCACCGGCTTCCTTAATAAATGCATTGACAACAACGTCCCCACAGTGACCATACGTACATATCCCAACCAGAGGCCATGGATTACAGGCAACATCCGCCCTTAGCCAAATGCAGGAGCTGCCTCTTTCAAGGAGCGGGACACTTATAAGAAATCCCGCTACGACCTCTGACAAGCCATCAAACAGAAAAAATCAATACAAGACTAAGATCAAATCCTACTACGTCAGCTCTGACACTCATCAGATGTGGCAGGGCTTGCAAACTATCAAGGATTACAAAGGGAAACCTAGCCACAAGCTGCCCGGTGAAGTGAGCCTACCAGACGAGCTAAATACCTTCTATGCTTGCTTTGAGGCAAGCAACACTGAACCATGCATGAAGGCCCCATCTGTTACTGACGACCGTGTGATCTCGTTCTCCGTAGCCGATGTGAGTAAGACCTTTAAATAGGTTAACATTCACAAGGCCGAGGGCTAGACGATTACCAGGATGCACACTAAGAGCATGCGCTGACAAGCTGGCAAGTGTCTTCATTGAAATGTTCAACCTCTCCCTGACCCAGTTTGTAATACCTACATGTTTCAGGCAGACCACCATAGTCCCTGTGTCGAAGAATACCAAGTTCTCCTGTCTAAATGACTATCGCACCGTAGCACTCACATCTGTAGCCATGAAATGCTTTGAAAGGCTGGTCATGGCTCACATCACCACCATCATACCAGACACCCTGGACCCACTCCAATTCGCATACCGCTCCAACAGATCCACAGATGATGGAATTCTATTGCACTCCAAATTGACCTCTCCCACCTGGACAAGAGGAACACCTAGCTGAGAATGCTGTTCATTACCTAAAGCTCAGCGCTCAACACCATAGTGTCCTCCAAGGTCATCACTGAGATCAGGACCCTGGGACTGAACACCTCCCTCTGCAATTGGATCCTGGACTTCCTGATAGGCCGCCCCTAGGGGGAGAGTGTAAACAACAACACATTCGTCACACTGACCCTCAACACATGGGCCCCTCAGGGTGTGTGCTTAGTCTCCTCCTGTACTTCCTGTTCACGCACGACTGTGTGGCCGTGCACGACTCCAACACCATCCTTAAGTTTGCTGATGACACGACGGTGCTTGGTTTGATCACCGACGACGATGAGACAGTCTATAGGGAGGAGGTCAAATGAGACAAAAGAGACAATGGAGACAAAGGATATGATCATGGACTACAGGAAATGGAGTGCTGGACACTCCCCCATTCATATCAACATGGCTGTAGTGGAGGGAGTCGAGAGCTTCAAGTTCCTCGGTGTCCACATCACTAAGTAATTATCAGGGTCCACACACACCAACACAGTTGTGAAGAAGGCACGACAACACCTCTTCCCCATCAGGAGGCGGAAAAGATTTGGCATGGGCATTCAGATCCTCAAAAAGTTTTACATCTGCACCACTGAGAGCATCTTGACTGGCTGCATCACCGCTTGCAATGGCAACTTCTTGGCAACCTACCACTGGGTGCTACAGAGGGTAATGCCTACAGCCCAGTACATCACTGGGGCTGAGCTCTCTGACATCCAGGAACTCTATACCTTTCAAAGGAAAGCCCTACAAATTGTCAAAGATTACAGCTACCGAAGTTATAGACTGTTCTGTCTGCTACCGCATGACAAGTCTGGAACCAACTGGGCCCTGAACAGCTTCTACTGTTTATTATCTATCCTGTTGTCCTACCTATATGTACATATCTTCTTCAATTACCTCGTAAAACCTGCACATCGACTCAGTACTGGTACCCTGTGTATATAGCCAAGTTATCGTTACTCATTGTGTATTTATTCCTTGTGTTACTATTTTTCTTTTATTTCTCTTTTATCTCCGCATTGTTGGGTAAGTAAGCATTTCACTGTTAGTCTACACCTGTTGCTTACAATGCATGTGACAAATCCAATTTAATTCAATTTGTTTAGCCAACCTGACAGCAGCTAGCTAGCATTTCTTGGGGTTGGCTACAGCTGGCCAGCCTATCTATCTAGCTGATGTTTCTCTGTCAAATCACAGTTATGCCAAGATAGCAAGAAGTACCCGTGTCTGTTTCATGAAACACTTGTTTTACAACACCTTGCCATGAAAGTAGCTTGCAATTTTACGTTTTATCACATCATGTAAATACATGTTACCGTGGAAACGATAACAACAACTGCGGGTTGAATGCCAGGTCTTCAGTCAGCTCAGCTGTCAACACAATATTATACATATAACTGGCTAGTTTTGTCTCATCTCCTCTCTCCTTATGTCCGCTGTTAGATCTTACCCGGCTGAACTAATATCCCTGCAGGTTTAGGCTACATGTGGACATTGCACAAACATGGCCAGCTGTAGAGTAGATTAACAGTGTGCTTTATATTACACTTGTCTTTCATATTTTGTTATCATTCACAGCCGAGACAGATACTGTACCTATCTGCATTTTGTATGATGGTACATGTTAGTCTTCATCCCTTCGTATGGTGTCCCATATGGGACAGTGACATGTTTGAAGAATACACATTTCAAGAATACACAGCAACCATTCAATTCAATAATAACAAAAGACAATGTAAGTAATAGATGTGTCTTTTATCATTTTAATGCCGGGAGTGAAGTAGAGAGAGCATACTTAAATTCACACAGGACACCGGATAAGACAGGATAAGTACTCCAGATATAACAGACTAATCCAGTTATGACATCCGTATCAACCTGTCTTTTAGTCAGAGGGCTCCATGACAAACCATCTCTTCTGTTCCCCATCTATAGAAAAACAAGGTAGAGTTGATACACACAACACTGATACATTATCAATGGTTGTTAGGTGAATTCCAGGACAGACAAGTGATAGTATTTTCACCTATGACCAGATCAAATGTGACCAACCTGAAGTGGGACTGGTGCCTGGCCATGTATTGCCTCAGCCTTCTGGTAGGGGTGTTCCCACGACACTGTTGAACAACAAATCCACTAGGTTTTCTAAGTAGCCTGGGAATATAATAAAATATAATCGTGAGGAAAAACAGCGAGAAAAATAACTTTTTTCTAGATTGGAAGTAGTTGTACTAATAGAGTGACTGTGTAGGTACAGAATAGATTCAGGCCAGTAATGCTGATGGCATTGCAACCAGATGTGTAACATTATGTTTCTGAATGCTTGCTGACACATATTTGTAGCATGTAAGTTAAATAGACTGGTACTCAGGCTAGAAAAGTAACAGCCTGCATTTGTTTTTGCCCTATAAAATACACAATAGACTTTTATAAGAACAGTCATGTTGTTTAAACAGTAGTAGCAGACAAAACCGGTGAATGATAGCTAGCTAGTTCTAACCTAGCCCTTGATCATGACTCTCAGTTCCAATACAGCAGAGGCAGAATGCCCCCAGGGCCTGAGATATCGAGAGCAAATGCTAACCCAAACAACATTAATGTTTTTATAAAAGTAGCTAGCTACCTAACTTGCAAATCTGGATAATGTTATCAATATCTTTGTCCGAGTTGAAATGAATTGGCTAGCCAGCAAACGTTAGCTAGCAAGGATCTTCTTAGCTAGCCAGTTTCAAGTTGAAACAATATTCTTTAGCAAGCTGGCTAATGTTACATCCTATCAAACATTATTGTCAGTTGCAACGCTAGCTATGCAAATCTTCCTCTCTATGATATTAGATATATCACGTTACACATTAGGGAGAGGCTTTGTATTAAGCTGGGAGGGGTGCATCACTTGAGTGGGTTGAGTCACTAACGTGATCTTCCTGTCTGGGTTTGGCGCCCCCCCTTGGGTTGTGCCGTGGCGGAGATCTTTGTGGGCTATACTCGGCCTTGTCTCAGGATGGTAAGTTGGTGGTTGAAGATATCCCTCTAGTGGTGTGGGGGCTGTGTTTTGGCAAAGTGGGTGGGGTTATATCCTGCCTGTTTGGCCCTGTCCGGGGGTATCATCGGATGGGGCCACAGTGTCTTCTGACCCCTCCTGTCTCAGCTTCCAGTATTTATGCTGCAGAAGTTTGTGTCTGGGGGCTAGGATCAGTCTGTTATATCTGGAGTACTTATCCTGTCTTATCCGGTGTCCTGTGTGAATTTAAGTATGCTCTCTCTACTTCTCTCTTTCTTTCTTTCTTTCTCTCTCTCGGATGACCAAAATAGAGAATAAAAGCCTCTCTATGGCCAAGGCGTGACAGTAGCGGCGGGCCCCGGACAGCGGGAGACTCTGGCAGCTACGGACAGGCGGGAGACTCTGGCAGCTCCGGACAGGCGGGAGACTCTGGCAGCTCCGGACAGGCGGGAGACTCTGGCAGCTCCGAACAGGAGAGAGACTCTGGCAGCTCCGGACAGGAGGGAGACTCTGGCAGCTCCGGACAGGAGGGAGACTCTGGCAGCTCCGGACAGGAGGGAGACTCTGGCAGCTCCGGACAGGAGGGAGACACTGGCAGCTCCGGACAGGAGGGAGACTCTGGCAGCTCCAGACAGGCGGGAGACTGGCAGCTCCGGACAGGAGAGAGACTCTGGCAGCTCCGGACAGGAGAGAGACTCTGGCAGCTCCGGACAGGAGGGAGACTCTGGCAGCTCCGGACAGGAGGGAGACTCTGGCAGCTCCGGACAGAAGGGAGACTCTGGCAGCTCCGGACAGGTGGCAGGTACAGGACTCACCAGGCTGGGGAGACACACAGGAGACCTGGATCTGGGAGCAGGCACAGGACTCACCAGGTTGGGGAGACATCCAGGAGGCCTCTTCCGGCCGAGGCACCAGATAAACTGGGCCATGGATGCGCACTGGCAGTCTCAAGTGCGAAGCTGGCCCCACCCGTTCTGGCTGGATGCCAGCTTCCACCAATGCGGGACGCTGGCACCGAGCACACCGGCCTATGAATGCTCGGCCGAGACACAGTGCGCATCACCCCATAGCACGGGGCCTGACCAATCCCATGCTCGCCGCACTTCTTCCAATTATTGATAAACATGCACCTGTTAATAAACTGACTGTTAGAACTGTTAATACTCATCGGATTGATGAGGAATTTAAAAACTGTATGGTTGAAAGAGATGGGGTAGTGTCTAATAAGTCTGGCTGCACATCTGACTGGCTGACTTACTGCAAATTAAGAAAGTATGTGACGAAATCAACAATTATATATGTATTATGAAGCCAATATTTATGATATAAAGAATGATGGGGGAAAAACTTTGGAGTATATTAAAGTAAAATTCATTTTCAGGGCTCTCTCCTTATTCAATTTCCAACTGAAATACAGAGCCCATGGGACACAATTTCGACACAGCCATAGCCATAACAAATGAGCAATGATGTCATTCACATAATAATTGTTTTTATTATTGATAATGCTGCCACACAACTCTGCACAAGTTCATAACAAATGTGTTTAAGAATGTTGGTTCTGTTAAAACAGAGGGAGACGTACAACCAGGTGAGTTCCTAGCTACACAAGCTAAACCTTAGATACGGCTTCATTCACCCAGCCCAACTCATCTTGACCTTCCAGGACACAACACACCCGTTTTCCACTGCCAAGGAAGCTCAACACTTCTTCGAGAAGAACATCAAATCCAACACACAAGGGGACAAGCAAACACTTGAAACCCCATGACTGGCTCATTATTCAGGTATACTACCCATGCACAATCATGCAGCCTAGCCAATTTCTTTAATGCTGCACCCAGCATAAGACAATGACGAGGATACCCCTCATCTGTGGGTACAAGGAACAAGGAAAGGGAAGGAGGAAGGATTTATAGACAGGGACATCTGGATGGGGAGCGGGTAGGTTTCCCAGTGGGTTCTGCTTTTTATTTTACATCTACAGGCTTATCAACACTAGATAACAATTACATTTTAGAAAAGCAATGGCAACACTAGCTATTCTCTCAGGGAATTTGAAAGCCCTTAATATCCCTATCAAGTGTTCCAGCTGTCTTGATATTGTAGCAAGAAACCATGTTGATATAGCAATGCTCCAAGAAACACACCTGCTCCAAAAGGGCAATTTGTATCAACTGGCTGCTTTTTCATCAGCCCCAAACAAACTAAAGTGGTAATCATAATGATACATAAGAAACTCAAAATCACCATCCTTGGTAAAGGTGAAGACCAAGAAGGTAGAATCACTTTCCTTAAATGTATCCATATTGGAAAGAAAATGTCCTTTGTTAATGTGTATGCTCCAAATTCATATGATCTTGGGTTTTTTGATTCTCTGAACAGAATATTGTTAGAATGAACTGAATTTCAACTGGTTATTAGGACAGACATGAATGCCATTCTGGACATCTAATAAGACCAACTACAATCCACAGGCAACCAAGATTCTCCAACATACAGTATACTATCTGATTACAACCTCATTGATAGCAAAACATTTGATTTGAATTGCTTTTTATTTGAAGAGAACACTTTTTATTCAAACAGACACAAAACATTCTCATACTATTATCTACTGCTCTATTTTCTTTAATCAAGAAATAGGCTCATATTTCGAATTTCTATCTGATTATTATACTTATTACTGCCAGATACAAACGCCAGAATCTCCTAAAAGAGCTACATGATGGCAGTTTAATATTTCCTTACTACAAAATCCTACTTTCTGTGAACATTTTGAAACTGAATTTAATTCATTTATAATGATTAACAAGAATTCAGTAGATGATCCTCAGATTTTATGGGACGCCATTAAAGGTTTTATTAAAAACAATGCAACTGCATTTGCATCTGGGCTGAATAAATCACAATTAAAGAAGGTATCAGAAGTAGAAAAGTTGTTAACGATGTTAAAGCATTCTCAACCAACACTTTTTTCAGACCAGATAGTGAATACTCTTGGAAGTCCAGACAGAACTAAATCTATTGATAACACAAGGAGCAGAATTTGCCATCCATTGAGTTAGACTCAAGCATTAATTCCATTGTAATTTACCCAGTCGTCTGTCTACTGGCTAACAAGCTTTGCAGTTATGATCAGTTATTGAAACTTCTGAATCTGCATTAGGTGAGTTACTATCAGAACCTAAATGAATCAACTAAAGATTATCCTGTTTATATAAAGAACTGTACACCTCTGATTGTAAATCCACACTAAGCCAGACAAGTCCTTTTTAAACTATATAACAAGTCCTCTTCTCTCAAATGAGGAAGCTGGCTTGCTGGTGATCCCATCTCACCTCCCCTATTTTTATTTTCTATGTGGCACCCTGGCCCAGGCAATTTGACAATTGAAAGAAATTACACCAATATCTCTCAATTCTACGGATCACGTATTATCATTCATTATATGTCGATTATATCTTACTTTATCTAGACAACGTATCTCAATCCCTCCCAAAAGCTTTGAAGATCATAGACAAATTCAGCTCCATCAAGTTATAAAATAAATCTAACCAAATCTGTCCTACTGTCTCTCAAGACCCCGATAGAGGACTCCATCTCTACTTATGGAATCCCAATCCTTTCCCATTAAATATCTGGGAATAGATATATTTACTTCCAAAGATAAAACCAGGAAGTTTTATCTAGATTATAATCAATCAACAGGATTCTAAAATCAATTCAATCTGACCTCAGTAGATGGACTAATATCCCAGTAGCTTTAACCGGCAGAATATCTATTGTCAAAATGAATATATTCCACAACTTAATTTCTGTTGTTCATTGCTTCGGTTGTCTCCCCCTTCTGGCTATTGGGATAAAGTCCATAGTGCGTTTTCTAAATAGATATGGAAAGGTAATCGTGCCCGTATAAAATAAACAAATTTGCAAATCGGGAAAGATGTAGGACTATCCGTACCAAATGTTTAATTGTATTTCCAGGCACTAGCATTTCGTCCCAACCTGAATTGGTTTCAACATGATTCTTCCACCCCCTTAATGAGTATAGAGAGGAATGTGGTGTCTCCTATTGCCCTGGAAGAGTTGGTCTTCACTGATATATCCCTTAAACAATGTAAACTACACTTTGGTCCTATTATTGCTCACATAATTTTTATTTTGTGCAAAATTGAAAAACAATGTAACAGGGAATCAGAATGGCACGCTCATACTCCAATATTTCCCAACAACACCTTGCGATCTGGAGGGCAGCTTTTTGCATCTCCCAATGGTCCAAATTTGGAATCGATACCCATTCCAAGATTTCAAAGACATACACTTTACCAGGCAAATCCGTTTCTCAATATTTACAACTTAGGTCAGCTATGCTGGCCTATGTATCTCTTGAGAAACCCAACTACCGAACCATCCAATTATGGGATTTATAAATAAATTATCTGGGCTTCCGAAAGGACCGATCTCTATAATATGTAATCAACTTTTGGAATGCTCATCTTCTGAGAAAGCCATTAAAAAAGTTTGGTCCACAGATCTAATTGAATCTGAACAACACTTTAACTGGAACAGATTATAAAAAAATATGACCTTGGCATTCCGTAATCTTAACCGTCCATTTATACATTTAAAATTTGTTCACGGACTGTATTTAACACAACAAATGGTCCCCAACTCCCAACTTTTCACTGTACTCCCTGAATCAGGTAGACACATTCCTCTAGGGGTATTCTGAATAGTTCTTCTGTTGATGGGAGAATAGTTCAAGAATAGTTCAAATGTTGATGGATGGCCCACTTGTTGTAAACATTGGCCCAGAGTAAGTGATTAAAACACACAAGTAATTGCCAATATTTGAGCAGAATTCATGTAAATTTTGAATAGAGAGGGTAAATCCTTCACTTGTGTTTTGGTTGAAATTATAATAGCCTTGGCTGAGTTCACATCTCTCTCTGCACCCCCTACACCAGTGGTTCCCAACCAGGGGTACTAGGACACCTTGGGGTACTTGGCCTACCCACAGCAGGTACTTGAGAATACTCAAGAGACCATAGGTTTACTGGTAAAATGCACATGAGGGGGTATTTCAGGGGTACTCTGGGCAGACAAAAATTAAGTTGGTGGCAATGTTCCATCTATTTTTTTTCGGCACTGAGAAAATGCCTGCTGAGCACAAACTTGAACATTGTGCAAATTCGGTGCATCTTCCAGCGCGCGTTTACTGGGAACACTGAGGCTGTACCCACTTTAAGTTACAGTTGTAAAAGTATCCAAGTAGGCTACTGTGGCTATTTGATCATAATGTAGGCCTATCAGAGTGGCCTACCATCAAAAACAATGGAGAAAATGCATCCCATAACATTATAAGATGGAAATAGCTGTTTTATGATTTAATATGTGTTCAATCTAGGCCTACATTCCATGAGACTTTTGAAAAAAGATGCAGGGCTTGACATGAACCTGTTTATCCACTTGTCCTTCAGACAAGGAGGTGACTGAAAATGTTGTGTTTGATGCAAAATGCATTATTATTCCCATGCCATTATTACAAAGAATCAGACAAACTATGCTACCCTCTGCCTATTGACTACTTAGCTTATTCAAGCTTGTCTCAAAATATAACACTGCCCCTTTAACACAACAAAAGCTCTTCATCTGACTATCTTTTCAAAGATGTCTAGAAATGTACACATTTAGGGCTCTTGTAGGAACAATCACTCCCCTATTGCGGACTACAAACAATCTATAACTGGGCTAATAACTCACTAATAAGCAAAGGATTTTTTTTTTTTAAAGTGCACAAGTGGCTACATGCAGCTCTCACTTTGACCTCAAAAGAAGTTAACCTACTCACGACCGCTCATGCTGTAAACCAGTGGCTCCCAAACTTTTTATAGTCCCGTACCCCTTCAAACATTCAACCTCCAGCTGCGTACCCCCTCTAGCACCAGGGTCAGCGTACTCTCAAATGTTGTTTTTGTCATCATTATAAGCCTGCCACACACACAATATACGATACATTTATTAAACATAAGTACATAAGAGTTTTTGTCACAACCAGGCTCATGGGAAGTGACAAAGAGCTCTTATAGGACCAGGGCACAAATAATAATATAATAATAATCAATCATTTTC
The DNA here is from genome assembly GCF_013265735.2 of Oncorhynchus mykiss. NCBI lineage: Eukaryota > Metazoa > Chordata > Actinopteri > Salmoniformes > Salmonidae > Oncorhynchus > Oncorhynchus mykiss. The sequence continues at coordinate 72,190,428 of NC_048566.1, read as the reverse complement.
CTCTTTATTTAGCCATCTTACATATAAAACCTTATTTGTTCATCAAAAATTGGAAATACCTCACCAAAGGTTAATGAGAAGGGTATGCTTGAAAGGCTGCACATAACTCTGCAATGTTGGGTTGTATTGGAGAGAGTCTCAGTCTTAAATAATTTTACACACACAGTCTGTGCCTGTATTTAGTTTTCATGCTATTGAGGGCCGAGAAACCACTCTCACATAGGTACGTGGTTGCATAGGTCATCAGTGTCTTAACAGCGCGATTTGCCAAGGCAAGAAACTGTGAGCACAGCCCTATCCAGAAATCTGGCAGTGGCTTGTGATTAAATTCAATTTTCACAGAACCGCTTGTTGCAATTTCGATGAGGCTCTCGTTCAGATTTTTCAATTTTTTTTATTCAGATATCGGTAAGTGGACTAGACGCAGGGCATGAAAGGGATAACAAATCCAGTTGTTTGTGTCGTCCGTTTCTGGGAAGGAGAGGCGGACCAAAACGCAGCGTGGTTATAGTTCATGGTTCTTTATAAGAAAACTCAAACATGAATAAACTACAAAACAATAAACGTGAAAACCGTAACAGTCTTAACTGGTGCATAAAACACAAAGACAGGAAACAATCACCCACAAAATTCCCAAAGAATACGGCTGCCTAAATATGGTTCCCAATCAGAGACAACAATAAACACCTGCCTCTGATTGAGAACCAATCTAGGCAACCATAGACTTACCTAGACAACTAAACTGAACACAACCCCATTAATCTACAAAAACCCCTAGACAAGTAAAACACATGAATCACCCATATCACACCCTGGCCTAACCAAAATAATAAAGAAAACAAAGATAACTAAGGCCAGGGCGTGACAGTTTCAGGAAAGTACCTGCGTAATTGCGCACCCAGCTCACTCAGGTGCTTCGGTATATAACATTTGACATTGTCCGTAAGCTTGACTTCATTTGCGCACAATTTTTTTTACAATGATGGAAAGACCTGTGTGTTGTCCTTGTTAATGCAGACAGAAAAGAGCTCCAACTTCTTAATCATAACCTAAATTTTGTCCCGCACATTGAATATAGTTGCGGAGAGTCCCTGTAATCCTAATTCAGATCATTCAGGCGAGAAAAAACATCACCCAGATAGGCCAGTCGTGTGAGAAACTCATCATCATGCAAGCGGTCAGACAAGTGAAAATTAGGGTCAGTAAAGGAAACTTTGAGCTCGTCTCTCAATTAAAAAAAAATGTGTCAATACTTTGCCTCTTGATAACCAGCGCACTTCTGTATGTTGCAAAAGCGTTACATGGTTGTTGCCCATATCATTGCATAATGCAGAAAATACTCAAGAGTTCAGGGGCCTTGCTTTAACAAAGTTAACAATTTTCACTGTAATGTCCAAAACGTCTTTCAAGCTGTCAGGCATTCCCTTGGCAGCAAGAGCCTCTTGGTGGATGCTGCAGTGTCCCCAAGTGACGTCGGGAGCAACTGCTTGCACACACGTTACCACTTCACTATGTCTCCCTGTCATTGCTTTTGCGCCATCAGTACAGATACCAACATATCTTGACTACCAAAGTCCATTTGATGTCACAAAGTTGTCCAGTACTTTAAAAATATCCTCTCATGTTGTCCTGGTTTCCAGTGGCTTGCAGAAGAGGATGTCTTCCTTAATTGACCCCCCATAAACGTAACAGACATATACCGGGAGCTGAGCCAGGCCCACCACGTCTGCTGACTCATCCAGCTATAACGCATATAATTCACTGGCTTGTATGTGAAGCAGTAATTGTTGCAAAACATCTCCTGCCATGTCACTGATGCATCATGAAACAGTGTTGTTTGATGAAGGCATTGTTTGTATTGTTTTTTTGTCCTTTTCCCCCAGCATTGTCCCAGCCATATCCGCGCAACAGGAAGAATTAAGTCCTCTACAATAGTATGGGGCTTGCCTGTCAAATCAAATCAAATGTATTCATATAGCCCTTCTTACATCAGCTGATATATCAAAGTGCTGTACAGAAACCCAGCATGAAACCCCAAACAGCAAGCAATGCAGGTGTAGAAGCACGTGGCTAGGAAAAACTCCCTAGAAAGTCCAAAACGTAGGAAGAAACATAGCGAGGAACCAGGCTATGAGTGGTGGCCAGTCCTCTTCTGGCTGTGCCGGGTGGAGATTATAACAGAACATGGCCAAGATGTTCTAATCAGCTGGGCTAGACAATCTGGACCATCTCTTTCTAAAATGATCCTTCTCCATTGTTGCAACCCCTATTACCAGTCTGTTCAACCTCTAATTTCATTTCGTCCGAGATCCATGAAGATTGGAAAGCTGCCGCGGTATTCCCCCTTTCAAAGGGGGTGACACTCTAGACCCAAACTGTTACAGACCTATATCCATCCTGCCCTGCCTTTCTAAAGTCTGTGAAAGCCAAGTTAATAAACAGATCACTGGCCATTTAGAATCCCACCATACCTTCTCCGCTGTGCAATCCGGTTTCTGAGCTAGTCACGGGTGCACCTCAGCCACGCTCAAGGTACTAAACGATATCATAACCGCAATCGATAAAAGACTACTGTGCAGCCATCTCATTCGATCTGGCCAAGGCTTTTGTCTCTGTCAATCAACGTATTCTTATTGGCAGACTCAATAGTCTTGGTTTCTCAAATGACTGCCTCGCCTGGTTCATCAACTACTTCGCAGATAGAGTTCAGTGTGTCAAATCGGAGAGCCTGTTGTCCGGGTCTCTGGCAGTCTCTATGGGGGTACCACAGGGTTCAATTCTCGGGTCAACTCTTTTCTCTGTATATATCAAAGATGTCTCTCTTGCTGTGGGTGATACCCTGATCTACCTCTACGCAGACGACACCATTCTGTATACATCTGGCCCTTCTTTGGACACTGTGTTAACTAACCTCCAAACAAGTTTCAATGCCATACAACACTCCTTCCATGGCCTCCAACTACTCTTAACTTCTTTGGGATAGTGGGCAGCATTTTCACTTTTGGATGAATAGCATGCCCAGAGTAAACTGCCTCCTACTCAGTCCCGGATGCTACTATATGCATATTATTGTTAGTATTGGATAGACAACACTCTGAAGTTTCTAAAACTGTTTGAATGATGTCTGTGAGTATAACAGAACTCATATGGCAGGCAAAAACCTGAGAAAAAAATCAAACAGGAAGTGAAAATTCTGAAGTTTGTAGTTTTTGAACTCAGCCCCTATCGAATAGTGGGATATGGGTTATTTTGCACTTCCTAAGGCTTCCACTAGGTGTCAACCGTCTTTAGAACGTTGGTTCAGGCTTCTACAGTGAAGGGGGGCCAGATGAGAGCTGTTTGACTAAAGGGTCTGGCAGCAGCCTCGTTCTCAGCCATGCGCATTTCACATGAGAGGTAGCTCTCGTTCCATTACTTTTCTACAGACATTGGAATTCTCCGGTTGGTACATTATTGAACATTTATGATAAAATCCTAAAGATTGATTCTATACTTAGTTTGACAAGCTTCTTCGACCTGTAATATAACATGAACTTTTCGTCCGACTGGACCTGAACGCGCTTTTGGATTTGTTTACCAAACGCCCTAACAAAATAAGATATTTTGACATAAATGATGGACATTATCGAACAAAACAAACATTTATTGTGGAACTGTGATTCCTGGGAGTGCATTCTGATGAAGATCATCAAAGGTAAGTGAATATTTATAATGCTATTTTTGACTAATGTTGACTGCGCAACATGGCGGACATTTCGTTTGGCTGGTTTGGGTTCTGAGCGCAGTACTCAGATTATGCTCTATCAATAAAGTTTTTTAAAAATCTGACACAGCGGTTGCATTAAGGAGAAGTGTATCTAAAGTTCCATGCATAACACTTGAATTTTCATCAACATTTATAATGAGTATTTCTGTGAATTCATGTGGCTCTCTGCACAATCACCGCATGTTTTAGAACTACTGAACGCGCCAATGTAAAATTAAATTTTTTGATATAAATATGAACTTTATCGAACAAAACATACATGTATTGTGTAACATGAAGTCCTATGAGTGTCATCTGATGGAGATCATCAAAGGTTAGTGATTAATTTTTATCTCTATTTGTGCATTTTGTGACTCCTCTCTTTTGCTGGAAAAATGGCTGGGTTTTTCTGTGGCTTGGTGGTGACCTAACATCATTGTTTGTGGAGCTTTCGCTGTAAAGCATTTTTTAAATCAGACACTGTGGCTGGATTGAAGAGAATTGTATCTTTAAAATGGTGTAAAATACTTGCATGTTTGAGAAATTTGATTTATGAGATTTCTGTTGACTTGTATTTGGCGCCCTGCAATTTCATTGGCTGTTTGCGAGGGGTTCCGCTAGCGGTCCCAGACAGGTTAAACATCAGCTATCTGAGCAGCTAACCTATCACTGCAGCTGTACATAGTCCATCTGTAAATAGACCACCCAATCTACTTACCCTCATCCCCATATTGTTTTTATTTACTTTTCTGTTCTTTTGCACACCAATATCACTACTTACACACCATCATCTGCTCCTTATAATCTGCTCATCTATCACTCCAGTGTTAATCTGCTAACTTGTAATTACTTTACTACTATGGCCTATTTATTGCCGTACCTCCTCATGCCATTTGCATACACTGTTAATAGAGTTTCTTTTTTTTATTGTGTTATTGACTGCACGCTTGTTTATTCCATATAACTCTGCTGTTGTTTCTGTCGCACTGCTTTGCTTTATCTTGGCCAGGTCGCAGTTGTAAATGAGAACTTGTTCTCAACTAGCTTACCTGGTTAAATAAAGGTGTGTCACACCCTGACCTTAGATACAGTATCTCTGTATTCTATATATTTTGGTTAGATCAGGGTGTGACTAGGGTGGCTCCTAAGTTTTTGTATGTCTAAGGTTTTTTGTATGTCTAGGGTTTTTGTATATCAAGGGGTTTTGTATGTCTATGTTGGCCTGATATGGTTCCCAATCAGAGACAGCTGTTTATCGTTGTCTCTGATTGAGGATCATATTTAAGCAGGCCTTTTTCCCACTTTCTGGTGTGGGATCTTGTCTATGTGTAGTTGCCTATCAGCACTATATTGTATAGCTTCACCTTACATTTGTTATTTTGTTAGTTTGTTCGGTGTTCATTCTTTTAAGAAAGGGAATGTACACATACCACGCTGCGCCTTGGTCTCCTTCATACAACAAATGTGACAAGGTGAAATAAAAAATAAATAAAAAATGTTCATAAATGACCAGCATGGTCAAATAATAATAATCACAGTAGTTGTGCAACAGGTCAGCACCTCGGGAATAAATGTCATTTGACTTTTCATAGCTGATCATTGAGTGTATCTCTACCGCTCCTGCTGTCTGTAGGGAGTTGAAAACAGCAGGTCTGGGACAGGTAGCACGTCCGGTGAACAGGTCAGGGTTCCAAAACCGCAGGCAGAACAGTTGAAACTGGAGCAGCAGCACGGCCAGGTGGACTGGGGACAGCAAGGAGTCATCATGCCAGGTAGTCCTGAGGCATGGTCCTAGGGCTCAGGTCCTCCGAGAGAGAGAAAGAAAGAAAGAGTGAAAGAGAATTAGAGAGAGCATACTTAAATTTACACAGGACACCAGATAAGACAGGAGAAATACTCCAGATATAACAGACTGACCCTAGCCCCCCGACACATAAACTACTGCAGCATAAATACTTGAGGCTGAGACAGGAGGGGTCGGGAGACACTGTGGCCCCATCCAACAATACCCCTGGACAGGGCCAAACAGGCAGGATATAACCCCACCTTGCCAAAGCACAGCCCCCACACCACTAGAGGGATATCTTCAACCACCAACTTACCATCCTGAGACAAGGCCGAGTATAGCCCACAAAGATCTCCACCACTCAGTAGCTCACCATAAGATGCTTCTAGCCCCTTCTTATTAATGGTATCTGTTGCTTTTATACATGTCTTACTACTCAAAAGTCGTCTTTATTTTTGCTCAATTTTTTTCCGAATTGTCATGTTTCGTTTCTAAATGTCTGCGCAAGAGTGAAGGTTTCTCGCGAGACAGTAACAGTTAATATGATTGGATGTTAATTATTTGACTAGGCTACCTGTATTTGACATTGTGTTGTTATTTCTCTGAACACTAGATGGTTTAATTTTATTTTTGGCAGTGAAACAAGGCTACTCAGGCGAGAGAAAAAACTCACCCAAATGCATAGCCCCTTTGGAAAATAGAAATGTACTGTTTGAAAATGTGAAGTATAAAAAAAAATATATATATATATATATATACAGTGCCTTGCGAAAGTATTCGGCCCCCTTGAACTTTGCGACCTTTTGCCACATTTCAGGCTTCAAACATAAAGATATAAAACTGTATTTTTGTGAAGAATCAACAACAAGTGGGACACAATCATGAAGTGGAACGACATTTATTGGATATTTCAAACTTTTTTAACAAATCAAAAACTGAAAAATTGGGCGTGCAAAATTATTCAGCCCCTTTACTTTCAGTGCAGCAAACTCTCTCCAGAAGTTCAGTGAGGATCTCTGAATTATTCAATGTTGACCTAAATGACTAATGATGATAAATACAATCCACCTGTGTGTAATCAAGTCTCCGTATAAATGCACCTGCACTGTGATAGTCTCAGAGGTCCGTTAAAAGCGCAGAGAGCATCATGAAGAACAAGGAACACACCAGGCAGGTCCGAGATACTGTTGTGAAGAAGTTTAAAGCCGGATTTGGATACAAAAAGATTTCACAAGCTTTAAACATCCCAAGGAGCACTGTGCAAGCGATAATATTGAAATGGAAGGAGTATCAGACCACTGCAAATCTACCAAGACCTGGCCGTCCCTCTAAACTTTCAGCTCATACAAGGAGAAGACTGATCAGAGATGCAGCCAAGAGGCCCATGATCACTCTGGATGAACTGCAGAGATCTACAGCTGAGGTGGGAGACTCTGTCCATAGGACAACAATCAGTCGTATATTGCACAAATCTGGCCTTTATGGAAGAGTGGCAAGAAGAAAGCCATTTCTTAAAGATATCCATAAAAAGTGTTGTTTAAAATTTGCCACAAGCCACCTGGGAGACACACCAAACATGTGGAAGAAGGTGCTCTGGTCAGATGAAACCAAAATTGAACTTTTTGGCAACAATGCAAAACGTTATGTTTGGCGTAAAAGCAACACAGCTCATCACCCTGAACACACCATCCCCACTGTCAAACATGGTGGTGGCAGCATCATGGTTTGGGCCTGCTTTTCTTCAGCAGGGACAGGGAAGATGGTTAAAATTGATGGGAAGATGGATGGAGCCAAATACAGGACCATTCTGGAAGAAAACCTGATGGAGTCTGCAAAAGACCTGAGACTGGGACGGAGATTTGTCTTCCAACAAGACAATGATCCAAAACATAAAGCAAAATCTACAATGGAATGGTTCAAAAATAAACATATCCAGGTGTTAGAATGGCCAAGTCAAAGTCCAGACCTGAATCCAATCGAGAATCTGTGGAAAGAACTGAAAACTGCTGTTCACAAATGCTCTCCATCCAACCTCACTGAGCTCGAGCTGTTTTGCAAGGAGGAATGGGAAAAAGTTTCAGTCTCTCGATGTGCAAAACTGATAGAGACATACCCCAAGCGACTTACAGCTGTAATCGCAGCAAAAGGTGGCGCTACAAAGTATTAACTTAAGGGGGCTGAATAATTCTGCACGCCCAATTTTTCAGTTTTTGATTTGTTAAAAAAGTTGTCGTTCCACTTCATGATTGTGTCCCACTTGTTGTTGATTCTTCACAAAAAAATACAGTTTTATATCTTTATGTTTGAAGCCTGAAATGTGGCAAAAGGTCGCAAAGTTCAAGGGGGCCGAATACTTTCGCAAGGCACTGTATATATATATTTTTTTATTTGAACATTACATTTTTAATTTTATATTATGGTATCCCAACGGCATTGTGCGTACTACTCTGATGCGTTTTGCCTACAACAAAATATCTTGCAGAGATAGTGTCGCATACTAAGTCTTGCATACTGTAGTTCATTTTGTTTTATTGAAAGTGGCAAATATTCAGTTGATTCGATCCCAATTGCCACAGTAAAGGGAAACATTGATAGTGTTAATTAACAGGGAAAACTCTAGAAAGTTGAGTGACGTTCAGTCTCATGTTTCTCTCCGTGGGCTGACACTGTATTTCGGGGCTGCTGCGTTTGCAGTTGAGAGGGAACATTGGTTGGTGGTACAGTAACCAAAACATGTAGGAAATCACTGCTGTACACCATAACCTAATTTGAATTAATGGACACCCAACAGAATGTGATCTTCCGGAGTGCAGGCAATTATTAATCGCTGGCAGAAACACATTACCTTCATCTATCTACCTCAGTGATGTTGTTAATCATGCAGGAAAAGAGTGCAGGGAAGGAGGACTTCCATGTGTTTTAAATTACAGCATTGGTCTGGGTGTCTGAAATGAACATTTGCTTCAACATATTGCTGAACGAACTGTATACAGATAAAAATGTATACTGTTGCAAAATAATAACCAGCATCTTTCTACTTCACATGCCCCTGTTGAAGGCCCTGCTTTTCAGGACGTGACTTTTAGGATGTTAAGACAACTATCTCTTACAATGTGTGTATAAAATGTTTATTATGCACAATGTGCAGGTTTCATAACAATTTTGATGTTTATTTATTTATTTATCATTTCACCTTTATTTAACCAGGTAGGCCAGTTGAGACCAAGTTCTCATTTACCTGGCCAAGACAAAGCAAAGCAGTGTGACAAAAACAACAACACAGAGCTACACATAAACAAACGTACAGTCAATAACACAATAGAAACATCTATGTACAGTATGTGCAAATGTAGAAGAGTAGGGAGGTAAGGCAATAAATATGCCATGGATGTGAAATAATTACAATTTAGCATTAACACTGGAGTGATAGATGTGCAGATGATGATGTGCAAGTAGAGATACTAGGGTGAAAAAGAGCAAGAGGATAAGTAACAATATGGGGATGAGGTAGTTGGGAGTGCAATTTACAGATTGGCTGTGTACAGGTACAGTGATCTGTAAGCTGCTCTGACAGCTGATGCTAAAAGTTAGAGAGGGAGATATAAGACTCCAGCTTCAGTGATTTTTGCAATTCGTTCCAGTCATTGGCAGCAGAGAACTGGAAGGAAAGGCGGCAAAAGGAAGTGTTGGCTTTGGGGGTGACCAGTGAAATATACCTGCTGGAGCGCGTGCTACGGGTGGGTGTTGCTATGATGTCCAGTGAGCTGAGATAAGGTGGGTCTTTACCTAGCATAGACTTATAGATGACCTGGAGCCAGTGTGTTTGGCGACGAATATGTAGCGAGGACCAACCAACGAGAGCATACAGGTTGCAGTGGTGGGTATTACAGGGGGCATTGGTGACAAAACGGATGGCACTGTGATAGACTACATCCAGTTTGCTGAGAAGTGTTGGAGGCTATTTTGTAAAGGACATCGCCGAAGTCAAGGATCGGTAGGATAGTCAGTTTTACGAGGGTATGTTTGGCAGCATGAGTGAAGGAGGCTTTGTTTTGTGAAATATAAAGCCGATTCTAGATTTAATTTTGGATATGAGATACAGTCAAACCAGACACCTACCGTCCAGAATAGTGATGCTAGTCGGGCGGCAGGGTGCGGGCAGCAATCGGTTGAAGAGCATGCACTTAGTTTTACTTGCATTTAAAAGCAGTTGGAGGCCTCAGAAGGAGTGTTGTATGACATTGAAGCTCGTTTGGAGGTTTGTTAGCACAGTGTCCAAAGAAGGGCCAGATGTATACAGAATGGTGTAGTCGGCGTAGAGGTGGATCAGAGAATCACCAGCAGTAAGAGTGACATCATTGAGATATACAGAGAAAATAGTCGGCCCGAGAATTGAACCCTGTGGCACCACCCATAGAGACTGCCAGAGGTCCATACAACAGGCCCTCCGATTTAACACACTGAACTTTATCACAGTGAACCAGGCAAGGCAGTAATTTAAGAAGTCAAGGCTATTGAGTCTGCCTAAAAGAATGCGGTGATTGACAGAGTCAAAGCCTTGGCCAGGTCGATGAATATGACTGCACCGTACTGTCTTTTATCGATGGCGGTTATGATATTGTTTAGGACGTTGAGCGTGGCTGAGGTGCACCCATGACCAGCTCGGAAACCAGATTGCATAGTGGAGAAGGTACGGTGGGATTCGAAATGGTCGGTGATCTGTTTGTTAACTTGGCTTTTGAAGATATTAGAAAGGCAGGGCAGGATGGATATAGGTCTATAACAGTTTGGGTCTAGAGTGTCTCTCCCTTTGAAGAGGGGGATAACCACGGCAGTTTTCCAATCTTTGGGGATCTCAGACAATACGAAATAGAGGTTGAATAGGCTAGTAATAGGGAGGGTCCAGATTGTCTAGCCCAGCTGATTTGTAGGGATCCTGATTTTGCAGCACTTTCAGATCACCAGCTGTCTGGATTTGGGTGAAGGAGAAGCAGGGGGGGGGGGGGGGGCTTGGGAAAGTTGCTGCAGGGGGTGCTGAGATGTTGGCCTGGGTAGGGGTAGCCAGGTGGAAAGCATGGCCAGCCATAGAAAAACTTATCGATTATTGGAGATTTATCAGTGGTGACAATGTTTCCTATCCTCAGTGCAGTGGGCAGCTGGGAGGAGGTGCTCTTATTCTCCACGGACTTTACAGTGTCCCAAAACTTTTGGGAATTTGTGCTACAGGATGCAAATTTCTGTTTGAAAAAGCTAGCCTTAGCTTTCCTAACAGACTGAGTATATTGGTTCCTGACTTCCCTGAAAAGTTGCATACCGCGGGGCTATTCGATGCTAACGCAGAACGCCACAGGATGTTTTTGTGTTGGTCAAGGGCAGTCAAGTCTGGGGTGAACCAAGGGCTATATCTGTTCTTAGTTCTACATTTTTTGAATGGGCATGCTTATTTAAGATGGTTAGGAAAGCACTTTTAAAGCGCAACCAGGCATCCTTTACTGACGGGATGAGGTCAATAGCCTTCCAGGATACCTGAGCCAGGTCGATTAGAAAGGCCTGCTCACTGAAGTGATTTAGGGAGCGTTTGACAGTGATGAGGGGTGGTCGTTTGACCGCGGACCCATTACGCACGCAGGCAATGATTGCTGAGATCCTGGTTGAAGACAGCAGAGGTGTATTTAGAGGGCAAGTTGATCAGGATGATATCTAAGATGGTGCCCATGGTTACAGATTTAGGGTTGTACCTGGTAGGTTCATTGATAATTTGTGTGCGATTGAGGGCATCTAGCTTAGATTGTAGGATGGTGTCAAGCATATCCCAGTTTAGGTCAGCTAACAATACGAACTCTGAAGATAGATGGGGTACAATCAATTCACATATGGTGTCCAGGGCACAGCTGGGGGCTGAAGGTGGTCTATAACAAGCGGCAACGGTGAGAGACTTGTCTCTGGAAAGGTGGATTTTTTGGGGCACAAACCTGGTTAGTATGACAGAACTCTGCAGGCTATCTCTGCAGTAGATTGCAACTCTGCCCCATTTGGCAGTTCTATCTTGTCGGAAAATGTTATAGTTAGGGATGGAAATTTCAGGATTTCTGGTGGCCTTCCTAAGCCAGGATTCAGACACGGCTAGGATATCCGGTTTGGCGGAGTGTGCTAAAGCAGTGAATACAACAAACTTAGGGAGGAGGCTTCTAATGTTATCCTGTCTAGCTGCTCAGATAGCTTATGTTTAACATGCATGAAACCAAGGCTTTTACGGTTACAGAAGTCAACAAATGAGAGTGCCTGGAGAATGGGATTGGAGCTAGGGGCTGCAGGGCCTGGGTTAACCTCTACATCACAAGAGGAACCTAGTAGGAGTAGGATAAGAGTATGGCCAAAGCCTATAAGAACTGGTTGTCAAGTGCATTCAGAACAGAGAGTAAATGGAGCAGATTTCTGAACGAGAAAGAATATATTCAATGCATAATGTACAGACAAGGGTATGGTAGGATGTGAATACAGTGGAGGTTAACCTAGGCATTGAGTGACGATGAGAGAGGTTGTGTCTCTAGAGGCACCATTTTTAAACCAAGTGAGGTCATCACATGTGTGGGGGATGGAACAAAAAGGCTAGCTAAGGCTTATTGAGCAGGGCTGGATGCTCGACAGTAAAATAAGTCAATAATCACTAACCAAAACAGCAATAGACAAGGCATATTGACGCTAGGGAGAGGCATGTGTAGCCGAGTGATCATCGGGTCCAGTGAGTAGCTAGGTGAGCTGGAGACACGACAATTCAGACATCTAGTGGGCCGGGGCTAGCCAGGAGTAGCCACTTGGATAGCAGCTAGCTAGCTGCGACGATCCAGTGTAAAGGTTCAGAGCTTGCGGTAAGAATCCGGAGATGTGGTAGAGAAAAAGCAGTCCGATATGCTCTGGGTTGATATCACGTTGTGCACACTGGCAGGAATTGACCAGGCTGAGGCTGGCTGATGTCCAAGTTAACAGTTAACCGCTAGCAGTGGCTAACTGACTACTAGCTAGTAGCTAGTTAGCTGGATAGCTGCTGATGGGGGTTCTGGTTCTAAAGTGTAAATTATAGCAGGTCCGTACCACATTGGGTGAGGCGGGTTGCAGGAGAGTATGTTCAGTCCGTAGATGGAAATTGAGATAAAAAAAAATATATTAAAAAAATATACAAAATATGTACGAAGAAAAAGATATATACATGGGACGGGACAAACAGATGAGACAAGACAAACAAACGCCCGACTGCTACACCATATTGGAATCTATGTAATGTGTTATAGACCAGATGTAGTGTGTTATAGACAAGTATTTATATCGCCTTAACATACAGTAGGTTTATAGAACCACCAACAGTGATCTGGTATGTATTCTTCCTTTGAAGACTATTACCTGTCTTTCTCCATGTGAAATATGAGTTTTATGGCTCCCTGGTTGACAAAGAGATGCCCACTGCTTGGGGGCTTGGGTATAACACATAAGTTAGTGTCAGATAAGTGTCAGAGTGTCAGATAAGCCTGGTCTTTTTTACCCATAAAAAGCCAGCAGTTACGCCATGTATTGTTGGGAATCAAATTAAATTAAATTAAATGTTATTTGTCACATGCGCTGAATACAACCTTACTGTGAAATGCTTACTTACAAGCCCTTAAAACAAACAATGCAGTTCAAGAAAGAGTTAATAAAATATTTACTAAATAAAATCAAGTAAAAAAATTTAATCAATCAAAAAGGTACACAATACATTTACATAACAATAACGACGCAATATACAGTGGGTACCGGTACAGAGTCAATGTGCGAGGGCACAGGTTAGTCATGCTGAGCACTTGTTGGCTGCTTTTCCTTCACTCTGCGGTCCAACTCATCCCAAACCATCTCAATTGGAGATGCTGGTTAAATGTGCCTTGAATTCTAAATAAATGACAGACAGTGTTACCAGCAAAGTGTTACCACCCCCACACCTCCTCCTCCATGCTTCACGGTGGGAACCACACATGCGGAGATCCTCCGTTCACCTACTCTGCGTCTCACAAAGACATGGTGTTTGGAGCAAAAAAATCTCAAATTTGGACTCATCAGAGCAAAGGACAGATTTCCACCGGTCAGAGAGAGAGAGAGAGAGAGAGAGAGAGAGAGAGAGAGAGAGAGAGAGAGAGAGAGAGAGAGAGAGAGAGAGAGAGAGAGAGAGAGAGAGAGAGAGAGAGAGAGAGAGAGAGAGAGAGAGAGAGAGAGAGAGAGAGAGAGAGAGAGAGAGAGAGAGAGAGAGAGAGAGAGAGAGAGAGAGAGAGAGAGAGAGAGAGAGAGAGAGAGAGAGAGAGAGAGAGAGAGAGAGAGAGAGAGAGAGAGAGAGAGAGAGAGAGAGAGAGAGAGAGAGAGAGAGAGAGAGAGAGAGAGAGAGAGAGAGAGAAAAAAAAAATCTGTCATTCTACCCCTGAACAAGACAGTTAAACCACTGTTCCTATGCTGTCATTGTAAATAAGAATGTGTTCTTTACTGACTTGCCTAGTTAAATTAAACTTAACTTAAAATTATACATAACCTTTTTATTTTATTTTAGCTTCTGTACTTGAACTATTTCTACATCATTACAACACTGCATAAAGACATAATATGACATTTGAAATGTATTTTTTCTTTTGGAACTTTTGTGAGTGTGATTGTTACTGTTAATTTTTTATTGCTTATTTCACTTTTGGTTATTATCTATTTCACTTGCTTTGGCAATGTAAACATATGCCTCCCACACCAATAAAGCCCCTTAAATTGAAATTGAGAGAGAGTAAAAGAGAGACCGAGTTTGTAAGTAAATCCGAGCCACTCCATTTAGTATGATATGTTATGTCTGGTATGGTTAGATAAGACAGGTGGTTACTTAAGGCAAAATTAAAAAAGGGTGGTTGGTCAGGACGGGTGTGTAGGCATATAATGCAAACGTCTAACAACCCAAAGGTTGTGAGTTTGAATCTCATCAAGGACAACTTTAGCATTTTAGCAACTTTTCAACAACTTACTACTTTTTTTAGCTACTTTGCAACTACTTAGTATGTTAGCTAACCCTTCCCCTAACCCTTTTAGCTAACCCTTGCCTTACCCTAACTACCCTTTTAGCTAACACTTCCCTTAGCCCTAACCTTAACCCTTTAACCTAACTCCTAAATGTAACCCTAGCTAATGTTAGCGATCTAGCTAACGTTAGCCATTTAGCCAGAATTCGTAATATATCATACGTTTTTCAATTCGTAACATAACTTAATACGAATTGTAATTCGTAACATATCATAAAAAATGAGTGATGGACATCCACAAATTAATACATACCATACGACACGTAACATAGAATACTAACCAAAGTATCTCGGATTTACATACGGAATAATACTAAATGCTCTGAGACCATGTTGCAACCCAGAATTTGGTGCATGCTACACAGTGCCACTGTAGGGCTGTCAGTGGTTGGATGAGGCGCAGAGTCGGAACATAGGCTACACAAGTTGTGGTGGAGGGAGTGAGTGCATTGCTTAAATACTGTATAACAGGCTACATGACCAAAGGCCATGCCAAGTAAAGGTGGAGCAGCGACTGCGTGGCAAGATTCTTATCGATTGTTTTTAGAATCTACGCATTGTTATGCTTAACATTCGGGAACGAACGTCAAGATTCTGAAAAAAATGCTATTTGAGAGAGAACCTGGCGTCTCTCATTCTCGTATGCATATGAGAAAATCGTCGTGGAGTTCATGTGTCTTATTCGACGAAGTGGCAATGTTTAGAGCTTGCGGAGGGGCAGCCCTTTGGAGTCTGGCTTTATATTTACTGTAATAGTTAGTCAGATGTAAAGCATAGGTTGAACGAGAAAATAGACAGAGACCGTGCGTCAGACACGTGCTGAATGTAGCCTACACAGGGTCCGGTTACCCTCTGGATTTATTTTCTCGCTGTAATACAAAGTAGCAGCTCCAAAGGATGCAGGTGAAAAAACAGAGGGGCTCGGACAGGAGCACTGGAGAGGGTACCCGTAAAAAGTCATCATGCTTCTCAAACATCAAGATATTTTTGATATCGGAATGTGCCCTGATGTTGGCACAGGGCACTGTTGGAGCCTACCTGGTGAGTGAAACAGTTTGAGCGGTGTCATTACGTATGTGATGTCTCTCATGAGAACATCTGTCCAGACTCAGGTTTCATATGAATTCTAATACTTTGGGCCATTTTATCTTAGCTATAACTCCGCGCCAGTACTGAGCATGTAAGCAAAGTAGGCTATCTGTCATGAAACGGGCAACAGCTATGACATAATGAGTTACATTTTACCCGGTTTAAAGCAGGCTTGACATACACCGGTGTTTTAAATACGCAGTAGCCAGTGCCCATGCCAGGCTAGCCCACATGTGGACTCAATATTCAATTCCAAACAAATTTTCGTCTGGTTGAGGAGTTTAACCTTGTCCATATGTCCACAGCTAACATAGCCTATTTTCCCTCTGTCAAAACAAACCTGTTAATGATGGTTTGTTCTCCTAATGCCGCACCTAAATAATCCAAGTACCCAAAATAACACTGATTCCGTAGAGGACAACCATTTACAGGTGATTTGTTAGTTTATGCGGCAAATAGGCCATATAGCTGTAATATACATGTAATATGCTGCAATAACACAATATATTGGTGTAGCTGGATAAGTGAAATTATAGGCCCCTACCTGTATTATCAGAGTGCCAGGCTTGAAAGCAATACTATCTTGTTTAAGAAGAGCAGACAAGCCTATTCAACTATTTTATCTCAAGTTCACACCTGATGCTTCTGATATGCTATAGGCCTACTCTTTTGAACCGTTTAAATCGTTTTAGTCCTAATAGGTCCTCCTCACAGAAATATTTTCTATACTCCCTTCTCAAATTCAGTTGATGTTTTGGTGATGTTTATAGTAGGGCATTTTAAGTCACAAAGTGGTATGGTGGGCTAGTGCCACTTCCCAGGGAAATCAAAGATGTAAACTGAAATGCTTTGACCTTATTTGGAGTGGAACGTGTTATCTATTCTGTGCCACTGAACCAAAAGCCTCCTCCTGACCATGGGAACAGTGTAGCCTATGTGGATGAGGCATGTTGGTATCCAGTCAGAATTTCCCCTGTAAGGAGTGGACTTGGATTGTTGAGTCAAATGTACAATTAACAAGAATTCCCCACTTCCTGCCTTTGATATGAAGTTTAATGACCCCAAATTATTGAGAGGAATGTTTTCCAAAGTACTTGGTACTTGGTTTTTTCAATCTATTTTATTCTATTTTTATAACATGTTGTTATAACATGGTTAAAAAAAAAAAACATTTAGATGGACTAACTTTCTAACACTACTTGCTTGTGAACCAAGTAACATTATCATCAAATTGGGCCTACAACCAGTAGTCTCCAACCTTTTCTCTCTGACTTGGATGGAACATTGCACACATTTTTCTGTGATGTGTCTCTCTGCTATGTACAGACTCGCCGGTCACAGTGGAAGGAATGGGTCTATCAGAATTCCTCTGTGTGATAATTGGTCTAGTTATGTCTCATTGAATTGAATGTAGTTGAAACAGAAAGATGTCTCATCTGCAGCAGTGGCTGCAGGGGACTCTGATGGCTTTTATACATAGGCACTTATAGCTTAGCTTAGCTAGAATGTTTACACCTATAGTATAACTACCATTTAAAGCCCTGTCTCACTTTGACTATGTAAATATTTTCAACTACACTTTCCAGGAGGTTATTCTAAAGAAGGTTAAACCACATTTAACTAATACGGGTGGGTACACTTTATACTGGTGAGTAAAGATTAGCAAATTATGGATCTGAGAGGGAAGGGCATAACAGGCCTTCAGCCATGCTCTATCGCTGTCAGCACAGGTAGTCTCTTTCACATGGCACCTGCTCCATTTGCATATGCTGGAAACCAGGCACCAGCTACAGGGACAAGCTGATGACACTGTCATGACTTTATTTGAGGTCCTCCTGTGTCAGAGCTATTGTTGTATACATGATAGGGTGAAGCAACTTAAAGTGTGTGCTGGTAGCCAGGGAGCCAGCCTGGAAGTCATGGGTCATGGCCTATACTCTTGCTCTACATTAGCAGCTTACAATTGACTTTTTCCCAGGCAACATAGTCTCTGGGTAAACAGTCTGTGCACATACCTTCATAGACAATCACTCTCAACACTATGGGGTTGTGGTTGACTCTCAGCTTCCCTAGTTTCATTTTGAGAATGATCTGGAAATAGTGTGTAAACCTACCTTAAGTTTTTAGTTCTCTGAAATTCAACAGAACTCTGTGGTTTCAGCCCATGTTGAATGTTGTGGTGATGACTGACAGTGGTGAATTTGTTTGCTGATACGTGCTCCATCTACACATCGCAAAACAGGCTGAACTGTCTATGTACTTTATAATTTCCCCTGCATATATTCGATTTTCAAACCCAACATTAGTAGTTGATTATATTAATTCTACACTAAGTTTGAGACTTTAATGAGTTCAGGTTAAGCTATAGTTAAAGTTTGGTGTTACTACCTCGCCCTCTCCAATCTTGCAACTTGCCAAAACCTAATATTTTGGAATTAGACAGGGTTCTGTAAAGGCTTCTGGCAGACACTGAATTGCCCTTTTGAAAGGGCGTCTAGACAGCATAGGAACCTGAGACGCACTTCAACAGTTTTATTTAGCAAAGGGCTGTAGTTATGTCATAAACTGTGCTTACACAAGCCTCATCCGCTTGTTAAAAAAGGGTGTGGGGCTTGGATCCTCTCATTCTGGACAGGTGAGGTAATGTTGAGGCTAAATGGTCACATTGTCCATGAAAACACAGCCAGACAAGTTTGCATTGTAACCATGCTGCAATAAATACAACAAACCTTCCTGACTAACTGTGTTTACTTTTAAGTTCAAGATTCCAGGTGTATCTTAACTAGATTTCTGTAGCTAGAGTTACTCATCTGTCTGCAATGTATACAGTCTTTTTAGATAACATAGACCTAACTATAAATATATTTTTTCAATTATTGAGTCTAGAAATGCAGTATATTTTAGTAAAATGCTTTGATGGCAGTGCATATACAACACATGGAATTTGGGGGACGGGTGCTCTTCTAAACTCACTGCTGTCAGGCCCACTGGTGCCCGAGTCTAGTCTGGGCAAGAGATGACATGATATGGTCTGCTTGGCCTGGCTGCCATTCCTCTGCTGTGGTGTGGTGGTGAAGTGGAGGTTCGGGAGTCTGTGCTGGTGTCTGCTGATAGGCCTTGTACATAGGATGACTGACATCACTACATTGATTTATAACACTTAAAAATATATATATATATTTATTTAACTAGGCGAGTCAGTTAAGAACAAATTCGTATTTACAATGACGGCTTACCCCGGCCAAACCCTAACTTGGACGATGCTGGGCCAATTGTGCGCCACCCAATGGGACTCCCAATTACAGCCAGTTGTGATACAGCCTGGTATTGAACTAGGGTCTGTAGTGACGCCTCTAGCGCTAAGATGCAAAGCCTTAGACTGCTGCACCACTCAGAAGCCCAACCTGTGGTTGTGTTCAAATTTAATCAAAGTGTAGGTAGTTGAATTAGTATAGTTGTTTCTCAGTTACACCTGCCATTTAAAGTAATCACTCTGTAAAGTCACAGAGAGAAGACCATTTTTCCTACTGGCAATGGCATCCTTCTCTAAGTTAGCTGTTATTTTCCTGTCCCCACGGCTCCTAAGAGGAGCTTAATTTAGCATGTTAGCCTGTTGGACATCACTGTGGGAATGGAAGAGGACCATGCCCTTTCAAGGACATTTTGGGAAACATCCGAAAATAGTTTGATAATCGTTGTGAAAATATGACAGGTGGGATATGGCTCAGCAGTTGGTTCCCAGACATTGCAAACCCACATATTTTTTTATGAACTCTCTAGACAATACTCACCAATTTAATTTGATACATCTGAGGATCCACTCCTTTGAGAAGGGGCAGCCTATTGTACTTCCTGCAGAGCAAAGCCCCATTTCCACTAGCACTCTAATTCTCAAATTAGAGCCCATTCAGGGGAAACTGGGACCATCGCAGACCATTTTCACAACTAATGCCAGCTCGATTAGATTTCAGGTTGGTGACGCCGTTACTATGAAACCACCAGCTGATCACAGCTGGATGCTGACACCACCTTTAGCTAGCTCGTCTGGGCTTGTTGCTGTTACCTAGCACATGGACAAGCAGTACTGAGTCATACAGGCACAAATTACCACTATAGCTGGCTCCTTCATTCATTTTTGTACTGCACAATAAACTTTTATGAGAACAGTCAGCCCTCGAATGCTAGTTACCTAACGTTAGCTAGCAAATCAGAGTTGAAAAAGCTAGCTAGCTAGCTAACATTAGCTAGTAGGAATTTTAACTGGCCAGGTCGTGAAAGCTAGCTAGCTAGCTACATCATATCAAATCTGTCATCTGGTTTGCTTGGTTAGCTAGCTAGCTAAAGCCCAATGCCATAGCAAGCTAAACATTTTTGCTAACTACATGGCTCTGAGTCTGGCTGGCAGTGGCTGGAGTATGGGGTAATGTTAGTTACAGCATGGTGAGGGTGAATAGAAATTCTTCAACATCTGCACAGTCACGGCTACCTAGCAACATGACAACATTTTTAATTTCTGGAGGTAGTGGAAACCCAATTTGAGATTGCCCACAAAGGCCAGCCCAACCCAGGTTGACTTCAAATGGCCAATGGAAACAGAGCTTTTGGGTAATTTTCCAAATTCTTTATGGTAGACCGTTTGTGTGTATTCCATGCATTTCTGTTTCAGTCTGGCCTTGGTGTTCCTTTGCATCATTGTAGCCTGTACAGTGTTGATAAAAAGGTGTGGGTGGTTGGTCTTATGTTCTTTAAGAATCTTTCTTCCCTATTAGTTGTGGGTGTTCCGTATCACCATCTAGGAGGCAACCGGTGTACCAAAACAGAAGACTGGCCAGATTTACCAAGGTCATTGCTATCAAACTATATATAGTCCTCCTGAGCCTCTGTGAAGTTGGTCTTCAAGATGTGTTCACTGATCAAATCAGTGTCTTACAAAAACTTGCCTTCATAGCAGTTACAAATAGGGTTTGGTAAGTCTGTGATGGGGTACATATCACATGAAAAAATTTAAATTAAATTGAGATCAATGTAATCATTATATGTAGTTAGGATCGTTATACTTAGTTAGGATCCTATCTGATGAACTGAAATGCATTCCATGATGTCTGACTTCCATGTATTTTACCAACAATGGCAGAGGTAAAACAACACTTCCATCTAGAGACAGTGTTATGCTCTTATCTTTTACTTGCGTTAAATGCTGCACCATTAACTCAGAGAGAGAGAGAGAGAGGGAGAGAGAGAGAGCGTTTGGGGAGGATGCACTTTCCATAAAGCCATGCGAGTAAGTGATGCAGTGCCCAGCTAATCAAAAACAGGGCTGCATCTTGGCAGAGAGAGGATTTTACTCAGAGCACAATGAGAAACATCTGAAAGAGGTCTCAATGTGAGTCAGTATATCCAAAGGAAAGGGATTATTTAAAAGGGCACAACCTCAATAACATGGTAATTTCATAGCCATGTCATATTTCTCTAAACCGTCTTGCATGCAACTTAATTCAAAATTCCACCGTGCAAACAATATCACATTTTTTCTCATTTGCATGTACAGGTACCTGAAGTTTGGGAACCCCTTGGCATGTTAATCCTTATAATTCCAATATCTAGAGTTTTATGTGATTATTTTGTATTTCATTTGGGAAAATCACATCTTTCAGAGATGTTTACTATAGAAACATGTCATTTGTCTTATACAGTGGGGCAAAAAAGTATTTAGTCAGCCACCAATTGTGCAAGTTCTCCCACTTAGAAAGATGAGAGAGGCCTGTAATATTCATCATAGGTACACGTCAACTATGACAGACAAAATTAGAAAAAAAAAATCCAGAAAATCACATTGTAGGATTTTTTATGAATTTATTTGCAAATTATGGTGGAAAATAAGTATTTGGTCACCTACAAACAAGCAAGATTTCTGGCTCTCACAGACCTGTAACTTCTTCTTTAAGAGGCTCCTCTGTCCTCCACTCGTTACCTCTATTAATGGCACCTGTTTGAACTTGTTATCAGTATAAAAGACACCTGTCCACAACCTCAAACAGTCACACTCCAAACTCCACTATGGCCAAGACCAAAGAGCTGTCAAAGGACACCAGAAACAAAATTGTAGACCTGCACCAGGCTGGGAAGACTGAATCTGCAATAGGTAAGCAGCTTGGTTTGAAGAAATCAACTGTGGGAGTATTTATTAGGAAATGGAAGACATACAAGACCACTGATAATCTCCCTCGATCTGGGGCTCCACGCAAGATCTCACCCCATGGGGTGAAAATGAACACAAGAACGGTGAGCAAAAATCCCAGAACCACTAGTGAATGACCTGCAGAGAGCTGGGACCAAAGTAACAAAGCCTACCATCAGTAACACACTGCGCCGCCAGGGACTCAAATCCTGCAGTGCCAGACGTGTCCCCCTGCTTAAGCCAGTACATGTCCAGGCCCGTCTGAAGTTT
Organism: Oncorhynchus mykiss; assembly: GCF_013265735.2. Lineage (NCBI taxonomy): Eukaryota > Metazoa > Chordata > Actinopteri > Salmoniformes > Salmonidae > Oncorhynchus > Oncorhynchus mykiss. The sequence continues at coordinate 72,168,286 of NC_048566.1, read as the reverse complement.
GCTAGAGAGCATTTGGATGATCCAGAAGAAGATTGGGAGAATGTCATATGGTCAGATGAAACCAAAATAGAACTTTTTGGTAAAAACTCAACTCGTCGTGTTTGGAGGACAAAGAATGCTGAGTTGCATCCAAAGAACACCATACCTACTGTGAAGCATGGGGGTGGGAACATCATGCTTTGGGGCTGTTTTTCTGCAAAGGGACCAGGACGACTGATCCGTGTAAAGGAAAGAATTAATGGGGCCATGTATCGTGAGATTTTGAGTGACAACCTCCTTCCATCAGCAAGGGCATTGAAGATGAAACGTGGCTGGGTCTTTCAGCATGACAATGATCCCAAACACACCGCCCGGGCAACGAAGGAGTGGCTTCGTAAGAAGCATTTCAAGGTCCTGGAGTGGCCTAGCCAGTCTCCAGATCTCAACCCCATAGAAAATCTTTGGAGGGAGTTGAAAGTCCGTGTTGCCCAGCAACAGCCCCAAAACATCACTACTCTAGAGGTGATCTGCATGGAGGAATGGGCCAAAATACCAGCAACAGTATGTGAAAACCTTGTGAAGACTTACAGAAAACATTTGACCTCTGTCATTGCCAACAAAGGGTATATAACAAAGTATTGAGATAAACTTTTGTTATTGACCAAATACTTATTTTCCACCATAATTAGCAAATAAATTCATTAAAAATCCTACAATGTGATTTTCTGGATTTTTTTTCTCATTTTGTCTGTCATAGTTGAAGTGTACCTATGATGAAAATTACAGGCCTCTCTCATCTTTTTAAGTGGGAGAACTTGCACAATTGGTGGCTGACTAAATACTTTTTTGCCCCACTGTATATAGTTGTTTGTTCTGTAATAACCAAAATGATATGTCACTTAAATAACCTTAATTTTCGGACAAATCATTTTTTCTCAATGTTTAGGCCTACAGTCTTGGTTACTTGACATCTGAGATGTGATTCAGTATACCAAAGGATATTCATTGAACTGCATCAAATGTTGCAAGTGATTCTTGTGGTAAAACAATAACCATGATCCATGCCGTATTTATTTAATTGCTATTTGTAAGCTAGGTGTTTTCCCCCATTTTCCTCTCAATTACATACTTCTCAGTGAGTGAGAAAACAATTAGGCTTTAAGCCTGGTAATATTTTAGCATCGTAATGATGATACCCTGTCTTTTACGAAGTTAATCAGTTATGGGAAGTTAGTTATGATTGCCGTTTATGAGCAACATATTTCCTCTGCTGTTGCTTTCTCAGGTGAGTGTCCTGACCACCCTGGAGCGACGATTCAACCTCCAAAGTGCCGATGTGGGTGTGATCGCCAGCAGCTTTGAGATTGGCAATCTAGCTCTTATCCTATTCGTCAGCTACTTCGGGGCCAAAGCAAACCGGCCAAGGTTGATTGGCTGTGGGGGTATCGTCATGGCGCTAGGAGCTCTTCTGTCAGCACTGCCAGAGTTTCTAACCAAACAATACGAGCATAAGCCAGGGCAGACTTGGAGGACTGAGGTGGGCAGGAATGGGTGCGCCAACAGTACCAGGAATGGTGGGCAATATATAGAGGAGTTGTGTTCCAACAAGGCAAACACCAACATGATGTACCTGCTGCTGATTGGGGCCCAGATGCTGCTGGGGATTGGAGCCACCCCAGTTCAGCCCCTGGGTGTGTCCTACATAGATGACCATGTGAAGAGGAAAGACTCCTCTCTGTATATAGGTAAGTTAGTTAGATGCATTAATACACTATGGGAATACGTTGCTACACTACAGGATATGTTAATACACTATAAACCAGATTTACTACACACTGAGACCACTTCACACATGTCATTTTAATGAGGAAATAAAACAGAAAAGGTGGACCATAAGAGGTTTAATAAAGGTCCAGGAGGGAAGAATCTCATTGTATCATTGTGAGCCTCCATTTCTATTTAACTTTACAGTTTAACCTTACAGTTTAACCTTACAGTTAAATAGAAATGGAGGATCACAATGACACAATGAGATCTTTGTCAAGGTGACAGAGACATCTTTGAGGGATAATTGGACATTTCACTGCAATATATTCTATTTTCTTTCGGTATTTGAGTGTGCTCCTCTGTAGCTCAGCTGGTAGAGCATGGCTCTTGCAACGCCAAGATAGTGTGTTTGATTCCATAACTGTAAGTTTCTTTGGATAGAAGTGTCTGCCAAATGCCATATAGCTATTTTATATTAAAATAATATTTAAGAGAAGGAGATTGTTATCACACTAGCATTTCACAATCTATTTGTTCCAGTGCCAATGGGTTCATAAGACTACCCAAATTGTCCCATCTGTATGGTGGGAGGACAAACAGTGGTTGTGTTTGTCTTCTGATCACTGCCGGAAGGTGCAGTGTGTACACAGCCCTGCCTTTGAGTCAATACAGCATGAATGTATTCTCTGTGTTGTGCTCAGTCTTTCTTTTGTCCCCAAGCACAATCTGGCCCATGTGACTGCCAGGTGAGCAGATCTGTTTATTATCTCCATTACATTTGTGCTGGAGTCACAGTCAAGTGCAGATGCCTGGGATGAAACAGGAGCATAAAGTACAAAATGTCTCCACTCAGCTGGCTTGCGCTCTCACACAGGTATTTGACCAACTGCTGACTTAGCGTTTCAAGGTTTAACAGTGTATTCAAAGCACTTTCTGAGCTAACCTTAAATAGCAGATGATTGTTTGCGAATGTACCCTGAGGGTACTGTCTCTTTGCAGTGCCTTACTGCATCTTTGAATATATTTCACTGATGTTTGGTAAGATATGCTGTGGTCAGTCATCCCAGTAAACTTCTCAAAATTAAGGGTTGTGTGGCTCTGACGTATTTGCTCTGCTGATTGTAAAGGCCATTGTATTGACAACACCCTAATGTTGTTCTGCCTTGCACATTGAGCATTCAGTGTGTCATGAGCCCCCCTTGTATAACCACAATTAAATCAAATCAATATTGTATTTGTCATATGCATCGGATACAACAGGTGTGGAATTTACTATGAAATGCTTACTTACGAGCCCTTTTCCATTATTGCAGACTTAAATAGTAAAAAAATTAAAATACAACAAAAAAGGAAATAGTAACACAATAAAAAAACAATAATGAGGCTATATAAAAGGTTTACCGGTACCGAGTCAATGTGAAGGAGTATTAGGTAGTTGAGGTAATTGAGGTATTATGTACATGTAGGTAGGTGTAAAAGTGACTTGGCAATCAGGATAGATAATGAACAGAGTAGCAGCAGCGTTTAAAAGTGTGTCTATCTGTGAGTGTATGTGTATGGCGTCAATATGCATGTGTGTGTGTGTGTGTGTTTTGTGTGTGTGTGTGTGTGTGTGTGTGTGTGTGTGTGTGTGTGTGTGTGAGCATATGTAGTGTGTATGTGTGTGTTGGAGTGTCAGTGTAGTATGTGTGAGTGTGTGTGTGGGTAGAGTCAGTGCAAAAAAAAGGGGGTTAACTGTCAGTCTTATGGCTTGGAGGTAGAAGATGTTCAGAAGCCTAGTCTATGACTTGGGTGGCTGGAGTCTTTGACAATCTGTAGGGCCTTCTTCTGTCACCGCCTGGTATAGTGGTCCTGGATGGCAGGAAACTTTGCCCCAGTGATGTACTGGGACGTGCGCACTACCCGCTGTAGAGTCTTATGGTCAGATGCCGAGTAGTTGCCATACCAAGCGGTGATGCAGCAGGTCAAAATGCTCTTGATAGTGCAGCTGTAGAACTTTTTGAGGATCTGAGGGCCCATGTAAAATCTTTACAAGTTGGAAGAGGCGTTGTCGTGCCCTTGTCATGACTGTGTTGCTGTGTTTACACGCCATAACTTTGTTAAATATTTATTCTGATTAACTGAAGGGCGTACACAGGGCATGTTACATGACATGATAATGAGAGAGAGAGCATTGTTATATTGGTAGATAAAGCCACAAATCCAGATTAAAGCAGCCAGGTTTCCTAGTTTGATAAAGGCTGGCCGTAACGTGGTGTCCATGGATGCACATTAGCCTTCGATGGGATAGAGGAGACGTGGCTTGATGAATCAGCTGCTACATGCATGGCCTTGTTTGATATCTAAGCAGCACCACAGAATGTGATAATGGCTGATTGGGAGACAAGGTCCTTCCTGATATATTTACAACATTAGTAATATGGAAGACATTTGTTAGTGTAACACTGATGTGTCGGTCAAACTCAAACCAAAGGCCTTCAGTGTCTTGTATGATCTCAGGCCAACAGCATATACAGTTGAAGTCGGAAGTTTACATACACCTTGAGATGTTGCTTCACTATATCCACATAATTTTCCTTCTCATGATGCAATCTATTTTGTGAAGTGCACCTGTCCTGCCTGCATCAAAGCACCCCCACATGATGCTGCCACCCATGTGCTTCACAGTTGGGATGGTGTTCTTTTCTCCAAAAAGTACGATCTTTGTGCCCATGTGCAGTTGCAAACCGTAGTCTGGCTTTTTTTATGGCTGTTTTGGAGCAGTGGCTTCTTCCTTGCTGAGTGGCCTTTCAGGTTATGTCGATATAGGACTCGTTTTACTGTGGATATAGATACTTTTGTACTTGTTTCCTCCAGCATCTTCACAAGGTCCTTTGATGTTGTTCTGGGATTGATTTGCACTTTTCGCACCAAAGTACTTTCATCTCTAGGAGACAGAATGCGTCTCCTTCCTGAGCGGTATGACGGTTGTGTGGTCCCACGGTGTTTATTCTTGCGTACTATTGTTTGTACAGGTGAACATGGTACCTTCGGGCGTTTGGAAATTGCTCCCAAGCATGAACCAGACTTTTTAATCAAGTTTAAAATTATTTTTCTGAGGTCTTGGCTGATTTCTTTAGATTTTCCCATGATGTCAAGCAAAGAGGCACTGAGTTTGAAGGTAGGCCTTGAAATACATCCACAGGTACACCTCCAATTGACTCAAATGATGTCAATTAGCCTATCAGAAGCTTTTAAAGCCATAATTTTCTGGAATTGTCCAAGCTGTTTAAATGCAGTCAACTTAGTGTATGTAAACTTCTGACCCACTGGAATTGTGATACAGTGAATTATAAGTGAAATAATCTGTCTGTAAACAATTGTTGGAAAAATTACTTGTGTCATGCACTAAGTAGATGTCCTAACCTACTTGCCAAAACTATAGTTTGTTAACAAGACATTTGTGGAGTGGTTTAAAAATGAGTTTTAATGACTCCAACCTAAGTGTATGTAAACTTCAGACTACAATTGTACCTCCCCAACTTTCATTCTTAGTCCTAGCTATTTTTCACAATGTGCTCTGCTTTGTTTAGAAGCGACAGAAGCAAACAAGCACAGAACAGCTTTGACGTAAGGCACAACTGCAGTGCCTTGTTAGCACTGTACAGTAGGAAGTGGACTGATTAAAGTTTGGCAGGCATAGAGGGAGATTTGGTGCGGTTCTCCTCATAAGCTGCAAGGAGAGTTGGAGGAAAACAAGCGGTGAGAATCAGAGAACAATGTGGCATTGAGTTGGGAGCATGTGCTCAGCTGATCATCCTAATCCCCATTCTGCTGGCATGTCATGTGCTGGTAACAGCATGAATGGAGGAGATTGTCTGAATCTCTGTAAGATTGATTTGCTGTAGCACCCCCATGAAAAATCTGAATATTTATGTATTTTTGAGAGAGACATTTTTTTCCACAAAAGAAGTGCACTGAACCTTTACTATTCCTTTATTAGCGGCCTGATATAGCTGTCTGTACCGCGGGCATATATAGCCCTCCCCAAAAAAAACAATTTGCTGCACCCCTCCAACATCCTCCCGTGGCTATGAATGTATTGTATGATTATTCATGAAACATAATATGCAGGGGGTGTACACATTGTGACAGTAATCAGATAAAGTTGTACTTAAGTTGTGTTTTGCAATATTTTTCCTCTGCAAAATATTTTTCTAACACTTTTGCAAGACAGTCCTGATTCAGCATGACAGTATTGACTTCCACTGCCTGGTAGTAACCAGTCTCAAAAAGCTGAAATAGATGCTTCTATATTTTCACATACAGAAATATATTATTTTTGATCAATGCAGGCCAAACACAACCATAGATACATTACTAAAAAAAATCACCCCAACATACTTTACATCCATGCCTGGGGAGGTTGAATATGTTGTTTTATATGAGTTAATACGTCCCAAAGGCCCATGATATGAAGGTTAGTAGCTGGTGTTATGGTAGCCTAATTGATTCTGTATGTTTAATGACTAAAACAGACACTGTCAGCATATTGATTGCCCTTTAGCTTCCTAGTCTGCCGTCAGTCACATGATTTCACATGAAATTTCACATGAAATCATGTACAAAAGTGTTTTTGGAACTCTTCATGTGAAATTCATGTGGTTTTTCCGTAAAAATTGTTTTAACCTTTATTTAACTAGGCAAGTCAGTTAGAACAAATTCTTATTTTCAATGACAGCCTAGGAACAGTGGGTTAACTGCCTGTTCAGGGGCAGAACGACATATTTGTACCTTGTCAGCTCAGCTCAGAACTTCCAACCTTGCGGTTACTAGTCCAACGCTCTAACCACTATGCTACCCTGCCGCCCCACTATGCTACCCTGCCGTAAGGGGTCTGTCTGTTTTTCGTCTGCCCGGCCTGAATAATTCCACTACATGCTCGCTATGGGAGATTTGACTCTTTGTATTTCACTACTATGCATTACTGCTGTAAGGATAACCTGAAATAACAGCCTCACATACTGTCCATAAAATGGATGGACCAGTGCGGTGCATTTAAAAGGCATAAGTGGTTGACAGAGGAGGAAGAAGTGGTAGTTGGCCTATAGGCAGTCAGAGAGCAATGAGTGACAATGGGACTCCTGCAGAAATAGAGAGCAGAACTACAGTATACAATATGATCCTTGTGATGGGTGATGAAGACGTATGGGCTATTTGAACACTGCTTGTGAAATGTATCTGTGTTCTCACTCTGACACAACCAGGTTCATGCTGTACATCAATGTGTCAGGAGGCATGAATATTCATCTGCAGCTCATTGTGTAATGCAGTGAGACCCAGGGTGTGAGGTGAGACTGTGGTGATTAGACTAATATACTACTACTATCACACCGTTGGTAGAAGTCTTTGCTCAGATTTATGTTCTGCTGTGATATGTTCATTTCTAAATGACCATCATCACAAGCTTTTGTTGTTGAAGATGATGGCAGATGCCGCCTATAGCCTCATGCATAGCATATTATTTTAATTAGCCAGTGGTATAAACTGTTCAGGTAATGGCAGTATGACATCAGTGGAAGACCTGTGAAAATGTGAGAGTGGGCTGTGGAGAAGAGAGGAGCAGAGAGAGCAGTGGTCTGTAGGAGTGAAGCCATAATTACAGAGTGAGGCAGGAATGCCAACCAGCTAGCCCTGAGGTGCGTCTGAGCAGCCTGACTGCACATGCATACCACATGTGAAAAACAGCTCCTACTGACTCGGAGACAGGGCTGGCCTGGGCAGAAGGACTGGGGCTGTCTCTCCCTGCCAGGCAGGACTTATAGTACTAATCGGCAGATAAAACGGATTGAAACGATGTTGCCATTTTTTTTATATAGCAGCACTTACAGAGTGTTCTCAAACTGCCTGACTTTTCAGGAGAAGTAGGCCTGCTTTAGAGTCTGACCACTGCTGATCCAGTTGGTTTTACTTTCAGTTTTGGGATCTGTCACTGTTGAACTTGTGGAGTCAATCATGTTGAGCGCTGAACATTGTACTATTTTCCTCAAATGCAATACTAAGGATTAGTCTAGGTAGGGGTGAAATTGCTTCCATCACGACTTGATGTTAAAAGTGGTGCTGCGGATAAACACTGTGTTTTACGAGATTATCTTGTTTTCCATGTCTAGACGTAGGCACTCAATTGGGCCGAAGGGAGCAAATATGATTAGAGTTAGTCAACACGATCTCCCTCCATTCCCACTGCTCTTTCACCATATAGTTTGAATTATGGCTCTTCCCACAGGGCCTGAGGTTGCAAAACCATACAGCACATACATATACAGTTGTTCAGCAATAATGCTCCTTCCAAAAACCATTAGGCCTTAACCCTACCCATCCAACTCTCACTGCTTTTAAGGCTTTTTCAAGCCTGTAACATGAGAGGACCTATCTGCAGACTGAAATGATCACATTTGTTTATTCAGTGTCAATGTATTAAGTGGTTATGATCTTTTTGCCACCAGTGTAAAAGGCTGTATTTCTAGGATCTGGGGTCTGTAACAGATCATTGTTTGATGATTTGAAAATTGTTAGTACTGCTCTGCATCAGCTAATTTAATGTCATATTAACTTCACAGGTTTCAGAAATGTTTTCCTAGATGTGGGGAGAGGCCATAATAGAATGATCAGGCCTAGATCTTTTCAATTTTAAATGAGTGCTTCCTGCATTGTCATTGATAAAGATAGGAAGAGTGAAAAAAGATTTGAACAGAAGCGTCTATCAGAGATGTGGCCTTTTGAAATGCAATTCCATTTATCAGCACTCTGGTGTTAAACTTTGAGGCTTCATGTACCGACGGCAACAGTCTGAGGTCCCAGCAGAGCGGAGCAGGAGAAGGGAAGAATGCTCTGTATGTTCCAGCGTATAAAGTACTCCAGTCTCTCCCTGGCCAACACAAAGCTGTGCAGGCACAGGTTGCGTGCGCACACACACACACACACACACACACACACACACACACACACACACACACACACACACACACACACACACACACACACACACAGACCCTGGGATCTGTCATAAAGTCAATCCAAACTATATATGACAGACTAGCTACTGAGGGGGAACACACAAAGGTCCTTCTTTTTTTATTATGGCCAGAGACAAGACAAGTGCCCACTCCTTTGGAAAGGCACAAATATGCGATTCTTACCTGAACAGTTTTGCAGCCTAAAGCAATTTGCCTGTGCTTACTGGCAGACACTCCCACAGTAGCCCCTTACATTACAGTTTCTTAAACTAAAACTCAAGACCTTTACTTCAAAAAGTCCTGGGATAAGTCACTTCAAGACATGCCCAAAGAGAAAAAAGAACATGCTTATGATAATCATTATGAAGACAAGAGAGGTTTTTGTTTTATTTAACATGCACAATATCGTATTCGGCCGATATTAGCTAAAAATGCCAACATTTTTATCAACCCAATGTCTAGTTTAACGACGATGTGAAAAAACGATGTCAAAGCTGATGTGCATACCTATATAACGTGACGTAATGACGCTACGTAACATTTGGCGCTACACCTGCAACATAGCATTCCTAACCTAGCCCACAATGTCTGCTGTGTGGATCGAACATTCAAGTCGAGCAGTCATTTGAAAGAGTACATTTCAGCGAGACAACTCAAAGACGAAATCCATTAACACCAAGATAATGGAATTTATTGCCCTTGACAATCAACCGTTCTCTGTCGTCGGTAATGTTGGCTTTCGCGACTGGTCGAGCACAGGTACACACTAACGTTACCAAGCGCGCTATTATTCCCTACCGGAGTTCCTTAGTAATAGCGTCACTGCTATTAGCTTCACAACATACTATGGAATGCCATTTGGATATTTGCGTGTCAAAAAAGATACGTCAAATAACACTATTCTACTACACTTTTCTATTACAGAATGTTGTGTGATCTGAATTTGTACGTGCAAACCAAGCGCCACCACTACTATCAGTAGCAGTGTCACAGCTGTACAAAAAAGTCTGCAAACAAGCAAACACTGGCCACGAAGATGTGTTTACAATACCGCATTGGTAATAAAGCATTATTTGTTCAACTGCAAATTCTGGGGTAGCTAGTTCACTTTAGCTTGGTACCTAGCTAGCACCAATACAACCAGCCTGAAAACAATGACCAGTAGAAACTGCAGTCATTTTCACTATTCTTAGCAATGATTTAGGAGTCATTGTGAGTAAGTATTAGTAAGTATTAGCTAGGTAGCCAGTTGTTGTTCGCCTATTGAAATTGAACTTCAGTTCATGAAAATAAATAGCTAGCTGTTGCCCAAAGCTAACGTTATAAGCAGCCAGCTAGCTTCATCTGGCTAGTGTGGCTCGACTTGAGCGGGTTAAGTGTTATGAAGCTAGCCACAATAAGGATTAGAGACAATAGTGGAATTTGTGGTTTGCCTTCAAAATAAAAGTACCTATTTGAAAGTGATGCAGAAGATTACAATTGGTGGAATCATGCCGTATTTAGACTAGATGATGTTAAACAAGGTTGGAATGTGAAGCAATGAAATGAGGTATTAGTCTACTTGGTGACACCCACAGAACACAACTGTGAAGAGTTTACGCAAATATTAGCGCTGTAGCTCTTATCGCGTGACTGTGTGAAATCACCTCCCCAGTCAGCCTATTGTGTGTATTGACATTCATATCGCATTGTACAGTTTTACCTAAGGATTGGGGATCAATGAAATGGGGTAACAGTCTACTCAATACCCAAGATATTTTTTCCCAACGTCCTCCTCAGAGTTATCAGACTCTAAAACATCCGCACAGTATTGTTTTTCCTCTGGAATAGTGTTCAATACACATAGGTTGACAATAAATGTTGCTCAATTCACAGTTGTTTCAGTGTCCCGCAATAAGAGCTACGATGCTAATGTTCTCTGTGTAGACTGATACCCCATGTCATTGATCCACAATCCATACAGTGAAATAAGTATGCCCCAATTCTTTTGTAAAGTATAATACATCCAGTGTGATTTCAACAGATTGTTGTTAAAGTAACAAATGCTTGTCTTTTGTTGATTTTATATATCATTCCAACCTCGTTTAGCATGATCTATTAAAATATGTCATAATTATACTATTTGTATGCATTTGCATCACTGTCAATGACAATCTTTTATTTTGAAGGCTAACCGCCAAGTCCACTATTGTTGATAATCCTTATTGTGGCTAGCTTCAAATAGATGGGTCCAACCACCATACATTTTTTAATTCGACATTTGTTCAACTAGGCAAGTCAGTTAAGAACAAATTATTATTTTCAATGATGGCCTAGGAACAGTGGGTTAACAGATTTTTACCTTGCCAGCTTGGGGATTTGATCTTGCAACCTTTCAGTTAGAAGTCAAACACTCTAACCACTAGGCTACCTGCCACCCAATTAATCAAATAAGAACTGACTTATAAATTAGGGTTATTTTAGATGATGACACCTAGCTATATAGTCAGCTAGATAACTATAGCTACTGAAATATTATGTCGTTTTGCTATGTTTTTTGGGAAGAACATTGTTGGCATCCATGAGCTAACTAGCTTTTTTTATGACCAGCACTGTAGGTGCGCGAGACAATTTTACCAGCATCATAGCATAAGTATCGATGAATCGTTGTGACATATGAAATACAAGTGATAGTGTAATCAATGTGTAATAAATACGTACAGAATTAATGAACGCGTTACATTATTATGTGACGTGCAATCATATTCAGGTCCTGATTGGTCAACAAGTTTATTTGACACGTCAAAAGTGTTATTTGACGTGTATCTTTTTTAACATGCCAAGACCCAAACGGTGTTCTATAGAAATCCTGGTTGAGAATGAAACGACTGAACAAATGAACAATGAAACAGCACAGCAATTAAGTTAAAGAAATAGATTTTGATTATGATTTACTGGTAATGGGGACATACGTAAATACCAACAAAATAACTTTTTGGTCAGTGTGTGTGTGTGTGTGTGTGTGTGTGTAACCTTTATTTAACTAGGCAAGTCAGTTAAGAACAAATTCTTATTTACAATGACAGCCTACCCCAGCCAAACCTGGACAACACTGGGCCAATTGTGCACAGCCCTATGGGAATCCCAATCACAGCCTGATGTGATACAGCCTGAATTCGAACCAGGGACTGTAGTGACACCTCTTGCACTGAGATGCAGTGCCTTAGACCGCTGCGTCCATGTTTGTGTGTTAACAATTTAACTGTACTAGAATGCTTAAAAGGCCGCTAAAATTGTAAATATCGGTTATCGTATCGGGGTGTTTTGGCAAAGAATATATCGGATATCAGTATCGGACAAAAATGTAATATCGGTGCATCACTATTTTCTTATTTAAAAAGTAAACATATACTCTCCTGAGATATCAAGTCACTTCACAAGATAATTTCACTTTTATATGGTAATTTATCTATATAGTATAGTACCGTATTTACAATATCAACATCAACCACATTTTACCATACATCAACCTACATTAGCTCTGTTTTTTTATTATATTTATTTCACCTTTATTTAACCAGGTAGGTCAGTTGAGAACAAGTTCTCATTTACAACTGCGACCTGGCCAAGATAAAGCAAAGCAGTACGACAAAAACAACATGTAGTTGTGGGATAAACAAATGTACAGTCAGTAACACAATAGAAAAATCTGTATACAGTGTGTGCAAATGAAGTAAGGAGGTAAGGCAATAAATAGGCAAATAGCGTCGAAGTAATTACAATTTAGATTAGTAGGATCGTTGGTAGGATAGTCAGTTTTTCGAGGGTATGTTTGGCAGCATGAGTGAAGGAGGCTTTGTTTTGCGAAATAGGAAGCCGATTCTAGTTTTAACTTTGGATTAGAGCTGCTTAATGTGAGTCTGGAAGGAGAGTTTACAGTCTAGCCAGACACCTAGGTATTTATAGTTGTCCACATATTCTAAGTCAGAACCATCCAGAATAGTAATGCAGGTGGGTGCGGGCAGCGATCGGTTGAAGAGCATGCATTTCGTTTTACTAGCATTTAAGAGCAGTTGGAGGCCACGGAAAGAGTGTTGTATGGCGTTGAAGCTCGTTTGGAGGTTTGTTAACAAAGTGTCCAAAGAAGGGCCAGATGTGCACAGGTATACAGGATGGTGTCGTCTGAGTAGAGGTGGATCAAAGAATCACCCGCAGCAAGAGCGACATCATTGATATTTACAGAGAAAAGAGTTGGCCCGAGAATTTAACCCTGTGGCACCTCCATAGAGACTGTCAGAGGTCCAGACAACAGGCCCTCCGACATGACACACTGAACTCTATCTTTAAAGTAGTTAGTGAACCCGGCGAGGCAGTCATTAGAGAAACCAAGGCTATTGAGTCTGCCAATAAGAATCCGGAGATTGACTGAGTCGAAAGCCAGGTCGATGAAGACGGCTGCACAGTACTGTCTTTTATCGATGGCGGTTATGATATCGTTTAGGATCTTGAGCATGTCTGAGGTGCACCCGTGACCAGCTCGGAAACTTGATTGCATAGCGGAGAAGGTACGGTGGGATTCGAAATGGTCGGTGATCTGTTTGTTCACTTGGCTTTCGAAGACTTTAGAAAGGCAGGGCAGGATGGACACTTCAGCTTTGGTTCTGTAAGGAGTCTTCTGTAGTTGTTGCAGTGACATATATCCTTCGAGAGACCAATCAACATTCTGCAAAAATGTTCAGACTCCAAACAGTGTCTTCAGCAAGGTGTGTTTATAAGCTACTTAAACTCAGCACTGTAATGTCATCTTGAAGGATTAGATTCTAAATGGGTTTTTCCATCTCTGTATTAAACTCCAAGCTGAGTGTGCCCTAGCAACACCATAAACAACATGGATTCATTAAGGCAGCAGAGAAGTTCTCTTCATCATTGTGTTGTGTTGACCTGCCCCTCCACTTGCCTGACAGTGGGCCTGGTATCACTTGCATGGCAGCGTAACTCCCTGGATGCTTCAGAGGCACCGCTATAGTAGCTATACACCATTTGTCAGAGTACAGTGGCCTTACTGAGCCGTGTCAATTGGATCTAACTGCTCAACAACAAGCTAGCATGTCTGGATAGTGCAGTGAAATACAGCTACATATGCATTGGAAAATCTAATCATGGAAAGAAATCACATAATGTGTTAAATGCAATTAGATGCGGGAGACCTTGTACCCAAAAGAGCATGCCGTCTGGTAAATGGCAACCTGTACCACACTGATTGATAAGTGATAGCCATTATTAAGAGTCGTAATAAAATTATAGTGGGCGGATAACTCCATTATAATTTCCTGTCGTTATTTAAACTTAATGATAGCATTTATCAATGCTGTCTCCTGATGTAGCAAAACAAATGCCTTGCAGTGCTAGTGAGTCATCTTCAGTACTCTATATCAGTGAAGCAGGAACAGGCTAATGTAGTTTGTAGCAACTTCCATTTGGGCATTCCTCATGTTATCCTTCAGTTGTCCAACATTATGGTTATACCAGCCAGTCATTACTGCTGTCCATGGCACAACTCTGTTGTTATGTGTCTGGTTTGGCTGCTCTTAGTTAAACATCATATGGTGTCACTAAATTCCTTTGTGTGCTGTTTGAGCATGTTGACCCCGATATGACACCACATTGTGTGAGGCTATACTTTCTGAGTGGCCATGAATAAATGACAAATGATGGCATAAACTTGTCACCCAAACAGTGATGTCTCAGTGCTCTGTGGATAAGGATAAGAGCTATATGGTTTCTTTATTCAAGTATTTTACAGTATCTTTATTGATGCCAATATAATACAGCACCTTTATCGCCAATGTTTGTGGCGATGTATCTAAAAGCGGAGCATGTCCTTTATCAGTCCTGAGAATGATGCTCTAAAGAGTTGTCTATGTGCCAGATACTGTCATCTCCCTCGTAGTTCTTGCTAATGCTCCTATCATTTGCGTTGGAGTCTAGTCAACCAGGAAGTGTTACAGTTAACTGACTAGAGAATGTTGCTGCACTGGTGTTAACAGGGTCTCTGCAGCCATGAGCACTGACCCATGTGTGTGCTTTGGCAGGGTAGTTTCATCAGAGCAGAGGGCAGAGCTGGACCAGTCATGCTGCAGTCCATGTGCCTTGGTTTAGCTCTGTTTTGGAGAGTGTGGACCTCTAAGAATGTTGAGCACATTACCCAGCCTAGAAGCTGCAGTGTGGCTCATGGGCGCTAGGCTAGCCAGATGAGCATTGTGCATCTGCTCCTTCCAGCTGGGCTCACCAGAGAGGGAAGTGAAGGTTGAGTTTGGAAGCCTCAAAATATGTCAGACCTCTGGATGAAGTGGGTCAGTGTTGGATAACAAACGTGGCCCAAAGCCCCAGAGGGAGGCCTTAACATGGTAACACCAGAGCAGTGTGCTGCCTGCCGCCCGTGGCCTGCCTCTCAACATATCACTCACCGTACAGTACAGACCACCATCTGCAGCACCGGAGAGTAGGGCCAGTGGCCTGGTCCACTGCCCACCCAGAGACACTGCCCCTCCCAAATTACCCCACCCCTCTCCGGCCCGGCCCGGCACCTCCTGTACCAATCTGAACCCTGCTACTGTATAGCCTGGGCTATCTGTTTGTCTGAATGCTTAGGGAAGGTAGAGTGGATGTGTGTTGGACTAGGCAGAGGGTGGTCATCATAACCTCCTCATCTCCCTCTCTATCTCCAATCACTGTGGCCTCAGTACACCCGTCATCGTGCGACCTTCTCAAGGCAATCTGGGTCAGACCTTGTCGACGCTGATTAAAAAGGGGATTTTTTTTCCGGTCAGGGGAGGGGAGGGACAAGGGAATAAGAGGGGGCGGAGGCAGATCATAAACACAACAACATCAGCAAGCCATTGCCACAGAAATGCCTGTTTGTCTAGCTGGTTTTGACTATTAGATTGAGATGCTCAGCCTTTCCCCTGACACGGCCGTCAGGTCTGGCCCTATGCCTGCTGGGAAGGAGGCAGCTGTCAGAAGGCTCAGGCTGATCTGAGAGGCGAGCCTCCAATGACAACACAATGACATAGAGAAGTGTTCACAAATAAAGGCCCAGGAACTGGCCCTTCCTCTTTAGTAGAACGCAAGATCCACTCTATTTCTGGATGCACCATAGCTGTTCATTTTCTGAGGTTAGGTTGACCTTGTGCTTAGTGCTCAAAATGTGCAGATTCACTCTCCTCTCCTGGCATTAGCACAAATCCCCAGCATCACTGATTGAGTGGTCTATAAGTAGTGGCTCTGAGGGCTCCTAGGATTACCCAGTAGCATGTTCAGCACTTTATCCCTGTATCAATGCTGACGTGGAGCGCAGGATAACATTGCCTAATTAAATGGACTTGGATCAATAGCGTAAGAAGTGATTATTACAAACAATCAGATGTAGATTGAATCAACCTTTATTAAATAGCCAGGGTCAGGAGGTCCCTCTCGCTGGCATCCTGTATTCTCTAGGTTTTCAATGAGTTCACAGGAGTTTACTATTTGTGTTTCTCAATATGCAGACTACCGTGCTCTGAGCACGCAAATTGAAGCATGCAATGGTCGGTGTATGAGTCCAAATCACAGAATACGAAACGGAGCACGAAGGGCACTTCTCGGGTGAATACACCGTTTGTACATATTTTGAAACATGGATCGATGCAAGCTTTAACAATAAATTCTCAGGATTGTTGACATGATATGACACAACCACAAAATGTATTGAAAACATTCACGTCTCATATGTTGTCAATATTTTATCTTGAAACGTTAATAAATACACCCTGTGTTAACTTTGGCATGTTTTCCTACCTAAAATATCCACTGTAGTTTGCTGTGATCGCAGGCTAACTGACAAAGAATTGGTTGTTAGCTATCTACCCACAAATAATTTGTAGCTAACGTTGGCCATCTACCTTTCATAACAACATTCTTATAGGTATTTTTTTACATTTAAAACTAGCTGGCTAGCTAGTTGATAATTAGGAAGTTACAAGCTTATGTTTGCATTATGTACATTGACCAAAAATATAAATTCAACATGCAACAATTTAAAAGATTTTACTGAGGTACAGTTCATATAAGGAAATCAGTCAATTGAAATGAATTCATTTGGCCCTATTCTATGGATTTCACATGACTGGAAATACAGATATGCATCTCATCTCTTGGTCACAGACACCTTAAAAAAAAGTAGGTGAATGGATCACAATATCAGCTGCTCCTGCTGACTCCATGTTCTGGTGCGGGCTTCTGTCACAGATTCCTAGGAGTGGTGGGTGTAGAGTCAGGCGCAGAGAGCAATACTTCCAATTTAATGCATTTATTGAGCTTGGTCTAGCCAACAATCAGACCATAAATCAAGTATGTCTCCAAAACCCATGAAAAGAACATACAACAAAATACGCAGGCGAAAAGCAACTTCACCACAGACAGTAAGGATAAGCCCGCACAAAAGCAGGCGGGCACTAGAAGTTTAAATAGACTATTGACGAACCAAAATAAGCAACAGGTGAAAACAATCAAGACAAAACCAACAGAAAAGAAAAAAGGATCGGTGGCAGCTAATAGACCGGTGACGATGACCGCTGAGCGTCGCCTGCACAGGGAGAGGAGCCACCTTCGGTGGAAGTCGTGACAGTATTTGGTGTGACCACCATTTGTCTCATGCGCGACACATGAATGCGTGACACATCGTCTAATCATAAAGTTGATCAGGCTGTTGATTGCGACCTGTGGAATGTTGTCCCACTCCTCTTGAATGGCTGTGTGAAGTTGCTGGATATTGTTAGTAACTGGAAAACGCTGTCGTACATGTCGATCCAAAGCAGCCCAAAATCCACAATGGGTGACATGTCTGGTGAGTATGCAAGCCATGGAAGAACTGAGGCATTTTCAGCTTCCATGAATTGTCTACAGATCCTTGCGACATGGGGCCGTGCATTATCATGCTAAAACATGAGGTGATGGCGCTCAGGATCTCATCACGGTATCTCTGTGCATTCAAATTGCCATCGATAAAATGCAATTGTGTTCATTGTCTGTAGCTTATTCCTTACCATACCATAACCCCACCACCACCATGGGCCACTCTGTTCCCGACATTGACATCAGCAAACCGCTCGCCCACATGACGCCATACACGCTCTGTCATCAGCCCGGTGCAGTTGAAACCGGGATTCATCTGTGAAGAGCACACTTCCCCAGCATGCCGGTGGCCATCGAACGTGAGCATTTGCCCACTGAAGCCGCTTACGACGCTAAACTGTAGTCAGGTCAAGACCCTGGTGAGGACGACGAGCACGCAGATGAGCTTCCCTGAGACTATTTCTGACAGTTTGTGCAGAAATTCTTTGGGTGTGCAAACCCACAGTTTAATCAGCTGTCTGGGTGGCTGGTCGCAGATGATCCCGCAGGTAAACAATCTGGTACTGGAGGTCCTGGATGGCATGGTTACACGTGGTCGGTCTGCAGTTCTGACGTCAGTTGAATGTACTGCCAAATTATCTAAAATTATGTTGGAGGTGGCTTAGAAATTAAATGAACATGCAATTTTCTGGAAACAACTCTATTGGACATTCCTGCAGTCATCATGCCAAATGCACGCTCCCTCAAAACTTGAGACATCTGTGGCATTGTGTTGTCTGTACATTTTAGAGTGGCCTTTTATTGTACCCAGCACAAGGTGCATCTGTGTAATGATCATGCTGTTTTTATCAGCTTCTTGATATACCACACCTGCCAGGTGAAATGCTCACTAACAGGGATGTAAACTAATTTGTGCAAAACATTTCAGAGAAATATGCTTTTTGTGCATATGGAACATTTCTGGGATCTTTTATTTCAGCTCATGAAACATGGAACCAACATTTTACATGTTGCGTTTATTTCTTTGTTCGGTGTAGTTATCTTGTTTCGTCTGTATTGGTCAGAGGTAATGTAGTAGCATGGGAGGGCGCAGTGCTTCTCAAATGTAAATGTTTATGCATTCTCCATACTCGTCCTCACAAGAACATACTCAAGAGAATGTCCTCGGGGAACGAATTTGGAGCATGAGAGTGTGGAGCACGATTGTTAGCATATTGAGAAACACACTATTTTTAATCACTATGTCTCTAAGAAAAAAGATTACCTGATACAAAACCTGATGAGCTGTAGGTCTTTCTATTTTTCATTCAATAACGCCTCATGGTAAAATATTCTGGCCTTGCCTCACCACATTATGATATCACTTCCATATTTCACTTCCAAATCAAACCCTCTCCACATTATAGATCACTGCCAACCTCTCCCTCTCCATTGAACAAGCTTCACATTTGGCAAACCACATCAATTTACCCACTTCCTCAGGATTCAGAACAATTAAGACTTATTTGTGGCAGATATGCTTTTGTCCAAGCAGCTTCATTATATTTCCCTTGTTGAGGAATGAGGAGCCTTGCTGTTGGCGTCTCTAGCCTGGTAATTGGGCAAAGCCACCTGCTGACGGAGCTGTTACCAGCTACAGGCAGTCGCTGATCCCTTTACCCTGCTCTGGCTCCAACTCTCCTTTTATGGGGCAGCTGGGGGAACTCCATTAGAAGAGGTCAGGGAGCTGCAACTTGTCTTAGCCTCCCATAGATCCCTGATTTTTGTTCTGCCTGCCTCCACCCTGCCACCACCCATAAGCACTATGGGCACTGTGTGTGTCACCCTCAGCCCTCAGGAAAACATCTAAGGCAGCATTACAAACTGATCATACAAACTGCAACAAGGCCCAACACAGTAGGGAGGAGTATTTTCCCAAAAATCTACCAGGTTTCAATACCGGGAATAATTCCTATTTATCCCGAGAGTCCTGAGAAATACCGCAAAAATCAAATTTTAAGCATTTTAAACCAATATATGGTCACTATGCCAGGGTTCTCCTAAAATAAGATTGTCGCTGCGCCACATTGCCGGCTTGGCTGCGTCGCTGTGTAAAGATTTCACAAGAGGTGAAACTAATATTTAGTAATGATAGAGTAACCCTGATCGCCAATGACATTGTTGTGAATTGCTAAACAGGCCGTTCATAAATCCTCCAATCCTCTATATGTAATTATTGGCGGAGAGTCATGTCATGTTTTTCGATATACTGTAGGTCTACCGTAGGCAACATGTTTCTCACTAGTGTTGAGTAATGTGCTGTTAAAAGTGGTATCAGTCTAATTTTTTAAAGAGCATATTGAAGTTAGAAGCTGTAACGTCCGTCGTTAAATGAAGACCAAGGTGCAGCGTGGTAGGCGTACATTTTCTTTAGTAAAATGAACGAAAAGCTTAGGAGTGCAACCCATGCAACAAACAAAGACAAGATCCCACAACAGAAGGTGGGAAAATGATGATTTTCTTTATTTTTACTATTTTCTACATTGTAGAATAATAGTGAAGACATCACAACTATGAAATAACACATATGGATTCCGTTAAGAACCAATTCTTATTTACAAGGACTTCCTACTCCTTCCTCCCTGTCGGGGAATTGAACGCTGGTCTCCCGCGTGCCTGCATTCTCTAGTACAGTCATTATTGAAGGCTATCAAGTGCTTCTTAAAGATGCCCACTGGTGGTTAAACTAGCACTAACTGGCATTAATGGTACCAGTGGTTCATACTTAAATAATGTGTCATAGAATTCTGCGGCAACATGCAAGCTGCGCCGCAGTACGCTGCAACTTCTAAAGGAGGAACCACTGTAGATAACCTCAAGCAAGTGACAGAATATCTCCTGTTTGGCAAAATCGAGTTCATGATAATACAGATAGCAGATCAGCTCATGATAAAGAGAGGAAATAGATGAAATATCAAGGTATCGTAACAGGGACCAACTCTGTTGAAAAAATATACAGTGGAAAGAACAAGTAAAACAAACAAGCTCAAGCCAGCGCCTGTCCAGGCCCGTCTGAAGTTTGCCAATGACCATCTGGATGATCCAGAGGAGGAATGGGAGAAGGTCATGTGGTCTGATGAGACAAAAATATAGCTTTTTGGTCTAAACTCCACTCGCCGTGTTTGGAGGAAGAAGAAGGATGAGTACAACCCCAAGAACACCATCTCAACCGTGAAGCATGGAGGTGGAAACATCATTCTTTGGGGATGCTTTTCTGCAAAGGGGACAAGACGACTGCACCGTATTGAGGGAAGGATGGATGGGGCCATGTATCGCGAGATCTTGGCCAACAACCTCCTTCCCTCAGTAAGAGCATTGAAGATGGGTCGTGGCTGGGTTTTCCAGCATGACAATGACCCAAAACACACAGCCAGGGCAACTAAGGAGTGGCTCCGTAAGAAGCATCTCAAGGCCCTGGAGTGGTCTAGCCAGTCTCCAGACCTGAACCCAATAGAAAATATTTGGAGGGAGCTGAAAGTCCGTATTGCCCAGTGACAGCCCCGAAACCTGAAGGATCTGGAGAAGGTCTGTATGGAGGAGTGGGCCAAAATCCCTGCTGCAGTGTGTGCAAACCTGGTCAAGAACTACAGGAAGCGTATGATCTCTGTAATTGCAAACAACGGTTTCTGTACCAAATATTAAGTTCTGCTTTTCTGATGTATCAAATACTTATGTCATGCAATAAATATGCAAATTAATTACTTAAAAATCATACAATGTGAGTTTCTGGATATTTGTTTTAGATTCCGTCTCTCACAGTTGGAGTGTACCTATGATAAAAATGACAGACCTCTACATGCTTTGTAAGTAGGAAAACCTGCAAAATTGGCAGCGTATCAAATACTTGTTCTCCCCACTGTATATCTAATCTCATACCATTTGTTGATCACACATTCTCTACCGCAGCAGTACGATACAGTGCAGAAAAGCAGGGGAAATGTTATAGTGCTATTTTGACATGCATAGGCGAGACGTGCTTTGATAATGCAGTTTATGGATTACAGAATAAAGTTAGGAGTTTTCATGCGATTTTGGGTTTCAGTGGGATTGAGATGATAGTATTTGGTATTTTGGTATTTTATTAGGATCCCCATTAGCTGTTGCAATAGCAGCAGCTACTCTTCCTGTGGTCCACACAAAACATGAAACATAATACAGTATGACATAATACAGAACATCAATAGACAAGAAGAGCTCAAAGACAGAACTACATACAATAGTCTAGGCTTTATACAAGGCTATATAAGGCTACTACATGAGTCAGTAGATACATAATGCACTTGATTTAGGCTACATTATTGCATGCTAAATGTTTCTGATCAGGGATAGATGAGTAAACAAATAAATTAGCCACTTCCACTTGTCCAGCCAGAGATCAACTAACCAAATATAGAGACAGAAGTTCAGTGAAACTAAATCAGATTGATTGATTATCGGACAAGTTACTGTCTGTTGGTCTGGAGTAGGACAGGTTACTACACGAGTGAAGAGCAAGCAGACTTGTAAAACATGCTAGGAAAATGTTCTGATCAGCTAATATATGAGCAAACTAGCACTCACCTCAATTTAGCTAACATTTCCCCAGCCTAATTGTTACCAAATATCGAAACGGAGATTCAGTGAAAACAAAAATTGACATTGATTGATTTATCGAGACGAGTTCCCCAAACCTGTCTCAAAGCAGCGCGATGGCGCTGTCCCAATCAAAACGGTGCTGAAATGATAATCTAGGTGACCACACACGACTATTGCTTTAAATTAGTATAACGGTTGGATATGATTTGGGGAGTTTCAGTTCAAGCTTGATAAATGCCTTCAATTGCATTAGCCTACTTTATTCCAATATTTTCATAATTCAGTTGATCATGACTAAGGTGTTTTTCTCTCTCTGCGCTTTTTCTAGGCCCAATGGCTGCTTCCTCATCTCCTCACTCCGGTGCCGCCCGCCTCCTCCGTGTTGTTCTCAACACCCGTATAAATCAATATAGCCTACTGTTTTCTAGAAATCTGGCATTTTTTCGGGTTCGAGCTCATTTAATTTCTGTGACGTTGGACCAGGGCTCGGGCTTGGGTTCTGATGAGAACTCTAAACTGCATTCGAGTCTCGTGTGCATTCCGGCAGTGTCAATCAAGAGAGACTCTTGGACTGAAACATTCACACCTCCATTTAATTTACGAAATGCTAATAAATTTGTGCCACAGTTTAAACTACCGATAGATCAGCATTCTAACTCCCCTTTGTGATAGTGTGGTGCAATGACAGAATGACGCAATTTACCACAATCTGCCACCATCTACCACAAACGATATAAGCATAAACTCAAAATTTTAAAAGGAAGAACCTTTGAATATATGGTGACTTTGTGTGAAGTAAATATGCTAGGCTAAAGGTTTCCATGCGACAGCCTGTTTGGATAATGTGCCATAAAAATTATGCCAATCTGCTGCTGCTCATGTTGTGTATTTTGTGGAATTGCGTTAGTGCTACATTGGGAGAATATGTAGTAATTTTCCAGATCTTGTCATAATTTCTTTTGAGAAATGTAAATGGTCCCGGGACAGTCCATGGATACTGGTTACCGGTGTTAAACCCTACAATACAGGGTTGCTATGGCTGTTAGACTGTGCCCTTCCCTCTCTCTCATTCTCGCTCTCTTTCTTGCTCTGTTTCTTCTGCTCTCCCTCCCTCCCTGACCTGGCTATCATTACCATTATGAAAGGGCTGTAACGTAGCATTATTGAAATAATTGCAAATCACAGACTGTAGACATATCTCTCTTTTAATTTTTCAGCAGGGACCTTCCCTGGCCATGTTGGCTCTCAAGCACAATGACGACTAATGAATAAATGTGACAAGCTGAATGCAGTCCACTGCTTCACCCACTCTCGGATTTAAAGGGATGAATGCCAATCAGGTCAAATTCACATTGAGGAATCCATCATTAAGGTTACTTAATATCAGGTTTTAAAGAAAATGTACTCCAGTTCCTTGTGATCAAGAATACTGTGTGGCAGTAAGTGGATATGTAGCCTACAATGAAGAGGCTGTCCCATAGCACTGAGTACTGCACTAGTGTCAGTTCCATCAAACACTCACAGATTCCTAATTTATCTCCCTAATGTAGGTATTCAGGCTAATGAGGACTCTCTCTTACCTGGAATGGTGTGTGGTGACACAAGGTTAAGACCCACAGATTATCCGACAACATGTCAGGATCAGGTAGACTAATGCTGTTGACTTACGGCGTTTAGCAGTGGAAAAAGATAGACCTCTTCACACGTACGTACGCAGACGAACAAAACAAAAACACACACACACATACAGTATGCACGCACACATAGACAAACACATATTTCATTAACACTAAAAACATGAACAATGACATGAATGTATGACTCATTTTCTAAATA
The DNA here is from genome assembly GCF_013265735.2 of Oncorhynchus mykiss. Lineage (NCBI taxonomy): Eukaryota > Metazoa > Chordata > Actinopteri > Salmoniformes > Salmonidae > Oncorhynchus > Oncorhynchus mykiss. The sequence continues at coordinate 72,144,224 of NC_048566.1, read as the reverse complement.
CCATTTTAGGAACTACAGTATGTGGTTTAGTATACATGTATACTCTCCCAGATGACGACATTACAAAGATGCACTTAACTCCAATCGATAAGGTAATCTGTGTTGTTTGAAATAACTCCTCTAAAGTGCAGGCAGTAGACTAGATAAACACAAGAAAAGACAGTGCTCTGCTGTTATGCACCTGACATTTAGTGAGCTGTCATACAGGTCAGTGTTTAGGGATTAACACACAGGATGACACTTCAGTGACTCATTTTTATCTCCACAGCCAGTGTGACTGGAGCATCCCTCCCGTTCCTCAGCCGGGTGTATGGATGATAAGACAGCGTCTCACAGAAGGTTATCTCTAACCAAACAGAAACATTCTGGGTACCAATTTCTTAGCTGGGTTTCATCAGTGAAGTGGGAGGGGAGGGTTAGGACTGCAAGCTATTGTCCTTAAATGGCCTCTGGTTATACAGGGCTGTGTTGCTGGTGTCAAGCTCTGCCTTCTCCCAAACTGGAACAAAGATCCCTGTAGTTAAGATTGTTAAGTGTTAATGATAGTCATCGTTTAAAATGTTAACCCTAAGGTGAATTCTAATCATAGCAAAGACTTGATATAGACAATAGGTGCCTGCTACTCACTGTGCAACGGAATCCAACTGTAAATTCAAACTGACAGTGTTTACCTTTGCTTACATTCTCTTACCCTGTTTTCCGTCTTCCGTTTCTAAGAAGTGCTACATAATCCTTCTGGCCTGTATACTTATTATTCTCCTTTAAAGGGAGCCTCACACAAAGTACATTAATATCATAGATCTTAATGCAATGGACTCATATTGTGAAAGAATTCAGGAGACAGAGTCATTTTATCGATCCAAAGAGTATTTATTGTCATGATAACATCCCAGAGTTCCAACAGATTCATGTGTCCCATTTGATAAACTGCTGTTTTCATCCTACTGCAGTTTGGAGTGATTTTACTCTAAATATGGTATTTCAGTTTTGTATTTTTTTTAAATTAGTGTCACGAGTGAGCGCAGATGCATCCTGTTTCCATTGTCATCCTTGAGAGGTTTCTACAACTTGATTGGAGTTCACCTTTGGTACATTCAATTGGTAGGACATGATTTGGAAAGGCACACAAATGACTATATAAGGTTCCACAGTGGACAGTTCAGAGGCCTCCATCATTCTAAAATGGAAGAAGTTTGGAACCACCGAGACTCTTCCTAGAGCTGGCCGTCTGGCCAAACTTAGCAATCGGGGGAAAAGGGCCTTGGTCAGGGAGGTGAACAAGAACCTGATGGTCACTCTGACAGAGCTCCAGAGTTCCTCTGTGGAGATGGGAGTACCTTTCAGAAAGACAACCATCTCTGCAGCACTCCACCAATCAGGCCTTTATGGAGAGTTGACGGAAGCCACTCCTCAGTAAAAGGCATATGACAGCCCACTTGGAGTTTTCCAAAAGGCACCTAAAGGACTCTCAGACCATGAGAAACAAGATTCTCTTGTCTGAAGAAACCAAGATTGAACTCTTTGGCCTGAATGCCTAGCGTCACGTTTTGAGGAAACCTGGCACCATCCCTACGGTGAAGCATGGTGATGGCAGCATCATGCTGTGGGGATGTTTTTCACTGGCAGGGACTGTTAGACTATTCAGGATCGAGGGAAAGATGTCCGGAGCAAAGTACAGAGAGATCCTTGAAGAAAAACTGCTCCAGAGTGCTCAGGACCACAGACTGGGGCGAAGGTTCACCTTCCAACAGGACAACGACCCTAAGCACACAGCTAACAAGGACCCCTGAATACCATACCAGTCACACATAACAAAATACTGCCCTGGATCCTAATAGAGAACCCAGACTGCATTGTTCCATCCATGCCTTTTAAATACATGAGGGGTTACGGGTTCACACTTCCACTTGCCCCAGCCAACCTTGTCCTCCCCAGACCTCAGCAACTTTTGCGCACAGGAAGCAACCTTTAAGAGGAAAGAAGAAAACAAGACCAGAAGGGAACCGACTGGAGCGATAGAACAGGACAATACCAAACACAACAATAAACAGTGGTCAGTCACGTGGACATTCAGGAACAGGGCGCACGAGAGAGTGCGTCGGCAATGACATTATCAGTCCCCATGACACAACGCAGCAGTGGTTTTGGGACTAGTCTCTGAATGTCCTTGAGTGGCCCAGCCAGAGCCCAGACTTGAACCAGATCTAATGTCTCTGGAGACAACTGAAAATAGCTGTTCAGCGACGCGCCCCATCCAACCTGACAGAGCTTGAAAGAATGGGAGAAACTCCCCAAATACAGCTGTGCCAAGCTTGTAGCGTCATACCCAAGAAGACTCAAGGCTGTAATTTCTGCCAAAGGTGCTTCAACAAAGCACTGAGTAAAAGATCTGAATACTTCTGTATATGGTATATTTCATTTTTTTTTCTTCACATTTGCAAAAAGTCTTTGTTTATATGGGGTATTGTGTGTAGATTGATGAGGGGGAAAAACAATTTCATCAATTTTGGAATAAGGCTGTAATGTAAGAAGAATTGAGAAAAAGTCAATACTTTCCAAATGCACTGTATGTGTCTGGAGGCATATCCGGACACATCAGTAAGATGTACAGTTATGTACCTGTGTTTGTCTCTGTTTGAAGCGAATATGCCTGCAGAAGAACATGTTGACATTGTGATACACCATGCTCTGAAGGCTTTATAGTCCAGGCTGGATAATGCTGGTAGTTGTGGCTGGTGGGCAGGATGCAGATCCCCTAATCCTCTCTTACACGGTGTACTCGATGAAAATAGACCTCACCTAAGTTTACTCTGAGTTTGTCCGTTATTTGTCTTGTTTGCTTGGTTTGTGCTGTCTCTGTTTACATAATACAGCTAAATTCACTGTTTTGCTTTTTTCCAAACTACTCAATGACTCTTTCTCAGTCTGTTCTTGGACAGGTTGGTTGTTTGTGTACAATTGTCAAGTAGGTTACAGAAAGCCATTTAAGTTACTGTGCGAGATAGCGTGGCTACTCTTAAGTGCCATGTCCTTGAGCAGGGCATGAGATGAGGATCTCTGTTCCTGTTATAATTAGAATAACTATTCTTTGGGTGGACCTTGCATGGCTAATGAGTAACAGGGAATCTCACAATATATCCATGAGACTTCCCAAAACTGTAGCAGACAGAGAGAGAGAGCCCAATCAGAAATCATTGTCTATCAAACAGTGTTGCTGCTGAATTCCCTCACTAGGGGCAGCACAGTCTCATGGTGAATCCCAAACTAGCCCCTCACCCCTTCCAACTTGTACGGATGGCCCTCTATTGTCATGTGTTGCTGACGACTTTCATAGAGTGGCGAGGGGATAAAAAAAAACATCAACTTCTGGACACACTCATGACTTCAATAATGCAATTGATGTTAAACATTAAAATAATACATTCAAATCAACAAGATATAAATCCCAATTACAGTTGAACATTTCATTTGGGAGGAATTTCATTTGTTTTATGTGTCAAGCCTCGAAATCGGACACAAGCAAACACAAATACAATTAGGCACACCTCTCCATTCTATGTATGAAATTGCTCAAACTCCAAACATATTGTGGTGCATGTTCAGATAGCACTTCGCTCTGGAGCCTGTAGCCTTGCTGGCTTGGTCGAAGTGGCTATGCATATGGGGGAGGTGCACGTGAATGTGTGTAGATTATTTACAATTGACACTGACTGAGGATGACAGAAATTAGTGCAGGAGGCGGCCCAGCGGTCTAAGGCACTGCATTGCAGTGTTGCAGCGTCACTACAGCCTAGGGTCTGACCATGAGTCCCATGGAGTGGCGCACAATTGGCCAGGCATCTTCTGGGTTAGGGGAGGGTTTGTCCGGGGGGGGGGGGGGGGGGGGGGGGCTTTACTTGGCTCATCGCGCTCTAGCGACTCCTTGTGGCGGTCGTCAGTTGAATGGTGTTTCCTCCGACACATTGGTGCAGCTGGTTTCCGGGTTAAGCGAGCGGGTGTTAAGAAGCGCAGCTTTGCTGGTCATGGTTTCGGAGGATGCATGACTCAACCTTCGCCTCTCCCGAGCCCGTTGGGGAGTTGCAGCGATGAGACAAGATCGTAATCCCGAAATTGGGGAGAAAAAAGGGGGGGGAAATGACTAAACAAAAATACATTTATAAAATAAATAAATGAGTGCAGGAGGAATATGACCATAATATAATATTCAATCTGACTCCATTATCATGTAAATATTGCTATAGGCCTTTAAACATATCCGATGGATAGTAAGATAGCAAGTCTTATCGTCCCCACTCGGAGGACTATAAGTGACACTTGTCTAGGTTCTCCGTTATGCAATTATTAAGTGTCTAAGAGACAAAGAGCTAATACCTTGCAATCATGTCCAAGCATTAATTGATTGAGTTAACCTTAGCCCAGAGATGCACGATGTGTAGTGTAATAACATTTACTCATAGACCATTAGATCAAAGACTAATTCAAAGAAATATGAGAACTACCGTACATATCAATTTTAAAGTAATCAGATTTATTACAGTTATACAATAAGAATACAGTTATCAAATAGTACATACCAGAACTCTTCAATGTCAAAATATACAAAATATCTAAGTCTAAAGTATAAAAACACACTATAGATTGTTTTACAATGACTGCCTGAATGAAACAACTCAACACTTTTTATCCTAACTACGGCGGAACTCGATCTCAATAACTCCCATCTTTTAATTACCATCAATTTGCTTGGCCCAAAACAATAAAACAAACATCACACGCATTTTCAAATTGAATCATCACAACTCAATCTAAATGATAGGAGCGCACCTCTGTGTCAGAAATCCATAACACATACAGTACAATACAACATATCAAAATGTTCAGCTCTGTAGGAACTCTTGAAACAATCCAAACATGTCAGTTTTATTCACACAGTAACATTATTTACATTGATTCAAGTTTGTTCCATGTTCCATGGGAGCGTCCCGCTACGGAGAAAGCCACGGATAAGGTGTGTTTGACTCCTGTGATAGCAAACATATGGCCAGCCATCCGGACAATGTCATCAATTGGGATTGAATCATCACAATAGGCCCTGGCGCCGGCAAGTCTCAGACACATTTTCATCATAGTTCACATTCTTATTTTTCCACTGCACGCGCAAATGGAGTTGATTGAGCTTGAACCTCGTATCAGACTCAGTAAAAGGTTTAAATCAGACTCAGTAAAAGGTTCAAATAGGATCAGATTTTTCCCCATGTGAGCCTGCTCCCTCAGTGTGTAGACTAGTGTAGTTCAGGTTAACATACATTATGTTTCCTTTCAAAATGTTACATTAGAGCTTGACTTAAGTGCACAAATGTAGTCATCTTTTTTATTTTTTGAAGTCTTAACCAATATGGATATTATCACACGATTCTAGGGGTTACCATTTAACACCAGAGGTTAAGGCATCACGCCGCCTTCCTCCTTCTTATTAATGAATAACTAACTCAGAAAGGATTGAATGTGGAGCTGCTAAGACCATTTAAGATAGAAATCCTTCTTCTAATAAAACCAGGGTGTGAGCAACAGCTTGTAAATGATGAAATGTGAAGCTGATGCAGAGATGTTTGGACTTTTTGATGCCTTATGTGTTCAAGGTCAAGGAAGTCAACTCAGAGAGGAAGTGTGGAGGAAATGCCCAAATGGTATTAATGCAGGGTCAGAAGTGAAAGTTGCTCTCTAAGGAATTCTGGATTAGGGTTAAAGGGTTTCTGGGTGAATTGTTATAAACGCTAAGATTTATTTTCCTCTGATATTTTTAACATATTTCTACTATTCCCTTTTAACCTATTTATAATATTGAAATATATGGGAATCTTACGTAGAAAATTAGACTCAACGTTTGCTTTGATACAGCCTGATACTGTAATTACTGAGTGTTTATCATAATCCTTTTTTTAACTTGATATAAAAAAGAGACAAGCCGGTAATAATAACAACGCAAGCTTATTGAAACACTTTGCCAAACTCATTCATTGCAGCAGCAGTGCTGGTTGTAGTGCATTTTATGGCTTATAAAAGTGTTGAACAATGTGTTAATAGTGCTGAATAGCAACTTAAACATGAACTTACTCGTAAAAACAGCAGAGCTTTGCTGTATTTGTTAAGTCTCTCTCTAGTCATGATTTTAAATGTTTTTAAACCTCACAGTATCAACTTTGTTGTGCGCCCAAGGCTTCTTGTTACGGTCTATGGCTCGAGGAAACTGTGCAGACTCTGTGATCTGAGCTGTCTGATTGGCCAAGGGTAGGCCTGGAGGTGCACTTGATTTGCTCTCTGGGCCTGCCGGGTAGGCGGAGGTCTATCCTCAGACACATGAAAAGGTTCAAAATGGGAACACTGCATTCCCGGTGCTAGGGCTGCTGAATCAAATGCACCTACTGCCAACAGCACAAAACAAATAAAAAAAATAAGGACACAAGGCTGTTTCATTGGGTTTTTTACAGAAATGTTTGGTGATCGACTAGGAATGCCTTGAAGATCGACCAGTCGATCGGGAGTTGGTGACCACTGTTATATGCACTCCTTCTGACAATAAATCAAAGTCAGTGTGATTTGCATCTCCTAGTATAGGGGTGTGCTCTGAAAACAGACCCATGTTTCAGTTGGCTTGATGCTTACCTAATCCCCAGTAAATGGAACAGACTCAAGCAACTGTAAAAACCCCATCTCTTTAATGGTCCAAGTTCGAAGGAAGTAAAGTTTACCAAAACATTTAGGTTACTAGCGTTCTTGGTTATTATCGTTCTTGGCAATAGACTATACCTAAGATGTTGCAAAGTTATTGCACTGCAGTGTTGCTCTGTATTTTTGCAGCAGGACATAGCAAATGCCAGGTAGAAATGGAGAGTTTGAGGACAATTATCCAAATAACAATGAGGAAAGGGACAGGCTGTGCAGTTTACTGGAGGCAGGAAGGGTATTTTGGTCTACTTAACACACATGGCTTTATTTGAAGGTCAATAGAAAGTGATTTTACTGATGCAAACTATGGTTGGGCGGTATCCAGGTTTTATGTCATCATACCTTCCTTCTATCATCCCGGAATGCTAACAGAATTAGCACAATTAATAGTGAATTTTCATGGGGGCTGTTTTCTAAATGCTAACAAGCTCAAACGAAAATAAACTTAATGCAAACACAGGCAATCCAGCTCGTAAAGAAATTCATATAGAGGTAGGAGCTACCGAATGTCATTTTTGGTGAGTTTGGACATTTACAATGTGAATGAGAGACATTGTGCAAATGAACAAAGTTTTGACCCATGCTTGTCTAAAGGAAAAACAGTACTCACTCTGGAGCAGGATGTGTACACACGCTGTGTCTGTGTGGAGTCTGAAGTTGCTAGGGCAACGGCCTGCCTGCTCGGAGATAAGGGGGGAATAACGCAACCCATAACTTTAACTTGCTAGTTAAAGTTATTCAGTGTTATTTCACACAGGAAAAAATATATAAAACGCATAAAAATATCTTGCAGCATTTTGTAAACACAGATGTAAAATGCTTCTTATTGTAATTTCTGATCAGCATCAGGCTAATTTTGTGCTTCAGTTCACTTCACTCAGATGAGAATTCACAGAAGGGCATTCTATCACTAAACAGCGTTCTGACTCAAGGTAGGAGTCATAGTTTGCTTTTTAGGTACTATAATTCAATATCTCTTTCCCCTTGTCAGAATGTGAATAACCTTGGTGGAGATGTTTTGCTTGACAACAGATGACTTCATAGGTAAGGCATTGTTGGAGAGATACTGTAACTTTAGCAGTAGTTGAATAGAGAAGTTTGGCCGACCGCCCATTTCCTCATTGCTTCGCCTTCCTGGTCAGAAAAGTTAACACTCGTAATGTATTCAGTTACATTTCCCCCCATCCTAAACTACCCTTCAAAAGTTGCCTTGACAGAACAATAAGATGCTATTTCAGAGCACATTGAGCTCAGTGGAGAGAGAGCGAAGAGGAAACTTGTTGGGCGAGACCAGGGAGCACATTGTGTAGACTATATGTGACATGTCTCGAAGATATTGCGCTTTGTCGCCTCACGTTGCTCAGCGTTAATAAGTTGCTGACCCTTCCGTAGGGTCATCACAGAACTGTCCAATCCATTTCATAGACTTTCAGTGTGAATGTTATTCCCTGTCAGTTTGTTCTGCTGGGCACACAGAGAACGGCCCGTGCTGAGTCTGACGACCCAACGCCTTCTTTCCATGTAGTGCTTCTCCCTAGAAGAAAGACTTGTCAAAGCCTTTTTACGGGCAGACCCTATCGTCTGTGTAGTTTACTGGAAGGAAGGAGGAAAGGAAGGAGGGAGGGTATTTTGGCCAGGGTTGATATAGTGTAAAGACAGGATATTGTTTGAACATTTTCTAGATTTATAGTCCAACTCCTCCACGTCGTCTCGTTTATTTCACTGTTCTGTATATACAGTTGAAGTCGGAAGTTTACATACACTTAGGTTGGAGTCATTAAAACTAGTTTTTAAACCACTCCACAAATGTCTTGTTAACAAACTATAGTTTTGGCAAGTCGGTTAGGACATCTATTTTGTGCATGACACAAGTAATTTTTCCAACAATTGTTTACAGACAGATTATTTCACTTATAATTCACTGTATCACAATTCCATTGGGTCAGAAGTTTACATACACTAAGTTGACTGTGCCTTAAACAGCTTGGAAAATTCCAGAAAATTATGTCATGGCTTTGGAAGCTTCTGATAGGCTAATTGACATCATTTGAGCCAACTGGACGTGTACCTGTTGATGTATTTCCCCTTTCCCCCACTGAGTTTGAAGGCCTACCTTCAAACTCAGTGCCTCATTGCTTGACATCATTGGTAAATCAAAAGAAATCAGCCAAGACCTCAGAAAAATATTTGTAGACCTCTACAAGTCTGGTTCATCATTGGGAGCAATTTGCAAATGCCTGAAGTTACCATGTTCATCTATACAAACAATACTACGCAAGTATAAACACCATGGGACTACGCAACCGTCATACCGCTCAGGAAGGAAACGCGTTCTGTCTGCTAGAGATGAACGTACTTTGGTGCGAAAAGTGCAAATCAATCCCAGGACAACAGCAAATGACCTTGTGAAGATGCTGAAGGAAACAGGTAAAACAGTATCTATATCCACAGTAAAACGAGTCCTATATCGACATAACCTGAAAGGCCTCTCAGCAAGGAAGAAGCCACTGCTCCAAAACTGCCATAAAAAAAGCCAGACTACGGTTTGCAACAGCACATGGGGACAAAGATCGTACTTTTTGGAGAAATGTCCTCTGGTCTGATAAAACAAAAATAGAACTGTTTGGCCATAATGACCATCGTTATGTTTGGAGGAAAAAGGGGGACGCTTGTAAGCTGAAGAACACCATCCCAACCGTGAAGCACGGGGGTGGTAGCATCATGTTGAGGGGGTGCTTTGATGCAAGAGGGACTAGTGCACTTCACAAAATACATGGCATCATGAGGTAGGAAAATGATGTGGATATATTGAAGCAACATCTCAAGACATCAGTCAGGAAGTTAAAGCTTGGTATCAAATGGGTCTTCCAAATGGACAATGACCGCAAGCATACTTCCAAAGTTGTGGCAAAATGGCTTAAGGACAACAAAGTCAATGTATTGGAGTAGCCATCACAAAGCCCTGACCTCAATCCTATAGAGAATTGTGGGCAGAACTGAAAAAGCGTTTGCAAGCAAGGAGGCCTACAAACCTGACTCAGTTACACCAGCTCTGTCAGGAGGAATGGGCCAAAGATCACCCAACTTATTGTGGGAAGCTTGTGGAAGGCTACCCGAAATGTTTGCTCCAAGTTAAACAATTTAAAGGCAATGCTACCAAATACAAATTGAGTGTATGTAAACTTCTGACCCACTGGGAATGTGATGAAAGAAATAAAAGCTGAAATAAATGGTGTGGTGATCCTAACTGACCTAAGACAGGGACATTTTTACTAGGATTAAATGTCAGGAAATGTGAAAACACTGAGTGTAAATGTATTTGGCTAAGGTGTATGTAAACTTCCGACTTCAACTTTATCAACTTATTTAGTGTTTAAATTCTCTTTAGGCTATCTGATGTTTGTTTTGTACCAGTGTGCACACGGCCCAGTCTCAGCAGGTTCCTACCCAAGGTCTTGGTCTTTAATCACTCCAGGCAGCAGTGGTCCACTGTACTTATCACACATGGTTTTATCTGAAGGTCAATAGAAAGTGATATTACTGATGCAAACTATGGTTGGGCTGTATCTAGATTTTCATATTGTCATACCGTCCTTCTATCATCCCGGAATATACGGTATTACTGGCTTAGTACACAAGGGGGCGCCATAACAACGCAAGAAAATCCATTAGGCGTCTATTACCAGGATGCTAACAAAGTTAGCACAGGTAATAGCGAATATCTATTTGAGGCTGTTAGCTAAATGCTAACAAGTGCAAAATAAAATAAACAAATTACAAAAACAGGCAATCCAGCTCATAAAATAATACATATATGGGTGGGAGCTACCAAATGTCATTTTTGGTGAGTTTGGACATTTACAAGCGAATGTGAACGAGAGATATTGTGAATTTAAAAAAAGTTTTGATGCGTGCTTGTCTGAAGGAAGAACTGTACTGGCTCTGGAGCAGCATGTGTACATGGTGTTTGAATGGAGTCCGGAGACACTAGGGCAATGGGCCTTCATGCTCTGATCGGAGAAGAGGGGCGAGGAGAAGACCAGCTGAGAACGGAGAGGAGAAAAAACTAAAGGAAATCAAGATATTGACAGCTGTACAAATAACTTATCCAAATGGCATTGACTTCTCAAACACGGCAGAAAGCTAACACAATATGATGCCCCGTCACCTTATTAATTCAGCCACTTATATAACTAGCACGTTAAACTTCAGGGTCGCGATAACACAGAATTCTGATTTTTTTTGTACATACGACAAAATTATAATATGCATAAGAAATATCTTGCTGTGTTTTTTAAAAAAGCTTCTTATTGTAATTACTGCTCGGTATCAGACAAATTTTGTGCTTCAGTTGCAATTCCCTTCTCAGATGAGAATTCACAAACGGGCATTCTATCACAAGACAGCGCTCTGACTGATGTGTAGCTAATTTTCTCTGGTACTTTTCTAGTTGTAGCCAGATTACTTTTCGCCAGTAAAATGCAAGATTAACTTTAAACAAAACATCAGGAAATGTAGCTGGCTACATTCTTTCTATGATACACATTAGAAATATGATGGCTACGCATCGTTTTTGGAAAAAATACCTTGCTTTTTCATTGTAAGCTCTTTCTTGTTTGGCTGCCAGCCAAATAGCGTCACTTCTGTTGTCATCTGATGAAAATTAAGCTATTTTCAGCCGATTGTGTTCCACTAATGTTTATTCTGTGAAACCCTGAACACTCTAATGAGTGAAGAAAACAGATTTGACTTTTAATATAAAGCCCTGCAATGCACAGCCGGACTCACCTGCTCCTGCTTTCTCTCATTGTGCTATTTACAAACAAACATGTGACTGGCTCAACTGTTCTGGGGAACTATGGTAAGCTTCAGAGTGTAACATAATTTGACAGGTGAAATGAAGAATGTGATCTGCTTTATCTCTTAACGTATTGCACAAATTGACTGCAGATATTTACTTAAAAAATACCTACAAATATTAAAATGTTTTGAAAAACTTAAAAGAAAAATGTTTTATGGTTTTAACAGTATTGAAAAAACATATTGTGGTTATTTCCATATACTGCGTATATGGTATATACTGTATACTGCCAAAGCCTAACACAAACAATGTTACAGTAAACTAACGTTTGTTTTGTGTCCAGACCTGCAGTTGTATGAATGTCCTCCTACCCTTCCTGTCCTGTACATTGTGTTGTTGTTTTTTGTGACACCCAGTCAGTGTGTAGCGTAACCCAAAAAGGTCTGAGACTCTGAAACCCTGGCAGTTGGCACTAGTTTAAGGATGATCTCTGTCTCTGCCTCTCAATCCGGCCCTCTATGAAAGTGGCCTGGGGTGGGCAGGCAGTTGTTTGGCCTCCCACGTTGCACTGTGTCCTTATACTCTCACTGGGCTCTGGAGGATTACTCTCCTAGATGCTTAGTAAACTTGAGCAGGATTAATGGAGGGGAACAAAGATTCACTCTGCGCAGAGAGAAAAGCAAGAAAATGAACTGAAAATGACCCACTTTCGATTGTTTGAAAAGGAAATCATCTCCAAAATATCTTTATTTTTTAAACAAGCCGTAGAAAGTTGGTTGCAATTTCAGTTTAATCCACCTGAAAAGACAGAACAAATAATACAACAAATATTGTGGTAAATTCAAGTATTCTAATTGATAAACTGAATTTTTCGAAGAAATTAAATTTTAAAAAAGGTATAATTTTTGTGAATGATGTCATAAATAGGACTGGTGGAGTTATGTCACACATGCAGCTAACACAGACATATGGAAATGTCTGCTCTACACAAAATTACAACCAATTAATTGCAGCATTACCACAAAAATGGAAGAGGCAAGTAGAAGGGGGAAAAAGTAAGGAACTTGTATGTCGGCCCTGTATTAAAGAACATAAATGGTTAAAGAAAAGTGTGATAAATAAAAACATACCAATTTCATTTAAGGACCAAAAAACAGACAGCTGTTCCATTTAAATTGCAAAATAGTTGGGAAGAGATTTTCGATGTACTCATTCCATGGCACATGGTTTATGAATTGATACGCAAAACAATGCCGGATGCAAAACTTTGAATTCTTCAATTTAAATTACTATACAAAATTCTTGCAACCAATAGAATGTTATATATATATGGGGGATACAATCTTCCCAGCTCTGCAGATTCTGCTGTCAGGAGGCAGATCATTAGATCATTTATTTTGGTATTGTCCATATGTAGCTCGTTTTTGGTCACAGGTCCAGGAATGGCTGAAGAATTGCAACATTAGCCTAGAACTAACGCTGCAGATACAGTGGGGCAAAAAAGTATTTAGTCAGCCACCAATTGTGCAAGTTATCCCACTTAAAAAGATGAGAGAGGCCTGTAATTTTCATCATAGATAAAAAAATCCAGAAAATCACATTGTAGGATTTTTAATGAATTTATTTGCAAATTATGGTGGAAAATAAGTAATAATTGCTCCCATAGTTGATTTCTTCAAACCAAGCTGCTAACCTATTGCAGATTCAGTATTCCCAGCCTGGTGCAGGTCTACAATTTTGTTTCTGGTGTCCTTTGACAGCTCTTTGATCTTGGCCATAGTGGAGTTTGGAGTGTGACTGTTTGAGGTTGTGGACAGGTGTCTTTTATACTGATAACAAGTGCCATTAATACAGGTAACGAGTGGAGGACAGATGAGTCTCTTAAAGAAGAAATTACAGGTCTGTGAGAGCCAGAAATCTTGCTTGTTTGTAGGTGACCAAATACTTATTTTCCACCATAATTTGCAAATAAATTCATTAAAAATCCTACAATGTGATTTTCTGGATTTTCTTCTCTCACATGTCCACAACCTCAAACAGTCACACTACAAACTTCACTATGGCCAAGAAGGACTTTTTTTCTCATTTTGTCTGTCATAGTTGACGTGTACCTATGATGAAAATTACAGGCCTCTCTCATCTTTTTAAGTGGGAGAACATGCACAATTGGTGGCTGACTAAATACTTTTTTGCCCCACTGTAGCAATACTGGGTGATTTGAAAAGCCATAGTCAATCAATCAATAATATAATAATTTTAGCAAAAATGTTTATTTTTAATTTACAATCCGTAGAAGCTATGAGAATAGAAAGGTTCAATTTGTTTGTGAAGCATCACAGCACATTTGAAAAATATATGGCAAATAGAAACCCAAAATGGATGATGTTGAGAGATAGTTGGGAGGGGTTGAATGGAGCTGAAGGGTGGGACTAATAACAAGATAACCAATGTAAAACATACGGGGTCTGTAAAATGTATATAGGTTCAGGAATTTGGTGAAATAGCACAGTTACAAATAGAAATCAAACTGGAAGGACATCAGAAATACAGGAAGGACTGAAAACAAACAAAATGTAACTCTTGTAAAGTAGACTGTGTCTGTAAAATGTGTATAAGATGTATAAACTGAAGGTAAAAGCCAAAGTGTTTTATTAGTTTACTCCAATTGCGGGATCGGTGGTAGGGTTTGCGGGGGACAATAATAAAGGTATATTCTTTAAAAAAGTATGTATGCCTATATAGGTATGTGTATGTATATATGTGTATATGTATGCATTTGTATATGGATATATATATTTACCCAAAAAATATATGCAGGATTGGAAATGATGCAGACAATTACATTGATAGAACCAATATTCTTTCTGCAATATTAAGCTGATCCACCCCTAAAATTGTTTTATTTTAAATGAACTAAGGGTTAAGGCATACAGGCTATGATGTTCAGCAGCCATTATTGTGTTCACACTTCCTTGTCTTTTCCTGCAACTTGTAATGATCAATAGTCTTTGTTTAGAATATACAGTGGGGCAAAAAAGTATTTAGTCAGCCACCAATTGTGCAAGTTCTCCCACTTAAAAAGATGAGAGAGACCTGCAATTTTCATCATAGGTACACTTCAACTATGACAGACAAAATGAGAAAAAAAAGTCCTTCTTGGCCATAGTGGTTTGTAGTGTGACTGTTTGAGGTTGTGGACAGGTGTCTTTTATACTGATAACAAGTTCAAACAGGTGCCATTAATACAGGTAACGAGTGGAGGACAGAGGAGCCTCTTACAGGTCTGTGAGAGCCAGAAATCTTGCTTGTTTGTAGGTGACCAAATACTTATTTTCCACCATAATTTGCATATAAATTAATTAAAAATCCTACAATGTGATTTTCAGGATTTTTTTTCTCATTTTGTCTGTCATAGTTGAAGTGTACCTATGATGAAAATTACAGGCCTCTCATCTTTTTTAGTGGGAGAACTTGCACAATTGGTGGCTGACTAAATACTTTTTTGCCCCACTGTACATGGTTAGTATATTTTGGATGGTTACATAACTCTGTGTCACTTTGTGTTTCACTGCATATGCCACTAGCATAGTGTGCATACTGTCCCGTGTACAGAACATGCTATTGGGTACATACTGTACAGTGCAGCATTACACCTGTGATATGAAGTGCTTGTATGTTGGCTTATGTGTTTGATGAGTTGAATAGCTTTGAAACCATTATCTCAAGCGGTTTCATTAGGCTCTGGAGTGATGCTGCCAGGAACCGTGCAAGGCTGGTGACTGTCTTTTATGGCCTGCATTCTGGTTTAATGTCTGTATTGTGTTAGGAAGGTCCATTAGAGGGAGCTGTATAAACTGGAGGTGCCTGTAAAATACAACTTTGCTTGACTCAATACACACATTAGTGGAGGAAAAGGCCCCTCCTGCCTTTAGATCAGGGTTACAATGTTAGTCATGACATTGCCACTTCTATTGCATCTCTATTAAACCTACGTCTCTGGAAGAAAAGCCCTCCTCAGCAGATATCTAGAACTTCTGAATCCGTGTTTGTTGGAAGTATCCAGTACTACATATTATCTTAGGATATGCAAACCTTCCCCTGTTTTATGTTCTTGGATGCAGCATTTATTACAACATAGAGCATAGAGACTAACATTTTCATTTTCCCAAAAAAGTCTGTGCTGTCGGTCAGTGGTATGGACCACTGGGTTAATTAATATCACTAAAGGATGTGATTTATAGACAGCAGGAAGTGCAGCCTGGTTCTGTTGCTCTCTAAGCAAATTAGTGGAAGACAGAAAGACTAGAGCCCAGCGGTTTTATTGAATTAAGTCTGACATGCTCTACAGAGAGTATAATTCACGGGATACTTAAATGCTCGAGCAAAGTACAACAGGAACAAATTAGTTTGTTTTGTACTTGTTCTATAACAGGACTGTTGGAAGAAAATGGGATTTCAGAGGCAATTAAGGGAAATATTTTGGACGATTACCAACAAGACCATTTGACTCAGGTTATGGCCTTAATTAAGATGAGGATTTATTTAATTAAATGAAAATGTCCATTATTTCTCTTGCATAGTATAATATAGCAGTTTTGTGTTAACTGTTTTCATAGAACTTGAAATGAATGAAAGTCATTTTTTGTTTAAGGCATGTCTTATTTTCATTCTCATTTGCTTGTACTGTAACCTCCCCATGCAGAGTAAAATGCTTCCCATCACTGTCATCTAGCAATGCTCAGACTTGAGACATGAGGTTAAAGACTTGAGGTTTGAAAACATTTGAACTGGTTCACCCACAAGAGAAATAACCAGAGGCCATGCAACATGCAACCAAGCCTGTCAGTGGTGGCCTAGAGGGAAATCTCATAAATGAACCATGCACAATCACCTCTCACATACGGCCACACCACATTCATTATCCCAGAGTTGAACCTGAGCTCCTCAGAAAAGTGTGAGAGGAAGAGAGGGAGGGAGAGAGAGCGAAATGGAAAAGGTGAAAGGAGGCCTATCCGCTTGATGTCAGGAACTGGGGAGATGATCACTTGCTTTTGTACCTACTGTCCTGAGATGAGGATGAGAGAGAGAGAGGGAAGTAGGTGGGGGCTGCCTGTTTGTCCTCAGTAGGGGAGGGGTAGGCTCATGTGGTGCACCTGCCTGCCTGGAGAGAGAAACACTGGGTGTTCTTGCTTGTCCTTAGAGTGAGCTTTTCTTTTGACAGCTCTAAAAAATATCTTAGACCATTTTGCCGGCCATTTCATGTCTTCTAGATAAGACAAAAGGAGGGGGGAATGGCTAGAAGCACTGTAGAAGTCCTGCAGTTTGTTGTGACTCAGGCAGGGCTGGGTAGCTTCTGTCCCAGGTTCATATCACTAAGAAGGTCTTGCGTTCACTGCCATGGAATGTTAAGTCTCAGTATTATTTTTCTCATCTGAAACGCTTAAACCTGCAGGATGACAGCAAAATCATACGCCCCCCAGGCCTCCCGAGTGGCGCGGTGGTCTAAGGCACTGCATCGCAGTGCTAGCTGTGCCACTAGAGATTCAGGGTTCAAGTCTCGGCTCTGTCGCAGCTGGCCGCGACCGGGAGGCCCATGGGACGGCGCACAATTGGCCCAGCGTCATCTGCGTTAGGGAGGGTTTGGCCAGCAGGTATATCCTTGTCTCATCGCTCACTAGCGACTCCTGTTGCACAGTGCATGCTGACACAGTCGCCAGGTGTACGGTGTTTCCTCCGACACATTGGTGCGGTTGGCTTCTGGGTTGGATGGGCATTGTGTCAAGAAGCAGTGCGGCTTTGTTGGGTTGTGTTTCGGAGGACGCATGGCTCTCGACCTTCGCCTCTCCCGAGCCAGTACGGGAGTTGCAGCAATGAGACAAAACTACCAATTGGGGTGAAAAATAAAATACTTTTTTTTTTTTATCATATGCCTCTCATTTTCTCACTATCAGATGCACAGAAGGCATGGTCCTTGAAAAAGGTTGAATGTTGAAATATATTAGGTTTATGACATGTCTTGTGCAACAGATGTAGGATAGTTGAGTGTGATTACCAAGGAGTTAGTGTTTCTGAAAACAGAGAGTTTGATTTAAACTTTGAGCCTGTAAGTGAGTGATTATGGACTTACTTTAAAGGTGTCAGCATGCTTCCCAGCCAAAACAGTTTGATAGAGTTTGTGCATATATTATGATGTCATTCTGTGACGTTTTTGTTTGTTTTGAACTTCGGTGATGGTTTTTTTCGGGTGTTCGGGAACACAGCATTGTTTCTGAAGGCAATCCGAGGTTCAGAGTCCAAGTCTATACCCCTTTGCTGGTCATTGGTCAACTGTAGCGATTCTTCAATAAATTCTTTGTTGTCATTCAAGGAGAGATGACTCGTTTTCATTGAAAAATACTGCACATCTTACATGTAAAATTGCGCGACTAAGATCTCTTCGGCAAAAACGTCAAAATGAATGACAGATTTCTGGCGTTATCTTAAATTAATTCTGACTATTTTGAGGAAGCATATACTGGCTACGGTCTCTAAAAATGGACAAACAGTACTATTGCTGCTTTTAAGGGAGTATGCGAGCTCACTCGTTCGGCACTGAAGCATGCTGACAGCTTAAACGGCAAGCCTCTGAAAGGTGATATCACTAACTGAGTTTTTCTTCTTTGATGTTTCCTGTGGTGAGAACAATGGTGGCGTTGTTGCTATTTGGAAACAACACTCTGTTTCTAAGGAAAAGCTTGAAACAGTGACTGCACAGCACTAATTTGATGCACAACAGGCCATTTAGTGTATACACAAGATGGAAACTGTGCTGGAGTTTCTCCTGACAACGCTGTCAGCATGCATGACAACTTTATTGGCATAATCTGCTCCCTTTGCTTTCGCTCTCCTGCTTTTATTACATTTTTACAACTCTATGTACTATTTTGGGAATAGTTTTGTTCCATGTAGTATTTTATTTGTCTGTCAGGAATGACTTACTGTAGGACACCATGGCTAAGAGTGATCATTCGGTGCATAAGTTATTGTTTCACTGGAATTGACTTGTAGGCTATTCAATCACAGTCAGAGATCAACAATTGTTGTTACAGCTGGTTGGAGAAATAGATGACAGACTACTGGAGTCTGGTTCAAGACTACAGACAAAGTGATTGATCCTAGAGCAGTGTTGGGAACGGTACTTTTAAAAGTAACTTGTTGTGTTACAATGTTACTTGCAATAAAAGTAACTTGTTATGTTACACCGTTACTTACTATGGAAAGTAACTAGTTACATTACTTTTGCGTTACCAAAAACAGAAAACCCTCTGAAGAGGCCTTGCACGTGTTGGTCATTCATTCTTATGCCCAATTGACTATCTTTGAATGGCTTGCATATCCTACTGTCAAAAGCCTAATCTATAACTCTGGGCTATACCAGCTCAAGTAATAACGACAGACGCCATATCCCCTTTACAATACTTAAAATCAATAATATAAAACCATCTTGGCAGTAAAGGGAGAGCTCAAATACAAAGACAAGAGGCTACTGTTTTACACACATACGAACTGGCCAGAGAGATTCTATGTAAAACTATACGATCACATTGTGTAATTGTAGTGCCCTTTCCTTTTATTGTGAAGACAGAGCTGGAGAAATGTAATTTCTTATCAACTGAGCCTAATTTGATCACCTAGCTACGCTGTTTGCTTTATTAACAGACAATAAATGGGTCAATCGCCTGAACCCGATGATCCTGTGTTTGCGTGTGAATCCTGCAAGTAGCATCAGTCAAGATTTGAGGGGTAACATCTGTCCTTTTCTTCTACCAATTTAAAATAATGTGAATACTTCCACGATAAAGGCTATTGTTTCTGCCATCTTGCTAGCTATCTAGCTACCAGCTGCCATGCCAGCTACATGCTGCAACATTCATGCAGATGCAGGAAGAGCGCGAACCATGGCGAATGTAGGATAGGGGGAGTGATTTTAATTTGTTCCAACAAAGAAAAAGGGAAATTATATTGCAAAAGTAACTCGTTATTATTTAAAGGGATAGTTCACCCAAATGACAAAATGCCATATTGGTTTCCTTACCCTGTAAGCAGTCTATGGACTATGACGACAATCCATGCTTTGGTTTAGTTTCCCTGGCACTGTTTCCACATGCTAACGTTTTGTGGCACAAATCCTATTAAAGTCATGGGACCGATATTACCATTTTCCGGGCACGTTGAAATCGTCTATACGTGCTGTAATTTCTAAACCGTTTACCCGATATAGATAAATACCCTCAAATTAAAGCTGACAGTCTGCACTTTAACCCCAAATTCATTATATAATTCCTAATTCAAAGTGCTGGAGTACAGAGCCAAAACAACAAAAAATCTGTCAGTCCCAATACTTTTGGAGCTCACTGTAGCTGTGTCTCTATTTGCCTTCAACCAACAGGCAATGTTGGCCTTACTGCCAACCTCCCAGACAACCAGGGTTTTTCCTAGGTCTCAGGAAGAAGCAATATGTTTTGTTCCCAGCTTGACAACCCTAAAGCAAACACTCCAGACTTCCCTCTCTTTATCCAGACAAAGTGACCTGATTTGTCCTGTGTTATGACAGGAACAATGTGCAGTACTTTATTGCTGTGCCTTGCCTAGGAGAAACATAGTCATTTACTGAGAGAAAAACCTTACAAGCCAGTAATGTGAAACATATAACCTATGGATTACAAAAACCACAAAAACTGATGTGTTTGAATGTGCATTTTAATTCCTACTTAGGTTTAAGTGGTATGGTGGTATGTTCAGGAAGCAGGGTCTCATTGTCAGTATTCACAGTGATGTACATGTATATACTAGGGATGCACGATATATCGGTAAGCATATTGGAATCGGCCGATATTAGCTAAAAATGTCAACATCGTCATTGGCCCGATGTCTCGTTTAATGCTGATGTGCAAAACCGATGTCAAATCAGACCTATATAACGTAGATAGATGACTTAAGGACGAAAAATATAGAGCTACACATGCAACACATTCCTAACCTAGCTCACAATGTCTGCTGTGTGGATTGAGCAGTCAACAAGTAGAGCAGTCATTTGAAAGAGTAAGAACATTTCAGCGAGACAACTCAAAGACGAATGCCAAGATAATGGGATTCATTGCCCTTGACAATCAACCGTTCTCTGTCGTGGATGATGTTGGCTTTTGCCGACTGGTCGAGCACCGGTAAAGACTTCCGCTATTTTTCATGCTGCCCTACCGGAGTTACACAGCATCCATGAACTACTTGATATGGGCGTCACTGCTATTAGCTTCACGACTGATATTTGGACCAGCGATGTCAGCCCCATGAGCATTATGATTCTGACAGCACAGTGGGTCCACGAGGATGTCCTACTGAGGAAAGCCGTATTGTATGCTCAAGAATGTGCTGGTTCTCATGCCGCTGCTGACATTTCAATGGCATTTGAGAACATGTTTGAAACTTGGGAAACATGAACACTCCTGGCTCCATTCGAACAATTGACTCGAGAAATAAGTTCAACTGTGTCTGCAGCAGACGTGATACCCTGTCATGGCATTGAAACGCCTGCTCAACAAAAATGCCAACACAGACCATCGGGTTAACGTGGAAAACTCTACTAGAGGCTGTGAACAAGGGATTCAATGGCATTCTCTCTGAACCTCTACTTTGTCGACACCATGCTCAATGCTGGGTACAAGGACCGCTACTTCAATGCAGACAAGAAACAGGGTTTATGTGAAATGTTACAGACATGGCTGGACAAGATGGTAACGGACACAGTGACAGTGCACACTGAGGAAGAGAGGCCACAGACAGACAGAGCTGAAACTTCACTGCTTGACATGTACGATGAAATCCTGGTGAGACTGAATAAATGAACAACGAAACAGCACGGCAAGTAAGTGAAAGAAATATGTGTGTGTGTGTGTGTGTTTCAACTATTTAACTGTACTCGAATGCTTAAAACGCTGCTAAAATGTTAAAAATCGGTTATCGGTGTCGTTTTCTTTTTGGCAAGGAAAATATTGGATATCAGTATCGGCCAAAAATGACATGTCGGTACATCCCTAGTATATACAGCTTTGATCTAAGTCAGTGTAATTTAGTGAATGGTGAAACTGACTCATATTTTCCATACATGCTCATTAATTGGCTGCTCAAGGTGTATGCATAACATCTGTCATGCTGACTGGAGCTGGGTTCCCATCGGTGCTAGGTCTGACCCGGAGCCAGCAC
The DNA here is from genome assembly GCF_013265735.2 of Oncorhynchus mykiss. NCBI lineage: Eukaryota > Metazoa > Chordata > Actinopteri > Salmoniformes > Salmonidae > Oncorhynchus > Oncorhynchus mykiss. The sequence goes on along the minus strand of NC_048566.1, from coordinate 72,122,458 downwards.
GGCAAATGTCAGGCGGGTGCTCCACTCAGTCGTGCTCCTGCTCCCTTCCCTTCCTCTCTCCGCCCCTCGCTTTAATGGAGCACAACTACAAAGGGAGCTGGGATAGCAAGGAATGCTACTGCTTTTGTGTATCTCTAAATCATCACAATTAGTCAACCAGCTAGGGCGTAATATCACACCTCTGCTTAAGTGTTCTCTGCACTTTCTAGAAAGGGAAGTGGGATACCTAGTCAGTTGCACAACTGAATAGATTCAACCGAAATAGCACTGTTTCGTAATCATTTTGTTTGTCCTTTGTTTGCACATTTTAAAGTAAAGTGAAATTCCAGTAAACTCATTGCTGGATTAAAACATGACTATTTTAGGGTTTAAACCCATAATGCACCCATAATGCATAATCTGACTACCATGCACTAGTGGGAAAAGGGAAACACTCGGCAAACATACTTTATCTTGTGCAGGCCTGATGAAAAAGAGAGACTGACATTTACAGTATCTGTGTTTTTTTGGCTGTGAATGGACTTGGGTGAAGTCCATTGGGTGTTGGGTGAAGTGCTGCCTGTCGAACCCCCTCCCAATGTCTGTCTGCCCATCAGGCGTTTCAAACAGCACCTGCCAAAGCTCAGTGTTACGCTAAGTGTCATTTTATTTCAGTAATAGCATGGCCATGGGCTCTGAGCCTCCACAGCACAAGACCTAACTGGCCTGAGCTTCAGCTAGAGGCTCTGGGGAGTGTCAGTTGGTCCAGGAGCTGCTTACTGCTTTAACCCACGTTATCCATAATATCCAATGCCTGTCTCACTAACACATTCAAATGTGATGTTTTGTTTCCACTTTCAATCAATCAGTTTACATTAAATGAGACAATGTGTCGAAAGATAAAAGGAGATTAGGTGACCAAATAAAGCCTCCCAGGTCTTCATAAGCGCTGGCTCTTTGTCCACCTCTGTCTGTCTGACTCCGTGTGCCAGGCTCTCATCCACCCTGTGACAGATAACACTTTAATGAGGATGTGTGGTCCCACAGTCCTGCTTCAGCTGGTCACACTATTAGAGCTGGGAAGTTTGTAGATTTTGACTGTTTTATAGTAGGTCTCTTTTATATAAAGTTTTTTTTTCTTTTCGATATGCACAGTATGTAGAGCAAGTATAATTTCTCTCATTATTGTATGGCATCAGTGGGTTGATGATTGTCCAAATCTGTCTGGTTGGGATCAGAGGTGATACACATGTTTAAGTGCAGTTCAATACAGTTTCCTTGACTCTGGCTCATTTTTTTTGGCGTAATTATTTACATAGCATGCTTAAATACAACATTTGTCCTTACAATGAAATAGTCCCTTGATTACGGCCCTCTGCATTATCAAGCTTGCCCCATACTGCCCTCTGGAAAAAGCCATGGATTAGTGAACATGGTTCACCACCTTGTGGTTGAGTTTAGAATTGTTACATTTCATCCATGAGATAGTTAACATGTTGTCTACTGTACTACTATAAAGCCTTATCTCTCTATTTGTCTCCATGTCATTCCAGGGATCGTCTTCTCTACTTTGGTGTTTGGGCCTGCCTGTGGTTTCCTCCTGGGGTCTCTCTGCACCAAGTTCTATGTGGACTTCCTCTTCATCGACACCAGTGAGTTACTGGGAAATACAACCTCACATCACTCCCAACACTGTTCTATGGAAAAGCAATTAAGAAGTCCATTAACCTAGCAACACATAATTAGAGCTAAGTACTTTGTTATTCAAGGTAAGCCAAAATAATGTTAATTTGGTTTATTAACATTATATAATTATGATTGAATTATGAGCCTATAATCTAATTGTTAAATTAACACTCTCCCTCTAGAATCTAACATTGGAATTCCTCAGTAGTTGAATATAAGTCAAGAGGCAAATATTTTCCTCTCAATATTTAGTCTGATAAGTGTTTGTCTGCACAGGTAAACTGGACATCACTTCTGATGACCCTCGGTGGATCGGAGCCTGGTGGGGAGGCTTCCTCCTGTGTGGTGCCTTGCTCTTTTTCTCATCCCTCTTCATGTTTGGCTTCCCCCAAACCCTGTCAGACCGAGAGAAGGACAGGGACGGTGGAGGGGAAAGTGAACAGGCCATGCTCCCCTCTACCTCTCTGCCCCTGGACTATAATGAGATGCCCAAGTCAAGCAACGGGGTCGTACACAATAACCATGAGCCTGTCAACGGCCCCACCTGCTTTCAGCAGCTCAGGGGTGAGTTTTTTTTTTCTGTCCATTTATATTGCATTTAGTATTTGTTCTGTTAAATTAACACTTGTTATGTATTGTATATAGTGTAGCACAGCACTTGTTCTCCATCTGTATCCCACCAGGATTTGTTAGAGTACCTCACAATCAAATGCTGACCGTATTACCTCCCAAGAGTATATTCCCCCTCAAGCCGATACTATGACGATCCTCAAGGAACAAACTGGAAACAACATATCCTGAGGCCGCATTTATTGTTTCTGAGGATTTTAACAAAGCAAATTTGAGGAAAATGTTACTGAAGTTCTATCAACACATTGTCTGAAGTACTCGCGCATCAAAAACTCGACCATTGTGACTCCCCCTTCCGGGATGGCTACAAGGCCCGCCCCCACACTCCCTTCGGCAAATCAGATCACGACTCCATCCTACTCGTCCCTTCCTATAGGCAGAAACTCAAACAGGAAGTACCCATGCTAAGGTCTATTCAACGTTGGTCTGACCAATCGGAATCCATTCTTCAAGATTGTTTTGATCATGCGGACTGGGATATGTTCCGGGTATCCTCTGAGAATAACACTGACGTATACACGGACACAGTGACTGAGTTCATCAGGAAGTGTATGGGGACATTGTTCCCTCTGTGACTATTAAAAACCTACCCAAACCAGAAACAGTGGATAGATGGCAGCATTCAAGGACTGTGGGCTCTAGCGCTCTGTGGCCGACGTGAGTTAGACATTTAAGCATGTTAACCCTCGCAAGTCTGCGGCCCCGACATCATCCCTAAACTCCTCCTCAGAGCTTCCGCAGACCAGCTGGCTGGAGTGTTTTCGTACATATTCAATCTCTCTTATTCCAGTCTGCTGTCCCCACTTGCTTCAAGACGTCCACCATTGTTTCTGTACCAAAGAAAGCAAAGGTGACTAAACTAAATTAGTATTTCCCCGTAGCACTAACTTCTGTCATCATGAAATGCTTTAAGAGGCTAGTTAAGGATCATATCACCTCCACCTGGAGGTGAGGGCCCTAGCGGAGTGGTGCAAGGAAAATAACCTCTCCCTCAACGTCAGCAAAATTAAGGAGCTGATCGTAGACTTCAGGAAACTGCAGAGGGAGCACATGCCTCTAACCACATCAACGGGACCACAGTGGAGAAGGTGAAAAGCTTCAAGTTCCTTGGAGTACACATCACTGACAATTTTAAATGGTCCACCCACACAGACAGTGTGGTGAAGAAGGCACAACAGCGCCTCTTCAACCTCAGCAGGCTGAAGAAATTTGGCTTGGCCCCTAAGACCCTCACAAACTTTTACAGATGCACAATTGAAAGCATCCTGTCAGGCTGTATCACCACCTGATATGGCAACTGCACCGCCCGCAACCGCAGGGCTCTCCAGAGGGTGGTGCGGTATGCCCAACGCATCACCGGGAGCATTCTGCCTGCGTTCCAGGACACTTACAGCACCCAATGTCACAGGAAGGCCAAAAATATCATCAAGGACATCATCCACCCGAGCCACGGCCTGTTCACCCCGCTATCGTCCAGAAGGTGAGGTCAGTGCAGGTGCACCAAAGCTGGGACTGAGAGACTGAAAAACAGCTTCTATCTCAAGGCTGTCAGACTGTTAAATAGACATCACTAGCCAGCTACCATCCGGTTACTCAACACTGCACCTTAGAGGCTGCTGCCCTATGTACATAGAAATGGAATCACTGGTCACTTTAATAATGTTTACATACTGCTTTACTAATTTCATATGTATATGCTGTATTTTACTGTATTTTAGTCAATGCCATTCCGACATTGCTCATCCTAATATATACAGTGCCTTGCGAAAGTATTTGGCCCCCTTGAACTTTGCGACCTTTTGCCACATTTCAGGCTTCAAACATAAAGATATAAAACTGTATTTTTTTGTAAAGAATCAACAACAAGTGGGACACAATCATGAAGTGGAACGACATTTATTGGATATTTCAAACTTTTTTAACAAATAAAAAACTGAAAAATTGGGCGTGCAAAATTATTCAGCCCCTTTACTTTCAGTGCAGCAAACTCTCTCCAGAAGTTCAGTGAGGATCTCTGAATGATCCAATGTTGACCTAAATGACTAATGATGATAAATACAATCCACCTGTGTGTAATCAAGTCTCCGTATAAATGCACCTGCACTGTGATAGTCTCAGAGGTCCGTTAAAAGCGCAGAGAGCATCATGAAGAACAAGGAACACACCAGGCACGTCCGAGATACTGTTGTGAAGAAGTTTAAAGCCGGATTTGGATACAAAAAGATTTCCCAAGCTTTAAACATCCCAAGGAGCACTGTGCAAGCGATAATATTGAAATGGAAGGAGTATCAGACCACTGCAAATCTACCAAGACCTGGCCGTCCCTCTAAACTTTCAGCTCATACAAGGAGAAGACTGATCAGAGACGCAGCCAAGAGGCCCATGATCACGCTGGATGAACTGCAGAGATCTACAGCTGAGGTGGGAGACTCTGTCCATAGGACAACAATCAGTCATATATTGCACAAATCTGGCCTTTATGGAAGAGTGGCAAGAAGAAAGCCATTTCTTAAAGATATCCATAAAAAGTGTTGTTTAAAGTTTGCCACAAGCCACCTGGGAGACACACCAAACATGTGGAAGAAGGTGCTCTGGTCAGATGAAACCAAAATTGAACTTTTTGGCAACAATGCAAAACGTTATGTTTGGCGTAAAAGCAACACAGCTCATCACCCTGAACCACCATCCCCACTGTCAAACATGGTGGTGGCAGCATCATGGTTTGGGCCAGCTTTTCTTCAGCAGGGACAGGGAAGATGGTTAAAATTGATGGGAAGATGGATGGAGCCAAATACAGGACCATTCTGGAAGAAAACCTGATGGAGTCTGCAAAAGACCTGAGACTGGGACGGAGATTTGTCTTCCAACAAGACAATGATCCAAAACATAAAGCAAAATCTACAATGGAATGGTTCAAAAATAAACATATCCAGTTGTTAGAATGGCCAAGTCAAAGTCCAGACCTGAATCCAATCGAGAATCTGTGGAAAGAACTGAAAACTGCTGTTCACAAATGCTCTCCATCCAACCTCACTGAGCTCGAGCTGTTTTGCAAGGAGGAATGGGAAAAAATGTCAGTCTCTCGATGTGCAAAAAACTGATAGAGACATACCCCAAGCGACTTACAGCTGTAATCGCAGCAAAAGGTGGCGCTACAAAGTATTAACTTAAGGGGGCTGAATAATTTTGCACGCCCAATTTTTCAGTTTTTGATTTGTTTAAAAAGGTTGAAATATCCAATAAATGTCGTTCCACTTCATGATTGTGTCCCACTTGTTGTTGATTCTTCAAAAAAATATACAGTTTTATATCTTAATGTTTGAAGCCTGAAATGTGGCAAAAGGTCGCAAAGTTCAAGGGGGCCGAATACTTTCGCAAGGCACTGTATATATTTGTTAATTCAGTGACATGCTTACTTACGGACCCTTCCCAACAATGCAGAGAGAAAATGTTTGAAAAAATACACAATAAGTAAGGACAACTTGTCCATATACACTGGTTACCAGTACCAAGTTGATTTGTAGGGCTATGAGGTAATTGAGGTAGGTACAGTTGAAGTCGGAAGTTTACATACACTTTGGTTGGAGTCATTAAAGCTCATTTTTCAACCACTCCACAAATTTCTTGTTAATTAACAAACTATAGTTTTGGCAAGTCGGTTAGGACATCTACTTTGTGCATGACACAAGTCATTTTTCCAACAATTATTTACAGACAGATTATTTCACTTATAATTCACTGTATCACAATTCCAGTGGGTCAGAAGTTTACATACACTAAGTTGAAAAACTGCGTTGAAATGTATTTCAAATCAAATGTATTTATAAAGCCCTTCTTACATCAGCTGATGTCACAAAGTGCTGTACAGAAACCCAGCCTAGACACAAGTAATTTTTCCAACAATTGTTTACAGACAGATTATTTCACTTATAATTCACTGTCAGCCTAAAACCCCAAACAATGCAGGTGTAAAAGCACAGTGTCTAGGAAAAACTCCCTAGAAAGGCCAGGACCTAGGAAGAAACCTAGAGAGGAACCAGGCTGTGAGGGGTGGCCAGTCCTCTTCTGGCTGTGCCGGGTGGAGATTATAAAAGAACATGGCCACGATGTTCAAATGTTCATAGATGACCAGCAGGGTCAAATAATAATAATCACAGTGGTTGTCGAGGGTGCAACAGGTCAGCACCTCAGGAGTAAATGTCAGTTGGCTTTTCATAGCCGATCATTCAGAGTATCTAGTATCTCTAGACTCTAGTATCTCTAGACTCCTGCTGTCTCTAGAGAGTTGAAAACAGCAGGTCTGGGACAAGCTAGCACATCCGGTGAACAGGTCAGGGTTCCATAACCGCAGGCAGAACAGTTGAAACTGGAGCAGCAGCACGGCCAGGTGGACTGGGGACAGCAAGGAGTCATCAGGTCAGGTAGTCCTGAGGCATGGTCCTAGGGTGCAGGTCCTCCGAAAGAGAGAGAGAGAAAGAGAGAATTAGAGAGAGCATACTTAAATTTGCACAGGACACCAGATGAGACAGGATAAATACTCCAGATATAACAGACTGACCCTAGCCCCCCACACATAAACTACTGCAGCATAAATACTGGAGGCTGAGACAGGAGGGGTCGGGAGACACTGTGGCCCCGTCCGACGATACCTCCGGACAGGGCCAAACAGGCAGGACATAACCCCACCCACTTTGCCAAAGCACAGCCCCCACACCACTAGAGGGATATCTTCAACCACCAACTTACCATCCTGAGACAAGGCCAAGTATAGCCCACAAAGATCTCCGCCACGGAGATTGTGCCGTATTTGTCTAAGGTGTATGTAAACTTCCGACTTCAACTGTAGGGGCAAATGTAGAATCTTAATTTGATCACTTTTTTTGCTGAGAATTTTCCTGCACCTCAGGAAATGCAAACTTGTAGTATATTCAAGATTTTTAAAGGCTTCTAAGGTTAGTAATTTCCACTTAAAAATGTCAGACTTGATTTGCCCTAACGAAAAATGTATCTACCCTCGCAACTTTTTTAAATACATTATTATCCACATAATAATTCACATTTCCCATTGCTGTAGGATTATTTTATTTCATGAAAATGTTCTTTCTCAAAACTGCGATTTGAAAAACACAGTTCCAGATTCTGTTTTGTAAAGTCTGGACTGTTGAGTCTGATAAGTAATCTGGGGGTAGTGTACGATATACAGTGCCTTGCGAAAGTATTCGGCCCCCTTGAACTTTGCGACCTTTTGCCACATTTCAGGCTTCAAACAGAAAGATATAAAACTGTATTTTTTGTGAAGAATCAACAACAAGTGGGACACAATCATGAAGTGGAACGACATTTATTGGATATTTCAAACTTTTTTAACAATTCAAAAACTGAACAATTGGGCGTGCAAAATTATTCAGCCCCTTTACTTTCAATGCAGCAAATTCTCTCCAGAAGTTCAGTGAGGATCTCTGAATGATCCAATGTTGACCTAAATGACTAATGATGATAAATACAATCCACCTGTGTGTAATCAAGTCTCCGTATAAATGCACCTGCACTGTGATAGTCTCAGAGGTCCGTTAAAAGCGCAGAGAGCATCATGAAGAACAAGGAACACACCAGGCAGGTCCGAGATACTGTTGTGAAGAAGTTTAAAGCCGGATTTGGATACAAAAAGATTTCCCAAGCTTTAAACATCCCAAGGAGCACTGTGCAAGTGATAATATTGAAATGGAAGGAGTATCAGACCACTGCAAATCTACCAAGACCTGGCCGTCCCTCTAAACTTTCAGCTCATACAAGGAGAAGACTGATCAGAGATGCAGCCAAGAGGCCCATGATCACTCTGAATGAACTGCAGAGATCTACAGCTGAGGTGGGAGACTCTGTCCATAGGACAACAATCAGTCGTATATTGCACAAATCTGGCCTTTATGGAAGAGTGGCAAGAAAGCCATTTCTTAAAGATATCCATAAAAAGTGTTGTTTAAAGTTTGCCACAAGCCACCTGGGAGACACACCAAACATGTGGAAGAAGGTGCTCTGGTCAGATGAAACCAAAATTGAACTTTTTGGCAACAATGCAAAACGTTATGTTTGGCGTAAAAGCAACACAGCTGAACACACCATCCCCACTGTCAAACATGGTGGTGGCAGCATCATGGTTTGGGCCTGCTTTTCTTCAGCAGGGACAGGGAAGATGGTTAAAATTGATGGGAAGATGGATGGAGCCAAATACAGGACCATTCTGGAAGAAAACCTGATGCAGTCTGCAAAAGACCTGAGACTGGGACGGAGATTTGTCTTCCAACAAGACAATGATCCAAAACATAAAGCAAAATCTACAATGGAATGGTTCAAAAATAAACATATCCAGGTGTTAGAATGGCCAAGTCAAAGTCCAGACCTGAATCCAATCGAGAATCTGTGGAAAGAACTGAAAACTGCTGTTCACAAATGCTCTCCATCAAACCTCACTGAGCTCGAGCTGTTTTGCAAGGAGGAATGGGAAAAAATGTCAGTCTCTCGATGTGCAAAACTGATAGAGACATACCCCAAGCGACTTACAGCTGTAATCGCAGCAAAAGGTGGCGCTACAAAGTATTAACTTAAGGGGGCTGAATAATTTTGCACGTCCAATTTTTCAGTTTTTGATTTGTTAAAAAAGTTTGAAATATCCAATAAATGTTGTTCCACTTCATGATTGTGTCCCACTTGTTGTTGATTCTTCACAAAAAAATACAGTTTTATATCTTTATATTTGAAGCCTGAAATGTGGCAAAAGGTTGCAAAGTTCAAGGGGGCCGAATACTTTCGCAAGGCACTGTATGTTGTCTGTTATGAGAAAAGAAAGCAAGGGACTTAAATCCTCTGCTTCTACTGAAATTATGTAGCTTTTTACTAGTTATGAGGAAAGAATAAAATAAATTCCACATACAAATTACAAAATGTTTTCAGATTTTTATATGAACCTTTCACCAGTTTAGTGTAACTGGCAGATTTTTTATTTATAGCGAGAGAGAGATGTCTGTGTCCATGTGATGCTTTGATATTAAGGATCTTCTCTTTTCAGTGATCCCTAAAGTGACCAAGCACCTCCTGTCCAACCCAGTGTATACCTGCATCACGCTGGCTGCCTGTATGGAGATTGGTGTAGTGGCTGGCTTCGCTGCCTTCCTGGGGAAGTACCTGGAGCAGCAGTTTAACCTCACAACCTCTTCAGCCAATCAACTACTAGGTGAGTGGCATGCACATGCACGACACACACACATTCTCTCTCACATACACACACATACATACAGCCCCAGACCCCCTGGTGCCACACAGTAGACAGAGAGCAGTACAATGAGAAGCATCAGTGCAGTATATGAGAAGGAGATTAGCTTAACCTGGTGGTATTAACTCTCCAGGTATGACGGCCATCCCCTGTGCTTGTCTGGGCATATTCCTGGGGGGGCTTCTGGTCAAGAAGCTGAACCTCTCAGCCCTGGGGGCCATTCGCATGGCCATGCTGGTCAACCTGATCTCCACCGCCTGCTACGTCTCCTTCCTCTTCCTTGGTTGTGACACAGGACCTGTCGCTGGGGTGACCATCCCCTATGGCAACGAGTAAGAACAGCCTGTACATACACTGGTTTAGCATATGTAATAGCAGTGCTCCTGTTGGGGGCAGGGTGGTTGATGAAAGTGGGAACAAAGCCACACTCTGACTACGGAAACATTTGTCAGAATATACGTTTTACTAAATCTGTTTCCACCCATTTTTTATTTTTATATTTGTATTTTTTAAATAACAATTATAGGATAATAGCTTGTAGGGGAATGTGGGGTAAGTTGAACTATTCAGCATTATTCTGTCAAGGAAAATATAGTATTCTTTCTAACAAAGATATCTACAAACACTACCGTTCAAAAGTTTGTGGTCACTTAGAAATGTTCTTGTTTTTGAAAGATAAGCAAATGTTTTGTCCATTTTAAAATAACATCAAATTGATCATAAATACAGTGTAGACATTGTTAATGTTGTAAATGACTATTGAAACGACAGATTTTTTTAAATGGAATATCTACATAGGTGTACAGAGGCCCATTATCAGCAACACTCGCCCCCTCATCTGACCATAATTCCATCCTCCTGATTCCTGCTTACAGGCATAAACTAAAGCAGGTAGCACCAGTGACTCAGTCAATAAAGAAGTGGTCAGATGACGCAGATGCTAAACAACAGGACTGTTTTGCTTGCACAGACTGGAATATGTTCCGGGATTCCTCCGATGGCATTGAGGAGTACACCACATCAGTCATTGGCTTCATCAATAAGTGCATCGATGACATTGTCCCCACAGTGACTGTACGTACATAACCCAACCAGAAACCATGGATTACAGGCAACATCCACACTGAGCTAAAGGCTAGAGCTGCCACTTTCAAGGAGCGGGACTCTAACCCAGACGCTTATAAGAAATCCCGCTACGACCTCAGACGAACCATCAAACAGGCAAGTGCCAATACAGGACTAAGATTGAATCGTACTACACTGGCTCCGACGCTCGTCGGATGTGGCAGGGCCTGCAAACAATTACTGACTACAAAGGGAAGCACAGCCGAGAGCTGCCCAGAGACATGAGCCTACCAGACGAGCTAAACTACGTCTATACTCGCTTCGAGGCAAGCACTGAAACATGCATGAGAGCATCAGCTGTTCCGGACGACTGTGTGATCACTCTCTCTGCAGCCGATGTGAGTAAGACCTTTAACCAGGCCAACATTCACAAGGCCGCAGGGCCAGACATATTACCAGGACGTGTCTTCACTGACATTTTCAACATGTCCCTGATTGAGTCTGTAATGCCAACATGTTTCAAGCAGACCACCATAGTCCCTGTGTCCAAGAACACTAAGGCAACCTGCCTAAATGACTACAGACCGGTAGCACTCACATTGGTAACCATAAAGTGCTTTGAAAGGCTGGTCATGGCTCACTTTAACACCATTATCCCAGAAACCCTAGACCCACTTCAATTTGTATTCCCGCTCAAACAGATCAACAGATGATGCAATCTCTATTGCACTCCACACTGCCCTTTCCTACCTAGACAAAAGGAACACCTACGTGAGAATGCTGTTCATTGACTACAGCTCAGCGTTCAACACCATAGTGCCCTCAAAGCTCATCACTAAGCTAAGGACCCTGGTACTAAACACCTCCCTCTGCAACTGGATCCTGGATTTCCTGACGGGCCCCCACTGGTGGTAGGGGTAGGAAACAACACATCTGCCACGCTGATCCTCAACACTGGAGCCCCTTAGGGGTGCATGCTCAGTCCCCTTCTGTACTCCCTATTCACCCACGTCTGCATGGCCAGACACGACTCCAACAGCATCATTAAGTTTGCAGATGACACAACAGTGGTAGGCCTGATCACTGACAACGATGAGACAGAATATAGAGAGGAAGTCAGAAACCTGGCCTAGTGGTGCCAGAATAGCAACCTATCCCTCAACGTAATCAAGACAAAGGAGATGATTGTTGACTACAGGAAAAGGAGGACTGAAAAATTGTCAAAGACTCCAGCCACCCCAGTCATAGACTGTTCTCTCTGCTACCGCATGGCAAGCGGGTCCGGAGCGCCAAGTCTAGGCGCTATGTGATGGTCTGGGGGTGCTTTGGTGGTGGTAAAGTGGAAGATTTGTACAGGGTAAAAGGGGACTTGAAGAAGGAAGGCTATCACTCCATTTTGCAACGCCATGCCATACACTGTGGACGGCGCTTAATTGGAGCCAATTTCCTCTTGCAACAGGACAATGACCCAAAGCACAGCTCCAAACTATGCAAGAACTATTTAGGGATGAAGCAGTCAGCTGGTATTCAGTCTATAATGGAGTGGCCAGCACAGTCACCGGATCTCAACCCTATTGAGATGCTGTGGGAGCAGCTAGACCATATGGTACGTAAGAAGTGCCCATCAAGCCAATCCAACTTGTGGGAGGTGCTTCAGGAAGCATGGGGTGAAATCTCTTCAGATTACCTCAACAAATTGACAACTAGAATGCCAAAGGTCTGCAAGGCTGTAATTGCTGCAAATGGAGGATTCTTTGATGAAAGCAAAGTTTGAAGGACACAATTATTACTTCAATTAAAAATCATTATTTATAACCTTGTCAACGTCTTGACTATATTTCCTATTCATTTTGCAACTCATTTCATAATGCCTTGCATTACGCCTGGGACACTTCAATTTGCTCAACTTGCCAACTGCTCAACCATTGGCTCAACTTAGCTCATGGCCTTTGGCTCAATTTACCCAAAGGCAAACATTTAGACTATATTAGACAACACAGCTACAAGGATGCACTTTCATGCTAGGTTTAGGACCTCATATTGAAGCTTATAGAGACCCCAACTGATTTATAGAACAATCTAACACAAAAAAATTATTTGACTTTGTGAAAATCTGTTTTTTGGACTTAACTTGCTTACCAATTTTTCCTTGTAGTTTCTTCCTTCACAAACTCCATGAAATTATGACCCCTTTCTAAATATTTGGTCAAATGATTCATTTGTCTATGATTTCCTAGAAACAGGGATGGCTCAACGTCCCATTTTGCTCAACTTACCCTACACTCACCAACTGGAAATGTGCTTTGCACTGTTTAACTTGTTTATTTAGGGACATAGTAACATTCCTATATGTGCACAGTATAGTCTGAACAGCTGTTTGTATCTCTCTCGCTTCCTCTCTCTTTCTTTCTCTCCATCTCTCTCCAGGACACTGCAGGTGGGCGAGAAACCAGAGGTCCCCTGCATGAGTAACTGTAACTGCTACACCTCCTCAGTCAGCCCGGTGTGCGGCTCCAACGGAGTCACCTACCTGTCCTCCTGCTTTGCAGGCTGCACTACAACAGTGAGCACAGGCATCTACCCCCCTCTGGCTCAGGTCATTACCCTGGAAGCCTTCCACCCTCACCTCTCTGCTTCCCATTATGTCCTGTGATAGATGGAGGCATTCACCACAGCCCAAATGCTAGATCATTAAAGAACAGAGCAGCCATCCTAGAAATAGAATCCCTGGGAATGAACACAATGTTCTGTCTTATGAGCAACTGTGGACCAGTAGAGTATGTTGTCTCCAATGCTCCCATGTACCATACAGATGCCCTGATGTTATGTTACCCTTAATTAAACCAAAGTGACTTCCATCATGGCCTTCATGCACATCAAACTGTGACAAATCCTTAGCTTTTCAATGGCAATGTTGCGTCTAGAGATCCTACAACTAGATGGTCTTCATCGTTACAACTTAATCTGTATTTAGATGCTTCGCCCCATGCTGTGAACCGAAGCAGGCTGTGGATGAATGTTCTTTATCACACTCCTCTCACTTTTATGAATCATAGGTATTTTCTCTGTGTTACTGTGTGTAGTTAGAGCAGTGACCTTTCTACATATGAAATCTCTGGATTGTTATTATCACTGCACAAACAGAGTCACCACCATTCGCCATTTTACATTTCCCCAACAACCTACATATAGAGAGATGGAAGAGATGTGAGAATGCCGTGTTGTATCTGTGTTCATCTGGCTTGTTGTCACATAAAGTAATACTAATGCAGATATACCTATTCTCTTGTCTTCAGAATTTGACAGGGTGTACATGTATATCCAGTGACAGTGAAATGGCCACAGCTGTCCCAGGGAAGTGTCCCAGTCCAGGCTGCCAGGAGGCCTTCCTCACCTTCCTCTGTGTCATCTGTGCCTGCTGTATGATCGGCTCCATGGCTCAGACACCCTCCGTCATCATCCTCATCAGGTAACACCACTGGAATTCACCTTAACACCATGCCATAACATGGCCAGTAGAACCCAGTCAAAATGTAGAGAGGGTGTACTTTACTCAGACATCTTTCTCTTTCCTGTGTGTAACAAATACTGCTTCTCCTTCTCTTCCTAGGACTGTGAGCCCTGAGCTGAAATCATATGCTCTTGGAGTTTTGTTTCTCTTGCTGCGACTACTTGGTAAGTTATAGTACTGTTACACTTACATCTGAACTAGTCAGGCTGCACTGTTACATTACTTTGTTTATAAATCAAACATACTGGGGTTTCAGATGCTACAGTTTGTCGACCAGTACTGGTGTAATGTTAAGGCTAAAGTATTGATTTCTTCACTTGTAGAGATGAAAAGCTTGTGCTGCTGATGTAATCCTCTCCTCACCTGTTTTGTAGGATTCATCCCCCCTCCTCTGATCTTTGGTGCTGGGATTGACTCAACTTGCCTTTTCTGGAGTACAGAGTGTGGGGATAAGGGAGCCTGCCTGCTGTACGACAATATCGCCTACAGACATCTGTACGTGAGCCTGGCCATCGGTCTTAAGGTCACCGCCTTCATTCTGTACACCACCACCTGGTACTGTTTACGCAAGAACTATAAGAAATACATAAAAAATCATGAGGGCTATACGACACCAACCGAACTGTTCCCCTCCAGTCTCACAATGGACAACATGAAGGATGGGAGTCAGATCCCAAACAAGACAACGTTTATATACAACCTAGAGGACCATGAGTTGTGCGAAAACATGGAGTCGGTTTTATAGTTTCTGAACCATCCAAAGGACTATCTGCTACATTCATTATTAAATAAGTTCATAAATGACGATCATCCTCCTTTGTATTTTTTTTTATTCAACATTAGAATGTTTTCTATCTGAAGTCCTATACGGGCCCTGGAAGACTGTTGCTGCTCTCTTCTCCTTGGTAACCTTTGATAGAGGCCATTTTGTTTGTAGAGGTGTTATCAGCAAGGGTATAGTCCAGTACCAGTGAACTCTGTTGTGATTGTTAGTAGAAGACAACTACTGTCTGGCTCTGTCCTGCTCCTAGGTGATTAGATGGTCAATATTATGCTACTGTTATAGGCGCCATACTTCTACTCGCCCAAGTATAACATGGATCCAGTCACTGAAAATGACGGGACCTGTTTGGTCAGTTTCACTATGGGTTACATTTCGTTCCCTTCCACCATGGAACCAAGACATAAGTATAAATGATAGGACGTTTCTCCACGTTGCCAAGAATATATAAATAAAGAGATGTTGTGTCATTATGTGTTGCATAATATACGTTTTATTTTGATGAAACAAACAGAGAGCTTTCTCATGTACTATATAGTGGAGAAAGTAGAGCGCTTATATAGGACAATGTTCTAACGTTACTGTATGCATTCAGTGTCAGAATGAAGTTCAGTGGTAGTAGCTGAAATGGTGTTAATGTCAGCATACACTGTACAAAAACAGTACTCTTACTGGAACACAGACACTGTTTCTGACTATAAACATAGAATTGAGTTTGTCTTTCTATGGGTTCAAATGTTATATTATTCATATACATTTCTATCATTGTGAAAGAGATAAATCTGTCTTTTTGCACAGTCCTTTCTGAATGTTGTAAAAGTTTCTTTGCCTTTCTATTTACATGTTTTATTTGCTTAGTTTATTTAACCCTAATATGTCTTAATATGAGGGATTATCCAGATAAGAAGTATTATTTATGTTTTGAGGGGGGCTTTTGCACCATAGTAGAAAAGCAAAGAATGGAAAATCAACAAGTCTTTCTGTGTGTGTTATTATGACATCTCTTCAAGCTAAACAATGAAGATTCAAGTTTATATATTTGTACTGTAAATGTGAGGTTCAGAATGTTGTATTAGAATTAACTAAACTGAGATGATAATATAGGAATTTGACATTTAATTATAAAAAAAAGGTTTAGTTGTGATATGCATCACACAAAATGGGAGCCAATGTCATAACAAGAGAGGAATAAGAAACAAAGTTCAAAGCCAACTACACCAGTGCTTTGCGTAGGGCAGAGCAGAACTGCTTGTTACTTCAGAGCATGCAGAATCTGCATGTGAATTCACACAAAAGGTACTGGGAGTAATTTATATGCAATGGCTGATAATCCTACAAGGTAATAGGCATTCTTATTTTGTTATCCCTTGACATCATTTTTTGAAGACCCTCAAGGCCTGATGGCACACCTAACTTCTTTTACAGTTTCTCTACAGCAAAACTTTTAGCATTGTCCCTTTTCTTACACTTTTTTGTATGGCAGGATATAATTTATTTTACTCTGGAAATAAAATTATTTTTCAGATAATAATCCAGACATGGTGTCATTTTCACTTTATTTCTTTACAGGGAAAATATCAAATCAAATGTTAATAGTCACATGCGCCGACTACAACAGTGAAACAACAGTGAGCCCCTAACCAACAATGCAGTTTAAAAAAATATGGATAAGAATAAGAAATAAAAGTAACAAGTAATTAAGAGTAGCAGTAAAATAACAATAGCGAGACTATATACATGTGGGGGTACGGGAACAGAGTTAATGTATGGGGGCACCGGTTAGTTGAGGTAATATGTACATGTAGGTAGAGTTATTAAAGTGACTGTGCATAGATGATAACAACAGAGAGTAGCAGTGGTATAAAAGAGGGGGGGGGGGGGGGGGGGGGGCAATGCAAATAGTCTGGGTAGCCATTTGATTAGGTGTTCAGGAGTCTTATGGCTTGGAGGTAGAAGCTGTTTAGAAGCCTCTTGGACCTAGACTTGGCGCTCCAGTACCGCTTGCCGTGTGGTAGTAGGGAGAACCGTCTATAACTAAGGTGGCTGGAGTCTTTGACAGTTTTTAAGGACTTCCTCTGACACTGCCTGGTATAGAGATCCTAGGTGGCAGGAAGCTTGGCCCCAGTGATGTACTGACATAAGAAATGTACGTGTAGGCAGGTAAATACGTTACCTGTATTTGATGTGTCTAAAGCACTCAATCAGTCCTCTATACGTGTACTGATGTCCAGGTCCGAAAATTATTGAGCAATACTTGATATCGGTTTAGGTCAGAATTTGATATCACTATTAGCTACCTGTGCTGATTTATCCAGAGGCTGTGAAAGAGCTCATCGTATAGACACACTGATTCATAATGCTCAACAGCACCATTATTACCCTAAATGTTTTAGTGTTTAAAATAGCTTTCCCAGGGCATATGTTGGTGCTTTGTAGTTGCTGAGTGTCTTTTGAAAATGTGAATGGACAACCGTGCAGTACATTTATCTGGTCTGCTTGGTAGAGGCAGTCCAATTCAGATGTTTTCCCCAATAATTGGTCTTTTGACCAATCGCATCAGATATGTTCACATCAGATCTCTTTCAGAGCTGGTTTGATTGGTCAAAAGACCAATTAGTGAGAAAAAAATCGGAATTGGGCTGCCTGTCTTAACACAGCCATATTGATATGGCTTAAATTTTATTTTAAGCCATACCAGATGAATTGAGTTAACACTGGTGGAGGGGAAAATAGTGCAAGGCATGGGTTTTAAGAGGAGGCCTAGAGCTAATCATCACTACTCCAGCCTTCAGAGTGTTTGGCAATACAGTAGCACAGACACAGACAGGAACAATCAGTCCACTCACCTCTCCTCTCCACCACTGGCTAGAGGAAACAAGAGAAACAGTCTTTACATCCCTCTAAGGCTTTCCATCCTTCCTGTGTGTGCAGTGTTCTACCTCTATCTCTTAATTCAAGTTTAAAAAAACATTGTGCTACAAAATGGGCTCACAATTTCACTGTGTGCATGTTGATAGTTCTGCTTTTATAGCCCTTGATCATAAAAAGAACAACCAAGGAAGTCATAGAACATTTTAAAGATTGCAACATTACGGGATGTGTTTGATGTTGCTTTCTGTTTTATAGTCAATTTCTCAGAGACCATATTATTCCAGAGTGTTGGATGTCCATTGTAATTCTTGATTACATCCTTGATTGCATGCAGTTGTTTACTGTGGTACAAAGCCAATGGTTTACATCCGAGGGAAAAAGCAAGATATCTGTCAGCAGGACAAAAGACCCATTCCCTGCTGTCGATTCTTACAAGGCGACGCGCTATCTTATCCCAAAGCACATTTGCATGTGTTTAAAACCAATGACAAATGTCTGAAACCAATGCTGGCACAGATTTAGCGGTAACAGTGTTGTGTTCAATACTTATCTGTGTATTGCAGTCTGACCGCAACCCTATTTGTTTCTGGTTCTGGTCTTGTTTGTCGTTGATAGGGATGACAGGAATGTATGAGAGTGACAGTTCGTGCAACAGAGAGTTGCAATATAAAGATACATATAAAAATGCATACATAGTTGACAGCACTAGCACTGCAATAAACATTTCATTCTAAGGAGAGAAAGAAAGGAAACAGTGAGGGAAAGCATAAGAAATATGTGATAAATCACCAACCACTTGAGTACGCAATAATTGAATGCCAGTCTCAAGATGCTGCAAAATCAAACAAGGCAAATAATTGTGCTTTGTTTATCTGTACTGTGTGTGTGTGTGTGTGTGTGTGTGTGTGTGTGTGTGTGTGTGTGTGTGTGTGTGTGTGTGTGTGTGTGTGTGTGTGTGTGTGTGTGTGTGTGTGTGTGTGTGTGTGTGTGTGTGTGTGTGTGTGTGTGTGTGTGTGTGTGTGTGTGTGTGTGTTTACACTGCATCTGTTAAGCTTTGTTTCATGTGGTGATCCATCAGCCGGCTGGCTATTGTATCACACTGCACATAATTCATTTGGGGATTCGTCGCGCAAACTGATTTCTCCAGAGACCTGCACCTTTAGTTTGTTAAAGTACATAGCTTTTATTTTATACATCAAACTAACAACTTGTAATGTAGCATAAGTCTATCCCTCAGGTGTAGCCTATTAAAGCAGTACCAGGTCTGCATGATTGCAAACCACCAACATAACCTACATTTAAAAAAAATAGAAATAAATACCTATATTCCATTTCATCTTTAGGATATTTTTCAAATACTAACATTTACTACAATATTACAAAGTGTTGATTTCCAGAATTTTCTACACATAAATTCATCTTAAAACATCTGTTTTGATCTTATAATGACAATAGTTAATGATGTTGTTAACTATGACAAGTGTTCTTGTAATCAAATATCACTCTGTAATTACCATTTGTAAGAGCTTCAAAATATTTGTGAACATACAGGACAAATGTCAAGAGCTACAGTATGGGAGTGCACTCACAGTGCATTACCTTGTAGAACAATATAATCATATCCTCAACTTGGAGTTCACTGCTAAAAGCAACTGATTTCAGCTCTAAAAAAATATAGAATTTTTGCTAATTCCAACTCATTGTTGATGTAAAATGTTTCCTGGAAGTCCTTTAAAGCCCTTGTGCCATTTCTCCCAGCATTGTCTTCCATTGTGGGTTTTAGCCATCTTCATGTCAGACAGCACAGTGAGACGCTTCAACAAAGGAGAGATGCTCATGCATGCCAATGACATTGGTTCCAGCATCAGAGGCACCTCAGTTACAAACACACTCCTCAAAATGTATCACACTTAGAATGCTAATGACACCAAAGCCCCACAAACGCAATTATCATTCTTAAAAATATATATATTTTGCAAGTAACATTCATGCATGACAAGCCTCCTGTCTCAAGGCTTGTTCGTCCCATCCGGTGCTGTCAAACTAATGAATGCTTCACCTTGTGAATCAAACACAGCATCACAAAACATGACAGTTTGAAACTGTAAGTAAGATGGAACTACCATTTTTAGCAACACACTTAAATCCATACATACATATTCAAAGGAATATTAATATTCTAGCCCAATGGAGCTTGACTGGGTGACATTTAGAGGAGAACGAGAGGTTGATGTTCATTGTCTTGCTGTAGAGGTCACAGATTGATTCAGAGAGGTTTGCATAGTTGAGATATGGCCCAGAAAATATACTCTGAACCAGTATCGGTGTGTGAGTAAATTCACTGGGGAAGCCCCATAAAGAAAAGCCATATTACAACCTATGTGTTGCTGTAATTGCATTGTTTGCTCTATAACCTGTTAGTTCATATCCCTTGTGACTGTGAAATATAGGCCTAAAGGCAGAGACAATATGATGACAGTGGCAGAATAAACCTTTGTTTTAACACAACACCAGATAGCAACCTCTGTCCAGTGAAGTCCACAAAGCATATTGCATGTACAGTAACAGACAGTTACAGTTGAAGTTGGAAGTTTACATACACTTAGGTTGGAGTATTTAAAACTCGTTTTTAAACCACTCCACAAAATTCTTGTAAACAAACTATAGATTTGGCAAGTCGGTTAGGACATCTACTTTGTGCATGATACAAGTAATTTTTACAACAATTGTTTACAGACAGATTTTTTCACTTATAATTCACTGTATCACAATTCCAGTGGGTCAGAAGTTTGCATACACTAAGTTGACAGTGCATTTAAACAGCTTGGAAAATTCCAGAAAATTATGTCATGCCTTTGGAAGCTTCTGACTGACATCATTTGCATCAATTGGAGGTGTACCTATGGATGTATTTCAAGGCCTACCTTTAAACTCATTGCCTCATTGCTTGACATCATGGGAAAATCAAAAGAAATCAGCAAGACCTCAGAAGAAAATTGTAGACCACAAGTCTGGTTCATCCTTGGGAGCATTTTCCAAACGCCTGAAGGTACCACGTTCATCTGTACAAACAATAGTACGCAAGTAGAAACAGCATGGGACCACTCAGCCATCATACTGCTCAGGAAGGAGACGTGTTCTGTCTCCTAGAGATGAAAGTACTTTTGGTGCGAAAAGTGCAAATCAATCGCAGAACTACAGCGAAGAACCTTGTGAAGATGCTGGAGGAAACGGGTACAAAATCATTTATATCCACAGTAAAACAAGTCCTATATCGACATAACCTGAAAGGCCGCTCAGCAAGGAAGAAGTCACTGCTCCAAAACTGCCATAAAAAAGCCAGACTACGGTTTGCAGCTAGCTACACATGGGGACAAAGATCGTACTTTTTGGAAAAATGTCCTCTGGTCTGACGAAACAAAAATAGAACTGTTTGGCCATAATGACCAACGTTATGTTTGGAGGATAAAGGGGGAGGCTTGTAAGCTGAAGAACACCATCCCAACCGTGAAGCACGGGGGTGGCAGCATCATGTTGAGGGGGTGCTTTGCTGCAGGAGGGACTGGTGCACTTCACAAAATGGATTGCATCATGGGGTAGGAAATGATATGAATATATTGAAGCAACATCTCAAGATAAGTTAAAGCTTGGTCTCAAATGGGTCTTCCAAATGGACAATAACCCCATTGTACTTCCAAAGTTGTGGCAAAATGGCTTAAGGACAACAAAGTCAAGGTGTTGGAGTGGCCATCACAAAGCCCTGACCTCAATCCTATGGAAAATGTCTGGGCAGAACTGAAAAAGCGTGTACGAACAAAGAGGCTTACAAACCTGATTCAGTTACACCAGCTCTGTCAGGAAGAATGAGCCAAAATTCCTCCAACTTATTGTGGGAAGCTTGTGGAGGGCTACCTGAAACGTTTGACCCAAATGAAACAATTTAAAGGCAATGCTACCAAATACTAATTAAGTGTATGTAAACTTCTGACCCACTGGGAATGTGATGAAAGAAATAAAAGCTGAAATAAATCATTCTCTCTACTATTATTCTGACATTTCACATTCTTAAAATAAAGTGGTGATCCTAACTGACCTAAAATAGTGATTTTTTACTGGGATTAAATGTCAGGAATTGTGAAAAACTGAGTTGAAATGTATTTGGTTAAGGTGTATGTAAACTTCCAACTTCAACTGTACATGACCTACAGCATGATCAACCATGTTTCCGACATATTCGGTCCACTTAAAAGCTCTTAGGGCTGCAATCCCGTTAACGGGATCGATATGACAACAGCCAGTGAAAGTGCAGGGCGCCAATTTCAAAACATCAGAAATCTCCTAATTAAAATTCCTCAAACATACATGTATCCTATACCGTTTTAAAGGTAATCTTGATGTTAATCCCACCACAGTGTCTGATTTCAAAAAGGCTTTACAGCGAAAGCACCACAAACTCACAGAAAAACACAGAAATGTTTCCAGCCAAAGAGAGGAGTCACAAAAAGCACAAATAGAGATAAAAATTAATCACTAACCTTTGATGATCGTCATCAGATGACACTCGTAGGACTTCTTGTTACACAATACATGCTTGTTTTGTTTGATAAAGTTCATATTTATATAAAAAAAAATCTCAGTATACATTGGCGCATTACGTTCACTAGTTCTAAAAACATCCGGTGATATTGCAGAGAGCCAAATCATTTTACAGAAATACTCATTATAAATGTCGATGAAAATACAATTGTTAGACATGGAAATATAGATATACCTCTCCTTAATGCAACCGCTGTATCAGATTTGTTTTTTACACTTTATGGAAAAAGCAAACCATGCAATAATCTGAGAAAGGCGCTCAGAAGAAAAATAAAATTATCCGCCATGTTGGAGTCAACAGATATCAGAAATAACATTATAAATATTCCCTTACCTTTGATGATCTTCATCAGAATGCACTCCCAGGAATCCTAGTTCCACAATAAATGTTTGATTTGTTCGATAATGTCCATTTTTTATGTCCAAGTAGCTACTTTTGTTAAGGCGTTTAGTACACAAATCCAAACGCTCGTGCAGTTCCAGCCGAACGTCAGACGAAAACTTCAAAAAGTTATATTACAGGTCGTTAGAAACATTTCAAACTAAGTATAGAATCAATCTTTAGGATGTTTTTATCATAAATCTTCAATAACGTTCCAACCGGAGAATTCCATTGTCTGTAGAAAAGACATGGAACGCAGGTCACTATCATGTGAAATGCACATGACCAGGACCTGGCTCTCTGCCAGACCACTGACTCAAAGAGCTCTCATCCGGCCCCACATCACAGTAGAAGCCTCATTCAAGTTTCTAAAGATGGTTGAAATATAGTGGAAGCCTTAGGAAGAGCAAAATAACCAATATCCCACTGTGTATTCAATAGGGGCTGGGTTGAAAATCGACCAACCTCAGATTTCCCACTTCCTGTTTGGATTTCTTCTCAGGTTTTTGCCTGCCATATGAGTTATGTTATACTCACAGGCATCATTCAAACAGTTTTAGAAACTTCAGAGTGTTTTCTATCCAATACTTATAATGATATGCATATATTAGCAACTGGGACTGAGGAGCAGGCCGTTTACTCTGGGCACCTCTGGGCACCTTTCATCCAAGCTACTCAATACTGCCCCTGCAGCCATAAGAAGTTTTAACAACTATTGATTTAGAACAACAGAGAGTTACCACAAGTCATGAAGAAAACAGCAGCTGCCTCCACTATTCCAGCACCATTTCATCATCATCACCTAAAGAGTGACAACTAAAAGATACTAAAAACAACTTAGTCCAGTCAACGTAAGCTAAATATGATGTAGCTGTCCATAGTTCTGATGCCAATGCCAATGCCATCCTCTTCTCTTTCATGTTGACAAAACATGTCAAACAGTACACGCTTTTAGTTTTTGTTGTACTATGCTACCTGGCTAAAATGCTTGCTTGCAAGCCTAACTTCCATTCATGTGCGACGTTAGCTAGTTAACATTAGCCTTCTACATCGAGCCACATATTGAACTTCCATCCTCTCAGGCCAGGGGCACAGCAATGTATGAATTAATGGTTGGGTCAGAATTGCGTTATAATCAGTGGCGATCCGTCATTCAGGGCCGGTGGGCAGAGCCCCACATGTTTTCCATGTTATTTTGCCATTAATACGTGTCACATATCAGTTTGCAAACAATGTAAAAATAACTATATCATCGAGTTAATAATGCTGCATCCAAACATGGTCTCTTTTTTGGATTCTTGAGTAAGGCAGCTCCAAAATGCAGGTGTTTCAGCCTAGCTCAGTGCTTTCTGTGGTGGTGGAGCAAGCCAGCAGAAAATACGGAGCGTTGCGCCATGATTGGCTCAGTGTTCTGTCACTCATGGGGACATTACATCAACGCCAAGTCTAAGGGAAGAGCTAGAAAATTCTTGTCTCTTGGGTGCTGCCATAGAGTTACATTAGAAGTGCCTATTTCAAATCAAATCAAATCAAAATCAAATTTATTTGTCACATGCACATGGTTAGCAGATGTTAATGCGAGTGTAGCGAAATGCTTGTGCTTCTATTTCCGACAATGCAGTAATAACCAACGAGTAATCTAACTAACAATTCCAAAACTACTACCTTATACACACAAGTGTAAAGGGATAAAGAAAATGTACATAAAGATATATGAATGAGTGATGGTACAGAGCGGCATAGGCAAGATGCAGTAGTTGGTATCGAGTACAGTGTATACATATGAGATGTATGTAAACAAAGTGGCATAGTTTAAAATGGCTAGTGATACATGTATTACATAAAGATGCAGTAGATGATATAGAGTACAGTATATACGTATACATATGAGATGAATAATGTAGGGTATGTAAACATTATATTAAGTAGCATTGTTTAAAGTGGCTAGTTATATATTTTACATCAATTCCCATCAATTCCCATTATTAACGTGGCTGAAGTTGAGTCAGTGTGTTGGCAGCAGCCACTCAATGTTAGTGGTGGCTGTTTAACAGTCTGATGGCCTTGAGATGAGAAGCTGTTTTTCAGTCTCTCGGTCCCAGCTTTGATGCACCTGTACTGACCTCGCCTTCTGAATGATAGCGGGGGGAACAGGCAGTGGCTCGGGTGGTTGTTGTCCTTGATGATCTTTATGGCCTTCCTGTGACATCGGGTGGTGTAGGTGTCCTGGAGGGCAGGTAGTTTGCCCCCGGTGATGCATTGTGCAGACCTCACTACCCTCTGGAGAGCCTTACGGTTGCGGGTGGAGCAGTTGCCGTACCAGGTGGTGATACAGCCCGACAGGATGCTCTCGATTGTGCATCTGTAGAAGTTTGTGAGTGCTTTTAGTGACAAGCCGAATTCCTTCAGCCTCCTGAGGTTGAAGAGGCGCTGCTGCGCCTTCTTCACGATGCTGTCTGTGTGGGTGGACCAAATCAGTTTGTCTGTGATGTGTACGCCGAGGAACTTAAAACTTACTACCCTCTCCACTACTGTCCCATCGACGTGGATAGGGGAGAAGGCTCAAGGTCATTGGCCACAGATTAAATGACATCAAATCACAGTATATCTACAGTAGCTTTGATTGGACTGATCATGTCAACATCATACTTTCAAAATCTTAGCTAGCATTCATCATCATCATGAATCAAGTTGAGAAACTACTGGCAAATCCTTGTTAATCCTTGTCATATGAAGAGAAATAATGAAGAGAAATAATAGATAAAACGTATCAGTGCTCATCGGCCATTGGACATAAACATTACACAGCAAATTCAAGGAAACAGTTGCTAACCTCAAGCATTGCAAAGCAGTCATTAGCCTGCTATTCAGTGGGGTTGCTGTGTGGTGCCAAGTCTAAGTTTAAAGGTCTCTTTTCCTAGTTTAAAATTATAAGCCTTCAACATTGGCTATGCTGTCAATGAAGCATGATTTGTGTCGGGCTCAAAACAACTGTTAACTCAGGACTGCAAAATCTGACTTTAGTGAGTTCAAGTCAACTGTCTTGTATGCTGGAAAAAATATGCCAGGGATATATGTATACTGTAGCTAAGAAAGTAATACTAAGTGTGTGTTGTGTATTAAGCTGTTAGTAGCCCATGTGCCTCACCCTAATAATTTTGTCAATTTTTCACCTCTTAATTTTGCCTACTGTTCTGACTTGGTGTTGCACATGTAGCATATAACCTGTTTTTGAGAAGTGTAATCATCGGATATTGTAAGAACTTTTATTGTCTGCTTATATGCCCCCTTTATTTATCCCACGGTTCTTACTTGGTATACAAATAGAATACTGTAAGAACAGCCCATGGCCTGAATTCTGTTGCTGTACATTTCAAAAGCGCTGCTGAACAAATATTTATATTGACGACGTCCGTCCTAGCTCGCTCATTGATGTCTTAATCGAAATTTTGGATTGCCTTTTTTCTACTTGTCATCCCCTTATGCCATAATTTGTACATCTCAACTGTCAGTAGAAACCGCATTTGTTTAAGCAAGTCAGACATATCAGCTATTTTTTTTAAATGGTAGTAAATGAGGCTGAATGAAACGTTTCGCTGCCAGACAAGGCTCCGCTGACTGATTGCCAGGTGTAGCAGTGTTGGGACTGCTGTTGGGACTTTGCTTTAGGGACAGCTTTATGTAGGCCCTAAAAGTTTGTGGGCACCGTTTGTCACCGTTACAGTGCAATTAATGCATTGTTTAGTGTTGTGTTGTAGCTACAACAAGATGCAACAATTCAGGTTTTTCTGTCAATGACATATGCTCTCGATGGGATTTGATAAGGAGTGACGACAAATTCAAGCTGGCTTCCCTTGACACTTGTTGGGTGCGCCAGCAGCATTCACATTTGAGCTTTCTCAGTTTAGCTCAACGCTGATTGGCTAATCTTTTATACTTTTTTTGTCAAGGGAGGACAAATGCTCCCTTGACAAAAACGTTCGGCAACAATGTCAATCTCATTTGGACCAGATAGCATCAGATAGATGGCCTACACGTAGTGAGACAGAGGGGCGCTGTTTCACTCGCTCAGATGCTTTCTCCAGTGAGATACGTTCAACCTCTTGTGAATTGAAGAACAATTATGAAACACAGAGAGAAAGATAAATTATTTTATGTTTTGAAAAAATAAATTGGTCGATTTTTGGGGGAAGCCAGGCTTCCCTTGTGTAACGGATGTGAAACGGCTAGCTTAGTTAGCTGTGTTGAGATGCAGCGAAGATTTCCTCATTATGTTTTTTGGCTACAGTATGTGGTTAAGGCAATGTATTGCATTTATTATTAGTGGTTCTTGAATCCAAGTCTGCTTTACAGCCATGGGACTGAGTACCTCATGAAATCAGATGTGCTCTGAAGGCAACAGAAATGAATGCTTATTGTTCTCCGGAGTACAATTTGATGGACATGCGTGAAATACAATGGAAGCAAAGAAATGAACTGTCCTTAGCTACAATGCCGTAAGTTATCTATTTGGCTAGCTCACGTTACCACAATATGCATAGAGAATGAGAAGAATAAGAAGAATGCCTGCAATATTTTGTCACCAAGCAAAAACACACATAAAATGTATCTAATCTGGACAGCCTTTTTTGCTATGTTTTAAATCCCGAACCATGTGATTCCAATGATCTTTTCATGTTTACACACATTAAAAGAGACAGTAAGTCTAATAATAAAGACATCATTTAATGGTAAAAGTGAATTACTTTTTAATGTGGCATGAACACAACCACTCATGATGCGTTCATCTGATTGTCAAACAAATCACTTTAAAAGTAGGCTACCTGTGCATGGTCAGCCACTCCAAAATAATCAAAACAGTGCAATGTATGTACACTTGCACCATTTGATAAATGTAAATAGACATCTGCTTCAAAACACCATAGTGTTCCTATAGTGTTTACATTTTTGTAGCCTGAAAAGTTGGGACACCTGAAGTGGGGCTGAAACTGTCCCGGGAAAAACATGGTCACCCTAACACACAAGGTCAATTTACTACACTAGGCTACAATGTGTAGGCCTATTACCATGAACTTCAAATTGGTTGGTAAGCAGTGATGTAGTGGTAAAAAAAAATAGGTGCTGGGAAAACCCTGATTGCCAGTTGCAGTAAAACAAAAGTAACGCTCCCTATTCTTTCAATGCATTTTTTCAGAAAAAGGTGGGTAATCTGTGCTTAGTTGCATTTACCCTCCACTAGCTCTACACCACTGCCGCTTACATTCAATATAATACACTATTTGAATCAAAACATGTTTGCACCTTAGTTCATGATTTTTCCATAATTCATGAGTTGAATGCTTGGAGTCTTCACAGATCATGTGACTTAAAACACTAACTTTCTTTCCTTACATGAATAACATTTATGACAGTGTTATTTGTAATTATTAAGCATTTAACAATTGAATTAGAACATTGAACTTAAACCCTGTATGATCCCTGGATCTTGGACATCTCAGAAAATGCACTGTAACATTTAATTACGTTTCGCCAAGAACACAGTTCTCAAGGGCACACAAATCCAAAATATTGTAAGCCTATACCATTGCAAAATCGAATGCTTCTAACCGAAAGAGTCAAATATAGGCCTACTGTCATTAACGTTGGATGGATTGGATGCACATTGGTGTCTAGCTGTACATTAGGCTAGCTGTCTAATGATATTGGTGACCATCATCAGCTGATCCGCAAAGAACACCAGTACCCATGTGCACTTGAAAAACAAAGCAATGAGCATTCTAAACAGCTGACTGACAAAAGCAAACAATCATAAATCAACGGATAAATCTAATGCATTGGAATAAAGGCTATTTTATATCAAGGACACAGGCAAACAAATGGCAAAAATGAGCAAGTTCAAAGGAAAAACTATGCGTTTAAAGGAGCTCAGCTGAGGCCGAAATACAGTGGACAGGGAGACGGTTTGTGCAGCCATGTAGAAATAAATGGTTTAAACCCTGACAGAGAGGTAGGGGTGTTCGTTTCATATTTACCACTGTAAAACATGTTTTCCACTGCATATTAAACAATTAGGAGAATGGTTAAATAAGCATTATTTGGAGACTCCACAAAGTTAGACCTTTGTTGCATTTAGGGGAGCAAATGTCTCATTTGTCGCACTTGTCGTGCTAAAGTGGGTATCTGTCCAGAACAGGTTGTGCCGGTTCAGCGCTCCTGGTCTCCAGTGCGCATCCAGGGTCCAGTACATCCTGCACCAGTTCTATGCTCCAGACCTCCAGTGCGCCTCCACATTCCAGGACGTCCTGTGCCTGCTCCTCGCACTCTCCCTCAAGTGCGCATTCCCAGTCAGGGACGTCCTGTACCTGCTCCTCGCACTCTCCCTCAAGTGCGTCTCCACAGCCCTGTGCCTCCTCCCAGCACTCACCCTGAGGTGCATGTCACCAGCCCGGTGCCACCTGTACCAGTCCCATGTATCAGGCCTCTAGTGCGCCTCCACAGTCCAGTACGTCCTGTGCCTCCTCCCCGCACTAGTCCTGAGGTGAGTGTCACCAGCCTGGTACCACCTGTACCGGCTCCACGCATCAGGCTTCCAGTGCGCCTCCACAGTCCAGAGCGTTTGGCGACAGTCCCCAGTCCAGAGCTTCCTGCGACAGTTCCCAGTCCAGAGCTTCCTGCGACAGTTCCCAGTCCAGAGCTTCCGGCGACAATTCCCCGTCCAGAGCTTCCAGCGACAGTTCCCAGTCCAGAGCTTCCAGCGACAGTTCCCAGTCCAGAGCTTCCGGCGACAGTTCCCAGTCCAGCGCTTCCGGCGACATTTCACAGTCCGGAATCTCCAACGACGGTCCACAGTCCAGAATCTCGTGAGACGGTGCACAGTCCGGAACCTCCTGAGACGGTCCACGGTCCGGAACTTCCAGTTCCATGGCCGGAGCCTTCTCCTGCGCCGATGCCCAGTCTAAGCACGGCGTCCAGTCCAGCTCCAAGGTCAGAGTCTTCTCCTGCGCCGATGCCCAGTCTAAGCACGGCGTCCAGTCCAGCTCCAAGGTCAGAGTCTTCTTCTGCGTTGGTGCCCAGTCCAGGCACAGTGTCCAGTCCGGGTCCATGGCGGGATCCACGGGATGAGTGGGTTCTTCGCCCTGCACCTGAGCCGCCTCCGATGCTGGCGGATCCGCGGGATGAGAGGGTCATTCGTTATGCCCAGAGCCGCCACCGACACTAGACACCACCCTAACCCTCCCTTTTGGTTTCAGGTTTTTCCGGCCGGAGTCAGCCGGGGGGGGGGGGGGGGGGGGGGGGGGGGGTACTGTTACGTCCTGACCATAGAAAGCCTTTATTTTCTATGGTGGAGTAAGTCAGGGCGTGATTGGGGGGGTGTTCTAGTTTATTATTTCTATGTATATTCTATGTTTTCTATTTCTTTGTTAGCCAGGTATGGTTCCCAATCAGAGGCAGCTGTCTATCGTTGTCTCTGATTGGGGATCATACTTAGGCAGTCTTTTCCCACCTGTTGTTTGTGGGATCTTGATTTTTGTATTGTTGCTTTTAGCCCTACAAGGCTGTGCGTTCGTTTTTTTTATATATTTTTTTATTGTTTTGTTGCTGGTTCACATTTAAATAAATATGATGAACCTAAATCACACTGCACCTTGGTCTCCTCATTCCGACGAACGTTACACACCAGGAGTATTTACATTGACCCCCCCCCCCCCCCCCCCCCCACTTTGTTTTTACACTGCTGCTACTCGCTGTCTGTTTATTATCTATGCATAGTCACTTTACATATGACCTCGACTAACCTATACTCCCTCACATTGACTCTGTATCAGAACCCCTGTATATCGCCTCGTTATTGTTATGTAATTTTATTGTTAGCTTTTGATTCTTTCATTTTTTTTTACCTCTGTTTACTTAGTAAATATTTTCTTAACTCTATTTCTTGATCTTAATTGTTGGTTAAAAGCTTGTAAGTAAACATTTCACAGTAAGCTCTACACCTGTTGTATTCAGTGCATGTGGTAAATAAAATGTGATTTGATTTTGATTTGATTTGATTCACAGTTGTAGGAAAATCATTTAACTTAGTACCACTGCCACACACAACCCATGTCAGTCCAAGCAAAAAAAATCCTTAAAAGGTTTTATTGAGAAATCCATTTCCACTGTCACTTGACAGATTTATTTGAATGCTGAAAGAGCACCATTGGTGTATATATATGTACCAGAGTACCTGTACGATAAGCCAGTAAAGTGACAAAATGTACAGTAAATGCAAATGTTTTTTAACTGAGTACTGGCGCTATTTAATTCCTCCCTTAGGTCTTCAATCACTCACCCATCCATCCGCCTGACAAACACCATTTTCACTGACTCAACATGACTACCATTAAGTTGAAAGCTGAAAGGTTTTGCATTGGAGCGAGGACAGTAATCAGACTCAGACAGGACAACCAGCTATACAAAGGATAATTTATGTTATGGTGACACCAGAATGCCACTCAATGAATATCTTTATGATACAAAATTGAATTTTTAAAAATGTTATCTCAACAAACCTAACCTCACAAAGACAGCGATGACATATTTTATTATTTTGTGTCTATTACAATGCTCTTTATATGATGAATGGTTAAATATAGACAGTGATTATTAATTTGATGGCATATGGTAGCCTAACCATGTCAGGTGGTCCCTGAACCTGGTTATCAGTTAGTTCTACAACAATAGTCAATCACAATTCAATGATGACCTGACAATGGTAATAGATAGTAGCCAATTATAGCAGCCTATAGCCTAAGCCTCCTACTGTAGAAAGCCATAAGGCGTGCTGTACCTTTAAGGTTTAAATCTTATCCATATTGCTTTTATCTCAATCCCTTGTAGTTTCAAGCACAAGCTTTGAAAGTTTGACTGGGGGAATTGAGGAGAGAATGAAAACAGTGCCGCTGCTGTTGGGAAAAAAGGGAGGGAGAAAAAAACGTTATTAAAGGACTTGAACCTGGGATTTGTTCGTAGACAAATGGTCTTCGTTTAAAATGAACATTGAGGAATATTGGTGGACATAATTGAGTTTAATTGCGTACAATCTATCAATGTCAGCGATTAAAAGGATAATATATGCAATCGATTTGGATTTTTGAGTGTAGCTTCGATTAGTTCTTCTACCTTATCAGTCATGCAGTTAGAATTACGAACATTGATGTTTGGAATTGTAACCGTGCTGGTATTATTTCTGATCATTGCTGATATTGCTGAAGTCGAGAAAGAAATTGCGTAAGTATAGCGGTGGATTCTGATTCGAGTTGTTCATGCATTTTGTTGCACGTGTTATCTAGATGTTAAAATGCATTATTCAGATAAATATAATTATCTTATGTTCATATAGAATTGTTAGACTCAGCGTTATCTTCACTCATTCAGTTTAGAACTTAAGAAGATGTTGAGCGCTCCTCTTACATTTCCTCAGTAGGATGCATGTAGGTTGAGTACAATTTTGTGCATTTCAAGGTTACAAACCTCTGTGCATGTATTGATACGTTCCACTCCTATTCCCATCTTTGAAAAAATTTGCAATCTAGAACCTAAAAAGATTATTCGGCTGTCCCCATAGGATTGAAGAACCCTTTTTGGTTCCAGGTAGAACCTTTTTGTTCCAGGTGTGTTCTATGTAGAACCCTTTCTACAGATGGTTCTACCTGGAATCGAAAAGGGTTCTCCTATGTGGACAGCCGAAGAACCGGAACCTTTTTTCAAAGTGTTGTCTGGTTTTTTATCCAACCATTCACTTTAGCTGTTCCTTTGTTTGTGATATCCCAGTGTAATAATGCAATTGATGACAGCTGTTCAACAGACGCTCAATACCTGTATCCAAAGAGCAATTTGTGGGAAGTTTAGCCTCCATTCATTATACAGTAGGCTACAGTGAGTGAGTGAGTGAGTGAGTGAGTGAGTGAGTGTGCGTTTGCATGTGTGTAGACGTGTACTCTTGGCACTTTACTTATGGAGTGCATGGATGAACTAATTGCTACAAAACCAGGGGAGTTTTTGGGGGGAGAGACAATGTGCTGGTAATCAGATAGTTTCAGGTGTAACTTTACACTGTTAACTCTCTTCAGTGAAGAATACTGTACTCTCTAACAGCAGTGTCAACTGGATTTTTGCTTTAATTCTATTGCGTTTTCATAATAAAAGCAGTCTGTATAGTCACTGTTTTAGAAGAGATACTAACAAAATAGAACAGACCACTGTATCAAAAGGAACCAGTCCAATAATTGGAAGCCCATTTTCCTTTCCACATCAAACCTTGAATCAATAGCATCATCAGGCTGAGCTGAGACACCCCAGGGCTTCGTGACAAATGGCATGCGCTTGGGGGTTTTGTTCCACACTTCAGTGTATCCTGTTTGCACTCCAGCTCCAGTCATGTCATGGTAGAGGGCTGTTTGGTGGGTGGCTGTGCAGATAGGAGATTACTGTTTGATTTGTTACTGTGAGAGCAACAGACTGGTGACAGAAGAAACAGTTTGCCTTTCTACAGACATAATTGAGCCCTGCAGCAGAAATCCTCTATTACACAAATACAACTCTTGAAGCTTGGAAGATACATGTGCTGCAAACAGTTCTGCCATGGAGACCTCTGGGGCTGGAGAGAATGATAGCACAAGTCTCAAGGCTGTAAATGTTAAGCAGCTGGAACAGTTGGTATGGAGTACTTTGTCTAACGGGTCACAAATGACCAAGTATTTATTAACATACTTATGGTGGTAATTACACAGTAATAATCATGTTTATATTGTAATTACATGGTAAGAACCAATGAATTACAAATGCTTCATGAAGGAGCTTGCCTATATTAGTACATATCTCCATTCCAAGAACAATAGAATAGCTGTGTTGCTCCCCAGATAGCACAGCTAGGCCTGTCACATTCATTTCAGCAGATTGAATGCTCCTAGCTTCTGGTCTGCCGCCTGGTATATTAGTGATTCTCCTTGCCTCTGTAATAACTGACACAAGATGCAATTGCACATACCTAATTGGGATTTTCACTGTCCATTTGCACCGTCCAATTAGTGTGGCAATAATATTATAGTACTGAGTGCTTGCTCTAATTGATTTTCTGGAGCTTTATAGTTTTACACACCCCGTGAGAGTTGGGTTTTTGAAGCAGATATGTGATGAGATTTTATCGTCTTTTCTTTATTATGTTGAGATTGTGGTCATAAAAGGCAATGATGATGTATCTAATGTTGTATATCTTGAACAGTAGTCCATGCTACTCATAGAGTACAGATTATATACCATTCAGGTTGATCTTTACAGGATGTTGACCGACTACACGTTTTTATCCAGACTCGGTAACAGTCAGATTGGTAGATCAGTTGGCATGTCCTGTTTTTTTTCCCTCAGGTACATAAGATACCTGATACATTGAGATATCCCGCCCCCAGGGATCATGTGACACATTGCCTTTACATACCTCTTTAATGACAAGCATGGCCTTCAGCGCACATTTTCCAGTATTATATCAATGTAATGGCTGTTCTGTTTCACCATCTGACTGCATTTTGATGCATGCTCTTGTCCTTCATGTTCACGTGAGCGTGATGAGCCTACTGCTCATCCAAATACACATTAAGAGCATAGCCATATACCATATTCTGACAGCTTGAGTTATATGCCTGGAAATTGATTAAACCAGCTCTCGCCCCTCACACTTCATGTTCTGCATGATTCCATTCATCTAACAAACAATATTTTTTGTACAGTTATTAATATTTTTTTAATACACTACATACACATACAAACAATATTGTGAATTATTCTGATGGTGGCTATAATTACTTTTTTCTTGGTCTAGGAATCTTGGAGGTTCCAGACAATTATACTTGCAAACCCTCATTCCCAAGCCAAACAGGTTTGTCAGGCTGGTCTGCCCCTTCCACCATTGCCTCCTGATTTTGTATCACTCATCAATTCTGTTATTCTAGCTTTTTATTTGCTATCCTTCAGAGCTCATATGCCTGCAGACATGTAAAATAATTAACAGACTTAATACACATGAACATATCAGTAATCTCATTACCCTATGATTGGGTTTTGCCCTAAGGCAAGAAAATGAACATGAATAAAAAAACATTCAATTGCTTGTTTCCATAGAAACATGTAAGACCTATGAGATTTGGGAAAGCTGCATGGATTACAGAATTGTATCTAATTAAAATAATTAATAAATTACATAATTGATGTACAATCTCTGATGTGTACTGAACAAAAATATGAATGCAACATGCAACAATTTCAAAGATTTTACATGCAACAATTTCAAAGAGTTACAGTTCATATAAGGAAATCAGTCAATTAAAATAATTTAATTAGGCCCTAATCTATGTATTTCACATGACTGGGAATACAGATATGCATCTGTAGGTCATAGATACACAAAATGAACAAAAGTAAGTGGACACCTGCTCGTCGAACATCTCATTCCAAATTCATGGGCATTAATATGGAATTGGTCCCCCCTTTGCTGCTGCTGTGAAGGCTTTCCACTAGATGTTGGAACATTGCTGTGGGGACTTGCTTCCATTCAGCCACAAGAGCGTTAGTGAGGTTGAGCACTGATGTTGGGCGATTAGGCCTGGCTCGCAGTCGGAGTTCCAATTCATCCCAAATGTGTTTGATGGGGTTGAGGTCAGGGCTCTGTGCAGGCTAGTCAAGTTCTCTCACACCGATCTCAGCAAACAATTTCTGTATGGACCTCCCTTTGTGCACGGGGGCATTGATATGCTGAAACAGGAAAGGGCCTCCCCTGAACTTTTGCCACAAATTTGGAAGCACAGAATCGTCTATAATGTCATTGTATGCTGTAGCGTTAAGATTTCCCTTCACTGGAACTACAGGGCCTAGCCCGAACTATGAAAAACAGCCCCAGACCATTATTCCTCCCGCCGACGCTGGGCATTGGGCATGGTGATCTTAGGCTTGTGTGTGGAAATCCATTTCATGAAGCTCCCGACAAACCGTACTTGTGATGACGTTGCTTCCAGAGGCAGTTTGGAACTCGGTGGTGAGTGTTGCAGACGTTATGCTCTTCATCACTCGGTTGTCCCGTTCTGTGAGCTTGTGTGGACCACCACTTTGTTGCTGAGCCGTTGTTGCTCCTAGATGTTTCCATTTCACAATAACAGCACTTACAGTTAACCGGAGCAGCTCTAGAAGAGCAGAAATTTGACAAACTGACTTGTTGGAAAGGTGGCATCCTTATGCCGGTGCCACGTTGAAAGTCACTGAGCTCTTCAGTAAGCCCATTCTTCTGCCAATGTTTGTCTATGAAGATTGCATGGCTGTGTGCACGATTTATACACCTGTCAGCAACTGGTGTGGCTGAAATAGCCAAATCCCCAAATTTAAAGAGGTGTCCACATACTTTTGTATATATAGTGTGCCTTAAAAGAAGGTAGGGGCGTGTATAAGAAAACCAGGCAGTATATGGTATGAGTTACCACCATTTACCTCATGCAGCACGACACATCTCCTTTGCATAGAGTTGATCAGGCTGTTGATTGTGGCCTGTGGAATGTTGTCCCACTCCTCTTCAATGGCTGTGCGAGGTTGCAGATATTGGCAGGAACTGGGACATGCTGTTGTACACGTCGATCCAGATAATCCCAAACATGCTCAATGGGTGACATGTCTGGTGAGTATGCAGGCCATGAAAGAACTGAGACATTTTCAGCTTGTGAACAGATCCTTTCGACATAGGGCCGTGCATTATTAGGTGATGGTGGCACGACAATGAGCCTCAGGATCTTATCACAGTATCTCTGTGCATTCAAATTGCCATTGATAAAATGCAATTGTGTTAATTGTCCGTAGCTTATGCCTGCCCATACCATAACCCCACCGCCACCATGGGGCACTCTGTTCACAAAGTTGACATCAGCAAACCACTCACCCACATGATGCCATACACGTGGTACGCAGTTGTGAGGCCGGTTAGACGTACTGCGAAATTATATAAAAGGACGTTGGTGGCGGCTTATGGTAAGAAATTAACATTGAATTCTCTGCCAACAGCTCTGGTGGACGTTCCTGCAGTCAGCATGCCAATTGCATGCTCCCTCAAAACTAGAGACATCTGTGGCATTGTATTGTGTGACAAAACTGCACATTTTAGAGTTGCTTTTATTGCCCCCAGCACAAGGTGCACCTGTGTAATAAGCATGCTGTTTAATCAGCTTCTTGATATGCCACACCTGTCAGGTGGATGGATTATTTTGGCAAAGGAGAAATGCTCACTAACAGAGAGACATTTTTGTGCCTATGGAACATTTCTGGGATCATTATTTCAGCTCATGAAACATGGGACCATCACTTTACATGTTGTGTTTATATTTTTGTCCAGTTTAAAAATTATATACAGTGAGGGAAAAAAGTATTTGATCCCCTGCTGATTTTGTACGTTTGCCCACTGACAAAGAAATGATCAGTCTATAATTTTAATGGTAGGTTTATTTGAACAATGAGAGACAGAATAACAACAACAAAAATCCAGAAAAACGCATGTCAAAAATGTTATAAATTGATTTGCATTTTAATGAGGGAAATAAGTATTTGACCCCCTCTCAATCAGAAAGATTTCTGGCTCCCAGGTGTATTTTATACAGGTAAAGAGCTGAGATGATGAGCACACTCTTAAAAAGAGTGCTCCTAATCTCAGTTTGTTATCTGTATAAAAGACACCTGTCCACAGAAGCAATCAATCGATCAGATTCCAAACTCTCCACCATGGCCAAGACCAAAGAACTCTCCAAGGATGTCAGGGACAAGATTGTAGACCTACACAAGGCTGGAATGGGCTACAAGACCATCGCCAAGCAGCTTGGTGAGAAGGTGACAACAGTTGGTGTGATTATTCACAAATGGAAGAAACACAAAAGAACTGTCAATCTCCCTCGGCCTGGGGCTCCATCCAAGATCTCACCTCGTGGAGTTGCAATGATCATGAAAACGGTGAGGAATCAGCCCAGAACTACACGGGAGGATCTTGTCAATGATCTCAAGGCAGCTGGGACCATAGTGTCGTGTCTTTGGCTATGCCGGATTAAGTGATATGACATGCTATTCTATAAAATAATTTCTCCGTAATTAATATTACCTGATTGAGCCAATCATGTAAATGTAATTAACTAGAGAGTCGGACACCACTAAATAATATTTATAGAGCTGTTATCTTCTGAATAAACCTAGTAAAGACCTAGTCATATTTTACATCAATAGCAGTCAATATTAATCGTCATCTTAATTCAGTCTCATCTGAAAGTTGTAAATTCTTGGTTATCTGCACGAACCCTGGCTAACAAATTGAATCAGCAATACAAATTTGGGTTGAATTATTTATTTACTAAATACCTAACTAATCACACAGAATTACACATACACATATTTAAATCATAACTTGATTACAAATTACGTCATAAAGGAAAACGTCCCTAGCGGGCGGAACAGATATGACAGCTTGTTACACAAAAGAAAAGGGGCTGGGTTTGAGTGAAAGAGCGGGAAGACTGAGGAACAAAGGGCGAAGTTGTGCTATCGTAAATACAGTATCTAATGCATTCTAAATTACCGCCCATTTGAAAAAGGAAAATGCAACAAATATTTACTCTGAGCTGCGCTTCGGTAGGTTGGTGGTAGATGGAAGGCCGTGTTGCCCAACCGAGTCCTTTGTCCTTTGAAGAATGTCTCTGCTGGTAAATTGAATACGTTGTAGTAACGTTGTTGTGTGGTAGACGGGATACTCCGTCTGTTCCTTCCTAACCCTCGTTTGCAGCGGCTGTTGCTAACTCAACGGCTAGGAGGTATCACTTCTGTAATGAATAAGAGTTAAAAAAGTTCATACCATTCCCACCAAAGCTCACGCTGATGTTAGCTTCGTTCTGTAGTTATTATCTGAACCATTCTGACATCGGACGGTCGTCCTCACGTCCTCGGAACAGAAAGTTATATTGTCGTCAAGGGCCACTGATTGAGCAGAGCCCTATTTTATGAAAACCCAAATCTCACATTTTAGAAGCTAAAATCACATTTCATCCCATCACAAATAATTTCATATTCAAACATTTAAATTGAACAACAATTCCATGTGAATCTGATAACTCTGATGTGTAGACTTTCTACTGTAGAGTTTGTCATCCTATCATTGATGAGAATGTCTCAGATGACAACCGAACTGACGTCATATTCATTAAGTACCACCGCATATGTTCAATTGGTCGGATTACCAGAATATAGTTCATTTCCCCCCACCTTCTGATGTTCCCAGAATCTCTATGTTAACCAATGATTTTGCAAATGTAACATCAGTAGGGTAGAGAGAGGAAAAAGGGGGAAAGAGGTATTTATGACTGTCATAAACCTACCCCCAGCCCAACGTCATGACAATAGTCACCAAGAAAACAATTGGTAACACACTATGCCGTGAAGGACTGAAATCCTGCAGCGCTAACAAGGTCCCCTGCTGAAGTTTGCCAATGAACATCTGAATGATTCAGAGGACAACTGGGTGAAAGTGTTGTGGTCAGATGAGCCAAAATGGAGCTATTTGGCATCAACTCAACTCGCCGTGTTTGGAGGAGGAAGAATGCTGCCTATGACCCCAAGAACACCATCCCCACCGTCAAACATGGAGGTGGAAACATTATGCTTTGGGGGTGTTTTTCTGCTAAGGGGACAGGACAACTTCACCGCATCAAAGGGACAATGGACGGGGCCATGTACCGTCAAATCTTGGGTGAGAACCTCCTTCCCTCAGCCAGGGCATTGAAAATGGGTCGTGGATGGGTATTCCAGCATGACAATGACCCAAAACATACTGCCAAGGCAACAAAGGAGTGGCTCAAGAAGCACATTAAGGTCCTGGAGTGGCCTAGCCAGTCTCCAGACCTTAATCCTGTAGAAAATCTGTGGAGGGAGCTGAAGGTTCCAGTTGCCAAACGTCAGCCTCGAAACCTTAATGACTTGGAGAAGATCTGCAAAGGGGAGTGGGTTCAAAATCCCTCCTGAGATGTGTGCAAACCTGGTGGCCAACTACAAGAAACGTCTGACCTCTGTGATTGCCAACAAGGGTTTTGCCACCAAGTACTAAGTCATGTTTTGGAGAGGGGTCAAATACTTATTTCCCTCATAAAAATGCAAATCAATTTATAACATTTTTGACATGCGTTTTTCAGGTTTTTGTTGTTGTTATTCTGTCTCTCACTGTTCAAATAAACCTACCATTAAAATTATAGACTGATCATTTTTTTTGTCAGTGGGCAAACGTACAAAATCAGCAGGGGATCAAATACTTTCCCCCCTCACTGTAAACATAGAAATTCCCTGGGGTTTGAAAATAAGTGTCATCAATGATGTCATGAAATGGACTATAGGGCTTTCATTACACGTTTGATGGCTTTACACACAGGACTTGGTTGTTCATTCACACTGCTTTTTTAAGTGATGACATTAATTCTTATATCACATGTATCAAAGTCATGTTGCCCTTAATTTAGGATAAATGCCTCTGTCCTGTTGTAGAAATGTAGCAGTGAAGGCCAATCCTAAACCTTTAGTCAGTGAAGGGGAGGACAAGAGCCCTGCTTCTCCTTCATACTCGAATAATACCACCAAGCTCTCTACAGATAACTGGATGTTCAACAGGACCCTCTCCAATCTCATCAGGTAGGCCTACCTCTGCATTGGTCTCCATCCGATCTCACACTCCTCTAAGCTAGGTATTCCCTCATGGATAACTTATTTTCTTTCTATAGGAAGAACATCCTGAGGTTTTTCGACCCAGAGAGGGACATCTCTATTCTGAAGGGCACATTGAAACCTGGAGATGTCATCCACTACATCTTTGATCGTCAGAGCACTACCAATATCTCAGAAAACCTATACCAGTTGCTGCCCACTGCATCCCCCATGAAGAACCAGCACCACAGGCACTGTGCCATCATAGGGAACTCTGGGATCCTACTCAACAGCAGCTGTGGGCCAGAGATAGACTCCTATGACTTTGTTATCAGGTAAGGTGAGCTCTCGTTCTCTGTGGTCGACGTGAGTAAATTATTTATGCATGCTAACTCTCGCAGGGCTGCCGGCCCAGACCATATCCCTAGCCTCAGAGCATGTACAGACCAGCTAGCTGGAGTGTTTACTCTCCATATCCCAATCTGATTCAAGATGTTCACAATTGTTCCTGTACCCAACAACGTGAAAGGAACTGATCTGATGAAGTGCTTTGAGAGGCTAGTTAAGAACCATATCACCTCCACCTTATCAGACACCCTAGACCCACTACAATTCCCATATTGGCCCAACAGATCACCATTGCACTGCACACTGCCCTATCCCATCTGGACAAGACGAATACCTACATTATATACACTGAGTGTACTAAACAAAACCTATTGCCCTCAGAACAGCCTCGATTAGTCGGGGCATGGACTACACAAGGTGTTGAAAGCGTTCCACAGGGATGCTGGCCCATGTTGACTCAAATGTTTCCCACAGTTGTGTCAAGTTGGCTGGATGTCCTTTGGGTGGTGGACCATTCTTGATACACACAGGAAACTGTTGAGCATGAAACCAACAGCAGAATTGCAGTTCTTGACACACTCAGAATGGAAGGCATGGCACCTACTACCATACCCCGTTCAAAGGCACTTACATCTTTTGTCTTGCCCATTCACCCTCTGAATGGCACACAAACACAATCCATGTATTAAATGTCTTAAGGCTTAAAAATCATTCTCTAACCTGTCTCCTCCACTTCATCTACACTGATTGAAGTGGATTTAACAGTTGACATCAATAAGGGATCATGGTTTTAGAAGTGGGGGGACAAATATATATTTTTTAATCCAGTCGGATAAACACTCCAAACAGCCTACTCGATCTCACGGAGGTGTCCTCATGATCCTAAAGCCTACCATTGCATTGTTTTGTATCACATTCCAATTATAAAACTGGGGGGGCAAAAATCTAATTTCTGAATTTGGGCAGGATATGTCCCCTCCATCCCTAGTGAAAGTTGCACCCCTGGTGACAGAGACATGATTGTTACATTCTTAGTCCTGTGGCCTACTAAGTGAATAGGGTATCATTACATTTAATTATTTAACGCAATACAACATTTTTCATAAGGCCTTATTTTGAAGGCATAGTTATCTTAATATAGTGGGCTGAAAATCATGGTTTACAGGCAACACCAGGCCTGCAAGTAACATTATGCTGGCTTGCAAAGTGATGTGTAATTCCTATTGGAATTCAGCCAGAGTGGGGATATCCAACATTTTTAATTTGTATTCACCGGCAACCGGCATTTAGAATGGCTGCCGGGTTGGGAAGACTAAAATATGAGACTACCTAAAGCATCTAAACTGGAACTACCATTTCAGTAACGGGTGCAACAAGTCCCAGTAACTGATTGGATTTGTTTAGGAAAATGTTATTTATATTTGAGAGGCATAATATTAATCAATCAATGTACATGCAAAAACATGGAAACATTTGAAACAAACAATTCTACAAATCTACCTCCTGTCAGAATCGTGTGTATAGGTGGCAGGGAAGTCCGGCGCAGGAGAATCAAACTTAATGGAATGGAGTTAACTTGAAAACAAACATGACTCCAAAACCATGAATATAATAAAACGAAGTGGGTATGAGGACCAGTCACGCACCAACAGAGGGTTAAATACACAACAGGTAATGAAATGGGATTGAAACCAGGTGTGTAGGAAGACAAAACCAATGCAACATGAAAAATGGATCAATGATGGCTAGAAGACCGGTGACGTCGACCGCCGAGCACCGCCCAAACAAGGAGAGGCATCGACTTCGGCAGAAGTTGTGACAGTGCGCGTCGACACCGGCCTCGGGGACGACCCGGAGGGCGAGGCACAGGGCGATCCGGATGGAGACGGTGGAATTCTCGCAGCAGGGAAGGATCTAACACGTCCTCCACCGGAACCCAGCATCTCTCCTCCGGACCGTACCCCTCCCAGTCCACAAGGTACTGAAGGCCCCTCGCCCGACCAATTGTCTACCGCAGGAGCCTCGGTCTGACTGATGCCAAGGAGCCAGTACCGGCTGATACCCTAATATACATTGAAAGGGAGAAAGGTTAGTGTAGGAGTGGTGAAGCGAGTTCTGGGCCATCTCTGCCCAGGGCAAGAACTTCGCCCACTCCCCCGGCCTGTCCTGGCAATAAGACAGCAGAAACCTACCCACATCCTGGTTAACTCTCTCCACCTGCCCAATACTCTTGGGGTGAAAACCTGAGGTAAGGCTGACCAAGACCCCCAGATGTTCCATGAACGCCTTCCAGACCCTTGACGTGATCTGGGGACCCCGATCAGACACTCTATCCTCAGGCACCCCATAGAAGACGTGTGTAAACAGGGCCTACGCAGTTGGTAAGGCTGTAGGGAGACCGGGCAAAGGGAGGAGACGACAGGACTTAGAAAAACGATCCATAACAACCAGGATCATGGTGTTACCCTATGAAGGTGGAAGATCAGTTAAGAAATCCACCGACAGATGCGACCACGGCCGTTGTGGAACGGGTAAGGGTTGTAACTTACCTCTGGGCAGGTGTCTAGGAGCCTTGCACTGGGCGCACACTGAGCAGGAGGAAACATAAACCCTCACGTCCTTAGCTAAAGTGGGCCACCAGTACCTCCCATCAAGCCAGCGCATCGTCTGACCTATCCCAGGGTTATCAGAGGAGGGTGACGTGTGGGCCCAATAGATCAATCGGTTGCGGACAGCAGACGGAATGTACAGACGCCCAGCTGGACACTGAGGGGGAGAGGGCTCTGCACGTGACGCCCGCTCAATGTCTGCATCCAGCTCCCACACTACTGGCGCCACCAAACAAGAGGCTGGGAGTATGGGAGTGGGATCCATGGACCGCTCCTCTGTGTCATACAGCCGGGACAGAGCGTCTGCCTTAACGTTCTGGAAGCCTGGTCTGTAAGAGAAGGTAAACACAAAACGGGTGAAAAACATGGCCCACCTTGCCTGGCGAGGATTCAGTCTCCTCGCCTCCCGGATGTAGTCCAGATTGCGATGGTCAGTCCAGATGAGAAAAGGGTGTTTAGCCCCCTCAAACGAATGTCTCCACGCCTTCAAAGCCTTGACGACAGCCAACAGCTCCCAGTTCCCCACATCATAGTTTCGCTCCGC
Organism: Oncorhynchus mykiss; assembly: GCF_013265735.2. Lineage (NCBI taxonomy): Eukaryota > Metazoa > Chordata > Actinopteri > Salmoniformes > Salmonidae > Oncorhynchus > Oncorhynchus mykiss. The sequence continues at coordinate 72,078,456 of NC_048566.1, read as the reverse complement.
TGGGCTGAGCTTCTTCGAAAAGAAGGCACATGAGCGGCGCTTCAGTGGCGTATCCGAGCGCTGAGAGAGCACTGCTCCTATCCCAGCTTCGGATGCGTCCACCTCCACTATGAATGGCAAAGAGGGATCCAGATGAGCCAACTCATGTGCCGAGGCAAACAGCCTTCAGGTGCCTAAAAGCCCTGTTCACCTCAGCTGACCACTGCAAGCACACCAGGCCCCCCTTTAGCAGTGAGGTAATGGGAGCAGCAACCTGACCAAAACCCCGGATAAACCTCCGGTAGTAGTTGGCAAACCCTAAGAATCGCTGCACCTCCTTTACCGTGGTGGGAGTCAGCCAATTACGCACGGCTGCAATGCGGTCACTATCCATCTCCACTCCTGACATGGAAATCCGATGCCCTAGGATGGAAACGGACTGTTGGAAGAACAGGCATTTCTCAGCCTTGATGTACAGGTCATGCTCCAACAGGCGACCAAGCAATCTGTGCACCAGAGACACATGCTCGGCACGTGTAGCGGAGTATATCAGAACGTCATCAATATACACCACTACACCCTGCCCGTGCAGGTCTCTGAAAATCTTGTCTACAAAGGATTGGAAGACTGATGGAGCATTCGTCAACCCATACGGCATGACTAGGTACTCATAATGCCCTGAGGTGGTAGTAAAGGCTGTCTTCAACTCGTCTCCCTTACGGATACGCACCAGGTGGTACGCACTCCTGAGATGCAGTTTAGTGAAGAAGCGCGCCCCGTGCATTGACTAAATCGCCATAGCGATTAGAAGTAGCGGGTCACTGTACCTCACCGTGATTCGATTGAGACCTCAATAATCAATGCACGGGCGCAAACCTCCATCCTTCTTCACAAAAAAATAAACTTGAGGAGACGGGTGAAATGGAGGGCCGAAAATACAACTGACGCAGGGATTCGGAGACATATGTCTCCATAGCCACCGTCTCCGCTTGCGACAGGGGATACACGTGACTCCTGGGAAGTGCAGCGTCTACCAGGAGATTATTCACACAATCCCCTCGTTGATGGGATGGTATTGAGTCGCCTTCTTTTTACAGAAAGCGAGAGCCAAATCGGCATATTCTGGGGGAATGTGCACGGTAGAGACCTGGTCTGGACTTTCCACCGTAGTAGCACCAAAGGAAACCCCTAAACACCTACCTGAGCACTCTCGCAACCACCCCGTGAGAGCCCTCTGTGGCCAAGAAACAGTGGGGTTATGACAAGCTAACCAGGGTAGGCTCAGCACCACAGGATATGCAGGAGTAAATAAGGAAAAACTAATATTTTCCCTGTGACCCCGCTGCGTTACCATACTCAAAGGAGCGGTGGCCTCCCTGATAAACCCTGACCCTAATGGTCGACTATCTAAGGTGTGAACGGGGAAAGGCACATCTACAGGAACAATGGGGATCCCTAAACTATGAGCTAATACTTTATTAATGAAATTCCCAGCCGCACCTGAATCTACTACCGCCTTATGCTGGGAACACGGGGACAATTCATGAAAAGTGACAGACAAACATATGTGCAACAGAGGGCTCTGGATGAGAATGGTGCCTACTCACCTGGGGTGACGCCAGAGTGCCCTGCCTGCTACCTCGATTCCCAGAGGAACCAACCCGGCACCGACCAGCAGTGTGACCTCTGCGACCACATATGTGTGACCTCTGCGACCACGAACGGGAACCCCCTCCATTCTCCCTGCGTTCCATCCCTCCCAGCTCCATGGGTATCGGAGGGTGTGCGGGAGGATGGAACAACCAGACCCCGATCTGGAGGTTGTCCAGCAGGATGGACAGGTCCACCAGCTGGTCGAAATTGAGGGTGGCGTCTCTGCAGGCCAGCTCCCGACGGACGTCCTCGCGTAGACTACAGCAGTAATGGTTGATCAGGGCCCTGTTGCTCCATCCAGCGCCGGCAGCCAGGGTCTGAAACTCCAGCGCAAACTCCTGGGCGCTCCTCGTCTCCTGCCTTAGATGGTAGAGGCACTCACCCGCCACTCTGCCCTCGGGTGGGTGGTCGAATACTGCCCGGAAACTGCGGGTGAACTCCTCAAAATGGTCCAATGCCGCATCTCCCCCTCCACAAGCAGCGCTGGCCCACTCCAGGGCTTTCACTGTGAGGCACGAGACGAGGGCGAAACTCTTCTCACGGTACAATGGAGCTGGGTGGACCGTGGCCAGGTACAGGCTTAGTTTGAGGAGGAAACCCTGGCAGCATCTCTGTCGCACCCCTGTGGCATGGATAGATGGATCCTGCTGGGTTCAGGCGGGAAAGGGGCACTCAGAGTCTCCCCTCGGTTGTGCTAGTGGAGGCACTGGAAAACCTTCCTGGGTGTCTCCCAGCGGTCCATATTCTGGACAACGCGATCCATGGCGGTGCTCAGATTGTAAATCATCTCTGTATGTTCCATGACACGCTCCTCCACCTCCATGGCCGGGGTACATTCTCCTGCTGACTTCATGTTTGGTCAGAGATTCTGTCAGAATCGTGTGTATAGGTGGCAGGGAAGTCAGGAGCAGGAGAATCAAACTTAGTGGAATGGAGTTGTTTAATAACTTGAAAACAAACATAACTCCAAAACCATGAATACAATAAAACAAAGTGGGTACGAGGACACTTTGCGCACCAATACAACCAACACGAATACTGAACAACAAACAATCTCTGACAAGGACATGAGGGGAAACAGAGGGTTAAATACACAACAGGTAATGAATGGGATTGAAACCAGGTGTGTAGGAAGACAAGACAAAACCAATGGAACATGATAAATGGATCAATAATGGCTAGAAGACCGGTGACGTCGACCGCCGAGCACTGCCTGAACAAGGAGAGGCATTGACTTCGGCAGAAGTCGTGACAACTGCAATAGAGCATTCTGGTAAATATGATTATTTTGGGCGTGATTTTGGTTTAAGATTGGTTATTAACATCAACACTGGGATTCTTTTACATGAATGAGTGTTAACGTAATTTAACACCTGAATCAACACTAGAAATGTTACACTGAGAAATCAAGACTAGGTAACACGGGCCAATTTGCTGTGTATAAAAGTGAATTATGAGTTAATTTATCATTGAATTTGCAGTGGAATATTCAGGATAGTAATGAGGCTCTCTCTATTAAAGCACTATACATATTTATACTCATAACTTTTATGTAAGCACAGTCCCTTAGATTTCACAAATACTTTACCTTGAGGATTCAATACCACTGCTCTATAACATATTCTCCACACCTTTGAAATGCCTGCTACTTTTAGAAATGAGCAGCAGTACTTACAGCAATTAAATACCTGCTGGGTAAATGTGACATTTTCAAAAGCTACTGCTATCCACCCGAAATGTAATGGGGTGCTTTATAGAAGCACTGCCGTTTGTTCCTAGGACGGCTACACTCATTTACCGAGGGAGAATGTCTGTCTGAAACCATCCGTCAATGCTGGTCTGTGCTAGTGTGTCAGCAAACGGCTTTCTGTGAGTGGGTTATTTATTGCTATATAACTGCTTTGTCTGTCCGTGTAGCAACAGAGAAAGCACAGCTATGCATAGCAATTGTACAACTACAGATGTTTATAGGGGGAAGAAATCCAAGGTTGCCTAACTGTGTCCACACTACAGCAAGGCATTGTGACAGTGGCGGTCGGTGCCGTTTGAGATGAGGGAGGATGATTTTGTTTTCATGAGCATGGCTTCATTTCTATTACAGCATATTGGATGATTGTCATTCAAATGCCATTCACCCAGCTCAATGTAACATCGATAGGTTTAGGCTACTACATGACAGACCAATTTTCCCTGTACCCATCATGAGGTTGCTACAACCTAACCTATGAATAAAAGTTGACAATGTAGGTGCACAGGTCGAGAGATTTTTGACTAATCAAGGTGACAGACTTTGACGCATTCAATACGCCTTGCACACTCTTGCCTGCATCTAGCTGATCTGGGGTGTAATCATTAGTCCAACAGTTACAATTAGTTATATTGGACAAATTCAGGTATGTTTATCCCGATTCCGTTTGCTTCCATTTAAGAAGCGTTTTGAACAGAATCGGCAGAATGAATACACCGCTGATCCCACGCAAACACAGTTCACTTTCATAACAGCCATATAAAAACAGCATGATCACTGCTCATTGTATATAAAATTCCTTCTCGCAACTATCTACGCACTCTCCTCCTGTCATCTTTTCCCTTCGCTTGTGGACTTCAGTGCACAACACAGCAGATTTCTGTGACCAGGCAAAAAAGCCTCCACTGATTCGTGAGTACGGGTAATTAGAAAGTAGAGCACATAAATCAGGGGTTTCAAACTCATTTCATGGAGGGCATAGTGTCTGCTGGTTTTTGGTTTTTCATTTCAATTAAGACCTAGACAACCAGGTGAGGGGAGTTCCTTACTAATTAGTGACCTTAATTAACAAGTACAAGGGAGGAGCGAAAACCCGCAGACACTCGGCCCAGTTGTGGAATGAGTTTGACATATGACATAAATTAATGATGAAGAGAGGCATCTGAACTAATGGAAATTGGGAAATATGCGAAACCATATCAATATTTCACAGTTTTTTGGGGATGGGAATCATAGTACATCTCGTATCTTTTGATTCCTGTACAATAATAGCAAAACTGTAGCAAGGCAGTGAATTTCCGCTGATACGTTTGTACTGCTGTAATGAGATTGGGATATTTGACATTACTTTGGGAAGGTGTTTTTCCCCATCCTCCTTGTGTAACGTGATCTAACTTCTGGATATGCAGAGGCATACTGTATGCCTCTATGGTGGAAGAGTAAATCCCCAACCTCCCTGCTGCTGGAGTGCCAGATCAACAGGGAAACGGAAAGACGGGTCAGAAAGGGTTTGCACAGAAAGACATAGCTTAGCAGGGGCCGTTAGCTGGGAGGGAGTGATGAGGGATTTGCTGAGGTATTCAGGTAGGGAAATAATGACTCTGCTCACAGCAGTGCTCAGTTAAACCCGACTCTGGCTCTCACACAGCCCCACATTATTTATTTTAATAGATACAGGACATTTTATTTCCCCTTAGGCCATTATCTCTCAGTGCATTGGTATAGTATAGTAATTACTTTTACTGAGGTCAGTCAAGTAACCTTCTTTTGACACGATACCAACACACAGCAGGATGACACATGGAATACATTCATTAGGGTTTCAGTTACAGTTCACCCCTGAGCTAGCTGTGTTTGGTGTAGGGTTGTTCTTAGCTGACTGATTATGTGCTTAATGCATGTTGAACAATGTCAGAGCTAACTAAATTAGTGTATGTGGAGTTTATAAATCTTTATGGAGTTTATGGAGGACAGTAGGATTGGGCCAATTTATGAGATCTGTGGTTTGACCTTAATATTTGTGAAAGACTAATCAAATGGACTAAATGATAGCAGAGTAATTTAGATAAATGTATCTTTTCAGATGTAACCTGGCGCCAGTGGAGGAGTATGCTGGGGATGTGGGCCGGCGCACCAACCTTGTGACCATGAACCCATCTGTGGTGCAGCGGGCCTTCCAGGACCTGGCCAGTGAGGAGTGGAGGGAGCGCTTCCTGCAGCGGCTCCGGAGCCTCAGCGGCAGCGTACTGTGGATCCCAGCCTTCATGGCCAAGGGAGGAGAGGAGAGGGTAGAGTGGGCCATCCGTCTCATCCTGCTGCACACGGTTGATGTGCACACCGCCTTCCCCTCACTGCGCCTTCTCCATGCTGTCAGAGGGTAAGACAAGGAGGGAACGCATGTGCTCTTTGTGACACTGAAACTCGTAGTCTGTACACCTGTGAGCTCCACAATCCAGGGCCTGGCAGCCACTAATTAAGCAGCAGTTCACAGGTCCCCTGCAATTTTTAAACAGAGTATTAGAGCTACTCAACAGGCCATTGTTGACCAACTTACTGCTGCTGGCCTCTCTGCCTGCTGTTGAATTTGCAGGAGGACAGCTAGCCAGCAGAAGTGTTATTTTTTTGTAGTGTATTTTGACAAAAAGCCTTGAATCTTTTCTGAAAGGGCAATAAATGTTTTGAAATGCAGGGAAAACGCTGTTAGAAATGCAGTACATGTCTATGACCTTTTAGCTACAGTGGTGCTTGATAAATGCCAAACTGAATAGATTCCCCTGGGTTTCTGCTTCTCTGAGTACTCGATAGATCCACCATTGACCTCCTGCGAGTCCTAGGCCACTGCTAGGTCACTGGCTCCTCTTAGAGTATCTCGAGGTCCAGGTAGGCCACGCTGGGCTGGGGGCCTGTGAGTGAGAGGACCAGATGGGGCTTGCATTGTGACTGCAGGCCCCAGACCTGTCTCTCTTATTACAATTTTGTTCCTCTTCTTGAGCCCACTGGCGCCTCAGCATACATCCACCCAGAGAGCTGAGTGAAAGACACCACATAGGGAGAGAAAGGGTGCTTATTGTAGGGGCTTATTCAAGGGTGAGTGGACTGCCATTGTAGTGCTAAGAATGCAGAGGGTTCAGTGCTTTCTAACGGATATTGGCTTCATTGCACTCATCCTCTTTATCAGAGATAAAGTCTACCAGACTTTGCTTCAGATAATCTTCAACACGATTGTATTCTTGCTATGTGTTCTCTGTCATAGGACCTTGGCGTGTGTGCAAGTGTCCACTAGTTTTATAGGTTCTGTAGATTTATTTTCCAGATACAAAGGAAAATATTGAACACTGAGAATTAGCTCTATCCTGAAATAAAGATTCCAAAGATTTCCTCTTAGGTATTTCTTTCAGATGTCAGGTAACACTTGAGTGCCTTAAAATACCTTTAGCTTGATTATATAACTATCTTGCTCCATTCTTCAGGTATTGGCTGACCAACAACGTCCAGATAAAGAGACCCACCACTGGTCTACTGATGTACACCATGGCCACTCGCTTCTGTGAGGAGATCCACCTGTACGGTTTCTGGCCTTTCCCTCAGGATTCACAGGGGAAACCAGTGAAGTACCATTACTATGACACTCTGACCTACGAGTACACGTCCCATGCCAGTCCACACACTATGCCACTGGAGTTCAGGACCCTGAGTTCACTCCACAGACAGGGGGCGCTGCGTCTCCACACTGGCTCTTGTGATGTAGGAACATAATCTAAAAACACAGCAAGGAATGTACTGTATGTCTCCATCAATGACCCTTACGCTTTTGGGAAAATACCTCCTGCTTAGTTGATGTCTGTCAGACACGGACATCTCAGAGGAAATACTTCCTGTATTAAACTGTAGGACATTTTTATGTAGCTGTGACTTTAGTTGAATGACCGTATGCAGGATACTGCATGTCTTATTTGGGCTCATGTTGTCCTTCAAGAGACATGAGCACTGAAGAGTTTTTAACATTTCTACAGTAACCTGTGAAAATTTTACCTAAAACGGACACTTTTTAATTTGTTAAAAAATAACTAATTTATGTTGGTAAATGCTTTTTTTCAACAAGAATAACTTTTCTATTTACATTTAATGTGTCATATAAAATGTATATAATTACAACATTTATAAACTTTTTATTGATATTTTGATAATTATTCCTTTGAATTATATGATAAATCTACTTCATCACTACTGTTGGAGACATATCAGACAGATCAAAGGCAGGAGCACCAGCCTGCATAGCACTGATTGAGCCACAAGATGGAAGCACTTCTTCATAAGGAAACTATAAATAGTAGTACATTTAGTTTTCCACATTTAGTTTATTAGTGAACATGGGTTCAACTACATACTACTGTGTGATGTTTGAGTTTATTTTATTTTTACAGGGACAGTGCACATTAATCAACGTTTCAGTAGAAGTGCCGGTTTTAGCCATCCGGCTAATTTTCAACCGCAGTCCCTGGGCAGTTTTGTTAGCTCTCACCTTAAATTGGGAATTGTATTTAATGAGTAGCCTAATAGTGTAGGCCTAGTTTCTTATTTTTGCCTTAACTTCTTCCTCATCGGGGAAACTGGTTTGTGGTATTTGGAAATCGAGACCTTGGGACTATAAGGTTGTATCTGCACAAAGCGTGGTTCTGAGATATTGAGAATGACATTTTTCACATCCCAGATCTCAAATGTTTTGTAGTGAATTATTTGCTTTCATAACCCATTAAGGTCCTCGCCATCAAGGCACCTAAAGTGCAGAGTATCCCAATTCTAAGACATTTGTCAATCTTTTTTTGTGTGTGGGGTGCACAGGATTTTCAATTTCAATAGAAAAGTGCAGATATTTAATGATTAAATAAAGAGAATACCCTTAATTATTTCTAATCACATTATCAAATATATTAATTCATGTTCATCACACATTTGTTGAAGAGATCGTATCCTATGGATAACTAGCAACATCTCACAGGTAAAGGACCACCTAAAGAGCTACTCCATGTGAATAACTCAATTTTTACCAACATGTCAGAATCTTGTCGTCCCCAGGTTATGAAATACAGTATCGCATTTCTTTCCTTGTTTCTGTTTAGGGTGTGAAGTATAACGAGTCTTTGAATGTAGTGTTAAGAAATAGCTGCATGCAGCAATCACGGAGATTAAATCACCAATGTTGGAAAAGATAGAAAATAAATAACAGATGTTTAAGCAGCTTCACAACTTATTAAATGGTTCTACAGATGATCTACAGAGCTCTTAAAGCCACGGGATTCAAGTCATCCAGGGCAGACATAGGCTATTATTAGTTTACCTACTGCTTAGTCTGAGGCAGTGCACTGTAGTAATGTTGAATAGAGGCACTCAACTGGAATGCAAAATGTTTAAGCGATAACAGTCAGACAGGGAACACACCCAGCTGTTCACACACTACTGTTTACACAGGAACAGCCAACAGCAAACTCCTGATCTTCAACGGTTCCCTGTGGGTTTGACAATTTCTTCTTAGGAATTTGCCTCTTAAGACCATTTCCAAGTATAGGTATGTTAAAAGACCTTGTGTTGATGTTGGCTAATGCTTTGCAGATATTCAGAAGGTTGTGCTTGTTTTGTTTTACTATTTGTCTTAAGAAAAAAATGTCCTCATCAATCTACACACAATACCCCATAATGACAAAGCAAAAACAGGTCTTTAGAATTTTTTGCAAATATATATATATATATATATATATATATATATATATATGAAAAACAGAAATACCTTATTTACATAAGTATTCAGACTGTTTGCTATGAGACTCGAAATTGAATTTAGATGCATCCTGTTTCCATTGATCATCCTTGAAATGTTTATACAACTTGGAGTCCACCTGTAGTAAATTCCATTGATTGGACATGATTTGGACAGGCGCACCTGTCAGTTGACAGTGCATGTCAGAGCAAAAACCAAGCCATGTGGTCAAAAGAATTGCCCATAGAGCTCCGAGACAGAATTGTGTAGCGGAACCGATCTGGGGAAGGGTACCAATACATTTCTGCAGCATGGAAAGTCCCCAAGTACACAGTGGCCTCCATCATTCTTAAATGGAAGAAGTTTTGAACCACCAAGACTCTTCCTAGAGTTGGCCACCTGGCCAAACTGAGCAATCAGGGGAGAAGGTCCTTGGTCAGGGAGGTGACCAAGAACCCGATGGTCACTCTGACAGAGCTCTAGAGTTCCTCTGTGGAGATGGGAGAAACTTCCAGAAGGACAACTATCTCTGCAGCACTCCACCAATTAGGCCTTTATGGTAGAGTGGCCAGATGGAAGCCACTCCTCAGTAAAAGGCACATGACATCCCGCTTGGAGTTTGCCAAAAGTCACCGAAAGACACTCAGACCATGAGAAACAACATTCTCTGGTATGATGAAACCAAGATTGAATTCTTTGGCCTGAATGCCTAGCGTCACATCTGGAGGAAACCTGGCACCATCCCAACAGTGAAGCATGGTGGTATAAAAAATCCTTGATGAAATCCTGCTCAGGACCTCAGACTGGGGCGAAGGTTCAACCTTCCAACAGGACAACAACCCTAAGCGTACAGCCAAGACAAGGCAGGAGTGGCTTCGGGACAAGTCTCTGAATGTCCTTGAGTGGCCCAGCCTGAGCCTGGACTTGAACCCGATCAAACATCTCTGGAGAGACCTGAAAATAGCTGTACAGCAACGCTCCCCATCCAACCTGACAGAGCTTGAGTGGATCTGCAGAGAAGAATGGGAGAAACTCCCCAAATTCAGGTGTGCCAAGCTTGTAGCGTCATACCCAAGAAGACTCCAGGCTGTAATTGCTTCAACAAAGTACTGAGTAAAGGGACTGAATACTTATGTAAATGTGACATTTCCCTTTTTATATATATATAAATGAGCAAACATTTCTAAAAAAAACAATTTTATAAATTTTAGAATAAGGCTGTAACCTAACAAAATGTGGAAAAAGTCAAGGCGTCTGAATACTTTCTGAAGGCACTGTATTTCCAATTAGAGGAGGCTGGTGCAAGGAGCTATAGGAGGACATGCTCATTGTAATGGCTGGAATAGAATCAATGGAACAGAGTCAAACATGTGGTTTCCTATTGTTTGATGTGATTATAATTTCCATTTATTCCATTCCAGCCATTACAATAAGCATGTCCTCCTATAGCTCCTTGCACCAGCCTGGTCTAATGGAAATACTCCCACCAGCCTCCTCTGATCTCCATCAATGGGATATCGTCGGCAGACAACTTGTTATCAACAAATAATGTGAACATATTGGTTATGCAGGCAAGACACAGAATTGTTTGATGGAATGTGTGTAAATATTTAGGAGTCTGCAGAATGAAGATATGTTTATCTGCACCCCTAGCTCAAGGCAGCTGTGTTAAAGAAAGTTATTTAATTCTAAAAGTTTCAAAGGTTTGGCAAGATGTTCAATACTCTAGTGATCTCCCAGAAACAGATTTTTTTGGCTCCATGGCGGGAACATTCCTCTGTTAATACAGTGCCTTCAGAAAGTATTCACACTCCTTGACTTTTTCCACATTTTGTTGTGTTAAAAGGGGGATTAAAATTAATTTAATTGTTATTTTTCTTCAACGATCTACACAAAATCTCCACCCAAAAAATATTATGGAAAAAAACCCACTTTCAATTAGAAAAGTATTCAACCTCCTGAGTCAATCAATACATTTTATTTTTTAATTCTTCAAGCTCTGTGAAGTTGGTTGTTGATCATTGCTAGATGGCCATTTTCAAGTCTTGCCATAGATTTTCAAGTCAATTTAAGTCAACTATAACTAGTCCACTTAGGAAAATGTAATGCTGTCTTGGTAAGTAACTCCAGTGTACAATTGGCCTTGCGTTTTAGGTTACTGTCCTGCTGAAAGGTGGATTTGTCTCCCAGTGTCTGTTGGAAAGCAGACTGAACCGGGTTTCCTCTAGGACATTGCCTGTGCTTAGCTCTATTTATTTTATTTGTATTTTAAAAAAACCTCCCTAGTCCTTGCCGATGACAAGCATACCCATAACATGATGCAGCCACCACCATGCTTGAAAATATGAAGTGTGGATTTGCCATAAACCCAATGCCTTGTATTCAGGACATAAGTTAATTTCCTTGCATTTTTTTTCTTCACTTTAGTGTCTTATTACAAACAGGATGCATGTTTTGGAATATTTTTATTCGCTATAGGCTTCCTTCTTTTCATTCAGTCATTTAGGTTAGTATTGTAGAGTACAATGCTGTTGATCCATCCTGGTTTAAAATCACCATTGGCCTCATGATAAAATCCCTGAGTGGTTTCCTTCCTCTCCCTCAACTGAATTAGGAAGGGTGCCTGTTTCTTTTTAGTGACTGGGAGTATTGATACACCATCCAAAGTGTAATTAATAACTTCACCATGCTCAAAGGGATATTTTAAAGTATGTTTGTTTTTATCTACCAATACGTGCCCTTCTTTGTGAGGCATTGGAAAACCTCCCTGGTCTTCGTCATTGAATCTGTGCTTGAAATTCACTACTCGATTGAGGGACCGTACAATTATCTGTATGTGTATGGTACAGAGATGATGTTAAACTTCATTATTGCACACAGAGTTAGTCCATGCAACTTATTATCTGACTTGTTAAGCACATTTCTACTCCTGAAGTTATTTAGGCTTGCCATAAGAAAGGGGTTGAACACTTATTGACAAGACTTTTCAGATTTATAAAAAAATGTATATATTCAAACAATTTCACTTTGAAATGATGGTTTATTGTATGTAGATCAGTGACACAAATCTAAATGTAATACATTTTAAATTCAGGCTGTAAGACAACAAAAGGTGGAAAAGGTAGTTACTAGAAATCAAATCAAATGTTATTGGTCACATACACATGGTTAGCAGATGTTATTGCGAGTGTAGGGAAATGCTTATGCTTCTAGATCCAACAGTGCAGCAGTATCTAACAGGTAATATCTAACAATTCCACAACCTAATACACACAATCTAGTAAAGGAATGGGATGAGATTATATAAATATATGGAAGAGCAAGAACTATTAGAAATATTCCGTGTGGCTTACTCAAGTCCAATAAGCAGCCTTGTGCTCTCACACGTGATCTGGCTGTAGAAAAATGTTGTTTTGACATGATGCGTCTGTAGAACTACATGTTGCTCTTATTACACTTCCAGTTAAAAATAGACGTAGTCTTACTTTAGATGTCAGTAGGCCTTCCGGAGTAATGAACGTATCTTTTCATAAAAGAAAGTCTGTGTTTTGCAAAAATAGAAACAGTATGTGACCAATACCACTAAACTAATTACCCCTGAAACGGCCTTGGGGTCACAGCTTATGGGACATTCTGAAGAGATGTTTACATATCCTGCTGTCAAAATGTGTTAATGATTATTCTTTGGTATTCTATATTGAGGTTTTTCCTGTCTGAGCTATATATCCTCAGCATTTTGTTAACATTTATTTTATGCAAATGATTGTGTTGGATCTGAAAGTGTTTTTTGTTTTGGAAGGACACCATACTAAAACAATGAAATCTTTCTTGAAATAGGCTAATGCAATTTACCTTTTGCCTTTTACAGTGATTGAAACAGGAAGCGCATAGAAAGTACATCTGTAGTATCAAAGGAACTGTGTGCATGTTACAGGTAAGAGAAAAGTTTGCAGAAAGGTGTAGAACATTGTGATAGGGTCCCAATAGAAGGCCGGAGAGTACTGCTGATATACAACCATGACTTAGAACTCCAAAAGCCAAGGGCTTAGCAAAAATGAATACTGAGCAAGTGCAAATGTCACACTTCAGTAAAATTATTCAACAAGACCAAGACAGGAGGTGGATGGTTGATGGTGAGGGAGAGTACTTTTATTTGGAAAAAAAACATGGAGCCAGCCAGTGGGTAGTTAACTCTACAATTACATTTTTTGTGACAGAAAAACCAAGCTAGACATGCTTTCTATATTCTTCAAAAGAAGCATTAAACAATGGTTCTCACTTAGGCATTTTTGGCTTAGAGTTGGGATGAGGGTAATTAGCAATGATCTAGATATAGTATGACAGCTTTGATTAAATTTACCAGAGGAAAAGCTGCCTTAACCAGAATATTCATTTCAAATAAAAGTTTCTCAATAAAGTTCAAATGAATATTGTTACGAGACATAAACCCCAAAATAAATTACTTGTACATTCAAACACTGCACTGAAGATCAGAAACATTCACACTATTATCCTTTTAGAGAGGATTTTGTAGAAGAAATCAATTGCAGAGGAGAGAAATGAGGAAGGTGGAAATGTTTTAGCAACAATGCATCTAAAAGAAATATATCAAGAATACAATCAAAGAAACAAGACTACCTGTACATTATTGAAAACTACAGAATTAACTAAATCACACTCAAAATATCCTAAATTAAAATCCTCTGATGACTGAAACATAAAATAATAATCCAAACTGGACTCAAGTTTTTTATATTTGTATACAATGAAAAACTTGAATCTTACTGTCAATCTTCAACAGTAATTTATTTTAACTGCAGGCTGAAAAATACAAATCTAAATGGAAAACAAGTTAACAGCTTAAAATCATAATGTGCTCTCTGACAATGTGGCATAGGAAGATTGAACAGAACGTTTTAAGTTCCTCTAATGGTGTTACTTATCAGATAACTCAAATTAATTCCATTTGAACTTCCTGGAAACCCCCCGTATGTACTCTAGTTGATAGTGTACTCTCAGATAACAAAACTGGTTAAACAGACAAGGTGACATTAAGGATTCAACACGTTTTTTATATTACTACACTACATTTCCAGAGGACCTAAAGACCACATTATCTAAGGATGGAATGATTCTTTGAGTTATTTCTTCATATTAACTGATTCTTTAAACATGTACTTTTGTTTCAATCAAAAGTATTCCTCATGTGTTAGACTATTTAGAGCGACACGTCAGAGGTGCCTTGAAATACCTGAGTTGATGGGTAACTTTTGTCCAACAATGTGTTTTAATTGTAGGGGTAGGCTAATGTAAAGCTTCTGAATGTGAAAGTATGCACTCCATTTACTGATGTATGGTCCAATTAAAAGGCACTGTACATACACATTGGCTGTTCAATTGCTTCTATTTTGAAATAGAAAAACCAAAGTTTGACAGTCCATTGGTCAGTTTATTATACTGCAACTGTCTAAATGGTGGGACGTTGTTTGGGGTTTCAACTTTCTCAATTATTACAGGAAAGAGGTAGGTGCCAATTTCATTTGAAAGTAATCTGCATACATTTATATTACAACAGTCATAACCCTCCCTTCTCACACTATTTCTTCCATCAACAGCTTAAAAGCATTCATTTTGTAAGAGTAGTTAGTTATCCATGATTATTCCTTCACTTAAAAGAAATATCTATCACACATCAGTCTAGTCGCAAAGCCAATCATTGTGGCATGGAACCAATCAAATAATTAATTCCACAAGTTCTGAGTAAATGTGGAACATGCCACGAAAGTCCTGGGTTAAGGTTACCATTTTTAATAAGCCTGTGTGAGCAATACCGGGATTTGCCTGTTATGTGTAATTACATTCACTAGAACACACCAATGACCCGGTCTCGGAACATGTCTGGCAAGGTAATAATGGTAAAAAAAGATGAGATACTGTTTGTATATTCAAATATACATTGATATATTTTACAATTCAACTTTGAGAAACGTACATGTATTTCCAAAATCATACAAAGTATATTCTATGACCTGTTCTTCAATATACTTGTTTGTCATTGTGACCAAACATATGCACTAGAAACCTTATCCAACCCCAGGTTAGAGATAGCAGCAAAATGGGAGACTCTCAAACACATACAGTAAAAATATGCACCCAAACAAACTATGAGACAGAGGACAGAAAGCCTCAGACAGTATACAGTGTATGCACATTTGAGTGGTTAGTGTAATATTTGGAATAAGAATAATAAGACAATTAAAATAATCTTTGCAACAGACGAGTAAATAAGTATTTATATAAAATATTATTCTGAGGATTGTATCTTATATTATTAGTGAATAATATACCATAAGCATTACAGGACGGCAAAAGGATTGCCTTGCAGACAGCAAAAGGATTGCCTTGCAGACAGCAAAAGCCATCAAATGTTCTCTATGCATTTTATTTTTGCTTAAAGAAGATTCAAATTTACTGAGCTAGCCCCAATTCACAATCTATTGGCAACATCCCTCTGATGTTGGAAGTGTCTGATGTGTACAAAAGGATTGTAAATACAGCATGTTTACAATCAGAATACATTCTAGAATACCAGACCACAGAGGTAACCTTTTCTGCAAATATCGGTGAGATCGGAAACTTGACTAGACTTGACAAAAGTTACCAAACACTGAAGACATCTGGAGACTGCATTAGGCCACATATCCTTGGGTTGTGTTCCCACTGGAGAAAATGGTGGGATTAAAATCCAACATCCTCTGTTTAATGCTGGCATTCACCTAAAAAACAAATGACAATACATAATTACAGTAGTCTACATAGAAATGTGCATTTATAGGTTGGTGTGAAATGGTGCTAAATTGTGAATAGGGTAGAATCAGACAGACCTGGCTTCCTATTCAATCAACACAAGCTACCAGGTTTCAAATAAACCTTTTTACAGGAGAAAAACAATGTTTATAAATACTAGCTATTGATTTACCACTCCTCTGTTTGCTTTTGTAAGTCTACTGTCCACTGGGTATGGGAGAGTTTGACTTATAAGCATAGAATGTCAGGTAAACAGGAGTCCATATCTTCATCACAGGAAGTTGTGACTGTGTCAAAGAACAATTGAAAGGACGGAAGGGAGAACCCTAATGTTAACACCTGAAATGTTGCAACACATGAAAGCATGTGACTTTATTGTGCAGTACTGTTTCCATTTCCCCTGGTATTTTAGTAACAATGGATACTTTGTAGTACTTCAAAGAATTTGGTAACATGGTTCTAGGCTAGCTGGTACTAAATATTACATAGTGGTTCTTGTATTATTGAATCACAATGAAACAGACATGTGATTTGTGTTATTACAATTGTTGCATGTTATTTCTTAGCTTATAGCTAGTAATTACGTTACCCTGAAATAACACCATAGGTTCAGTCAACATTAAGAACTTCCCAAACCATGTCAGATGGATGATATTGAACGGATACATTTGAGCTCAAACAGTTCCCCACTTTCATGTTCATCGTAATTTAGTATTTATTAAGCAGACAGTCTAAAATCTAAATATCCCAGGTTCAAACATTTTCTAAATGTGCAATTATGGCAAAAGCAACGTGTGTGGCTGTTCCGCACAGAAAACCTTTAATGATGAAACATATAAGGGAAAACAATTATTGTAACCTTATAAAATGTTTAATTACGCTTAAGCACTGGCAATGAAAGTAGTGGAGATTACACAAAAAAAAGCCAATATAACACATTTCTGTTTGCTCTAATTTTGTCCTTATGTTTTTAAACTGAGATGGTATGAAGAAGGGCCTAAGTACACATCCTTTTTGCATTACAAACAGAACATCCCTCTGAGGAAGTTGCACATTCATGGATGGGACAAAAACATAACTATAACTTTAATCTAATGAGTTAATCAATTACACTGAAATAAATGTATGTGGCGTGGGTTCTTATATAGGGCAGAATTGGAGACAAAATATTAAAAGTAGATTGTAGACCTACTTCCTTTCTGATACGTTCCTTTGGATATTTTGTCTCAAATTCCACCCTATATAAGAACCAACCCCATGAACAATTGGTTGAGTAAGTTCAAATATAATAGTATTAAACATTGATGATAGATAAGGGACGTTTAGGTTTTAATCTTTTCAAAAATCAGAGGCCCTGCTGTCCAGGGATTGGATAGCATGGTCACATTGGGATTAGGACGCCTGGAACTGATTACGAGTAGACCCATAACAGACCTACCTACCTGTACTTGACATCAAAGAGGGTGGAGTCCTCTTCTTCCTCATTCTCCTCATTCAAAGGAGCCATCTCTACTCGCTCTGCTGGTGTAGTGATTATGTCATACTTTCGTGTTTTCCTTATTCTCCTTCCAGATCTATGACAAACCAGAGAAGGGTTGTGATAATGAGACAAGAGGTGTGGAGTAGTTTCTCACCTTGAACCAAGCAGAACCTGACATGGCTGTTTTGCCATATGGACAGGATTAATGCAGTGTATTGTGGTTAAGGCCTACTGCCTAATCTAGAAGAAAAAGAAACGCACACCTATTTAGGCAAGGTGCTGGCTAGCGGAGTAGAAAACTTGAAAATAAAGGAGAGACGCACACTCTAGGAGCTACTGCCCACCTGCCACACACATTGCACACTCTAGGAGCTAGGCCTACTGCCCACCTGGTGTGGGAAGTGATTATGGCATTGCTGATGTAGCCTAATGTAGTGGTGTTTAACATTAGATATTTTAACATTTAGATATTTCCAACAGCAATTACTGACACAATATGATAGTTGCTGCAATAGAGAGGACACATCCCCCATTTGCCAACTTTCCTATTACATGCTGCATGACATAATCAATAAGGAGGATCTTTATGAATGCTCAAATTAGTTGTCTTATAAGAATAGTATAGCATATTACACAAGGACTATTTAATTAGGATAATTCAGTTGGCTATAGTTATTGGTATGGTGTAAACATAAATCAGCTTACCTGATCACTTTGATGACCAAGCACGTGATGAGAACAGCTGTTAGCACGCAGATAATAATTACAATATTTTTAAGAGTCGGAAGATATTGTAATATTGAATACATTCTTGATTCGGTCTGTGCATGATCTGTGATATTATTTGACAAATCCCCTCCATGGTGGGTTGGTGTTGAATTTAACTGCGTTGCGGGTGAAGACACAGTTTGTGGTTCACCTATAACTTTCCATGCCGCAGCAATAACCAAAGTGAATATTAAACTGTATGAAACCATCCTGCTTGAAAGAATAAGAGTAAATTGCTTGTGAAAATAATCGTCGTTTCTTTCTCTCTAAATTTCTTTCACGAAGCCAAGGAAGATATGCGATTCAAGATTGGCGATGATGACATTCTGTGACATTTCAAGGAAGTGTTTAAAATTGCGCATCCACTCGTCAAACGAACCGGTTCCTTAAAACGGTGTAAATAGCCTATCCATCTGTATAACCTAACAATTATCTCCTGAATGGTCGCTGCTCTCAGTTTTTCCTAGCTGCTGTCAAAGCCCGTTGCTTCTAGTAGCCTACAATCCCTTCATGATTTCATTTGGAATGCGTGCAGGGAAAAGGGAGGAGGATTATCTACAGCCGGAAGAGCCCTGTGTGTGCAGGCCACTGTTCATACGTGTGTGTCATGAACAACATTAGCGTGAGCAACAATTGTGGAATCAGCGGATCGCCTTCAAAATAAAAGTTCCTAATTGAAACTGATGCAAACGGATAAAAATAGTGGAATCATGCCACAATTGGACTCGAAAATGCTAAACAAAGTTGGAATAGTGTTCTAGAAATCACCAGAAGAAGTTCTAAGTTGCCAACTTTCCTATTACATTCTAAGTTAATTTGAAAAACAAAATGTAAACATCAGTTAAAATCGTATTGTAGTGGTGTTTGAATTCAGAATAGCATTGGGGCATTGGCTACTTATATGCACTGTACAGCCTGACCTATGGATTGTGCACCCATGAAATGGGGTATCAGCCCATTGTCCATTGACCCCGGGTTTATTCGACAAAAGCAATGTCGCAATAAAAAACATTTGCGATATGTGTAATGAAAACGGCAGATATAGGAGAAACTTTCTAAATATCGACAACATTTTTATTTGTTCAACGGGTTGATTTTTATTTTGTCGAACTTTATTGCGACAAATAATGGAAACGTTTTTTTTACTGAATCATTTTGAAGATACTTAGGGCACGTGATGTCATGGGTAATTTTAAAGCCCCTGTAAATTTGGACGCGTGAAGTTCGACTTCAAACAAGGAAGCGGAATAGAATCCATCGGTCTATATGGTAGGCGGTTTTAGAGACAGCTGTGCTGGACTGTGGTCGACATGGATGATAGTTCTGATGGTATGGTTGGGGATAATGAAAGTCATGGTCCGGGATGGTCTGTTGTGAAAAGTAAAATAAAAAAGAATGGCACGTGACAGTTCTAGTGTTGCGCCCGTGAAGAGGGTAATGGTAGCGAAAAACAAAATACATGATGTCTCTTAATGGAAAGTTGTAATCATGTTTGATGCGACCACGGGGTCTCATTTACACCCTATTCGACCAACCAATGCCGTTAAGAAAGAGATAGGGGAAGTCACATTACCCCGATTTATTGGTAATGGTAGACTGTTAAAATACACTGCTCAAAAAAATAAAGGGAACAATTAAACAACACAATGTAACTCCAAGTCAATCACACTTCTGTGAAATCAAACTGTCCACTTAGGAAGCAACACTGATTGACAATACATTTCACATGCTGTTGTGCAAATGGTATAGACAACAGGTGGAAATTATAGGCAATTAGCAAGACACCCCCAATAAAGGAGTGGTTCTGCAGGTGGTGACCACAAACCACTTCTCAGTTCTTATGCTTCCTGGCTGATGTTTTGGTCACTTTTGAATGCTGGCGGTGCTTTCACTCTAGTGGTAGCATGAGACGGAGTCTACAACCCACACAAGTGGCTCAGGTAGTGCAGCTCATCCAGGATGGCACATCAATGCGAGCTGTGGCAAGAAGGTTTGCTGTGTCTGTCAGCGTAGTGTCCAGAGCATGGAGACGCTACCAGGAGACAGGCCAGTACATCAGGAGACGTGGAGGAGGCCGTAGGAGGGCAACAACCCAGCAGCAGGACCGCTACCTCCGCCTTTGTGCTAGAAGGAGCAGGAGGAGCACTGCCAGAGCCTTGCAAAATGACCTCCAGCAGGCCATAAATGTGCATGTGTCTGCTCAAACCGTCCAAAACAGACTCCATGAGGGTGGTATGAGGGCCCGACGTCCACAGGTGGGGGTTGTGCTTTACAGCCCAACACCGTGCAGGACGTTTGGCATTTGCCAGAGAACACCAAGATTGGCAAATTCGCTACTGGCGCCCTGTGCTCTTCACAGATGAAAGCAGGTTCACACTGAGCACATGTGACAGACGTGACAGAGTCTGGAGACGCAGAGGAGAACTTTCTGCTGCCTGCCACATCCTCCAGCATGACCGGTTTGGCCAGTCATGGTGTGGGGTGGCATTTCTTTGGGGGGCCGCACAGCCCTCCATGTGCTCGCCAGAGGTAGCCTGACTGCCATTATGTACCGAGATGAGATCCTCAGACCCCTTGTGAGACCATATGCTGGTGCGGTTGACCCTGGGTTCCTCCTAATGCAAGACAATGCTAGACCTCATGTGGCTGGAGTGTGTCAGCAGTTCCTGCAAGAGGAAGGCATTGATGCTATGGACTGGCCCGCCCATTCCCCAGACCTGAATCCAATTGAGCACATCTGGGACATCATGTCTCGCTCCATCTGCACCACAGACTGTCGAGGAGTTGGCGGATGCTTTAGTCCAGGTCTGGGAGGAGATCCCTCAGGAGACCATCCGCCACCTCATCAGGAGCATGCCCAGGCGTTGTAGGGAGGTCATACAGGCACGTGGAGGCCACACACACTACTGCGCCTCATTTTGACTTGTTTTAAGGACATTACATCAAAGTTGGTGTTACAGATACAAGTATCCTGTGTTCTTTTCTCTCCTTCTCCCCTCACAGGTGAAAATCCTCACTCCCCAATCAGTCACCAATCAATAATCAATCAGAAGACACTCCTCCTCCTGTTTCCTACCCAATCACAGTTCCTTTCCCTTGGTTTAAAAACCCTGTCAGTTGTTTGCTCTAGAGCGCAATCTATCTGTAAATGCCATGTCTGTAGATAGCGCTGTTTCACTCTCTCTTTATGTATTGAGCTCTCTTTTGTTTGAGCACCTCCATATCACTTTGTCCTCACCTGTGAGTATTGTTTTTGGTTATGGTGTTTGTTTGCTGGTGGGAAAAGGGGGAAACAAGACAAGTTGCCCATGGGCATACACTACCCGTAGGTAAACTTAGTTAAAAACACTAGTTAGAACTGGGCGGAACACCCACTGTATTTTTGGTTGGTTAGTTAGTTAGCTGTTGTTGAAATAGGCTAGTCTAGCTTAGGGGTGTTTTGGATGCTTATTGTTTCTTTCCTTGGGTCCAGCTCAGCCCCTTTTCATTAACGTGCGTTTTCTAATAAACCATGTGTTTGACGGTAATTTAGTTGTCTGTGGTTATTTCGTTCTCACCTTTACTTTTTCACTATTATAATGTGCATGAGTTATGTTACAGGTCTCGTTACCATCTCCCCTAGACTGTCGGGCCAAAAGGGATTCGTAACAGTTAGATCAGCCTGTAGTGTGGTTTTCCACTTTAATTTTGAGTGTGACTCCAAATCCAGACCTCCATGGGTTGATACATTTGATTTCCATTGATCGTTTTTGTGTGATTTTGTTGTCAGCACATTCAACTATGTAAAGAAAAGTATATAATGACAATATTTCATTCATTCGGATCTAGGACTTCTGACTTGCCAGCACACATGACCGTCCTCCTGAATTTTTTTTTTACCAGTCGGCACCACCCGAACAGCTAAGCTATTCGCCGGCACAAGTGGGGACACTTCAGGCTGAGGACTAAGTTTCACCCATCCCCATGTGCTACATAAGCAAGGGGTAGTGCAGTGTTAGCACACAGTTACAGTGCCTTCAGAAAGTATTCACACCTCTTGACTTTTTCCTCGATTTGTTGTGTTACAGCCTGAATTTAAAATGGATTCAATTGAGATTTTTTTTGACCAATTGCCTACACACAATACCCCATAATGTCGAAGTGGAATTGTGTTTTTAGACATTTTTACAAAT
Source organism: Oncorhynchus mykiss (assembly GCF_013265735.2). Classification (NCBI taxonomy): domain Eukaryota; kingdom Metazoa; phylum Chordata; class Actinopteri; order Salmoniformes; family Salmonidae; genus Oncorhynchus; species Oncorhynchus mykiss. The sequence continues at coordinate 72,056,095 of NC_048566.1, read as the reverse complement.
TCATTGAAAATGAAAAGCTGAAATGTCTTGAGTCAATAAGTATTTAACCCCTTTTATGGCAAGCTTAAATTAATTCAGGAGTAAAATTAATATTTGAAAGGAAATTACTGTTATATCGAAACTCGCTCTAGCCCATGCCTACACCAATCCAATGCTTTTATATTTGTTGTCAGTACTGAACGAGCGCTCCTGTTTAATCCCACTTACATTGCCTCTAGCTGGATCCTGCAAATCTTAACCAGCAGGTCATAGCAGGCCGGAATGAAGAAAACACTACATGTTACGCATTCATTTGCAACACAAAGAAGAGTATATATTGTTTACAAGCTGATACATTTTGTAAGGTTCCACAAAAGTTGAAGGTTATTGAACAAACATGTTAAATAAGAAAATCTATAACCAATTGCGCTCTAATATACACTAGATGGCGGCATTTATTCACCATGACACTGGGAGGTGTCCCAACTGTTCAAGGGGTGGAATTTCACTCTGGGATGTGCTGAAGCACTAAGTAAGTTTATAAGAATAATGTCCTGCATTGTGACTTGTAGAATAACCCTTAAATATCAGACCATAAAGGTGATTACCAGGTTGTTTTTGTCAAATATAATTTAATGCTGGCAAAATATAGATGTACCAATGTTTTCTAGATGCCAGGTTACATTACAACTTGCCTGTAGGCTTACTGTGTACTTCGAATTGTGGAATGGTGATGACTATGGGCTGTCAAATGCAGTTAATGAGGGCTTCAGCAACAATAACTGACAGGGAACTGGGGCCTAGTCTTTCAGTCTAATACAAGACAAGCATTACAGTTAAAATAATCCAAATCTACATACAGTGCCTTGCGAAAGTATTCGGCCCCCTTGAACTTTGCGACCTTTTGCCACATTTCAGGCTTCAAACATAAAGATATAAAACTGTATTTTTTTGTGAAGAATCAACAACAAGTGGGACACAATCATGAAGTGGAATGACATTTATTGGATATTTCAAACTTTTTTAACAAATCAAAAACTGAAAAATTGGGCGTGCTAAATTATTCAGCCCCTTTACTTTCAGTGCAGCAAACTCTCTCCAGAAGTTCAGTGAGGATCTCTGAATGATCCAATGTTGACCTAAATGACTAATGATGATAAATACAATCCACCTGTGTGTAATCAAGTCTCCGTATAAATGCACCTGCACTGTGATAGTCTCAGAGGTCCGTTAAAAGCGCAGAAAGCATCATGAAGAACAAGGAACACACCAGGTAGGTCCGAGATACTGTTGTGAAGAAGTTTAAAGCCGGATTTGGATACAAAAAGATTTCCCAAGCTTTAAACATCTCAAGGAGCACTGTGCAAGCGATAATATTGAAATGGAAGGAGTATCAGACCACTGCAAATCTACCAAGACCTGGCCGTCCCTCTAAACGTTCAGCTCATACAAGGAGAAGACTGATCAGAGATGCAGCCAAGAGGCCCATGATCACTCTGGATGAACTGCAGAGATCTACAGCTGAGGTGGGAGACTCTGTCCATAGGACAACAATCAGTCGTATATTGCACAAATCTGGCCTTTATGGAAGAGTGGCAAGAAGAAAGCCATTTCTTAAAGATATCCATAAAAAGTGTTGTTTAAAGTTTGCCACAGGCCACCTGGGAGACACACCAAACATGTGGAAGAAGGTGCTCTGGTCAGATGAAACCAAAAGTGAACTTTTTGGCAACAATGCAAAACGTTATGTTTGGCGTAAAAGCAACACAGCTGAACACACCATCCCCACTGTCAAACATGGTGGTGGCAGCATCATGGTTTGGGCCTGCTTTTCTTCAGCAGGGACAGGGAAGATGGTTAAAATTGATGGGAAGATGGATGGAGCCAAATACAGGACCATTCTGGAAGAAAACCTGATGGAGTCTGCAAAAGACCTGAGACTGGGACGGAGATTTGTCTTCCAACAAGACAATGATCCAAAACATAAAGCAAAATCTACAATGGAATGTTTCAAAAATAAACATATCCAGGTGTTAGAATGGCCAAGTCAAAGTCCAGACCTGAATCCAATCGAGAATCTGTGGAAAGAACTGAAATCGCTGTTCACAAATGCTCTCCATCCAACCTCACTGAGCTCAAGCTGTTTTGCAAGGAGGAATGGGAAAAAATGTCAGTCTCTCGATGTGCAAAACTGATAGAGACATACCCCAAGCGACTTACAGCTGTAATCGCAGCAAAAGGTGGCGCTACAAAGTATTAACTTAAGGGGGCTGAATAATTTTGCACGCCCAATTTTTCAGTTTTTGATTTGTTAAAAAAGTTTGAAATATCCAATAAATGTCGTTCAACTTCATGATTGTGTCCCACTTGTTGTTCTTAATTTCTAAAGCATGTGTAAACAAGCACTTATAATCAGGTACCATCATGATTTTATAGGCCACTGTAAAAAATGTAAGCTATATTTTCTAATGTCTAACAAAATAAGTTTGATCAATGTTGCATTCATATCTCCTCTGTCCATTACAATGTGCGGTGTCCTTCTAGATTTCAGCAGTAGAGCTGACCCCTAACCAGTGGTGTGTATTCATAGATGTCAAGAGAAGCCAGGCTTCCCAAAAAAAACAAATAAAATAATTTATCTTTCATCTCTCTGTGTTTCAGAATTTTCCTTCAATTCACAAGAGGCTGAATGTATCTCACTGGAGAAAGCATCTGAGCGAGTGAAACAGCGCCCCTCTGTCTCTCTAGGTTTAGGTCATCTATCTGATGCTGTCTGGTCCAAACAAGTATGACATTGTTGCCGAACGTAGCATTGAATAGAATGCAAGGGAAGCCAGTGAGCAATTGGCCTCCCTTGATCAACAAAAGCATAAAACATTTGCCATTCAGCGTTGAGCTAAACAGAGCTAGCTCAACTGTGAATGGTCCTCGTGCACCAAAAAAAAGTGTCAAGGGAAGCCAACTTAGGGTTAGAGAGCATAAGTCAATTGACAGAAACAACTTGAATTGTTGCATCTTGTTGTGTTGTTGCCCTCTGGTGGCTAGCTAGCTAGCTAAAATTGTCAGTTTCCTAAAAAAAACATGAATGGAGATAGGGATTTGGACTTGTGACTTTACTTCATTCTCTGTACTCGTTAATGAATATAACAGTGATTCTGATCATTAATTCATCCTTTACTGTGCCCCTGGCATGGACACAGAAGTCAGAACCGCAGCCACATCCTATGTAGCTTATGTTGATTGGACTAAATTGTTTTTGCTATCTTTTACTTGTCACTGTATTAGACTAAGCAGAGGTGATTTAATGATGTTTAATGATGTTGAAATTATGCTGGAATAGTGGAGGCAGCTCCTGTTTTCTTGCTCTTGTTTTTTTGGCGACTTGCGGTAACTCTGTGGTTCTAAATCAATACTTGTTATGTGGTCCGAAAATGTCAGAAACATTTGCTTGACCATGCTGTATGTCATGTAACTGTCTGTTACATGCAATATGCTTTGTGAACTAAACCGGACAGAGGTTGCGCTCCGATTTGTTATAAAACAAAGGTGTGGTTGAATTTATTCTGCCACTGTCATCTTATTGTCTCGGCCTTTAAGCCTATTCATACAACGGGTGGGTCTGATGCTGATTGGGTAAACCACATTAACTCTGGCTAAATCTATGATGTTAAAATGCCTATTTACTCTGTTCCATTTGTCTGCCAATCCGCTGTGTCTTCAGCTCAGCCAGGCAATTTATAAACTTGATCGCCACTATAAAAAGCATCTAGATATTATCTCACATTTCTTTTAGACTAACATTTAGTTTTCAACAGCGGAGATTTATATAAACCTTGCTGTATGTCTCTCTGACATTTGCAACATTGTTTCAATATTCAAATTCGATCTTCAGCTGTCGAATAGTAGTGAAAATGTGGGTAATTGGGATGAGACAGGCAGGCAGCTTTTCTCAGCCAGTCAAAATCATGAATCAGCATCAATTTTTATGGATATATACAAAGAAATATCAATAGAAAACAGATCAAACTAAACAAAGTGCAGCTAGTTTGCAGTCTTTCCAGCTTCAGAAGTGATTGTGTTAGCTGTGTTGTTGGCTAGCTCCTCTAAACAACAGTGTCCTGACGAGAGAGCACATTTTCTATGCCAGGTGAAATAGCCCCTCATTAGCTGATTGTTATGGATGTATCCAAATAAATGTCACTAGAAAACACCTTATGCAAATGCAGCTACTTTGTTGTTATTCTGGCTGCACTGTTAGTTGGCTAGCTAGCAAGCAAGGGATACGATTGTTGCCAGCCAGTATGGCAATGGGAACATTTAGTACGAATGACAGGGTTGCGTCCATAGATGCAGAACAAAAAGACTTGGTCGTGTCTCTGGCAACCGAACCGATAGAACGAACGACCAGCCGGCTTGGGTAGCAAGACATTATCTTGTGTAAGGATGAAATAGAATGAATAAAAATAATGTTTTTCTTGAAAATATGTAAATCGTTATTAGAATATGTTGGTAACCCGTTGTATAAAAGTGATAATGTCCTCGTAGCCAACTTTGAATTGGGCCTAACAACACCTATGCAAATATATCCTTCAAACCCTGGCTTCTCTGGCATTATCACTTAAAAATCATGGTCGCAAGACAGATGAATTACCAGGTAATAGAGCAAACAACGCAATTATTGCAACCCAAAGGTTGTAATATGCCTTTTTTTTTCTGGCTTCCCAAGTGATTTCACCAACGCACCGCTACTATCCTTAACCACTGATACAGGATCTGATTGTTCTTCCCCTAGTTATTAAGGTTAGGGTTTGGTAGGGTAATCTGATCCAAGATCTGTAGCGACGTGTAACTTCTACCTCAAGCTCATCTGGCACCCTTTTGTTTTTCCATTGCAAAGACAATTCTGATCTGATTACAATACTATTGACCTGCACACCCTATCTCCTCCTCCTCTCTTTGGGATGATCACTATCTAATAGTATAAAAGCATGATTTGTACGATGTTTTTTGGGGGTTATTCAGTCTGGCGTAATCAGTGATCCGCCCAAGCAGGAAGGGCTTACAGCGCTTGTTGCTAGGCTGTGGTTCTTTTTAAAGAAAATCTTCCACTGCAAAACAGCAAGAGCTATTCTGGCTTTCATCTTATTGGTTGGTGATGGGGGTGGAGTACCAAGGACTGAACACTGAACAGGACATTCAAAATGGCGTTTATGTTATTGCCGCTTCTTGCAAAGCAATGCAGTTACAGTCTATCCATGAATTATTCAGTTATATCTGTATGCAAGTGATTATAACATGGTCAATGCATATTATTGGTGATATCAATACAAGTCATTATCAATATTAGCAATTGTATCACCCCATCTTTGGTAAACAATTACAAATGTGATAGCAGTTCATTTGTTGAACTCCCTTTTGAGTCTACATTAGTTGACACGCGTATATTTTGACTATCTATCCATCTATCTATCTGTGTGTGTGTGTCAATAATTATTGAGGTGAATATAGGGCTATGCAACACGTGATGTAATAAGTGTCTGCTGAAATGTTTAGTGAAATATACAGGACAGGAGGAATTAAAACAAAACTGTGTTTGATATTCAAAACTACAAATTATTTCACTACTGAAGTTTGTTTACATCTTGTCTTTAAATTGTCTTCATAAACACATTTCTTAGGAGGCACACAAAATGTGTATTTAAATGCATAACATACATAAATAACCCTTTGAGAATACATATTTGGTAATGTAGGGGAATCTTGCAACAATGTATCCTTCCTCCTTGTAACTAACATTAGATGCATTTCAAAACGTTGAGCACAATGTTGCATATTGACTTCAATTAATATATTAATTGTAATAATGTAAACCTTCCGCGCAGAGGCTCTGCTACCCAGGATGCTGGTGTGTTTCAGAGGAAGTTGTATGCGCTTATGTTGAAAAAGAGGGGGCAGAGCTGTATTGAACAGGATAACAGTTCAGGCAGACGTAGTGAGAAGGACAGACCGAAGAGACGAGCCTACAGCACAGCACAGCATGGCAGAGAGAAGCACAACTGTCAGGGAGAAGATCCCGATAAAATACGAAAATCAGAAAGAAATGCGGCGGCCGCGTGGCAGAAGACAAGGGATAGCGCCCTTCTCACATATGGGTAAGTATCTGAAAGAAAAACACAGTTTTCCCCTGTAAAGGCGCGGTTAGAAGATGTGGCAAAATGGTGGTAAGAGCGAGGGTTCGATAGTCTGTTTTAAAAATGGCCATGGTGGGGTCCCCTGCCAAGAATGAAAAGGAAAAACGATTTTCAGACTGGATGTCGGTGCGGTTGAAATTCTAATTCGTGGGATGAGTAGAGAAAAATGTGTTGTGTTAGCCTAAGTCAAATATAAAGAAACCTATATGATTGGGTACACTTTCGAGTTCTAGAACCTACGCATTTAAAATGTGCTTTGTCCTTGAAAGGGCATATGCCCTTGTCTGAAATGGACAGAGGAAAATTGAACTAAATTGAGGACACCTTAACATACATGTTTTATTTGAGTGGGTCGAGAGTAAGATGAAAGTATGAATAATTTTATTGTGATTTCAAGAGATAATATATTATGAGTTAATGTCGATGTTTTTCCAAACAACAATTAATTTAAAAAAAATATATATATATTAAAAAAGGCTTTATTGCCAGGTTTAGGAGTTACTTGATGAAAAACATTCCAGACAGGTAGTTAGGCATAACGTAATATTTTGGCTAATTTTAACAGCATTTAATAATTAATTAAAATTAAGGTAAATCAATATGTTCGGTAATGTTCTATATGTACTTTGTATACATATAACACCAAAGGTTTATTATGTTCAAATGAAACTGCCATGTATTGAGGAGCATATATAAGCTATTTTTCGAAAATGTAAAATAGGGTGTTGCCTTTTAACTCGTTGTGGTACAGAATGGAAATAAAAGCCACTGAAAAAACGTCATACATCGTTTTTAGGTTATTGTTTCTAGCTGTTATGAAGATGAGATTTGGGAGTAACTTTAGTTTTTCACACTTGACAAATACAAAACTATTCACTTTATCACAATTCACAGAATAATTATTTAGAAATGCACCCTTTTCCAAGACACAGAAGCATATGCTGTCCTGGCCAGATTATTGAAATATGTTCATACAGTGAGGATAAGATTGGTTTCATAGATATTTAATGTAATCAACTTGATGCTGTGTTATCACCTTAATTAAAGCTTAACATAAAGGTCTCTGGTGCTGAGAAAGTCTAAAAGTCTTCCTGTTTAGAGATACTAGATTTTAAAAAGATGTATAGATATCATCTATATGGTGGTCATAAATTGCTAAACAAATATTTTAATCTTAGTATTCCAATAACAATTCTTACAAATTGTCTCAATTTTGATACACAAACATGTAATTGGATCAATGGCCACAATGCATATTTATGGTTTTCATGATGAATGTATAGTCGTTTTTTGACATGCATGCATTTGAAATGTGTAAATGCAGATCAATTGCCTTAATACAAATGGTTTTATATCAACAATTAATTATGGGTAGATAATAGATTTTCTTTTTTACCCACTAAAAGTCATGTAAATGGTTGCCTCTGTAGCATTTGTAGTAACATATTTGAATATACAATTCTGTAAAGATGTGTAGAATCTCTATCAGATAATTTGATGGCATTCTGCCATATTTAGTGACATTATATAATTGTTTTAATCTGACATGTTATGATAATCCATTCTCCTATTTTATTTATTTCAGGAACCATTGAAGTTAGAAAAATGGGCTGAAAGAAGAATACCAATGTTTTGATATTTGAAAAAATGTAAGTTTGTGAGGGTATTTTATGAATATTAATGATTTAACCATGAGTGTTTAATTAAGCTAGTATTATTCTCCTTACTGTCATATAAGACTTACCAATAGGTTGGGCTGTTGGCCTGTTTTCACTTTTGTATTTGTATTTTTGAAGGTTTGTCATCCGGATGGTCGACCATATTTATGACTAGGGGGATTGGAATGACCAAGACTTGTAAGTATAAAATGTTTCCTTTTAATTAAAGACTGAGCAGATAATAAAACCTGACTGCATGACACATTTAACATTAAATGCATGACACACAATAACATTAAGGGAAATAAAATGTTTAATGTGAAAGATGATATGGAAGTGTTTAATAAACCTTGTATCCTAAAACTAGTACATTGTAACAAAACATTTGCATTATGTACACACTTGGCATTAGTCTGAGCCCGTTCAATATTTGAAAGAAGAACAAAATAAACACAAGAAAGTAGTCACGATACCAGTATCTCGATACTACAATACCAGATTTTCCTTGGCAAAAATGAAAACACAAAGCAGACTTAACTCTAAGCTCCTTAAAAACCTACTTTTGACAAATATTGTGTTCTATAGCTTGCAAAATGAACTAATGCGACTCTGGGTGGCGTCAGTCATTTTCCTCAAGAAATGCTTCTTCACGTCTGCTTCATGTTTTATTTCCTTTGCTTTGTTACTTCCTTATAATGGTATCGTGACAATATAACAAGAAAGAGTTGATATGATTTGTCCCCAAAATGTTTTACGTATAAGTGAACACTTGCCGGCACTGTTATGCTCGTTGTGGCCACAAGGGGGCAACATAATTCACTTATGTTTAGCTCGTGGTGCTAACATGATGTTGCTTCAAAGCTGAGAGTGTTCCTGTTACGTTTGCCATTTGTGACTTATTTTTGAAATTTGATTCAGGATGCATATGGTTACATTGCAGTGCACAAGGTCTCTGTTAAGTGCTTGCAAAATGTGCTGTTTATCCTTTTGGGGAGAACTGTAACTGACATCCATACATCAGAAGGGGAAAATAGCTAGCTAGGTAATGGGTAAATGTATGATCTCAGACAATTAAAGAACACAGCAGATTACAGGTATTTTTAAAATATGCCTATTCATCTGGCTCAACTCAATCATGCCTAAGCCTAAAACGAATGATCATGAAAGTCTCCGTTCAAGTGCTCCTTGGAAACTAGTATTTACAAGTTTTTGAAGTTGCTATATGACTTAAGCCTGATGTTCTTTAGAAGTCGGGATGAATGAGATGAGTTTATGTAGTAAGTTTTATACTAAGATGCTAGCAAATAAGCTAGCTAAAATTGCTATAAAAAGTAGCTAGCTTGCTAATGTTGACAGATGGTCAAATTAGCTACATTAACAATCAAGAAGATGCCATTTTAGTATTCTGTTCATAACAATACATGTTTATCATAATTATTGATAATACACAAAATTCATATATTTTGACCATCTTTAAATTGTTTCAAAATGTGAAAAGTAATATGTCATAACTTGTAAACTGGGGTTGCAGAATTTAGTAATTTCATCTTGGCGAGTCATCTAAATGTAAAATAATAAAAAGTTGGAAACCAATATTTTTTTGCTAGCTGACACTGCTTGACCGGAGTATACAGCATAGCTCCAAGAAACCTGATAATTTCAGAGGTGACATTTTGGGGAACATATCTTTGGTTTGCATTGACTTAATCCAAGCTAGATTTTGAATTAATTCCAGAGTTGACCACAACTCATGGTCTGTTGTATTTGTTGGTCACCTAATTTCACTTCTTATCCCTAACAGAATCAAGGCCTGAACTGTCATTCCCTCCCAATGAAATAAGAAGACAGCTATGTGTAAGTCATGTCTTTTGATCTGTGCTGTAACAAATGGAATGTTTCTTCAAATATCTGCTATAACACTTTCAATACTGTACTAAATCGATTTCTTAAACATTTTTACCTCTGTTGCATAATATTGAAGTAAAGGTTGTGATCTTTAGCGCAAATAACAATCTAGAGGTAGGTCTATTTATTGGTAATGGTAGTAGGGTTCCCAGTTATATATAATTTAGAGCAAGGATTGTAACCAATTGAGATCAACAGAGATCTACCACCATGGAATTGTACATCATCTTCCAGTATTATTGAAAGATGTGTATTCCGGTAAAAGTTAGAACACTTTAGCTAAATCAGTTTAAAGTTGCTCATCTCTCCCTTTTGGTATAAGAAGCCTTGTACAAGGGCATTTTATCATATCACAATAATTCAAGACAGACTCCTCCCCTTTAAAAAAAACATTTGCATAAAATATGCCCATACTCCCCCTAGAAGCAGCATATTTTCCCTAGTAGCTGAAAGTTTCCATTCATTCTTGATAGCTTCTTTAAGAGTTCCTCCATCTTTCAAATATTCCTGGATTATTTTCATGCCTGTGACATATGCCAGCCCATCATGTACTATGATTATTCACAACTGCCCAAATCTATCCTTTAGTCTCTTTTTCTTTTAACAAAAGATTTTTCACTTCATCTCTATGGTAAGGTCAGTGTATTCTGACAATGCATAGACTATTATTCTATAGTACTCTTATTGTCTCATCTGGTATAATAAAGTAACCTAGATACTACTACCATTATGTTTGACTTTTCCAACAATGTTAGAAAATAGTGAAACTGTTATACTTAGGCCACACTGTCTTCTGTGATACATTTGTGGCGGCAGGTAGCCTAGTGGTTAGAGTATTGGGCCAGTAACAAAAAGTTGCTGGATCGAATCCCTGAGCTTTCAAGGTAAAAATCTGTCATTCTGCCCCTGAAAAGGCAGATCAGTGGCACTGTTCCCCGGTAGGCCGTCATTGTAAATAAGAATTTGGTCTTAACTGACTTGCCTAGTTAAATAAAAAATAAAAATCCAGTCTCTTTTCTTTGGTAAAATATGAAACGGGGACTAACCCTGTATTAATTAGACCCAACCCACATCTACTAATGGATTTCTGTGCATGGCCCTACTGTCCACTGAATGATAATGTCAAACTAAATATTCAACGGAAACTCAGTTTTCTTGGCAGGATCCTCCAAAAACTAACTTTGTTGTCACCTGCTGGTCAAGAACTGACATCTTGGGTCTGAACCTGCCCCTTGTTTGTAATTGCTATTGCTGTTTGCAATTGGTTCATATGAATGTGTAATCCATTTTGAGAAAAATATGGTTTTATTCTCATTCCACATGTAGATTTTATCTCTTCCTTGTTGAATCTCTGCTGGTCATGTTTGGAAATTTTGGAGGCAGGGTGCATGCAGAGGAAGCACATTTAGCATATTTTGTGCAGTTTAGCTCATGCATGATTACTATTTTTGTAGTTTTGTGTTTTGTTTACAAATCAAGCTGCAATAGTTTAGATACAACTGTAATGGTTCAGCAATGTCAGTTGTCCAAAAGTGTTGGAAAAGGAATTTTGCAAGATTATGAGATTAACTCATGCCAACGTGTACTCAATGTGATTCTGGTGGGCCCCCTAATGGACAGTTTAAGTAGTTTTGCCTAGCCTGACAGCAAAATAATAATAAACCGTATCAAGTTAATGTTATCAAATAAATTGGTAACATCTAAAGAACATGGTGCAATTCCAGAAGTAGATCACAAACCATGGCATAATTTGTTTTTCTGATAATTTTGAGAAATAACTAATTTACATGATCCACATTCAAATAGAAGTTATAGTGAACGAACGGTCATTAGTTTCAATTAACAGATGTGTTAGAACATTCCATTTGCTTAGCTTTTACTTGTGCATGCAATTTTGTTGTATTTCCTGTTTTGTCTTTTGTTTCCAATTGTTCAACTCTAAAATGTGTTGAATGGTTGCTATTAAATTGCATAATGCTACATTCATGTGCCTTCGGAATTATCGGAAACTCAGGATTGGGATACTTCTATAAAGCTCCCTGAATCGCCATAATTACGAGTTTCCGACATCCAAAACCGATCACAACAAGCTCCCACGTAGGAAATAGTTGTTGTACTCCCGACTTTCCCAGTTCAGATAGTTTTGAGGTTCATACTAGAACACTTGCATTACTTTTAGTATTCCATATATTTATTCACTTCATTGTCTTCGGTTCATGTTTGAAAAGCATGAGCATTTCTGTTGGTGTTTTAAAAGCGATAAAAGGCACACAATGCCATTTGGGCAAATAGGTCAGAATTCTGAAATATTTATATTTTGTCCAATCTGTTTGCAAATGACATGTTATATGTATGGGGAGCAAGGATTCAGCCCTTAATGCTCTTAGATATATTTGTATTATTATAATGTTTTTTTTATTGATTCGAATTGCGATATTTGTTACCGTATACTGCAGTAATGTACAGACATTTTAAACTTCTGGGTTTCATTACCAACTTGACTTTTAGCTAGCTATTCAGAATTGGAATCTTTTGTGGAGTTATTGATGCTATTTTGGCCCCAAAAAAATTAACCTGATGGGTTTGGACAATAGTTCATTATTAATTAAATGTAAAATATATATATATATATATTTTTACTCATTTCATTTTTTTCTTAATTCCATTAAAGACCCAATTCTACTGGACATTGAAGTGGAGACAACTGCTTTGTCATCAAGATGGCGACTGGGATTTGGGAGCTAATTGGATTTTTGAAAAGCTGACTGCTTGGATTTTTCTGGATTTTATTTGACTGTGTCAATTGGAATTACTTAAACTTTCACATGGACTCTTGTGCTGGGGATTCTTTGGACTCGGTTGTTTGAATAGGCTATTGTAATAGTTGCTTTTACTGCATTCAATTAGAGTACTTTTCTACTTCTGTGATTTCCTAATGCGCTGTTATTTATATTAAATAAAACAATGTGTTTTCACTATTCTGACTCTTTCATTGGTCAATATGCTACTCAAGATTGTTACCAGACTATATTGTCTATTTTCTAAATGTGAAAATTCTAAATACAAACTGGTATTTTCTGGGGATTCTTAATGCATCCAGTCAGTGGAAGGGATACAATTTAAAATTACATAAATAGTGCTAGCTAGTAATTACTACCTTTACGTAGGATTGAGGGATGTAGTCGAAGGTAAACGCAAGTAACACAGTTTACGCAACTTTTTATTTTGGGAATCTTCACACCTATTACGCTAAAGGTTTTTGCTGAAGTGTTTACGTTTACTTGTCTCCATCTCGAGCATTGCTTAGCAATTTACCTTTGTGTACCACTACATCCCTGGTGGGATAATTTCCTTTCAAGTTAATTACATCATACACTTTGGGTACCATTTATACACTCTAGGTAGGACTTCTGTCCACAAAATCTGATTTGCGTAATTAGATTTTTTTTTATACTGAAGTCAAGTTAAAGCGTATGGCTTATTGTGATTATTGCAGTCCATGGTGAAGTGGCTGGCTAATCCAGACTATTAATTAAACCAATAAAAGTTATACACTGCAGCTCTACATAATACAAAGAGTTGAGCTTTTGGCAAGAACTGAAATGGTGTCCAAGGTTCTTTGCGTCTAAAATGGCTCCTGAAGTCTTATTTCCTGTCTGAACAGGAAGTGATGGGTCTCAGTGTTTTAAATATTATTGTTCAACTTTAAACCCATCTTTGTTTCAATATGTGTCTAACTTTGTCAAATGATATCCTCTTGAAGTGAAGAAACTAAATTTAAAAAAATATAAAAATGTAATATAGTTTTGCCGTTTTTATACAAAATTAAGGGGGTGGGACTTTTGGACATCACCTGAGTGTGGGGTAAATGGAAATAACGTCAATCAAAGGCAAAGCTTTCAGAGCTAGGAAGGAGCCCTAGATGGCGGATGAGCCTTGGGAAAGGGAACAATTAACTGAGCTTTCGTCAGACCTTTTCTTTTTCATGAAATCAAGCTCGAATATGACGCGCTATTAATATTTGTTTTACTTAAAAGAAAACGTGTTACTATAGTGAACAGTGAATTAGGTTTTCTGCGGTATTTAATGCGTTTTTCGTCGTGTAGATCCGTTTTGCAGCGTGTATGCGCGAGTCGTTGTTTTCTCTGCCTAGGTTTGGCAGCCATGGCGCCCCTCCATTTTTAGTGTGCTCTGTGAAGAGCTCTAGCATTTCGTCTCAGTATCACTTTTGTGAGGTTTCATTATCCTATTATCAACATTTAGTTTTTTTGTGCCTGTTTATTTTCATTCAACCTTTTTAAATGACATTTATTTTAATTTTAATGTCATAAGTATTAAAGTCTGCTTTTGCGGATGTGAATCTAACTTCATTATACCTTCCTGTACATGGAATAGGTATGTTGACGTTTTATAATACCTACCTACAATCGATTGTTTTTTTCATTTATCACAGTTTAGGCGTCCTTTGTTTGGTGACGCAGTTAGAATTTGTGCATGTGGCTCGATCGGTGAATCTAATTGAAATACACTCAACACTTGGCTTTTTTTTTTATCACAGGATGTCATCAGTTGTCATTTATTAATCGATAATGTAAATATTAATATAAATAATGCCAGTTTTAAACGTCAGACACAATGCTGATGGCTTATTTCATAACGTGAAGGTTTTTACTGTCCTCTGAGCAAAAACAATCTTATGGGAGTTTTATAATGGTCCATCCCTCTAACTTTTGACAGTCAATACCAGGACATAAGATCATCAAATCAAACGTTTTCAAGATAAAACGACGATGAAGAATAAGAATAAAAAGCAAGAAGATGAAGGTTCGACTCAAAGCAACGCATCAAGGTACGATCTTCTATATTTTCACTTTTTTGACATCTGTCTTGATTGTTTACCTTGACAAGCATGGTTGATCACCTGTGAACATATTTGCTACTTAAGTTGTCCCGATTTGTACCAGTTTCAAATCAATGACCTTGGTTTTTAATAGCCACACCCTAATTTTTCTTAGCATTTGTTACACTAAATACTGAACTTTCAGGCTCTTTGAATTACATCTTTACCCACATGTATACAAACTAGAAGTTTATGGCTTCCCCAAGAACAAATGCATGATGTCAATATGTGTTGTTCTATCGTTACATTGTAATATGACCTTGTCTTATTAGTCGATACTGCATTGCACCATTTGAACATACAATGCTTATTCTTTTTTAAACATTTTGAAACCTCTAATTTACTAATGTTAACATATGGGGCTGAGGGGAATATTCAAATTAATATCTAATGCGCATTATCATTTGTTTCATCTGCATAGACAACTAACGTTATGCAGTTTTAAGTTTTAAAGACACCTTTGTCTTCATTTAAAACAGTTGACCACTAAAACAAATGTTAACTTAGACATTTTGGTAGCCTGAATCATAAACTATTGTGTTTTAATGAGAACTGTTTAATGTATAGTAGGCCATACAATCACTCTTGAAAGAATGTTCACAATATTTTAGTTTCTATTTGGCCTGTTGATCTATTTACCTCCTGGATATCTTGTTCTCAGAACTTCATGTGTTTCTCAGCAAGAAAGGGAAGCTCAATATTAGTTTCACTGATAGTCAGTCCTCTTGTACATTTAATGTTTTATTTCACTTTTGCAACATGTTTGTTATGTATAGCCATTTCAAATAGTTATTCAATTAGGTTTATACTGAAAGTATGTATTCACGTTAACTTATATGGGGAAATAATGTTATTGATGCCTTTTTCCATTTGATTCAGGATTATTATTGGCATCAATGAATCTCTATTTTTCTGAAGGGATCATCACATGCACACATCTGACTAACCATTGACATGTTGAATTTTGCACACCTTAGGTGTTCACTAATTTATTTATGTTGACTATGAATAGAATTTCAACTATGTGGTAATGCTCCAACTACATTTTAGATTTTATAGGACAGCTCAATAACCCTTTTAATTCAGCTGTGCTTGTGCACTAGTTTTGAAGTTTGTACAACATCAACTGTGTTGGTGATTGAGTTCCTCATAGGCTAATAGCTGTTCCATGGTATCAGAAGCTAAGTGCCAAGATGGTAAACATCATGTATGGCAGATGTGTTCATGGTCTCACGGACTTAAGAATTTATTTTATTTTACAGATAAAGGTATAATCTAAAGTTGGGATTCAAATGTTTGAAATGTATTAGCTCTGTGTTGGAAACAGAAGGAACACAAAACAATGTAATTTCATCATCAATAAAATCTTCTTAAAGGACCTCATGTGCTCAGTTTATTTTGATGCCATGTGGGAGATGGTCATGTCTGTACTGTCAAATAATCATTCTTAATTAAAATAATAAAATAATGAAATAATTTCATACTCTGGGGGATGGTAAGTGCACATTGCTCACACCTCTGGCCTACCAATGATAGTTTTAGACTTAAGTCATGGAAGTTACTAATGTCATGTGTAGGCCAATGTATAATTAATTGGTGACTGCATATCATAATTAAAGCCTAATAGGGCCAACCTCATATTTGTCATCTATTACATGGTCTATATTTTGACATTTGGGCCAGTTTTTGTAACTTGTCAGATGTCACTGACATCTACTACAACCATAGGCTTTCATGAATGCTTCAACTACAGGCCTGGTTGGGTTGCTCAAGAGATAAGCATTGCATTTGTTATAGATTTTGTCAAATGCAAACTTTTCAGCTAACTGCCCCTAGTCCTGAATGTAATTGATAATGGGTCAGAAAAACATGACATGAAGGCATGCTGTCAACCAAGAAATGCTGTGCAAGTGCCTTTGCTGTCCTGTTGGCAGCC
This sequence comes from Oncorhynchus mykiss, assembly GCF_013265735.2. Lineage (NCBI taxonomy): Eukaryota > Metazoa > Chordata > Actinopteri > Salmoniformes > Salmonidae > Oncorhynchus > Oncorhynchus mykiss. Next base: position 72,039,526 of record NC_048566.1, on the reverse strand, counting down.
ATTTTAGTAACATGCACAGTTAGTCTGTCCTAAAAAATCCTAATCTACCACACTTTTGACTGCTCTTGTCCTGATAGAAGATTATTTTCAAGCACATAGAAGCAAGATGCGCTGTGAGAGCAGATCACTATTAAATGTTCTTTTAAAATGTGTTGCATGAAGTGGAGTCCACTCTTAAGTCACAAAATGGCTCTTGCTTTGTGCTGCATAGACTGACTTTCTGCATTAGAACTGTATGCTCAGAACTACAGGAACTGGAACAGGAAGTGTTTCAAAGGTCAGGGGCTTGTCTTTTGAGCTGGGATTGGCTCATTCCTCACCTAGCAACCCACCAGCCTGTAGTAGTTCAGTTACATTTTTTGTCCCGCCCATGTCTGACCTAACTAAATGGAGGGAGTCACCCACTCATGCGCTTGCTTAGTCAGCAGCAGCTACATTCTCACTAGAGGAAGGGGTTTGAGCATTTGTTGCTGGGTGACTGAGTGGTGGATACATTACAATACCTTTTTAATATCACAATCCAATACCTTTTGATATCACAATAAGAACTTATTCAAATCCTTCCCCCCTTTTTTCTTATCTGAATGTTTATATAAACATTTCATTATTAATAAGATATATAATATTAATTATAGGCTTTCCTAATTTACCCTGTAGTTATTAATTGTATTAATTTAACTACAGAAATTATGTATCATAAGTGACTAAACAATGGTATTAAAGCATGGCTTCAAATGAAGAAATTGTTTTCCTTCGTTCTATTCTAGCAGCCGACTCCATGTCTGAACCATTCAAGGTCGTCTTGACTGTGGATTTGATCTAGAATTAGGTACCCCCTATAGTCTATTCAGGGTACTGCACATTCCATCATGGCAAATTTAACTAATGCAATGTGGGGCATAGACCGGTTTACTCCCTTGTGTAATTTGCTGTGTTTATGATGTAAGAATTACAGTTAAATAAATACACGTTGCAGTGATTTGTTCTGGTTTTCTGATTTGTTCTGGTTATGAAATTTAAATTGAATAATCTTTTTTTAGTTGCATGTAACTTTTTCAAGCTAAAGTACAGCATGAATATGGAATATTTGGTTAGATCACTAATGTGGAGTGTTTTCAATGAATCAGGGCATGGTTTTGTCATTGTTTACATACATTAGTTAAATTATGTTTGCATTGACAAATTGTCTAGGTTGTGATGTGCTCTTGAGGTGAATATTATTTCAGATCTAGATGTTATAATTGGTTGTTTGACAGAATCTCAGTAGGTGCTTCATGTTGTTTGGTTGAGTCACTGTCGGCCCTGTGTACTGAGGTGCGTTCAGTTCGCTTGAACGTTTGCTGAACGGTTTGTACTGAACAACACGTTTACCAAAACTGTCTTGAACAGACTTTTGAGGTACGTTTGCTCCCGTTTGGTGGGTGTGGCTTGAATCAATGAGTGATGTCTTTAAAGGGCAGTGGCCATACTGACAGCGTTCCCCAAACCGCAACCCCGCCCCGTTTTTCAACTGATCGTAAAGTACAGCACCATTTCTGAAATTGAACGTCCCGTAAAAACGTGCTGATCGCAGCCCTCGTGTGGCATTGGCGGACTTATTTGGCGCCCTCTACTGTTTTACAACAGGTTATAGTTTTTTGTGAAGATTTGTAGGCTATTTTAGGAATTGAATGAATGCAAAGAGAATTTTAGTCTAGGAAACTTTTTAAATATTGTGGAAAGGTCTTTCAGCATGACAATAATAATATGCACCCCAGATTGATAACCACTGTTCTAGGTGACCTCCAGCAGGTTCTCTTGCATGGGGTTAAGTATTTTTAAAGATCAGTGTAAGAGGATTGGTTTGAGGTGGAGAGAATGGGCTTGTTATGACAAAGTTACTCTGAGCACACTATGGTGCTATGAGTCTTCGGTTTCCTCTCCACTAAAGGAATTAGCGTTGTGTGTAGTCTTTTCAGTACTACAGGAACTCTATTTAACATGTTACACATTCCGCAGCTTTTTCTACTTTGTGTTATAGGCCAAGGTCCCGCAAACTCAACTCTGTACCTCGAACTCAGGTTCCACTCTGTTTTTTTCATTGTTCCCCTCTAATCAGGGACTGATTTTAGACCCTGGACACCAGGCGGGTGCTGTTAATTATCAGGTTGAACAGACAACCAGCAGGCTCTGTATCTTGTAGGGTAATAGTTGAATACCCCTGGCCTAGGTTAACATGTCCTACATACTAAACCTAGATTCCATTGCCTGCTGCTGTGCCCTTGAGCAAGGCACTTAACCCACCACAACTGCTCCATGGGTACCCAGTGTGGCAGCCCCCTGCTCTGATCTCGTCAACCTGTATGTGTGTCTTTCATAGGGGTTGGGATGAAGCGAGAGTCAAAATCCATTAGACCTTGTGTACAATTGGATTAATAAAGTGATGCTAATTTGTTTAGCCAAATCAGTGTTTAACAATAGGTGGGAGGTCAGAGAAACTGTTCATAAAATTGGCTTTTTATTGAAAAGGAAAATTATTGTATAGCTTCCCAAATTAAAATCACCACTATAAAAGGGTGATACTATACTGAACAAAAATATTAGTGCAACAAGTGTTGGTCCAATGTTTCATGAGATTAAATAAAGAAAATCCCACAATTTTTCCATACACACAAAAAGCTTATTTTTCTCAAATTGTGCACAAATTTGTTTACATCTAGTTAGTGAACATTTCTCCTTTGACAAGGTAATCCATCCACCTGACAGGTGTGGCATATCAAGATGCTGATTAATAAGCATGATCATTACACAGCTGGAATGTCCATCAGAGCTTCTGCCAGAGAACTGAATATCATTTTTTACATTTTTTTTTAGTATAAGTAGTACAGGAATGTTTTATTTACACAAACTCCATATTTTTGATACTATAGCAATTCGGCCTCTGAAGAATCAAACCACTCTGGGTCGGAGTCTGGGAGTCAGTCGGAGAGTGAACAGGGCAGGGAGAGGAGAAGATCGCACCACTCTGGAGAGTCCAACAGTTCCTCTGAATCTGGGAGCCAGTCTGGGTCTCAGAGTGAATCCCAGCAAGCCTCAGCAGAGGTCAACGACAAACCACCAGTTAAAAAGAGAGACAATCTGGCAGATGTAAAGAAGGTAAACAAAGCAGGGCCTGTACTCCAAACTGGTTGTATTATGTAGGGCTGAAAGGCCCTTGAAGTTTTGGAAACAAATATATTACACAACAGCGTTGATGCATGGACACTGTGCATTTTTAGAAAGAGAGTAATGCCTCAATTCAGATGGAGACTGAAAATGTCAAGGAGAAAGTGGAGGCAAAGACGCAGTGATCCAATTTGGTTTTTGATTCCAGATGTGGGAAGAGCATCCAGATGTCTATGGGGTCAGGCGATCAAATCGCAGCAGGCAAGAACCTGCTCGTCTCAATATTGGAGCCGGGGTAAGAAGTGCAACATGAAATATACTGAAAATGTTAATGTACTAAAAGCCCGACTCCACTAAAAAAATATGTTTTTCCTCAAAGGGTTTTGCACATGCAGAAGTTGCACCATCTAGTGTATATGATGTGGATTTATTGGTGTCTCATTCACTGTAGCTGCAACCCCTAACGGCAAAGCCTAATATCTCATTGAGATGTAATCAATTTCAACACATTTGCAGGGTAGCAGTGACTCAGAAGGTGAAAGTCCTAAAAGAAAAGCAACACGACAAAAAAGGAAAGAGTGAGTATTGAGATTATTTGATGTTTATTTCTTTTCATTTCAGTTTCTAAGGTATTTTGATTATTCTTATCAACTAAAATCTTATCATGTCAAGAGATAAATGTACTATATTGTGTCAAATGCTGCTCAAAGTTATGCCATTTATAATAACACAAGAAATCATTTGAATCATGATGTAGGTTAATCGTCAAAAGCAATTGGAAGTGGTCAGTTGTCTATAGCATATGTTTGCCTTACTGGCTATCCCAAAATACACTTGCTGTCATCCAATTAGACTCTCTGCTATAGTCTTGACTCACATTGTTGTTTGATATCATGTACAGGTATAGTATCTAGGACTGTGGCAGTCACATTTTTGTCAGCTTGTGATTGTCAAGCAAATAACTATCGGTCTCATGGTAATTGACCATTAATTAACATAAACACATACAGCATCTCCTGGCTTCCATCTTAAAAAGTCTAATAAATCCATGTAAAATAGCCTAAACGTTCACATTAAATCCGTTATTATTTTAGTCAGGTCTAAAGAAGCATGATATGAAGAAAATGGTGTCTTATTTCAGAAGAAAAGAATAGCATACTCTGAGTTGTCTTTGTTAGGCCCTGATGTAGCTATGCCAAATGGCTGTGGGCTACACTAGTTCATTTAGCAGACAAGATTTGCTTATAATTCCGTGGCATAATTTTATTGTATGAAGAATACAATTGAACAAAGCTGAATAAAATATACATTTTCTCCAAACGATTTGAGGGAGTGTGCATGGCTATTCTGTGTTGAGCAGTTAACAAAGAAATGGGTACTCATATATGCTTAATTTATTAATGTAACTTTAGTTGTTCTACTAACATTGGGCTATATGTTTGGGTTTTAATACATTGTAAGGCTGCATGACTAGACTTGATTGACTTTTTTTAAGTCACTTGAAAGGCGTGAGCTCTGCTTAGTTTTTTTTGCTCAGCTTGTACATAATTTGTCAGTCTCGCATTCACAATTTGACAAGCTCTTGATAATGCGTAAAATGTCATGCTGGCATCCCCTTTGTGGCCGTAATGCACCCTAAAAAACATCTGTCTTTTGTGGCCTGGAGTGCTGCGTTCTGCCCTTCTACCAGAGTGTGCTGCACAATCTGAAGTGTGTCTCAATCACACAGCTTTCAGTCACGTGATCGGGTCTTTCTTACAGGCCTCAAGTTAAGACCGACACATCGGGGACACAACTGCAAATCAAATTTATTTATATAGCCCTTCGTACATCAGCTGATATCTCAAAGTGCTGTACAGAAACCCAGCCTAAAACCCCAAACAGAAAGCAATGCAGGTGTAGAAGCACGGTGGCTAGGAAAAACTCCCTAGAAAGGCCAAAACCTAGGAAGAAACCTAGAGAGGAACCAGGCTATGTGGGGTGGCCAGTCCTCTTCTGGCTGTGCCGGGTGGAGATTATAACAGAACATGGCCAAGATGTTCAAATGTTCATAAATGACCAGCATGGTCGAATAATAATAATAATAATAAGGCAGAACAGTTGAAACTGGAGCAGCAGCACGGCCAGGTGGACTGGGGACAGCAAGGAGTCATCATGTCAGGTAGTCCTGGGGCATGGTCCTAGGGCTCAGGTCCTCCGAGAGACAGAAAGAGAGAAGGAAAGAATTAGAGAACGCACACTTAGATTCACACAGGACACCGAATAGGACAGGAGAAGTACTCCAGATATAACAAACTGACCCTAGCCCCCGACACATAAAATACTGCAGCATAAATACTGGAGGCTGAGACAGGAGGGGTCAGGAGACACTGTGGCCCCATCCAAGGACACCCCCGGACAGGGCCAAACAGGAAGGATATAACCCCACCCACTTTGCCAAAGCACAGCCCCCACACCACTAGAGGGATATCTTCAACCACCAACTTACCATCCTGAGACAAGGCTGAGTATAGCCCACAAAGACCTCCGCCACGGCACAACCCAAGGGGGGGGGGGGGGGGGCGCGCGCCAATCCAGACAGGATGACCACATCAGTGAATCAACCCACTCAGGTGACGCACCCCCTCCAGGAACGGCATAAGAGAGCCCCAGTAAGCCAGTGACTCAGCCCCTGTAATAGGGTTAGAGGCAGAGAATCCCAGTGGAAAGAGGGGAACCGGCCAGGCAGAGACAGCAAGGGCGGTTCGTTGCTCCAGAGCCTTTCCGTTCACCCTCCCACTCCTGGGCCAGATTACACTCAATCATATGACCCACTGAAGAGATGAGTCTTCAGTAAAGACTTAAAGGTTGAGACCGAGTTTGCGTCTCTGACATGGGTAGCCAGACCGTTCCATAAAAATGGAGCTCTATAGGAGAAAGCCCTGCCTCCAGCTGTTTGCTTAGAAATTCTAGGGACAATTAGGAGGCCTGCGTCTTGTGACCGTAGCGTACGTGTAGGTATGTACGGCAGGACCAAATCAGAGAGATAGGTAGGAGCAAGCCCATGTAATGCTTTGTAGGTTAGCAGTAAAACCTTAAAATCAGCCCTTGCTTTGACAGGAAGCCAGTGTAGAGAGGCTAGCACTGGAGTAATATGATAATTTTTTGGGGTTCTAGTCAGGATTCTAGCAGCCGTATTTAGCACTAACTGAAGTTTATTTAGTGCTTTATCCGGGTAGCCTAAAAGTAGAGCATTGCAGTAGTCTAACCTAGAAGTGACAAAAGCATGGATTAATTTTTCTGCATCATTTTTGGACAGAAAGTTTCTGATTTTTGCAATGTTACGTAGATGGAAAAAAGCTGTCCTTGAAATGGTCTTGATATGTTCTTCAAAAGCGAGATCAGGGTCCAGAGTAATGCCCAGGACTTCACATTTTTATTTGAGACGACTGTACAACCATTAAGATTAATTGTCAGATTCAACAGAAGATCTCTTTGTTTCTTGGGACCTAGAACAAGCATCTCTGTTTTGTCCGAGTTTAAAAGTAGAACGTTTGCAGCCATCCACTTCCTTATGTCTGAAACACATGCTTCTAGCAAGGGCAATTTTGGGGCTTCACCATGTTTCATTGAAATGTACAGCTGTGTGTCATCCGCATAGCAGTGAAAGTTAACATTATGTTTTCGAATAACATCCCCAAGAGGTAAAATATATAGTGAAAACAATAGTGGTCCTAAAACGGAACCTTGAGGAACACCAAAATTTACAGTTGATTTGTCAGAGGACAAGCCATTCACAGAGACAAACTGATATCTTTCCGACAGATAAGATCTAAACCAGGCCAGAACTTGTCCGTGTAGACCAATTTGGGTTTCCAATCTCTCCAAAAGAATGTGGTGATCGATGGTATCAAAAGCAGCACTAAGGTCTAGGAGCACGAGGACAGATGCAGAGCCTCGGTCCGATGCCATTAAAATGTCATTTACCACCTTCACAAGTGCCGTCTCAGTCCTATGATGGGGTCTAAAACCAGACTGAAGCATTTCGTATACATTGTTTGTCTTCAGGAAGGCAGTGAGTTGCTGCGCAATAGGTTTTTCAATTTTTTTTGAGAGGAATGGAAGATTCGCTATAGGCCGATAGTTTTTTGTATTTTCTGGGTCAAGGTTTGGCTTTTTCAAGAGAGGCTTTATTACTGCCACTTTTAGTGAGTTTGGTACACATCCGGTGGATAGAGAGCCGTTTATTATGTTCAACATAGGCGGGCCAAGCACAGGAAGCAGCTCTTTCAGTAGTTTAGTTGGAATAGGGTCCAGTATGCAGCTTGAAGGTTTAGAGGCCATGATTATTTTCATCATTGTGTCAAGAGACATAGTACTAAAACACTTGAGCGTCTCTCTTGATCCTAGGTCCTGGCAGAGTTGTGCAGACTCAGGACAACTGAGCTTTGAAGGAATACGCAGATTTAAAGAGGAGTCTGTAATTTGCTTTCTAATAATCATTATCTTTTCCTCAAAGAAGTTCATGAATTTATCACTGCTAAAGTGAAAGTCATCCTCTCTTGGGGAATGCTGCTTTTTAGTTAGCTTTGCGACAGTATCAAAAAGGAATTTCGGATTGTTCTTATTTTCCTCAATTAAGTTAGAAAAATAGGATGATCGAGCAGCAGTAAGGGCTCTTCGATACTGTACGGTACTGTCTTTCCAAGCTAGTCGGAAGACTTCCAGTTTGGTGTGGCGCCATTTCCGTTCCAATTTTCTGGAAGCTTGCTTCAGAGCTCGGGTATTTTCTGTGTACCAGGGAGCTAGTTTCTTATGAGAAATGTTTTTAGTTTTTAGGGGTGCAACTGCATCTAGGGTATTGCGCAAGATTAAATTGAGTTCCTCAGTTAGGTGGTTAACTGATTTTTGTCCTCTGGCGTCCTTGGGTAGACAGAGGGAATCTGGAAGGACATCAAGGAATCTTTGTGTTGTCTGTGAATTTGTAGCACGACTTTTGATGTTCCTTGGTTGGGGTCTGAGCAGATTATTTGTTGCAATTGCAAACGTAATAAAATGGTGGTCCGATAGTCCAGGGTTATGAGGAAAAACATTAAGATCCACAACATTTATTCCATGGGACAAAACTAGGTCCAGCGTATGACTGTGACAGTGAGTGGGTCCAGAGACATGTAGGACAAAACCCACTGAGTCGATGATGGCTCCGAAAGCCTTTTGGAGTGGGTCTGTTGACTTTTCCATGTGAATATTAGTCACCAAAGATTAGGATATTATCTGCTATGACTACATATCCTTATCCAACTCCAAGGTGCATATTGAAGATATTGGATGAACTGTTCACATTTGCTTTTCGTCAGCCAACAAGATGAGTAGGCCAAAGGAACAGCAAAAGCACTAGCCTATGTCAATCTACTATTCCCCTATAGTACAAAAGTTGACCCATTCTGTGCGAGAAATAAATATTCTAAACAATCTGGGACAGTTGTGGGATACAATATATCCCAAGTTTAATACAACCACTAGCATCAAAAAACATGTTTTATGCAATCTGGCTGACGCAACAGATCAGAACATTTAACTCAAAATGTTGATAAACTATTAGGCTATTTCTTCATATTATAAGCGCAGCATTGCACACATGGTATTGAGCTATAAGCGCAACTGTTCCATTAGCGGAAAGCACCATTCTCAAAAGTGACCGCAAATGCAATTATGCATGTAATGCTTTTATTATAAAGGTGCAAATTTATGGTTAAAGTTATCTTCCCCAAACTTGAATCTCACGCGGTGCTCATAAACTCAGCAAAAAAATAAATGTCCTCTCACTGTCAACTGCATTTAATTTCAGCAAACTTAACATGTGTAAATATTTGTATGAACATAACAAGATTCAACAACTGAGACATGAACTGAACAAGTTCCACAGACATGTGACTAACAGAAATGGACTAATGTGTCCCTAGTCAAAATCAAAAGTTAGTCAGTATCTGGTGTGGCCACCAGCTGCATTAAGTACTGCAGTGCATCTCCTCATGGACTGCAACAGATTTTCCAGTTCTTGCTGTGAGATGTTACCTCACTCTTCCATCAAGGCACCTGCAAGTTCCTGGACATTTCTGGGGGGAATGGCTCCAGCCCTCACCCGCCGATCCAACAGGTCCCAGATGTGCTCAATGGGATTGAGATCCGGGCTCTTCGCTGGCCATTGCAGAACACTGACATTCCTGTCTTTCAGGAAATCATGCACAGAACGAGCAGTATGAATCTCAGTACTGTCTCAGGTTGTTAGGAGGGATTATAGTCAGCTAGAGCTGTTAGTGGAAAAACTAGTATGTAGGGTGTCTTGCAGAGTGGTTAGAAGTGGGATTCATGTGTGTATTTGACTCAATATTTTAGACCACAGACCAAATCATCTACAGTCAAAAAACAGCAGGCTCCAAAGGGAAGGAAAACCAGGAAACAGGAAATCTTTCAATTCAGTGGTGTTTGTATTTGTCATTATGTTGCCAAATTATTTTCTGTGCTGTCAGTATTGTGTCCTTTCTATTTTCATGCGTTTGTGCTCGTCTAAAGTGGGTCATTAGGAGTTCCAGCCAGACTGAGGTGGTCTTCAGAACTTTAGTTTGTTTAGATATGTCATCAAACCTGGCTAACCAGATCACCCTAAGCCAGGTGTAGACCCATAATAAGCCCAAAGGGTGAACCTGTGGTATTTCTGTGTTGTAAGAAATACCTGGAAGAGTGATTACTCGGAGCAGGAGGAGGATGCCAGCAGTGCAGACAGTGAGCAGGAAGAGAAAGTTAGATCCAGACGACTTCCTGCTAGAAGGTAAGGATGTAGTGAAGTCTGGTCTTCAGACAGCTAATCTGTACACTTTGACTGGGCTTCTTTTTAGCCTTCAGTCACTAACAAAATGTGAAATCTGTAAATTCAAATCTGATAATTGTGAAACTTTCTATGTATTTATTACTGAGCATTTAATGTTGTATCAGCTATGCTATGCATTCTACTATTCTATGTTGCTGTGAATATTTGAATTTAGACTCAGAAGAATGACGAAAAAATACTTGGTCAAAATCCCAAAGTCAACCAAAATGATGTTCTGATGAAAGCTCGCTAACACACCAGCTACATGGCCCATCAATCGGGCGATGTCTTATTAGTGTTTTTGCAGTGTCACTTTTGTGGGTTGACTTTATGATTTCCCCCAATTGAGCACTTAGTGCTCTAAAGGCATTTAATGAAGACGTTCACCTGTAACCTTATCACCAATATTATTCATATTGCTGAGGTCGAAGGTTTAGAAGCTGTCTCAAGGCCATTGGTGTGAGTCAGGTTGTTCGGAGGGATTATAGTCAGCTAGAGCTGTTAGTGGAAAAACTAGTAAGTAGGGTGTCTTGCAGAGTGGTTAGAAGTGGGATTCATGTGTGTATTTGACTCAATATTTTAGACCACAGACCAAATCATCTACAGTCAAAAAACAGCAGCCTCCAAAGGGAAGGAAAACCAGGAAACAAGAGTCATCTGTGGAGGAAGATGATGATGACGGTGATGAAGATACCCCAAAGAGACAAACCCGGCGAAGGGTGGCGGCCAAAGTCAGGTATGTCATTGTTTCACTAGTTCAATCTGAAATATGAAGGAAAGTATTGCTGTTCCACAATGCTTCTGTCACATTACTTTGCATTACCTGCGTTGTGTTGGTTTGTTCCAGTTACAAGGAGGACCTGAATGACTTTGAGACAGATTCTGACGACCTGATAGAGATGGAGGGAGCTGAGGTGGAGCCGGAAGATGACAGCGAGACCATTGAGAAGATCATGGACACCAGAACAGGCAAAAAAGGAGGTGATGTATCCTCACGTGGTATCTTACTGTCTCACCTGTATTGTGTTAACCCATCTAGTTAGACATTGCCAGCAGGAGTTGAAAGAGAAGGAAAAAAATCTTGTGGCTCACAGAAGAGGTGATGATATTACCCTGATAGACAAGACATGTTTACTAGAGGCTGCTGCCTGGTTAGGAATTTAAACTGAATAAAAATCAGATATTGAAAATATTTATGTCAGAATTTTGTGCGTGTATCTATTTTAGCCTGTGGGGCTTCCACTACCCAGTATGCTGTGGAGGAAAACGGGGACCCCGGAGCAGACTTTGACTCTGAGAAGGATGAAGGAGAGACCCATTACCTGATCAAGTGGAAAGGCTGGTCCTATATCCACAACACCTGGGAGAGCATCGACTCCCTCACTCAACAGAAGGTCAAGGGACTGAAGAAACTAGAAAACTTCAAGAAGAAAAACAATGAACTCAATGCTTGGTGAGGGTTTGTTTTGTACACATAGCTACACACCACTGACGTTTTACCTTTCACTGTTGATGAGTTCTGTTACTTACTGACACTGATTGTCTTCCAAAGGTTGAACAAAGCATCCCCTGAGGATTCAGAATACTACAACTGCCAACAAGAGCTAACCACTGACTTAAATAAGCAGTTCCAAATTTTGGAGAGAGTCATTGGTAAAAAAAACTAAACTCCTTTTGAAATGAGTCTTCATTGACTTGCAGCAATGGTTCAACAATTAAATTAGATTTGTTTGACAAAATGTGATTATTACAAGACTTAACCTTGTGTTTATCAAAAATATTTATTTTCAGCGACTAAAATAGGGAAGACACAGGGACCGTCTGATTTCCCTTGTAAGTTCCTCATATCCTCAACATTATCATATCTTCATTATCATACTCAGCACATTTTGATTCTGAAAAGCACTTCAACTAAAGATGTTGTTTTCACTGTGTATCAGCTCACAGCCACAAGAATGCGTCGTCGTCCAATGAGCCGGAGTACCTGTGTAAGTGGATGGGCCTGCCCTATTCAGAGTGCAGCTGGGAGGATGGAGCTCTGCTGGGGAAGAAGTTCCAGCAATGTATAGACAGCTTCACCAACAGGAACTCCAGCAAAACAGTCCCCTCCAAAGACTGCAAAGTAAGTGAGGAAAGTGTCCTAACTAGATGGATTGCACATGGTATCCTATCACAAATGTTTTATTTAAAGTTGACTATCAGCTAGAACACAAGCGCTACAGCTATAGTCATTTTAGAACAGTGCAGTGATTTTCTTACTCTAATTTCAGGTGCTGAAACAGAGGCCCAGATTTGTTGCACTGAAGAACCAGCCATTGTACATTGGGGATGAGAACCTGCAGCTGAGAGATTACCAATTAGATGGACTGAACTGGCTGGCTCACTCCTGGTGCAGGTACACGTCAAGTCACGAGGAATGCTGTATTGAGAAACAGATTATTATGGTTTGGAACATCACATTCAGTGGTTATACTGATGCTTTACTGAGGTGTACTGTCAATTACCTGCCATTTAGATAGTTTGAATGTCATTTTTGTAAAAACACAAATGTACACTAAGACTCCATGGTCGGTGTTTTTCAGGTGCAATAGTGTGATCCTGGCTGATGAGATGGGTCTGGGGAAAACCATCCAGACCATCTCATTCCTTTCCTACCTGTTCCACCAGCACCAGCTGTATGGGCCCTCTCTGGTGGTGGTGCCCTTGTCCACCCTCACCTCCTGGCAGAGAGAGTTTGACACCTGGGCCCCCGACATGAACGTGGTGGTCTACCTGGGAGATGTGATGAGCAGGAAATCGGTATGGAAATCTGCTCTTTACAGAACTCTAAAGAAGCGGTTTGATCTTGTGCCCAACCAAAAGTAAGTGTTCCCCAATGCTTTGCTTTTGTTTTGGACAGATCCGTGACTATGAGTGGGTATGCCATCAGACGAAGAGAATAAAGTTCAATGCACTTATAACCACGTATGAAATTCTACTGAAAGACAAGGTAAGGCATCAGTATTGCTTGGAAGTATTTTCATACAGATTTGTTTATAAATGAGCTTGGATTTGTACTTGCCAAAATAGTACACATTTTTATTTTTATGGAAATAAAAAGTGAATTCTTTGAATGCAACTCTCCGTTGACTCTATTGGTGTGATCTGTCCATAGGCAGTGTTGGGGAACATAAACTGGGCCTTCCTGGGTGTGGACGAAGCTCACAGGCTGAAGAATGATGACTCCCTGTTGTACAAAACCCTGATCGAGTTCCGGTCCAACCACAGACTTCTAATCACAGGGACCCCACTGCAGAACTCTCTCAAAGAGCTGTGGTCCCTTCTGCACTTCCTCATGCCTGACAAGTATGTACTTATTGTATTATTAAATACATCAGATACACTTTGGCAAATTCTGACTTTGAGAAAAACAGCCTGTACATTTATATTAATTTACAGTAATCTTATCCCAATCCAATTGTACTTCCCCCCCCCCCCCCCCCCCTGAAGGTTTGAGAATTGGGAAGATTTTGAAAGCGACCATGGTAAAGGGACTGACAATGGCTACCAGAGCCTCCACAAAGTCCTTGAGCCCTTCCTCCTGAGGCGTGTCAAGAAGGATGTGGAGAAATCCCTGCCTGCCAAGGTAGAACAGATCCTCCGTGTGGACATGTCCGCCGTGCAGAAGCAGTACTACAAGTATGTTCCCTCATATGTAGCTTTTCTCTCTTATCAATGTTTGCCAGTCTGGACAGATGATTTGAGCAGTATCTAAACGGTCTTACTCCTTGTCATTGAAGTTAACTGGTGATGTGTTTTGTGATTGTTTCAGGTGGATTCTGACCAGGAACTTCAGAGCCTTGCAGAAAGGCACCCGAGGCAGCTCCTCTGGTTTCCTCAACATCGTCATGGAGCTGAAGAAGTGCACTAACCATGGTTTCCTCATCAGGCAGCCCGAGGAGGAGTGTGACACTCAACAGGAGCACCTGCAGGTAGGACCAGCAATAAGAGCTCAGCTCAACGCATTAAAAGGTGTGTTATGTGAATTAGTCTTTACCTTGCAAATGATATGACTGTGAACTTATTATCTCTGTTTTTGCTGTTTTGAATTTTGAGAAGTACATAGATTAAAATAGCATGATTCCATGCAACCCACGCTAATGTATTGGTTTGTTTAGCGGTGGAGAACAGATTTGACCTCTTACCTTGTGTGAATCTCAGGCATTGGTGAGGGGCAGTGGGAAGCTGGTGCTACTAGACAAGCTGCTGACCAGACTTCGGGAGAGGGGCAACCGAGTCCTCATCTTCTCCCAGATGGTGCGGATGTTGGACATTCTGGCTGAGTACCTGGCCCTGAAGCGCTACCCATTCCAGGTAGGGTATAACACAGCCCAGGGGATGGCAAGGCAGTAGGTCCAAACCTTCAGTAGTCTTCCTCCTGTTCTTGTATTTAGTATGACTTCTCCTTGTTAGTTCTTTTACATCTCCGTTATGTTTTGTTTATTCCATGTGTAACTCTGTGTTGTTGTATATGTCAAACTGCTATGCTTTATCTTGGCCAGGTTGCAGTTGCAAATGAGAATTTGTTCTCAACTAGTCTACCTGATTAAATAAAGGTGAAATAAAAAAAATGTTATTCCATATTTATTATATTTACTTAGTGAAGGCGTTAACAGTAGAGGAGCTGTTGAGATATTGGAGCAGTGTTGGTGTCAACTCTGGTGTTAACCGGCTCGTGTTAGTTTTGCAGCATACATGCACTGGCAGACTGATGGTGTATATAGTTATTTTTATCCTCAAGTTATTTTTGATGGGGACTGGCTGGTCCCCAAAGCCAGAGTGCCTTCTGTCTTCATGCTGGGCTTTAGCATGGTTAAATCACTGTAGACATAGCTTTACTGCTGTATTGCTCTTTGACAATATGCTGCTTGCCTGATGGATCGTATAATGGCATGTATAGCTGAGCGTTGATCAGTGGCAACTTAGGGCAGAGGGAGTTTCGGCAAGGTTCCAAGGTTTGAGGTCTCTCTCCTTCCCTCTCTTCTCAGCGCCTGGACGGTTCCATAAAGGGAGAAATACGAAAACAGGCACTTGACCACTTTAATGCTGAAGGCTCTGAGGTATGTAATCGGAACTATGTGATGTTTTAGCTGTTGCAGATTGGAGGGGTTGATAATTTCAGTGTTTATGTCAGCTCTGTATCTGCGTCAGTTACTCTTTGAATGATTATGCGCAAGGAGATGTATATATCGTCAAGATTACCATATTGATACTAGAATCTCTTTTTCTTGGAATGTTAGGATTTTCCACGTTGAAGTTATGATATTCTGTTAAGAAAAAAACTTTTCTTTAAGAAGTGATAACAACATATCTAATTACCCATACAATTAAAGCCACACTAACAAATATCACGCTTGACATGTTTTTCAACTTCAAGCATTTAATCCCTTTGCAATGTTCATCAGGTCGGCTGTGATGCACTATGTAAGGTGGTTAGTTTTTTTAATATAATTTCTCCTCTCTGTCCAGGACTTCTGTTTCCTGCTGTCCACCAGGGCTGGAGGGCTGGGGATCAACCTGGCATCTGCAGACACTGTGGTCATCTTTGACTCTGACTGGAATCCTCAGAACGACCTGCAGGCTCAGGCCAGGGCTCACAGGATTGGCCAGAAGAAACAGGTAACCAAAACTAGACCCATAGTGATTAATTAGTATGGAGGGCAGGCTTGGTTAAGCACAAGCTGACTTGATTCTGCTAACTTGAGCAGAGTCGTCATGGAAATGTAGGTCTTTGCCAACTTTCCAAGTAAGACACAAGCATATCGCTACGCCTGCAATAACATCTGCTATATATGTGAATGTGACCAATTAACATTTGATTGAAATATCTCCTTGTCTCAATGAACAGGTGAATATCTATCGCTTGGTCACAAAGGGATCTGTGGAGGAAGACATTATTGAGCGAGCCAAGAAGAAGATGGTTTTGGACCATCTTGTCATTCAGAGAATGGACACCACTGGTCGAACTGTACTGGATAACAACTCTGGAAATTCTAAGTAAGGAAACTTTAACATGGAATCTGTTAGTCTGGATATAGCTTTATGTTTGACGAGTAACTTCTGAAAACATGAGATTCCTCATATTCTTAACCTCTCTGGTACAAGTGGGACGCTAGCGTCCCACCTCGACAACAGCCAGTGAAATTGCAGGGCGCCAAATTCAAAACAACAGAAATCCCATAATTAAAATTCCTCAAACATACAAGTATTATACACCATTTTAAAGAAACTTCTTGTAAATCCAACCACAGTGTCCGATTTCAAAAAGGCTTTACTGAGAAAGCACACCATGCGATTGTTAGGTCAGCACCTAGTCACAGAGATTTTTCGGCCAAGGAGAGGGCTCACAAAAGTCAGAAATGGCGATTAAATTAATCACTAACCGTTGATCTTCATCAGATGGCAGTCATAGGACTTCATGTTACACAATACATGTATGTTTGTTCGATAAAGTTCATATTTATATCCAAAAATCGCAGTTTACATTGGCGCATTATGTTCAGAAATGCATTGTCTCAAACAAACATCCGGTGAAAGTGCAGAGAGCCACATCAAATTGCAGAAATACTCATCATAAACATTGATAAATGATACAACGCAGTGTTAAACATACGAATAAAGAAACTTCTCCTTAATGAAACCGCTGTGTCAGATTTCAAAAAGGCTTTACGGCGAAAGCACACTTTGCGATTATGTTAGGTCAGCACCTAGCCACAGAAACCCATACAGCCATTTTCCAGCCAAGGAGAGGGCTCACAAAAGTCAGAAATAGCATTAAAATTAATCACTGACCTTTGATCTTCATCTGGTGGCACTCCCATCTCACCATGTTAGACAATAAATGTTCATTTTGTTTGATAATGTCCCTCTTTATGACCAAAAACCTCCTTTTTGTTTGAGCTTTTTGTCCAGTAATCTGAATGCTTTACCTCTCTAGGGTATGTGGGACGCTAGAGTCCCACCTGGCCAACATCAAGTGAGATTGCAGAGCTTCAAATTCAAATACAGAAATATTCATTATAAAAATGTAGAAAACAAAACATATTTTACATAGGTTTAAAGATGAACTTCTTGTGAATCTAACCACGGTGTCAGATTTTTAAAATGCTTTACGGCGAAAGCCTACCTTACAATTATTTGAGAACATAGCCCAGCAGACAAATCATTACAAACAGTAACCAGCAAAGTAGAAGTTACACAAGTCAGAAATAGAGATGAAAATTAATCCCTTACCTTTGATCTTCATATGGTTGCTCTCAGAAGACATTAATTTACTCAATAAATGTTCCTTTTGTTCGATAGTCTTCTTATATCCAAAAACCTCAGTTTTGTTCGTGGTTTTTCTTCACTAATCCACAGGCTCAAACGCAGTCAAAACAGGTAGACAAAAAATCCAAATTGTATCCGTGAAGTTCATAGAAACATGTCAAACAATGTTTATATTCAATCCTCAGGTTGTTTTTTAGCCTAAATAATCGATAATATTTCAACCGGACAATAACATTGTCAATATAAACGGTAAACAAGAAAGGCACTCTCTCTGTATCACGCATGAAAAAGCTCTGACACGGTCCACTCATTCTGACTGCTCTTACTCCCTATTTTTTCAGAATACAAGCCTGAAACTATTTCTGAAGACTGTTGACATCTAGTGGAAGGCATAGGAACTGCAATTTGAGTCCTAAGTCAATGGATACTAATGGCATTGAATAGAAAACTACAAAACAAAACAAAAATCTCAGGTTTTCGCCTGCCAAATCAGTCCTGTTATACTCAAGTCCAGTCGAAAGGTAAAAAGAAATGTACAATAAAAGTTTGTAGAAACATGCCAAACGATGTTTAAAATCAATCCTCCAGTTGTTTTTGTCATAAGTAATCAATAATATTTAAACCTGACAAAAGCTTTGTCAGACAGAGAAACAAGAAAGGCGAGTTCCCCATCGGGAGCATGGCTGATGTCTGGAAATTTCCACTGGCCACTGATTGAAAGTGCTGTATCTCCCCTAATAGTTCAGAGTAAAAGTCTGAAACAATGCCTAAAGACTGGCCACATGTAGAAGAAGCCATAGAGCTCGTGAACTGGGTCCTAAGTCTTTGTATGGTGGATAGGCTTTCAATGGAAAAACAGCCTTTCAAAATAATAGTACTTCCTGGTTGGATTTTCCTCGGGTTTTCGTCTGCCATATCAGTTCTGTTATACTTACAGACATTATTTTAACAGTTTTGGAAAGGTTAGTGTTTTCTATCTAATTATATGCATATCCTAGCTTCTGGGCCTGAGTAGCATGCAGTTTATTTTGGGCACGCTTTTCATCCAAAATTCCAAATGCTGCCCCCTACCCTAGTGACGTTAACAACCTCAACTTCTTTTAACAGTTCCAACCCATTCAACAAAGATGAGTTGACTGCCATCCTGAAGTTTGGAGCTGAAGATCTGTTCAAAGAGGCAGAAGGAGAGGAGACTGAACCTACGGTACATAGACACATTTCTATTGATTATGTGCTTTGAAAAGTGTTGAAACTGGTAATTCGTAAGAGTATTAATGACAGATTTTCATACTTCCATATTTGCCAAATGTCTGTTATTTTTAATTTACCTTGTGCTGTTCTCTTTTGACCCTTGCAGGAGATGGATATCGATGAGATCTTACGGTTGGCTGAAACCAGAGAAAGCGACCACGGATCCAGTGCCACAGATGAGCTTCTCTCTCAGTTCAAGGTACCTAGAAGTTGATCCAACTCTGAGCCTGATTTGAACCAAATCTGCAGGAATACCTTTAGCTACTACACTAGCCACTCTACTCCCAGTCTGACAGTACATGTGTTCTGTGTTCCTCCAGGTGGCCAACTTCTCCAACATGGAGGAGAGTGCTCCAGACCTGGTGGAGCGGACGGTACCTGACTGGGATGACATCATCCCTGAGGACCAGAGGCGGAAGCTGGAGGAGGAGCAGAAGCAGAAGGAGATGGAGGACATCTACATGCTGCCCAGGAGCAGGAGCTCCAACAAGAGGGTAAGCAGGAGAGAACACATACACACACATCTCACGTTAGGTCTTCTCTCTAGAGCAGGAGCACGATGTGACTGCTACATGGTGCAGCACAGTTGGCTCTGTGTGTGTGAGTGAAGGGGCTTTCCTAGTGTGCTGCTGAGCTGTGTACTCTACTGATCTCAGTCAGGGGGATATGATGGGGTGGTCATGAGTAATGAGGTTTTTACTGCCTGCCTCAGTGTAGGTGATTCCACTGTGTGTAAATCTACCGCATAAGAAGCTTCCCTTAATAAATCATTAGGTTGTATTTCAGTGGGTCTTTCTATCACACAGATATCCTCTCCTGTTGAAGATCTAAATGCATGGAAGAGTAATCTCGAAATGATTCAATGTGAAGATAAATTATCATTATTGGTGATTAGATTTGATCATGATTTTATTTCTTATTATTGTAAAAGTGCATAATCTAAGCATTTAGAAGTATCCATAACACAAAAGGGCACTTGGCAACTACATTCAGTAGGAATTAGGTTTTGCTTGTTGTGTCTGAAGGTTGTCTTGTCTTGCAGCCCCAGGCTAACGACAGTGACAGTGACATTGGCTCCAAGCTGAAGCACCGTTCCTCAGGCTCTGAGAGCGAGACGGACGACAGCGGCGATGACAAGAAGCCAAAGAGGAGAGGCAGGCCCAGAGCCCGCAAGAACAACGTGGAGGGTTTTACTGATGCAGAGATCCGCAGGTACAGTATGTAGGTGTCTTTATACATTAAACCAAATGGTTTCTCAAAGTTTCATTAAATAGTTAAGGTTAAGTTTTACTCTTTCCTTTATCAGGTTCATCAAGGCTTACAAGAAATTTGCAGCTCCGCTTGAAAGGCTGGAGTGCATTGCCCGGGACTCTGAGCTGGTGGAAAAATCCCAGGCAGACCTGAAGAGACTGGGAGAGCTGATCCACAACAGCTGTGTGACGGCTGTCCAAGAGCACGAAGAGCACCTCAGAGAGAACCCCAGTGAAGGTGTGACATTCTGACTGTCTGCATGACTCAGTTTTTTGGGAATTATGGCTAACAAGTGTGTTGTTTTTACTCATGTATACCCTGTTCCTTTAGCCAAAGGTCCTGGGAAGCGCAGAGGTATAAACATCAAAATCTCAGGAGTGCAGGTCAATGCCAAGTCCATCATTCAGCATGAGGAGGAGTTTGAGCCACTGCACAAAGTTGTGCCAGCTAATCCTGCTGAGAGAAACAAGTAAGATACAATTGCAGGTATATCTGAGGCATGTGAAACATTTTATCAGATGAATATGCACAGAAAATAAATATTCCCATACGGGTTGAAAATGGTAGATTTGGACACTAATAAGTGAGTAAAAATCGAAACACAGTGGCTGTACAGTAACATGCTATACATGACGACAGAGCGTAGGGTCTCCGCTTCACAGCTCTGTATGGGTTTTGACTGACAGCCGTTCTGAACTCTTGTACAGACAACAGTTCACCTGACCTCTAGTCTAATAATTTACCATAATCTCCTAACTGTTCCCTTTTAATTGCTACCATGGTTATGCATTTCCATATTTTTTCCTGTTAGAAACATTTCAATGTATCCCTATCCATATAGGCCAATTCCCACGACTGTAAAGGGTTAAAGTTGTAACAACTGATGCAGACACCAGAGCATTATCTTGTAGCAAAGGGTTTGACCACCTCTCCTCCTCTTCCTGCCATAGGTTCCAACTGACCTGCAGAGTGAAGGTGCCGCACTTTGACGTGGACTGGGATCTGCAGGATGACACTCAACTGTTGCTGGGGGTCTATGAGCATGGCTACGGCAACTGGGATCTGATGAAGACTGATCCCGATCTCAAACTTGCAGACAAGGTAACCTTCAGAATGTCAGAATCAAATATTTCTCAGATAGCTGTGGAACTCAGTAAAGCTGTGTGGGTGCATTTTATTCTTCTGGTAACAAATTGCATTAAAATCTGTATTCCAGATTCTCCCCGACGACCCAGATAAGAAACCCCAAGGGAAGCAGTTGCAGGGCAGAGTGGACTACCTTCTGAAGACGTTGAAGAAAGAAGTGGACAGTAAAGAAGTCACTAAGGACGAGGTAAGCAAAGACCTCGCTGCTCTGTTTATCAGGACCATAGGGAATGGTAATGCCTATGCATCTGAGCCCCTTGGATTGTCTATATGCAAATCCATTCAATAATGCTCTTCCTTACATTCCCTGTCTGGTATTGGTCTCTTCACAATAGAGCACATATCCCCTTGGCTGATCATATCCCCCCAGGTCAAAGTGAAGCAGAGGAAGCCTCGGGTGAAGAAAGAGAACAAGGCCCCTAAAGATGAGCAGGGAAATTACATTTCCTCCCCTCGCCTGTCAGACAACCCCTCCGAGGAAGGGGAGGTGAGGGTAAGTCACCTCGAAAGACCCAGCGCAACCTGCCTATAAAACCCACCTGCCTTTTTACAAGGGAATTTCCTGTTGGTTACAGAATACCGGGATAGAGAACACAATGGCAACATGATGCAGTCTTTGTAATCCACCAGAACTGGTTTACTTATTTACCTTTCTGCTTTTTATTTAACCAGGATGACGGGACAGAAAAAACTCCCTCAAAGAAGAGACAGAAGAAAAAGGATAACAAAGAGAACAAAGAAAAACAGGGAACTCCTAAAAAAGAGGTGGAAAAAGACAAACGTCCCAAGACAAAAAAAGAAAAGGTACTTTAGCAGTCGTGAACTTTATGCATTGTGCTGCGGTAGTATACAATTTCACACCCACTAACCTTTCCTGTGTCTGAACAAATGGGGAACTTTTGTTAGATGGGTGGATGAACAGATTGGGTTATCAGATTGTTCTTGGACCAGCAGGTTGAAGTGTTGCTGTGCAGGTGTTTGTGTGAAGATCTGTGTTGCCCTGCTGAGTGGTGTCTGTTGTTTGTCTGTGTTTCAGGCTAAAGGAGCCAAAGGGAAGAAGCCCCAGGGGCCGGTCCACATTACTGCTGGAAGTGACCCTGTTCCCATCGGAGAGGATGACGACGAGCTGGACCAGGAGACCTTCAGCATTGTGAGTTATTACACCATGTCCCTACTGACGTGGACAGGATAAGGATATATTATTCACTACATACAAGACTAATGTAGGTGTTAATAACATTTTACATTTAAGCAATAAGGCCCGGAGTGGGTGTGGTTATATGACCACACCTAAGGGCTGTTCTTAGCAGTGTTATATTGGCCATAAAACACAAACCCCCGAGGTGCCTTGTTGCTATTATAAACTGGTTACCAACGTAATTAGAACAGTAAACAATTAGTTTTGCGTCATAATGTTGGTAAATTGTCTCTCATACCATGGCTTTCAGGAGCCAAACTAGTCATTTAGCAGACGCTTTTATCCAGAGCAACTTATAAGAGCAATTACACACAACAGATTTTTCACCTAGTCGGCTTGGGGATTCGAACAAGTGACCTTTCAGTTTCTGGCCCAACACTCTGAACCGCTAGGCTATCTGCCGCCAACCATCAGCCATTTAACGTGTCAAGCATAATGGAGGTGCCGTTACAAATGTAAGATCTTCATTTGATCACTCTTTTGTTGAGAATTGTTCTGCACAGCAGGAAATGCAAACTTGTAGTGTGTTTTAGTTTTTATAAGGCTTCTAAAGTTTGTAATTTCAACTTTGAAATCTGACTTGATTTGCCCTCACTAATTTTTTTTTAATCCCTACAAAAATGTCCATTAATTATAATCCACATAATAATTCTCATTTACTTTTGCTGCAGGATTATTGTCCTGCTGTAGCAAACTGGATCAAATTCAGATCCTACATCTGTACAGCGGAGGATAATTGAAACATATGGATCATTTTTGACTAAGAGCTCACTTACTTAGCTGAGTAAACTGTGTGTGTCTGTCAGTGTAAGGAGCGCATGAGGCCGGTGAAGAAGGCTCTGAAACAGCTGGATAAGCCTGACGAAGGCCTGTCTGTTCAGGAGCAGCTCCAACACACACGCACCTGCCTGCTGAAGATAGGAGACCGCATCACTGAGTGCCTTAAAGCCTACAGCGACCCAGAGCATGTCAAAACATGGCGTCGGTAAGCCCTCATTCAACCACAAGATAGTTGTGTGCATTGAAGGTTTGATTATGAAACCTACTCCGTGGTCATTTAGGTCCGTCTTATGTTTTTAATTCTACCATTTGAGTTTCATTAAAATCGTTCTCCATATTAAGGGTAACTCTTACTAAGATATGTCTCTCTTTGTTTGGCAGGAATCTCTGGATTTTTGTGTCCAAGTTCACAGAGTTCGGAGCGAGGAAGCTTCACAAGCTGTACAAGATGGCTCAGAAGAAGCGGTCTCAGGAGGAGGAGGTGAGCTGATCTCTTCTCCCAGTATCAAAACTAGTGCTGAGTGATAAACCGATCGTTCGCTTTTTTCCGGTTATTAAACAACTAATTGCCTGGCAGCGGTTCAATTATTTGAATTCCATAGTTTTTTTGTGAGCCTAAATATTCAACCTAGTTTAGCGCAGAAACGTGGTAATCAACTACAATGGCCGTAATCATTGAGCCATTTTTTTCCCAGCTCGTAGACGGATCAGACAGAAAGAGGCGAAGCCAGAGGGTTACACTCTCGCCAAATCTGTCCAAAATAAACCCAATGCGTTTCTGTTGGCTTATTTTGGACCTGAACTTTTAGCCTGCCTTTCGGATGACGACTAGCATTATTAGGGCATAGACATGAGCATCTCGACATTGTATACAGATCTCTGGACAGATACTATTTTACACCCGCTACGTTAGATTCACACAGAACGCATGCGAGCACAATGTACACAACATAACGACAAGAGGGACAGAGACCCTTTGAATAAATAGTGACACTATTTTGCCAAAACAGCTCTGCGGCATGAGCAGGCTAGTTAAATAGGATTACTAAAGACTGTTCAGTATTGGGAGTGCACAACATTAGATGGCCTGGCTGGCTGATTGTTAGTGCCTGAGATGAGATGATTACTTTTAAGGAATGAAAAAGAGTAGTCATCAAATAAAAACGAAATAATATACACAACTGACATGTTTTTATTATTTCATAGTAATTTCCTATTTTTCTATTGATGTCTATACAATGTGGACCTGATGGAGACAATGGAGTATCTTCTATGTTTTGCCAATTTAATGTTTGCAATTTTTTGCTTTGGAATTTCCATTAAAATGTCTAAAATTATTATACCGTCATTATTTCATAATACTTTTTTTTATGTTTATTGAAACTGAAAACCATGATTACTTTTTAAGAATCACAATGTCCTCAAAAAGCATTAATCGCTCAGCACTAATCAAAACTTTCAGGTTTCTATAACAAGTACAGTCAGCCAATCATTTATCTGATATTTTTGCTCGGTCCTCTGCTTAACCCTTCCATTGTCCTTTCCTTTTCAGAAGGAGCATAAAAAAAAGGGGGATGACCCGTCGGGCAAGAAGTCTTTCAGAGCAGAGGCGTCTAGTTCCAGTCGAGACTCCAGCGGCACCCAGCCATCGTCTAAGTCTCATCCAGGCATGCCTCGCCCCTCTCCCACATCCCCCCAAGGTCACCACAGAGAAGGCTATAACAAATCCAACAACAGACACTTTGGAAATGATGGTAAGAGCTGTTTATTTGGTCTTATCAAATCTGAAGTATACAATTCTACAACTTGGCAGCAATTGTGAGGATTTCTAATTTTAGAATTGAGCACAACATATCTCATGGCCCACTGTATTTTATCTCATGATGACAGATCGAGGAGATTGGCAGAGAGATCGCAAATACAACTACCCTGGAAATAGCAATCAGTCCTGGCAAGGCGAGCGACATCATCCATATGATGCCCATCGGTATAAGGACCATCACTATGGCGACCGTCATCCACGTGAAGACTCCTACCGCAGTAGCTGTAGTAGTTACCGTAGCGGCAGCAGCAACTCCCCGCGGAAGAGGCCATATGACCAGTATGACAATGACCAGGATCACAGGGACCGCCGGGCCTATTATGACAGGTGAGAAACACTCACAATTAGGCCTTTCTTTTCAAACCCAATAATGTCTAGATTATGTATTTGTCAGTATTGGAATGTAATGCTAAAACCGTAAGTGTTGTGGTAGCTTGTAGCTCTGTAGTCGTAAGCTTTGTAAGACGACATCCCTCTCACTTCAGACATCCAGACACCAAGCGGAGACGCGGCGATGACTTCCGTCCTCCCCAAGACTTCAGGAGTGGAGGAGGCCATCCCCAGGACTTCAGGGGGAGGATGCTGGAGCAAAGGGGGCCAACAGGGCAAGAACACTTCCCCCGGCCCTATCCAGACAACAAACCCCCTCCCCTGCTGGACCCACGCTCCCCACAGGCTCAGAAGTCCCCCCAGGACTCACGCTCGCCAAACGCAGAGCGGACTGCAGAGCGTAAAGCAGCAGGGGCTGATTTAAACTGGAACAACAGGAAGACATGAGGCCTGTCACTGAATGGAAAGGTGTTGTCCAGGTGAGGAACACAGTGGTGCTGCTGAAGGACGGGTCTGGGCTGGCTAGACTCACTGTTTCGCTGTGCCAGACATAACCTCAGTCGGAAACGGAATTGACAAATACTCTGTTTACCAGCAAACACCAAACTCTCCACATTCCTCCCCCAGGTGTGATTGTGGTAACGATCTGTGTCTGTGCCCATGTAGAAAAGTGTTCAACATTATGAAATATGTATCACACTAAGAAATGTTTTTGCTGTTGAAATGACAGATAATCAATCAGTCAGTGTTAGTGATGAGTCTGTAGAATGCCTATGGATAGTTAGTCCTATGGACTATTATGTGGGGAAAGATTGATGATGACTGATCTGGAAACATTGAAGTGTCTGAAGTATTTAGCCTTTTAAATGTTAGCGGTATGGGATTATTCCCAAATACTTTTATTTTTTTGAGTTTAGCTTTATGCCATTATAATAAAAGTAATGTTTATTAATCTTGACCTGGTTATGAAACTATCATAATTTCATAAAGAGATGCCCATTCTTTCCCGACTCAAAATAAGTGCACCCTTCTGTCTAAATTGAAGACGAATAGTAAGTTAGTCACGCCTGTACCTAGTTCTCAGAATTGCTATTTAAAGTGTTTTAATGAGCATTTGTCATTAGTGTTGATAATCATTCTTCTGTAAAGACATTCATTGCCATTGTCTTTTTTTTTGGTTTATGATAACTTATTAGCGGGTCAGTGGTTAAGGACCTAATGAGAAGGACATGTTTATAAACATTATTTAAGGTAATTCGTTGTGCAAAGCTTCAGAAGAACACTGACTGTTAAAGCTATCCCTAACCACGTTTATTTGTAGGTGTGCAAAGAATTTGCCATTCAAACCATATTTCTCTCTATCCTATGTATGAATGGTACTTTTGCATTTTACATTGCACAATTAGTACTGCACTCTACTGGCTTAGTCAACCCGTAAAAGTATTGAGCTATGTTTGAGAAGAATCTGGAAATAATTGTTTCATTTTCTATAGTTATGTGATTCCCAGTGTCAGCAGTGTAACCACTGATCGATTTTCTAAGGTACACTTGAGTGTTTACGGATGTGGTTGATGACAAGCTGTTATTGGTCATTCTGTTTTAGTGCCAAACCAGAGACTGGCCCTGCTGTGGTTCTTATGATTTCTGGTGTGCTTCTCCATTTGTGCCTTATTTCTGTGTATATTTTCATACTGTATATCCTACTGGACACATGTCAATTCAATGTAATTTCATTGAAATGACATGGAAACAACTGATTCAACCAGTGTGTGTGCCCAGTGGGATGGGTTATGGACATTTACTGTACTCTTCTACAGAGATGATACAGTATTAAACAGTCATTTTTTTGAGATTGTTCTCAATGGATGATTGTGTAACGTGGCATGCTTGTTAAGCGAAGACTGGTGGTGGGAACAAAATGATATTGTTTGTTATGTTCTTCTGCAACTCCCCAAAAGATCTTGGGGAAAAATGATTTACACAGATGAATCAGTGTTATGTCCTCTGTGGGCATATCTGATAGAAGGAATAGCCAACCAACACCACCTTCCTTTTCTCCACGCTACAGTCCCTGGAGTTGTGTTTTTGAAAACAAGCCTAAATAATTTATATTTGTGAGAAAGCCACTCCATGTGAAATATACTGTCAATATGTTTATAGACATATGTATTAAACTTTGCTACATTATAAAACATATGTTCACTGTTGTTTTTTCATCCAGTATAGTCTAAGACCTAAAGGCGTCCATCCGCATGGTTCGCATCTGGGACAGTTCTTGCCTATATTATGACAAGTTTGTGTATGTATGTCCAGTTGAAGTCGGATGTTTACATACACTTAGGTTGGAGTAATTAAAACTCATTTTTCAACTACTCCACAAATGTCTTGTTAACAAACTGTAGTTTTGGCAAGTCTGTTAGGACAACTACTTTGTGCATGACACGTAATTTTTCCAAAAATTGTTTACAGATTATTTCACATTCACTGTATCACAATTCCAGTGGGTCAGAAATGTGCATACACTAAGTCGACTGCCTTTAAACAGCTTGGAAAAATCCAGAAAATTGTCATGGCTTTAGAAGCTTCTGATAGGCTAATTGACAATATTTGAGTCAATTGGAGGTGTACCTGTGGATGAATTTCAAGGCCTACCTTCGAATTCAGTGCCTCATTGCTTGACATCATGGGGAAATCAAAAGAAATCAGCCAAGACGACAAAAAAAAAAATTGTACACCGCAGGTCTGGTTCATCCTTGGGAGAAATTTCCAAACACCTGAAGGTACCACGTTCACCCCTACAAACAATAGTAGGCAAGTATAAACACCATGGGACCTCGCATCCGTCATACCGCTCAGGAAGGAGACTCATTCTCTCCTAGAAATGAACGTACTTTGGTGCGAAAAGTGCAAATCAATCACAAACAGCAGCAAAGGAGCTTGCGAAAATGCTGGAGGAAACGGGTACAAAAGTATCTATATCCACAGTTAAACGAGGCCTATATCACCATAACCTGAAAGGCTGCGCAGCAAGGAAGAATCCACTTCTCCAAAACCGCCATAAAAAGCCAGACTATGGTTTGCAGCTACACATAGGGACAAAGATCGTACTTTTTGGAGAAATGTCCTCTGTTCTGATGAAACAAAAATAGCTGTTTTGCCATGTTGACCATTGTTTGGAGGAAAAAGGGTGAGGCTTGCAAGCCGAAGAACACCTTCCCAAACGTGAAGCATGTCGGTAGCTACATCATGTGTTGCGGGTGCTTTGCTGCAGGAGGGAGTGGTGCACTTCACAAAATAGATGGCATCATGAGGGGAAAATTAAGTGGATATATTGAAGCAACATCTCAAGACATAAGTCAGGAAGTTAAAGCTTGGTCGCAAATGGGTCCTCCAAATGGACAATGACCCCAAGCACACTTCCAAAGTTGTTCCAAAATGGCTTAAGGACAAAGTCAAGGTATTGGAGTTGCCATCACAAAGCCTCAATCCTATGGAAATTTTGTGGGCAGAACTGAAAAAGCGTGTACGAGCAAGGAGGCCTACAAACTTGACTCAGTTACACCAGCTCTGTCAGGAGGAATGGGCCAAAATTCACCCAACTTATTGTGGGAAGCTTGTGGAGGGCTACCTGACACGTTTGACCCAAGTTAAACAATTTAAAGGCAATGCTACCAAATACTAATTGAGTGTATGTAAACTTCTGACCCACTGGGAATGTGATGAAAGAAATAAAAGCTGAAATAAATCATTCTCTCTACTATTATTCTGACATTTCACATTCTTAAAATAACGTGGTGATCCTAACTGACCTAAAAGAGGGATTTTTTATCAGGATTAAATGTCAGGAATTGTGAAACTGAGTTTAAATGTATTTGGCTAAGGTGTATGTAAACTTCCGATTTCAACTGTGTGTACCAGTCAAAATTTTGGACACCTACTCATTCAATAGTTTCTTTATTTTATCTATTTTCTACATTGTAGAATAATAGCGAAGACAGCACTATGAAATAACAAATATGAAATTATGTAGTAACAAAAAGTATTAAGCAAATCTAAATATATTTTATATTTGAGATTCTTTAAGGTAGCCACCCTTTGCCTTGACAGCTTTGCCCACTTGTGGCATTCTCTCAACTAGCTTCACCTGGAATGCTTTTCCAACAGTCTTGAAGTTCCCACATGCTTTTCCTTCACTCTGCCGTCCAACTCATCCCAAACTATCTCAATTGGGTTGAGGTCGGGTGATTGTGAAGGGCAGGTCATCTGATACAGCACTCCATCACTCTCCTTGGTCATATAGCCCTTGCACAGCTTGTTGTGTTGGGTCATTGTCCTGTTGAAAAACAAAAACACTGAGCACAAACCAGATGGGATGAAGTATCGCTGTAGAATGCTGTGGTAGCCATGCTGGTTGAGTGTGCCTGGAATTCTAAATAAATCACTGACAGTGTCACCAGCAAAGCATCATCACACATGCGTCACGATGGGAACCACACATGCAGAGATCATCCGTTCACCTACTCTGCATCTCACAAAGACATCTCAAATTTGGACTCATCAGACCAAAGGACAGATTTTGACCAGTCTATTGTCCATTGCTCGTGTTTCTTGGCCCAAGCAAGTCTCTTCTTATTATTGGTGTCCTTTAGTAGTGGTTTCTTTGCAGCAATTCAACTATGAAGGCCTGATTCACACAGTCTCCTCTGAACAGTTGATATTGAGATGTGTGAACTCTGTGAAGCATTTATTTGGGCTGCAATCTGAGGTGCAGTTAACTCTAATGAGGTAACTCTAGGTCTTCCTTTCCTGTGGCAGTCCTCATGAGAGCCAGTTTCATCATAGTGCTTGATGGTTTTTGTGACTGCAGTTGATGAACCTATCTAAGTTCTTGAAATGTTCCAGATTGACTGACCTTCATGTCGTATAGTAACGAGGGACTGTCGTTTCTGTGTTTATTTGAGATGTTCTTGCCATAATACGGACTTGGACTTTTACCAAATAGGGCTATCTTATGTATACCAGCCCTACCTTGTCACAACACAACTGATTGGCTCAAATGCATTAAAAAAGGAAAGAAATTCCACAAATTCCCTTTTAACAGGGCACACCTGTTAATTTAAATTATTTCCAGGTGACTACCTCATGAAGCTGGTTGAGAGGGAGTATTTTGATTTGTTTAACATTATTTTGGTTACTACATGACTCCATATGTGTTATTTCATAGTTTTGATGTCTTCTCTATCATTTTACAATGTAGAAAATAGTAAAAAGAAAGAAAAACGCTGGAACAAGTGTGTCCAAACTTCTGACTGATACTGTGTGTGTGTGTGTGTGTGTGTATATATATATATATATATATATATATATATATATATTCGTTTTGGCCTCAGACTAGGGTTTTTTTCGGCTGTTCGTGCACACAAACAATTTCTTGAGGCAAACCGAATTTCGGTAGCTGAAGTCAACGTCGGTCCATAGTAGGAATTCTTCAACTAAGTGTTGTCATTGAGATAGATGACTCGTTTTCATGCACATATTTAACGTGAGAAATACTGCACCAAATATTTTAATGTAAGATTGCGCAACAAATTTCTTGAGTCATCTTAGATTGACTATTTTGAGTAAGTCTATACCGACTATTGCGTCTCAACACAGACAAACTGCTATTGACACTTTTTCATGGTTTTCAAGCGAAGGTCTTTTAAAGGAATTATGCGAGCGCACTTGTTCGGTTCACCTAGTAGGCGCCAGACAAACCAAAGCATGCAGAAGCCATAACAGTCTGACACTTATAATTGGGCCTCAGCCTAAAACGGTCTGATTATAATAAATGTCTTTGCCTTTGGTGATCTTGATCCTCCCCACAACAATTATGCTAATACATAAAACTAAACTAAAGCTAATACATGGCTATCACTACAAGCATCCACCTGGATTATTATGGTTTATCAAGCACTGTTGTATGATAAGAATGTCAGGGCTCCCCAGGGCTGTTTTTTTTTTATGTATTCATATCCTTACACAATGCTTACACCAGGTGGCAGTGTAACGAAGCAAATCAAGTAGCCTAACCTCCTCCACTGGAAATCTAGATCATTAAAAAAAAAAAGCTCCTCATTGGTCAGTGTTTGTTATCACAATGAAACAAAGTAAGGTTTATCACAACATAGAGACATCACCCAAAAGTTAGCAAGACACATATTTTATTTAATAAATAATTTACAATATAAACAGTTGGTGTGTCACACCGCTTGTGTCCTACATTCAAACACAGTTTGATCTTTCTGGCTTCTGCCATTCGGCCAAGTGTTTAAATGCCATATTTTATACCGTTACAAATCTGACAACCTCTATTCACAATCAAGTTCAAACCAAGTAAGAGCTAAGTGAAAAGAACATAAAGTGCTTTAAAATTAAAAACATGAACACCAAAAAAAGGGACACTTTCTTGTATTCCCTTTTTAGATATCCACCTGGATGGAATCCAGGTTAACTTGTGTCTGCTCCTGAGCAAGAAAATGAATGCTCTGAAACTACAGTAACCAGGATAGGATCCCTGCCATTGATAGATAGCTGAACACTATCCCCTAAAGACCCTACAGCTTTGTGATGTGGTGTTCACGTTTTCATCAAATTGTTTTAAAAAAAAGGTTACATTCACCAAACCATTTCTCATATTCAAAACTGTAGTGAAATTCAATACAGATAAAATACAATATTTTACACACAAACGTATATACAATCTCACATTACACATGTAGAACCATATAGAAAACTCAAAATACAAGTTACATCTATAAAAACAAGATTCAATGTTACAATCATGTTTGTTTATTTGAACAACTTTTTTTGCCAGACTAAGAACAAACTGCACCAGTACATGTAGTTAGGCCTGCCAAACACTTCAGTGTAGGGATATATTACCTTGTTAAGTTGTTGAATAGATTAGTACTAAGGGAATGGTCAAATCTAAATATATTCTACCGAGATGAAATAGGAAGGGAAAAGTGAAGCAAATCGTCTGACAAGGTTGTATCCTTTGAGCTTTACTTCGGTATACAACAAATAATTTAAATAAAGATCAAATCAGAATGTAGGTTAAATGTCTTGTTCATAAATAGCAGGCCTTCGGGGTATTAGTACCTCAGCCTCAAGATTTAGGCTTACTGGTGAATGACATTATTACTATGAACACAAACAATGCAATTGGAAAACTACAACAAATCAAAATTGCACTGTAGATGTATGCACATCACACGGGTCCTGCATATGACTAGAGGTACAATTCAAAACCGAAAACTGACAACTTCTTTGCCATATGCTGCTGAATATGAATATGTCTATCCACTAAGATCATTTAGCACCTTCCAGCATTCTACACAATCAAAAGTTAAAATACTTAGGCTTAGATTCAATCAGATCAAGCATTAACCCGCTCTACATCACACATGCAAGTGTTCGAACTTGAAACAGCTGCATAGGATTTCTACTAATGCGACTCGGCGCATCCAATGGCAATGTACGCAACAGGTATAACGCCGGGTGCTGCTTTTGGATTTGACAACTATTCCATTCCAATGAGCCCGTCCTCCTATAGCTCCTCCCACCAGCCTCCTCTGATACAGGACCTACTTTCTGCCCTCTACAGAGTGGTCAGAAAGACTATCTTTCTCAAACCAAATACATGGCCATGATACCTACATATGTGTGGAACTGTTGACTGCCTAGAAAAAGAGAAATAACTCACAAAAGACCTGTAGAAATCAATTTCTTGGCCATGGTACATGTTGGTTGGTTGATTGGTTGAATGAAGGGATGAGATATACTCTGTAAACGTGATCTGGGTTTCTGCATTATCTGTGCCCTTGGTAAAGTTTGTAAAGGGCTGTTTTCTTATGAACATCTTAATTACACCCTATACAAAAAATACATTTATCATAATTAACACTTTAAACGCCAATATTCAAGACAGCCTGTTCTGGCGGACACACTAAACCACAGAGGGGCACAACCACACACACACAATCTTACAAAAGACCTGGCATTATGACCTATTAACCTCCACAGCAGACTAGACTGTCACTCGCTGCTTTGACATCCTTTTGGCCCGAGTACTTTCTCCAAAAAGCTCCAGCTTTTCCAAAGCTGGAAGCTCATCAAACAGTGAGCTCCTTCTGGACAGACATTAACAAAAGCCCCTGTCATGTCCTCTAGCCCAGACCCATGAGCCACAGAGAGCTCCGCTGGCTTGGCACAAGTGAGGAGAGGAGATCAGCAAACTCTTCTTTCTGTAAGAGATCATCTTGTCTTGCTTCCCATAGGCATGCAGTCCCAGTGGGAATGTAGGATTTAATCCCAGCTGGATATCCAAAGTGCTGGGGCTCCTGGGTTCTCCTCTCTCACCACTGCTCCTTTAATCAAAGGACCAGTCCTTAAACCAGCTGAATGAACGCAATGATAGGTGGGAGCACAGAGAGCTCACCTCTTCCCCAGATGTAAGTCAACACATGATGACAACAATGATGAGACCATGGGCTGGGATGAGTTTGATTGCAAATGAGCTGCTGTGTCCCCTCAGAGGCATGGACGGCCCTGCTGTCTACACTGGCCACCAGCCACTGAGAACAGAGCAGTAGAGGTGAAGTATGACACGGTGAGGGATTTGTTTCACACCCACTGACAGCTAGCATAATGAGGATGATGTTGGCAGGGCACTATAGATGAACCCAGCAGCACTCAATCCACAACAACATAGCCAGACAGTTGAGAACTAGCGAGAACATATCTGATCCCCTCGGTGCTGCATTACTCCCAAAAGCATCCTTTTCAAAAATGTGGTATTTGTCCTTGTTGGAGTGGAGCATTTTCACGTCCTCAAAAGCATAGTAGGCAGCCATGGTGAAGTTAATGTCCCCAGAGGAAAGCAGGTCGAACACACAAGACTGGAAGTACAGGTCTTCCACTGGGAGGCGCTCTTTACACTTGGCCATGGCAGCCTGATAGGTAAACCCATGGGACTGGCTGCCTGTCCTGCTATTGACCTGGCCGTGGCCCTCCACAGCACGGTCCCTGAATGTCCTGAAGTCGATACGTTGGTTGGCGGGACAGCCGTGCAGGCAGAGATACAGGTCCTGGTTGTCTCGGTCTTCTACAGAGTTCACTACTTCCTCTGGCATCCGCACAGCAAAGGTCAGGTATCGGCCCACCTGCCGGACCACGATAGTTGTACCGATGTAGCGTGCGTGGATCTCCACATGCTGCCCAGGCACCTTCTCCACGATGCGCAGCGTGTTGGCCCCGTGGCGGTCTCCACCGTTCTTGGAGCCGTCGGCGAACGCCGCAGGCAGCTCGTCTGTCTCTGCGTGGTACATCTTCTGGTCCACACACTCCTGAAAGTTCTTGAAGATGATTGTCAACTGTACCCAGTGAGAGAGGGGAGAAGATTAGAATTAGCAGTCAGCACAACAATAGCCAATATGTTTCAATATGTGTCAGGCCTTTTGAGGATGAAAATAGCAAGGTACATATAGACATCAAATTATTAAATCATTGAACAGCAGTTGAATTAAAAAAAACTGTATGGAACCTCTATATTTACATGTTTATGTGGACAAGAGTTAGTGGTAGGGCTACACAAATGACTGAGGGGAATCTTTTTGCTTTGGCATTAAGAAGACCAGTAGTTTGTATAATGCAGACCCATCTACACCACCACCCCAGTTCAGTGTCACATTTCAGCTCTGCCTCAACATGGGGGAGGCCAAAGTAAACGCTCTCAGAAAACACGGGTATAGGCCATGTTAAATCGGGCCTCAGTGTGCAGACACAAAGACGAGCCATTCATAGTGGTGAAAAACCTGCCTGTGAACCCCAGAACTGTGCTCCAGGGAGTGGCACTGAGCCAGGAGGGGAGAGCGTGCTCTGCTCTGTGGCTAATTAACTAAGGCTGGTCACTTCTCTGCTTGCATGATTTCATTAGGACGCCAGTGAGCCGTTGTCTCAGAAGTGACCCCAGGACAGCCGATAGGCTCTGATCTCAAATAGGGGGCAGGAAGTAGAGCACCAAAATGCCCTGTTATTACCCAGTCAAGTCATCTGCCAACCCAGCCCCCAACCCACCCCTCAATCATCCCACCCCACAATCCCCCATTCCCCAAAGTTTTTTTTACCTGCCACTGACCCCTCTTTTCGAAGGATAACATGATCTAAGAACATGAAAAAACCTCTACAAAACCCCTGTGCATAAAGAAACAAACTGTTTCATCAACCCATCCCTTGAATGAAGGTAGTGCATACAACAGACCATTCCATACACTGCAGCAGGAGCCCATATGAAACAGAGCTACAGAAATACCCAGTCTTGTTTGTACAGGTGGCATAGGCTTCTGCCTTGTTTTCCCTTTGTCCAGACTGAATAACTTCAAAAGCTGTGTAATTTGCTTCCAAGTACAGCTGTGTAAAAATATCATTACCTTAAGCACACAGAAAAAAGCCAGAATGCTGAAAGTGCATCATTAGGTCTGATGATGGAAAATTGGTCTCTCTCTTTATGTGATTGAGGACAAAATGTCAGTGTAAACCCTGCAGTCAGGATACAGTGCACGGAGGGAGGCCTATTGGTCACACAACCACGACTGCCAAAATCATACCAAATGTGGACCTAATATTAAATGACTTTGCAGACTACAAATGCTCAGGGATCTTTGTTTTCACCTCATGTTCAAATGAAATACATTTCTGTGGTGGCGCTGTAGAAACAAAACAATGATAATTTATGAGGTATCAGGGCCAACTAATGTGAAGAAAATATCTGCAGTTTCCTGCATGGCTTGAGCACTTAGTTAAAACAACAGTTTCTCACTAACATACACACAATGCTAGGGTATGGACTGCTACACATAGGGTGGGCCTAAAATTCGACTTGGCTGTCCACATGATGTTTATACTGCGGGTATAATACCGGCATATCATTTGTAAACCTTATCAGGATCCCAACAATTGTTCTGTGTACTGCCTATTGGTCTGCGATGGAACTGATCCAAACATTAACCAGAGTCCACAGTAAAACATTCCCACGGCTGCTCCTACTTCTCTGGCCACATTAAAGAGGCCCACAACCTCTTACATACGAAGGTCTTACTTAAGATAATATTTCTTGATTTGAGAGCTCTTACAAATAAATCACTGCAGTACAATTTGTCCAACAAGATTCCATTCAGTGTTTCAAACAAAGCAAAAAATATTCTCAGGTAATGACCTGAAAGGGCTTTCTTTAGTAAGAAAAGGGTCAAATAGAGGAGTAGCAGCCTTGCTCAGGAGACAACAAAACTTTCCCTTTCCTAAAATGGCTATGGTAGCCAAAATAATGGCCTGCATGCCCAACATTTATGTACATGACCCTAAGCATGATAGCATGTTAATTGCTTAATTAACTCAGGAACCACACCTGTGTTCAAGCACCGGCTTTCAATATACTTTGTATCCTTCATTTGCTCAAGTATTTTGGCAGTTACATGTATCTTTTTGTTCTCTACTTAGATGCATGTCTACACTCCTCCACAGTGGTGAGAAGACCAGTGTTATCAGACGTTCTGCAAGGTCTGTTGGTATTTCTATGATAAGGAAAGTTGTGAAATTCTAATTCAATAGAGTAGTTTTTCAAGGATTCAGTCTGTAGCAATGAAATAATCACAGAATACTTGGATCAGTAGCAATGTCAAGCATTACCAGACACTGTAACTGTGGTGTACCCAACATACAGTCAATATCACATTGATTCAAGATGATAGAGAGATGTAGAGGCTAATCTCACCTTGCTGGTGGCCGTAGCAGAGGAGCCAGGCACGACAGGTGTGTTGGTCACCTGAACAGACAGGTATTTGTTATGGATAAGTGGCCAGGCTCCCTCCACCTTGCAGGTCTGGAAGTCATCGCTGAAGGTACGGAGGTGTGGGTCTCCAAAGAAGCCGCAGTGGGTGTAGTTGGGTGGCGAGGAATGGCGAGGAAGGCTGCGTTCGTAGTGACACTGCTCCGGCCCATCGGAGCGCTCCTGGCTGTCAGGCTGGAGCTGTGGTGGTGGGGGTGGAGCGGGGGTCCGGGCTCGAGGCTGGGTTGTAGGTCCCTCCTTGGAGCAGTTGTGTTGACTCATGAGGTCCTCTATGCCATGTTGGGCTGAGTGGTAGGCCAGGTCGCCTCTGCAAGTGCGTGCGGTGCGGCGTACACAGTTGTTGTACGCCCGTAGTGCCGTACAGAACTCCTCCTCCGGGCCAGAGCTTGAGGTGGAGGCCCAAAACTCTGAGTTACACTTGAGGATCTTACACTGCAGACTCACTGTAGAGAG
The DNA here is from genome assembly GCF_013265735.2 of Oncorhynchus mykiss. NCBI lineage: Eukaryota > Metazoa > Chordata > Actinopteri > Salmoniformes > Salmonidae > Oncorhynchus > Oncorhynchus mykiss. The sequence continues at coordinate 72,002,109 of NC_048566.1, read as the reverse complement.
GAGAAGAAAACATTAGGACCATAGATCACACAACAATGGCAAACCAATACCCACAATGGACTGTTCATCCAATCACTAAACATTGTGTTGAACAATTAATGTACTAAACAAACAGGAAAAGTAGGTGTTATACAGTCTTATCTGTGTGTTTGAAACCTTTAAACAATAACCTATGCAATGGCCAGTCTTTAGACTCCTATAATCCAAAAAAGCCCTGCAGCATTCTTTGAGTTTTTCCATGTTTTTTCAGTGTCTCGAGACAAATTGAGCATTTGTTTCCATCAAATAACTCTGACTTCAAGTGTAACGAAAACCAAAAATTCCACCAAATATGTGAATTCCAAGTGGCTGCAGTTTGCCAACTCCATCATTCCACTGGGCACAGACATCAATTCAACATCTATTCCATGTTGGTTCGATGTAATTTCATTGAAATGACGTGGAAACAACGTTGATTCAACGAGTGTATGCCCAGTGGGATGTGTATGCACACTTCATTACAAATCAAGTCTGCGCTGAGACTTCATTCAGCACACAGTGAGTTTAGCCTTTTCCAAGAGATTCAGTGAATCTGCAAAAGATCATGCATCATTAAAAAAAACATGGTGGGAGACATGGTATGTAAACTTGTCATAAAAAACATACAAATTTGATTTCAACAGGGACATTGGGGGCTACATTAGGAAAAGCACCAACACACACCTCATTAATTAGTCAAAACAAGCTACTCAGAAGTGTTAACTGCATAAATTCACAGCTACCTAATATTTGCGTCTATACTACATCCTCCTGTTGCATGGCTAAAAGCCAGAACGGAGTGAGGAAATTATTATTTTGAGAATTTAGCTATATTTGAGGTGAACTGGAAGGGGGATGATATTGTGCGAGCCAATGTGGGAGGGAGTGAATGAAGGCAATGTAAGTTGCTATTGTGAAGAGACCAGCAGTCATAAATTTCCCCTGTGTAAGGGGATCAGGTTGTTCATCAGCAATGGATTGTATCGTGGGAGGTTCAGACAGGAAAGAAACTAGCTCCAGGACCAGAGAGCGGAACAGAAGAGAGGCCTCACCATTCCACAGGTCAAACTGGATATTAGATATCCACCTGTCCATTGCAGAAGGCCTTAATCAAAGAGTAATGCAACTTCCAACAGGCATTCCCCAGAACTTAAATGACATGACCTGAAATTTAAGTTGCTTTGGGTGGCATGGTATGGGAGGGGGGGTGGGGTTACATAGGAAAGAATAGATGTAATTCATAGCAAATACCAATACAATTGGATCTCCTAACTTAACCCTAATAAACAAACTTCAGTTTAGGACGAGTCTACATGTAACTTTGCTGCACCAAACGTTCACTCAGAACTTATTGACCAATGACTGACTATACAACACTTTGAAGTCACACTTTCAGTTATTAATACTGATGACTCTACCATTCCACCCCAACTATTCCAACCTCCACACAGCACACACCACTCCCTCCTCCCATTCCCAGCAACAAAAGGAATTTATTATCATGCATCTGATAAGTGGCAATAAAGTAATCTTAATCTTGAATAAACGTCAACAACAATTAACACTTGCATTATCACTTTTTGGTTTGGCGGTAAATTACTTGAAAGAGAAACTGATAAAAGTCGGTAAATGAGCAAATTGATTTCTACGAGGCCATGGAGATAGGCTATTTCTGCATCTCATAAGGAAGAAGGGCTCAAGTAAGACCATTATAACCAGTGTTATATCAAGGTGTTTTAATGTTGCTTAGAAAGATCCATGCAGGTCGAATAATAAATAACCTAAGCATGGTTACGAATTGCTCATTGTTCATCCAACCAAAATAAGCTAAACGCCTGGGATTCAGGGATTCATGGATTGCCCGAACTATTTGTCTTTACTTTCTTTAGACCGACGCAATACGGGTAGAAAAGGAAAAAGGCAAGTACCGTTAGGTTACTTTAGAAAAGAGGGTTAGAATGCGTAAACCCTATCCCCTCCCCCCAAACATAACACAACTACGGGGTCATACAGCTTGGGTAGCATAGGCTTGAGCTGTGTAAAAGTATTAAATAGAAACAAAAAAGTCTTACTCCCATGTGACGATTTCTTTTATTACGAATATACCACCTCAACATGGAGCACAAGAAACGCGAAACCATTGGCGGTACCGACACTGTCAATTCCACAGGACTCTGACATTATATGTTTTACCAGTGTTGACATGCAATTTATAAAGTCAGTCTTCCATTTTTGTTAATAAACTCAACTCATTGTCTCGTTTGACAAATAATGTAGGTACATCCATCTGGCAGGTTGTTTAATTAAGCTATGTGAGCTGCAAATGGTTACCATAGGGCAAAACAAGGGTTGTAATAACTAGATAATAATCATATTAATACAGTTAACGCGCATGATTTAAATAGTATCTCTATTGCAAAGTCTTACCAGAAGGAAACAGGCAAAGAAACAAAACAAGGATCTTGCCGACTTCAAGCGCCGAAGGTCCTGCTACTCCCTTCCCCATAACCGTCCATCCAGCACGGGGTCGCACTTCTCTCCTCTCCCTGGTCGAATCAAATCAAGAAGGTGGAAGAAAAATGAATTAGGAGATATTCCTATCGTCTATCTTGTTGAATAACACGGAGCAGTAGGCTACATGAGATAGATCTGAAGTCACGTAATGCAGTCATGTCCTCGATCAAGTACTTGTTTCGAAATCTCGAAGTAACTTTCGCCCTCTTTCTAGGAGCCGATTCAATGCACTCGAATTCCTCAGCAAACAGTATAAGCTGGCAATCGATCTTGAATTTAGGGAGTGTCAAGAAGGTGCAGTTTATACTACTCACTGGACCAATGAGGAGCCGTTGTTAAAGCCATCGTCCCCTCCTGAGTCTCAAATTACAACTCAACCGTGTAGATTTGTTCATTATAGCACGTTGGGCCTCGACAGTTTGATGGGAACAAAAGTGTTTTGCTTTGCTGCTACATAACATGCTAACCTTAATAATGTTATTTCTATGTTGCGTAAATCTATGTTGGGGCAGAGGTTAGCCTGCATGGGTGAATGTCACTTCTCTTGCGCCTTGACTTAGCCTATAGTCCATTATGAAAATGTTTAACCTTGCAAACCATGCTAATAGTAGTACAAAAGACAAATTAACATATACGTCACAATGTCAAATAGGCTATGTCAAAAGTTACCACTTATAAGCCTGTAGGCTACACACCCTTTAGGCTAATACTGTATTATTGACTAATATTGTGTTATGTCTTTGTGGCATTTCTTTAATAGACTCATAATCAATGATAACGTGACTGATTATACGCTGAGTATACCAAACATTAGGAACACCTACCTAATATTGTGTTGGGAAATCATTGCAATTTTTTTTAACACTGTTTTAACACTTTTAGATTAAATAAACTAACTCCCTACAAAAATGAATTACTTCTACACAGAATTCTTGTCAGGTGTTGTTCATGACAATCTGTGTAGCATTGAAATTGAATTTAAATTGAGATAAACAGCAAAAAAGGATAATTGCATTTATCCTCAAAAAAGATACTCAAGCAAAACGTGTTCTTTTAGCTGTGTCAAATAACAGGTACGATATATTACGCTGGTTGGTGCACTGTCAACGAAACCTCCTTAACACAATAGTTGGTATTTGATCATCCAGATGATACAAACACATAGAAGGCTAGTATGGTTTAAATTGGAGCAAACATTGATGCTTTGCATTTTAGTAACATGCTACATAACATCTTTATGAAATCACAATTAAAATAAAACATACGCCAGCCAGCAAACAATTGAGAAACCTGTAAGCAGATGTTCATTAAGAATGTTTTATTTGTCTGTCTATTAGTTCTATACATTATGTCATGATTTGGATAATGAATAGGCAATGTGCACCAGGACTTGTATAAAGAACTACTACACATGTTGAACAACCACCCATCAGTACAATACTGCTCTACACAACACTGTTTGCTCTGTAGGTCTACAGTAGAAATGTCACTGAAGCAAGTCAAGTCTGTTGTGTGGTGTAAAATATGTCTGACCATGTTGATCCATTTTTTAAAATCCTTAATGTCAGGCAATGAAGGTGGCTGATGCCCTAAGACATTGAACATATTGATGCACCATTGCACTTCAATGAGAATACTTAAGAATACTATCCAGCTAAGATGTTATGTAGGCATAAATACATACTGTGTAGGCTATACTAGTCTATTGGGGTTGATAACAAACCCTGGGAACATTAGCCTACTGGAAAGCCCCAAACACCATCCAGACTAACTATTTGTCTGTTCTATAAGTGAATATGATTATTAAACCAGATTAAACGGCATAGTTTGTTGAAACTACATGGATGTGTTTAGACATTTAGTTGGCCACTTGAGTGATATTACATTGATAGTGCTTTATTTCTTAACATACTTATATTCTGTAAGGACTGGAAGATGTTTCGGATTGCTTAACAATGTATGGTAACTGATATGTAGCCTCGACTAGTAAACACTCAATCACATTTCACTGTAGGCCTACAATATCACATCTCAATGGGGACCTACAGTATAAAGCCCCCATGTAATGCCTCCTGCAAGGCCAGCTAAAACCAAATTCCCTCCAAGCTAAATCCGTCCATTGAACAAATAGATGTTGTCTCATTGGCCAAAATGAGTTTTGATTTCATTTTAGTCATCACTGACCTTGAAATATAAACGTAGGGCCTATCCTTAGGCTTAAAATACCTAGACCTAAATGTCGATTTAAAAACATAAAATTACTACAGCGTTACAGATGTTTCCTTCTATATTTCGACGAGATAGGCCTATACTGATAATGCATCTGGCCCATAGCCACATACTGTATGATCTGGCTTAAACGACACCCGGTGAAGATACTTCACACTTTCCAACAGATGGCGCCTGTATTAACTCTAGATATCAAACCTCACATCATGACAAACGCACATGGCATTATGAGTACCGGGACAAGTTGATCTGTCATTAAATTAGTACACAGGTCTATTATTTGGCGGTTTAGTGCAACTGTAGCCCACAACTGTCAGTCAGTCATCAACATTGTTAGGCCTACCACCACATTTCCTTTCTATCACAGCGAATAAAGAAGCCCATGTTCTATGTTTTATTTATTCAAAACACAAATATGATAGGCGCTCGATTGGAAGTTTTCTAATAGATTTCGAAATCCATTTTATTCTGAATAATGCATTCGTAAAGGGTTTGATTTTAGCATTGTGAAAGAGGAGAAGCCAACGATATTGTCTAATAGAATCGTATTATGACCATTATGAATTTACAATAACCCATAGACCGTAGGCTATACAAGTATCCTAGTTGTGTAGCAATGTCATACCCCATGTCAATGCTTATAGACCTAATAACATTTAAAACATGTTATTACAGCTGGACAACTTGCATTGCAAGTTCACTTTTGTAGTATGTAGGCCTACTATGTAGGCTATTGCCGTTTTTTGCCAAAAAATGTAAAGAAAGTCTGTAGCACACAATGCCGGGCAAATGTATTATAAGGGTAATCAACACACAATGTGGATTACCGTTACGCTTCACAATGGAAGTAGTCTCCTATAGTCCACTGTCAAAAACACAGACATTTTCAAAATAAAATGACCCATTGACAGAAATATTATGAGAAGCCTCCACGAAAATATAAAGTTGGATTTTAGCCTGTAAAAAAATCTGTAAATAGCCTAATTGTTCGCTGTTGAGAAACGACCAATACCAACCTTTGCGACTGCATGGATCCCTCCAAGTTTAGCTGCTGAACGCGAGGAAAGCGCAAAGGCGAGAAGTCCCGAGTCCGAAATTCCACCCAAAATAGGTGTTGTGCAGCAAAGTAATCCAAATGTTTCGCATATACCGTTGTTTAAATTGGTGGAAAATGCCGACCTCCATTCATGGTTTCCCTCGAAGGTGTCTCAAATACTGAGTGTGAAATCAAAGTGATTTTTTGCACACAATAATTCGCATTGAAATAGAGCACCCGATCAACTCATTGATTCTAATACACTTGGATACTATTCTTCCTAATTCCGTTGACTGAACATTCCCACGATATAAACGTTCACGTCTTATAAAATATTACCATAATTAACAGTTGTTCTCATCTCTACGCTTGTATTCCTGATCTCAGTTTAGTTGGTTCTCGTTGACGTTGAGAGGAAGAGCCCTCCGGGCACCGCTGCTGCTTCACATGGGCTGCTGATATCTCTGGCCCGACTCCTTGCCTTGCTCACTGTTGTGTAATGGATACTTAGAAAGTGTGAGAGACAATGATCGGCTCTACATGACGCCGCTGGGACCCCTCTTCAGTCCCCCGACACCTCGCGCCGTTTCAGGCGATTTGCGAGTGTTTAGACTGGGTATTTATTCTCCAAATATTATGCATAAACTGGTGCAACTAATTTTAATAAACCACAATAACTAAGATTCATGCTCCTCCTTCACATTTCGTACCTCCCACCACTCTGTATTACACTATAATAACTACACTATAACCACTATCTTATCAAGTGACAATAATAATGATGCATACGCTGTTTTAGTAGGCTAGCTTAGGCAATATTTGACATTTATGCCAAAATAGCCTACCATTCACTTCGCCGAGATTAAAAGTGAAAGGGAAACAGCAAGTACAGTAGCACAGCATGACTAGAGCTTGGGTCCAAATCCAACATGACTATATATTAGATATTAAAAACTAGCTTTGGACATGGCCAAATTTAGAAACGAGAAGGTAACGGATGGATCAGAATCAAAGACAGAAAGGGGAATAGGGGAATTACACTGCACCTGTGTTTTAGGATCAAACTCAAGCAGAGTGACCAGACCACCCCCTCCTAGAGAGCCATTACAAGGCCAGGCTCCAACCCCATCCCTCTAGGGAGAAGGCTCTCACTGCCTCCACTGCTCTGTGATCAGGAAAATCCATCAAACAGGTGATTGGAGTCAACCATATCACTGAGTCATGGGACAGACATTTGCTAAGCTCCAATGGTGTAGGCTATTATGCCTTCTTTCCAAATGTAGCTAGATAGAAAAATACCCAGCATGGGCTGGCATCAGAAACAGGTAGCCTATGAATCTGAACATATTACCGGACATGAACCACAAAAAATGTCAGTGAAAGTAGCCCAGTTCTTCAAATGGTGTCATAAACTTGTGCATTGAGTGCCATGTCAAACATGAGAAATATATTGCTTCTCTTGGACAGCTACTATGTCATACTGTAGATAATGCAACATTTCTGAGTCCATCACATTTATCTATCTGAACCTGACCTACTGGGGACATGGAGTACGTTCATATAGTTACAGCCTGAATTCAAAATTGATTAAAACATTTTTTCCCTCACCCATCTACACTTAATACCCCATCATGACCAAGTGAAAACATGTTTTTAGACATGTTTGCGATTAATTAGGGCCAATTTCAAGTTTTCATAACAATCGGTAATCGGGATTTTTGGACGCCTGTTACACGAGTGCAGCATGGAGACAAGGTAAGTTGCTAGCTAGCATTAAACTTATCTTAAAAAAACAATCAATCTTAAGATAATCACTAGTTAGCTACACATGGTAGTTAATATTACTAGTTTAACTAGCTTGTCCTGCATTGCAAATAATCAATGCGGTGCCTGTTTATCATCAAATCACAGCCTACTTCGCTAAACGGATGATGATTTAACAAGCGCATTCGTGAAAAAGGCATTGTTGTTGCCCAATGTACCTAACCATAAACATCAATGTCTTTCTTTAAATCAACACACAAGTATATTTTTTAAAACCTGCATACTTAGTTAAAATAAATTAATGTTAGCAAGCAATATTAACTAGGGAAATTGTGTCACTTCTCTTGCATTCTGTACAAGCACAATCAGGGTATATGCAGCAGTTGGGCCGCCATGCTCATTGCGAACTGTGTGAAGACCATTTCTTCCTAACAAAGACCGTAATTAATTTGCCAGAATTTTACAGTGCCTTGCGAAAGTATTCGGCCCCCTTGAACTTTGCGACCTTTTGCCACATTTCAGGCTTCAAACATAAAGATATAAAACTGTATTTTTTTGTGAAGAATCAACAACAAGTGGGACACAATCATGAAGTGGAATGACATTTATTGGATATTTCAAACTTTTTTAACAAATCAAAAACTGAAAAATTGGGCGTGCAAAATCATTCAGCCCCCTTAAGTTAATACTTTGTAGCGCCACCTTTTGCTGCGATTAAAGTATGTAAGTCGCTTGGGGTATGTCTCTATCAGTTTTGCACATCGAGAGACTGACATTTTTTCCCATTCCTCCTTGCAAAACAGCTCGAGCTCAGTGTGGTTGGATGGAGAGCATTTGTGAACAGCAGTTTTCAGTTCTTTCCACAGATTCTCGATTGGATTCAGGTCTGGACTTTGACTTGGCCATTCTAACACCTGGATATGTTTATTTTTGAACCATTCCATTGTAGATTTTGCTTTATGTTTTGGATCATTGTCTTGTTGGAAGACAAATCTCCGTCCCAGTCTCAGGTCTTTTGCAGACTCCATCAGGTTTTCTTCCAGAATGGTCCTGTATTTGGCTCCATCCATCTTCCCATCAATTTTAACCATCTTCCCTGTCCCTGCTGAAGAAAAGCAGGCCCAAACCATGATGCTGCCACCACCATGTTTGACAGTGGGGATGGTGTGTTCAGCTGTGTTGCTTTTACGCCAAACATAACGTTTTGCATTGTTGCCAAAAAGTTCACTTTTGGTTTCATCTGACCAGAGCACCTTCTTCCACATGTTTGGTGTGTCTCCCAGGTGGCTTGTGGCAAACTTTAAACAACACTTTTTATGGATATCTTTAAGAAATGGCTTTCTTCTTGCCACTCTTCCATAAAGGCCAGATTTGTGCAATATACGACTGATTGTTGTCCTATGGACAGAGTCTCCCACCTCAGCTGTAGATCTCTGCAGTTCATCCAGAGTGATCATGGGCCTCTTGGCTGCATCTCTGATCAGTCTTCTCCTTGTATGAGCTGAAAGTTTAGAGGGACGGCCAGGTCTTGGTAGATTTGCAGTGGTCTGATACTCCTTCCATTTCAATATTATCGCTTGCACAGTGCTCCTTGGGATGTTTAAAGCTTGGGAAATCTGTTTGTATCCAAATCCGGCTTTAAACTTCTTCACAACAGTATCTCGGACCTGCCTGGTGTGTTCCTTGTTCTTCATGATGCTCTCTGCGCTTTTAACTGACCTCTGAGACTATCACAGTGCAGGTGCATTCATACAGAGACTTGATTACACACAGGTGGATTGTATTTATCATCATTAGTCATTTAGGTCAACATTGGATCATTCAGAGATCCTCACTGAACTCCTGGAGAGAGTTTGCTGCACTGAAAGTAAAGAGGCTGAATAATTTTGCACGCCCATTTTTTCAGTTTTTGATTTGTTAAATGTGGCAAAAGGTCGCAAAGTTCAAGGCGGCCGAATACTTTCGCAAGGCACTGTACATAATTATGACATAACATTGAAGGTTGTGCAATGTAACAGCAATATTTAGACTTATGGATGCCACCCGTTCGATAAAATACGGAACGGTTCCTAATTTCACTGAAAGAATAAACGTTTTGTTTTCGAAATGATCGTTTCTGGATTTGACCATATTAATGACCTAAGGATCGTATTTCTGTGTGTGTTTGTTATATTATAATTAAGTCTATGATTTTATATTTGATAGAGCAGTCTGACTGAGTGGTGGTAGGCATCAGCATGCTCGTGAGCATTCATTCAAACAGCACTTTCCTGCATTTGCCAGCAGCTCTTCGCAATGCTTGAAGCACAGAGCTGTTTATGACTTCAAGCCTATCAACTCCCGAGATTGAGCTGGCAATACTATTGTGCCTTTAAGAACATCCAATAGTCAAAGGTATATGAAATACAAATGACATAGAGAGAAATAGTCCTATAATTCCTATAATAACTACAATATAAAACTTCTTAACTGGGAATATTGAAGACTCATGTTAAAAAGAATCACCAGTTTTCACATGTTCTCATGTTCTGAGCAAGGAACTTAAACATTAGCTTTTTTACATGACACATATTGGCTTTTACTTTCTTCTTCAACACTGTGTTTTTGCATTATTTAAACCAAATTGAACATGTTTCATTATTTATTTAAGACTAAATAGATTTTATTTATGTATTATATTAAGTTAAGTTAAAATAAGTGTTCATTCAGTATTGTTCTAATTGTCAATATTATACATATATATATATATACTGTATATACAGTATATACACACACACACATACATACATACATACATACACACATATATATATATATATATATATATATATATATGTATATATATATATATAAATAAATTGTCCAATTAATCGGTATCAGCTTTTTTTGGTCCTCCAATAAATCGGTATCGGCATTGAAAAATCATAAATCAGTCGACCTCTAGTATTCACACCTCTGAGTCAATACTTTGTAGAAGCCCTTTGGCTGCGATTACAGCTGTGAGTCTTTTTAGGTAAGTTTCCAAGAGCTTTGCAAACCTGGATTGTACAATATTTGCCCCTTGTTATTTTTTTAATTCTTCAAGCTTTTTCATGTTGATTGTTGATCATTGCTCGACAACCATTGCTAAGTCTTTCCATAGATTTTCAAGTCGATTTAAGTCAAATCTGTAACTAGGCCACTCAGTAACATTCAATGTCATCTTGGTAAGCAACTCCGGTGTAGATTTGACCTTGTGTTTTAGGTTAATGTCCTGCTGAAAGGTGAATTTATCTCCCAGTGTCTGTTAGAAAACAGACTGAACCAGGTTTTCCTCTAGGATTTTGCCTGTCCTTAAGCTGTAATCCTTTTTTTATCCTAAAAAAACTCCCTAGTCCTTGACGATGGCAAGCAAACCCATAACATGATGCAGCCACCACCATGCTTGAAACTATGAATAGTGGTACTCTGATGTGTTGTGATGGATTTGCCCCAAACAAAATACTTTGTATTCAGGACAAAACGTTAATTTCTTTGCCACATTTTTTGCAGTATTACTTAAGTGCCTTATTGCAAACAGGATGCATGTTTTGGTATATTTTCTATGCTGTACCGGCTTCCTTCTTTTCATTCTGTCATTTAGGTTAGTATTTTGGAGTACAATGCTGTTGATCCATCCTCAGTTCTCATATCACAACCATTAAACTCTGTTTTAAAATCACCATTGGCCTCATGGTGAAATCCCTGAGCAGTTTCCTAGTGAAGGGCAGCTCAGGGCTGCCCTTCACTAATGGCTATTGAGAAGAAGAATTTTTACATTGATGTAACAGCTCACACATGAAAGGCTGCTACCCCAGTGTGAAAATAACGGCTTTAGAAGTGCCGGATGCTGGCCCCCTGTCTCAAACACAGCTGGTGGGGGGGGGGGGGGGGGGGGGGGGGGGGGGGGGGGGGGGGGGCTGCCACTCTGCAACAGTGTGGTCAGTCAACACAAATAGTCAGTTGACATCAGTATGACAGACTGCAGTTTTGTAGAATGATTTACTGTACTGACATAGTAGATAGACACACACTACCAAAAATATAAAGGCCCACTGTATTTTTTGTGTTGAGATATCAAGATGTCAAGCTCATTGCATTTCAACCGTCAATGTTTCAGGACAAATTAGATACAACAGGGTGGCAGGTACCCTAGTGGTTAGAGCGTAGGGCCAGTAACCGAAAGGTTGCTAGATTGAATCCCAGAGCTGACAAGGTAAAAATATATTGTTCTGCCCCTGAACAAGGCAGTTAACCCACTGTTCCTAGGCTGTCATTGTAAATAAGAATTTGTTCATAACTGACTTGCCTAGTTAAATAATGGTAAAATCTGCAAAATGACTAAAATGTTAAATGCAATCTGTCATGCAACTATTATTACCCAGAGTGAAAGAAATGATCAATAAAGCCTTCCATTGGCTCCCTGTGATGTCCTTCACCACTGAATACTGACAGGAGAAATGTCATTATGTTTCATTTAATCCATTATACCAAGTCTGTCAGGTCTAGACCCACATAAAACTCCAGCCACTGAAATAGAAAATGAAGGTGAAAATGGGATTTTGTAAGGCTCAAACTGTCAGGGCTCAGGATTTTCCTATTCATATTCAGGAAAGGAGATCATGAGCCCCCTGATACCAGCGAAACCATTTATTTTCCAATTTGTTAATGTAAAAAAAGTGGCAAGGAATCAAATGGTTATATGCTGTCTACTAGACTTCCTCTTATGTTTATTCAATGAATCTATATACCTGTGACCCAAAGAGACAAAGATAGCCATAATGAACAAACCAAGTTCTTTTTTAAAAGTAATATTACCCTGTAGTAGTCATTCTATGTCTTACATTTCTGAATGTGTCGCTTTGACACTGTTTTGAAAGGGAAATATTTCTGATTCCACTTTAACTTTATCTAATTTATTTTACACAAAAGGTTGTGTCAGATAAGCTGTTGGAGGGGTCAGGCTAATATATGTGAAACAGCTTTCCAATGTGTATGTAAGGTGGTATGAGTAAATACTGCTATATCAGACAATATTCTATCTCTATAAATGATATCTTTAAAACACATTTTGTGTATGAATGTCACCTTGGCTGTAGCTGATAGTCAGCCTTACAGAATAGACTGGGGTCATTAAGGGGACAACAAAAGAAAAAACATTGGTGAAGGTAAACAACCAGGGTAATTAATACGGGTTCTTCAATGTCACTGTTAGGTGAATGCTTCATCTCAATGTTTTTAATTTCTATCAGAGAGATAGACAGGAAATAGCACCGGTCTTCCTAATATTCAAAGTTCAACTGCAAGGAAGTTGTCAGGGTTTGTTTTGTCAGGGTTTGTTTTGAAAGTTATTTTTCAGCCACACACATGGCTAAGATCACAACAATTTTGCACCCTATTAGTCCCTCCCTTGCTTTTGGCAGCATATCAAAAATAAAGGCTTGCATGACAAACAAGAACCTTTTTTAAAAAAGTATTTATTTAATCTGCTGATCATTAGAACTTCTCATAAATCTAAGCTTGTGATGACAGCCTCTGTTTGGATACAGGTTTGTTTACATTCTTAGCCATCGCTCTGTTTTTGCTTGTGGGAGATTCCAGATTCTGATTTGTGTGCACGGAAATGCAAATAGGTGCAAAACATTCATAATGTTAAGTTTCACCTAATACCAGTCATTGAACAATAACAATGAGAATACAGTCATCCACATTTTTTAAATGTGTCACTTACAGTGCCTTCAGAAAGTATTCACACCCCTTGACCTTTTCCACATTTTGTTGTTACAGCCTGAATTTTAAATGGATTCAATTGAGATTTTGTGTCATTGGCCTACACACTATACCTCATAATGTCAAAGCGCAATTATGTTTTTAGAAATGTTTACAAATTCATTAAAAATGAAAATCTGTAATGGCTTGAGTCAGTAACTATTCACCCCCTTTGTTATGGGAAACCTAAATAAATTCAGGAGTAAAAATGTGCTTAACAAGTCACATAATAAGTTGCATGGACTCACTCTGTGTGCAATAATAGTGTTTAACATGATTTTTGAATGACTACCTCATCTCTGTACCCCACACAAACAATTATCCGTAAGGTCCCTCAGTCGATCAGTGAATTTCAAACACAGATTTAACCACACAACTAGGGAGGTTATGTAACGCCTTGTATTGGTAGATGTGTAAAAAATAAAAAAGCAGACATTGAAAATCCCATTGAAGAGATCAATTACACTTTGGATCCAGTCAATACAAAGATACAGGTGTCCTTCCTAATTCAGTTGCCGGTTTGGAAGGAAACCGATCAGGGATTTCACCTTGAGGCCAATGGTGACTTTAAAGTTTAATTGATGTGATAGGAGAAAACTGAGGATGGATCAACAACATTGTAGTTACTCCACAATACCAACCTATATGACAGAGTGAAAAGAAGGAAGCCTGTACAGAATAAAAAAATATTCCAAAACATGCATCCTGTTTACAACAAGGCACTTAAGTAATACTGCAAAAAATGTGGCAAAAAAATAACTTTTTGTCCTGAATACAAAGTGTTATGTTTGGTGCAAATCCAACACAACATCACTGAGTACCACTATTCATATTTTCATGCATGGTGGTGGCTGCATCATGTTATGACTAGGGAGTTAATTTAGTATTTTTTGCATTTTTAAAGCATACAATATACTTACAGTGAAGCCACTCAACAACTACATCACATTAGTCATCTAACAGACTCCCATCCAGAGTGACACAGAGAAGAAACCAGAGTCAACGCCCTGCTCAATGGCATGTCGACAGATCTCCCACAAGGTCGAAAATGGGGAACCGAACCAGTGATCCAGCCAACTGCCAGGATACCAGCCCTCCAAGATCCCCCCACAGTTCCCCAAGAGCTGCCCCTCAACCATCTGTGACCCCCCCCCCCGAGAAAAAAATTATACATTCAATAAATCCCTTCCCCACCCCCAAGACCCCCCCCAACAACCAACATAATGAACAATAGTGGAAAAAAAAGAAATACAAAGGAAAACAGAAAACAACAATGCAAAAAACAAAAGACATCATGGATAACAATCATAACAGCAAGGTCAACCGAATATGTTTGAGTGTATTTATGGCACTTTTTACATGTGTCTGTCCGCGTATGTGTACATGTGTGCATTTGAATGAGTGTGGGTGTATATGCATGTGTACATACACCTGCACGGCATCAGCCTCAGGCAAACCGGCATTAACTAACAACACTGTCATTCAAACATACTTTTTGTTATGTTTTATTTTGACTTTATTTTTTAAAAACTTTTATCTTTGACCGTCATTCTGTCCCCCGCACAGCAACTCCACTCCCACTTGTCTCCAATTTCACATCTCTACTCTCAGTTCCCCTAAGCCCATCCCACCTATTTCTGCTGGCCACCCTCTTCGGATTTCTACGAATCATATATCTTCAACTATGCTGTGATGTTTAACATACAATTTCAACCTATATAATCGAATAGAAGCCACAGATTGCAAGTTGAAGATAAATAGTTTTACTAAGAGTATTATATATTTGTAATTGACTGACCTGGTCTCTACAGATCTCCCAACAGTACTACTTCTAGGGTCAATTTTAGATCAATGTTATTCATTTTTAGCCATTCCTGAACCTGAGACCACAAACAGGCTACCTGAGGGCAATACCAAAATAAATGGTCTATTGACTCTGTATCCTCAAAACAAAATCTGCAGAGCTTCGATTAATTGTATGCCCCAAATATTCAACATTTTGTTGGTGGCAAGAATTCTATATAATAATTTTAGCTGTAAAGCACAAAGTCTTGAATCTTGTGTCGTTTTATATATCAACTCGTACACCCTGTACCATGGAATCGGTACATCAAACATGTCTTCCCAACTATTTTGCAATCTGTATGGCACAGCTGTCAACATCCTGGTTCTAAAATAAAACTGGTATACTTTCCTATTTATGCTATTTTTATTCCTCTGACAGTTTTTATCCTTTATATTGGGCAGACAGACCAGTTCCCTACCTCCTCCTGCTGCCACCTGCCTCCTAAATTTTTGGGTTAATGCTGTAATCAATTGTAATCTTGGATTGAGCAGACCTTCCCATGCAATTCTGATAACTCCACGAAAGACAAACTCTACCATTCCAATTTACAATATAATTTAAAAACAAAATACAATTTCAAACATCTTTCCCATAAATACAGGTCTTTAAACAACCAGCACATTTGATTTGGACTAGAGAGTTGTTTAGGATAAAAATAAACAGAATAGAGCTAAACACAGGAAAAATCCTAGAGGAAAATCTGATTAAGTCAGCTTTCCAACAGACAATGGGAGACAAATTAACCTTTCAGTAAGACAATAACCTAAATGCCAATGCCAAATCTACACTGGAGTTGCTTACCAAGACGACATTGAATGTCCATGAGTGGCCTAGTTAGTTTGGACTTGAAATCGGCTTGAAAATCTATGGCAAGACTTGAAAATGGTTGTCTAGCAATGATCAACAACCAACTTGATAGAGCTTGAAGAATTTAAAAAATCAAAAATGTGCAAAGTATTGTACAGTCCAGATGTGCAAAGCTACACATCCGAAAACGTTTGGAACAGTTCGTTCATTTTGTTGTTTGTTTGTTTTGGTCTTCGCAAGATTTTTCTCGGCTTTTCGGGAGCCGAAGTCTACGCCTCTTTGTTGGTCAACAGTAGGGATTCTTCAATGAAGTGATTGTTGTCATTCAACTAGAGACAAATCATTTTCACGCACATTTCTTCAATTGAGAAATACTGCACTAAACATCTTAGATGTCAAATTGCGTGACTAAGACCTCCTCTGCAAAAATGTTAAAACGAATACCAGATTGAGAATTATTTCAAATTAATTCAGACTATTTTGACTACGGCATCTCAAGATGGACAAACAGTACTTTTGCAACTTTTTTTCAAATTTTTCAAGCAAAGGTCTATTAAGAGGTTGTGCAAGCACACTCATTCGGTTCGCCAAGCCGAGTTCGAAACGAAGCATGCTGATGCCTTCTTTAGAGACTTACCCAAAAAGACTCACGGGTGTAATCGCTGCCAAAGGTGATTCTAACTTGACTCAGGGGTGTGAATACTTATGTAAATGAGATATTTCTGTATTTTATTTTCAATAAACGTGCAAAATGTCTAAAAACACCCTTTCACATTGTCATTATGGGGTTTTGTTACAAAATCGATTGAAACAATTTTGAACTGTAACACAACAAAATGTGGATGAAATAATGTGGTATGAATACTTTCTGAAGGCACTGTACAAAATGGTGTAATATGTTACTTAAAGAGGTAAATTGACCACTGAACTATGTATTAACGGAACGAGTGTTTAGGGGATTATAGCAGTACAGAGATAAATATTCAGAGCCTCTAACAGATTAAGGAGATTGTTTTTTAAAATTAGTATTTGCATTGACTTGAATTGCAAGGGATTGTAGCATTATGATCCTCTAATGGCTGGTAGGCCCATCTGTTTCCTACCTAGCTAGCATAACAACAAGGTGCCAAGAGTGAGTCAGGCAGTGAGCTGAATATCTGCTGAGGTGTGTGTGCATTTTGCAGACATACTCCAGATGGATTTGTCATGGCTGTCCGAGAAGCAGTGGGATTGTTTCTCCAACTGAAAAAAAAGAAAGTAATTTCTCTCTTTCACACAGCGTTTAAAGGTCATGAACAGTCAAAATAATGTTTTTCATGAAATTGGATGATGTTTGGATGAAACCAGATCAAAGTATGATTACCAAATTATGAAAAAGGCCTGTTTCTTTTACATTGATAAAGTTTGATCATAAAGTTACTGGTCGCCTCCCCCATGTCAAAAACAGGACTCACCCTAACTCTCTAATTTTAATACCCCAATGGTAACATGATATTCTCTTAACTAATATAAATAAGTAACGCTTTGTAACCAACATCGGAGAAGGCGTGTTTGCAGAGCGGCGTGGTTTAAGTAGCTAGATAGCGACTTTACTGGTGCTAACAAAGAAAAATGAAGACGGGCAGTTCCATGTCTTCTCATCACAGCTGGTGTACAAACTCAAATAAAATAGGACTCAAAAGGTATCATAGCCTAGATGAATGAAGTCTGAAATGAGGGTGTGTGTCATTGTCTTTGATAATGAGAAGTGTGAGTGAAAAGTCTATTTGCTGGTGATATGTAGAAAGCAGGCAGTGCATAGCATTACTCAGACTATAACAATGTGAATGCAGGAAAGCAGTAAATTGGCAGAACCTTACACAGAGTTATGGAGTAGAATGCTTACACCCTCATTATACAGTATATAAATATATAAAAAACACATTCTCATTCTAGGCAGGGAAGGATAATCTTTTTTTTAAAGCCCAGACACTGATCCAATGAGAATTATGTGCACTCCTTAATTCTAGACATGCACCAAACCGGACCAGGGAATGTGCATGGACGGCAAGTATAATTAGTCCTGATACCAAATAGAGATAATCAGACTGAATGACACTGCACATCAAACCTAATGACCATGAGCAACATTGGTAAGTGCAGAGCCAACCCAGTGCACAGTATGGTCCTTGGAATAATGCATGTGGTTTGTCAAAACATTGCAATGCAGTGAGAGTTGGAGAACAACAGACCTGCTTCGATTTGCATGTTTGGTCTTGTTAATGTATTCTACAGTACAGAGGCTTATCTCAATAAAACAGCTGCCTTGTACATTTCTTGCTGCATAATGTCTCCCAAATGGAGGGAGGGCAGATCCTAATTTTATGAGGACATGGAATATAATTTCCCACATTTAGATGAGCTGCCACTTTTCACATATTTTAGAATGTATCTTAGATGGTCTTCAGTTGAATAGTATACTGAACAAAAATATAAACAAACATGTGAAGTGTTGGTCCCATGTTTCATGAGCTGAAATAAAAGATCCCAGAAATGTTCCATATGCACGAAAAGCTTATTTCTCTTATATTTTGTGCAAATTTGCTTACAGTCCTATTAGTGAGCATTTTTCTACTGCCAATATAATCCATCCAGCTGACAGGTGTGGCATATCAAGAAGCTGATTTAACAGTACACAAGTGGACCATGTGCTGGGGACAATAAAAAGCCACTCTAAAGTGTGCAGTTTTGTCACGTAACGCCACAAATGTCTGAAGTTGAGGGAGCGTGCAGTCGGCATGCTGACTGCAGGAATGTCCACCAGAGTTGCTGCCAGAGAATTTAAAGTTGAATTCAATGTTCAATGTTTAATTCTCTACCATAACCTGTCTCCAACTTCATTTTAGGGAATTTGGCAGGGTGTCCAACCGGCCTCAAAACCGCAGACCACTTGTAACCAAACCAGCCCAGGACCTCCACATCCGGTTTCTTCACCTGCGGGATTGTCTGAGACCAGCCACCTGGACAGCTGATGAAACTGAGGAGTATTTGTCTGTAATAAAGCACTTTTGTGGGGAACAGCTCATTCTGATTGGCTGGGCCTGGCTCCCAGGCCCACCCATAGCTGCACCCCTGCCGAGTCATGTGATGTCCTTAGATTGGGGCCTAATGAATTTAAGTTGGCAGATTTCCTTATATAACTGTAAGTCAATAAAATCATTGAAATTGTTGCATGTTATGTTTTTATTTTTGTTCAGTACAGATGAGTGAAATGAGTTTACTGAGAGTCCCAACATTAATAACAGACATTGATATCATGCCCATCTTCGTCTTCGTTGTCATAGAAACAGCCTGAGTTGCGATTTGGAATATAGCATTTTATCAAACATTCATGTTGCATCTTCCCAAATGTTAGTACACATTGCACAAATGATAAGTGGGTGAAAGAGATACAGTAATTATTTGTTATTCATGAGAGGGGAAATTGCTGTCCAATACAGTCAGAGTATGTCAACAGAACCTACCTTGAATGGTGACTGCAGATAATCCACAGAATACGACTAGATAAATATAGAGTCTTCTACTCTGATCTGGGTGAGCTGTTGCATTATGAATCATAAATAATCAGAGTCCTGACATGCTTATCCAAGCTATCACTAATGCAAATCTCTAACAAAATACCTTTCAATAGACAGCTAAAGACTAGATTATGTGGAAACTAATATATTGCAATGGCTTTTAACAGAGGAAGATCTAGAAATGACAACATTTGCTGAAAAATGCATAATGGGCACGATTCAGGCGTAGGAAACAGACACCTAACCTACATGAGCCTTTCCTAATCACTTGTCAGTAGTTGTTATTCAGACTTAGATTTTGCAGGTGCGTAATGGGCTTTGTAGGCGTGGTTCCCTTGCGTGCGCTGAATAGATTTAATTCAACCACGGAATACCCTTCCACTTGCTAGCCAAAAGATTCTCGTGGAGTTTTCATTCAGTAGGGTTTTCAGTACATTTATCTTAAGCCATCCCTTTAATAATGGTGTACCTTTAATTCAAATTTTGTTAACAGACTAGAATACATTGAGAGAACGGGTTCAGAATACAGGGATCAATGAAAGGAAGCCATCTATATCACAACTCAGATGCAGACACAGGAGGTGTGATAGTTCGACAGTCAATTTTTATTGTACAAAAGGGCAGGCAAAGGGCAGTTCGTAGTCCAAGGCAGGGTCAAACAGGGACAGAACGGCAGGCAGGCTCAGGGTCAGGACAGGCAGATAAACAAATGTATCTAGTCTTCCCAGATCTGACCTGAGAGCAGGAGAAACGGGAAAAACGCTGGTAAGACAAGATGAACTGGCAACAGACAGACAGAAACGTACAGTTGTCGGCAGTTTAAATACACTTGGGGTGGAGTCATTAAAACTAGTTTTTCAACCACTCCAAATTTCTTGTTAAACTGTAGTGTTGGCAAGTCGGTTAGGACATCTATTTTGTGCATGACACGTAATTTTTCCAACAATTGTTTACAGGTAGATTATTTCACTGTATCACAATTCAAGTGGGTCAGAAGTTTACATACACTAAGTTGGCTGTGACTGTAAACAGCTTGGAAAATTCCAGAAAATGGATATCAGAAGCTTGTGAAGCCATGACAAGCTAATTGACAATATTTGAGTCAATTGGAGGTGTACCTGTGGATGTATTTCAAGGCCTACCATCAAACTCAGTGCCTCATTGCTTGACATCATGGGAAAATCAAAAGAAAATTAGCCAGACCTCAGAAAAAATAGTTGTAGACCTCCACAAGTCTGGTTCATCCTTGGGAGCAATTTCCAAACGCCTGAAGGCGTTTGAAGGCGTCACACTCAACGTCAACAAAACTAAGGAGATGATTGTGGACTTCAGGAAACAGCAGAGGGAACACCCCCCTACGCCGAGGAACTTAAAACTTACTACCCTCTCCACTACTGTTCCATCGATGTGGATAGGGGGGTGTTCCCTCTGCTGTTTCCTGAAGTCCACAATCATCTCCTTAGTTTTGTTGACGTTGAGTGTGAGGTTATTTTCCTGACACCACACTCCGAGGGCCCTCACCTCCTCCCTGTAGGCCGTCTCGTCGTTGTTGGTAATCAAGCCTACCACTGTTGTGTTGTCCGCAAACTTGATGATTGAGTTGGAGGCGTGCGTGGCCACGCAGTCGTGGGTGAACAGGGAGTACAGGAGAGGGCTCAGAACGCACCTTTGTGGGGCCCCAATGTTGAGGATCAGCGGGGTGGAAATGTTGTTGCCTACCCTCACCACCTGGGGGCGGCCCGCCAGGAAGTCCAGTACCCAGTTGCACAGGGCGGGGTCGAGACCTAGGGTCTCGAGCTTGATGACGAGCTTGGAGGGCACTATGGTGTTAAATGCCGAGCTGTAGTCGATGAACAGCATTCTCACATAGGTATTCCTCTTATCCAGATGGGTTAGGGCAGTGTGCAGTGTGTTTGAGATTGCATCGTCTGTGGACCTATTTGGGCAGTAAGCAAATTGGAGTGGGTCTAGGGTGTCACTGTTCCCTGCAGCAATGACGTATCCCAAAAACGAGATAGTGGAATGATGGAACTCACATTCCTCAACTTTAACAAACAGCTGGTTCTCCAGGAGACGCTGGAGGACTTGTCAGACATGGAGAACATGCTTTTGAACCGACATGGATGTCGTCGAGATAGACAAACACAAACCGGTTCAACATGTCACGGAGCACTTCATTAACCAGGGCCTGGAACACTGCGGGAGCATTGGTCAGACCAAACGGCATAACCAGGTACTCAGCCTGCATAAACGTTCACTAGGAGACAATCTAGCCCTGCCCAGTTGCATGGGCTCCGGAAGAGACGAGTCACTAGCCACCACCCGAGGGGGTTTGAGTGATTTCGGGTTCTCTCGGGAATGCATACGTCGGGAATCCCGGGGTTAATTGGAGAAGAGGGAGAAACCGTGGATGAGCGAGTGTGGCTGAGAACAGACCTCTCCCTCCTGCGTTCCTGCGAGTTAGTCTTTGATTTCCTCCGATAATCCACAAAGGAAGGTGTCAAACAGGGACTCTGGGTTCCAGGCACTCTTGGCAGCCAGAGTGCGAAAGTCTACTGCCTAGTCTACCACACTGCGGGAGTCTTGATGCAGACGATTCCCCCGTACACAGGGGAATCGAACACCTTCCTTATCTCTGCTACGAAATCCTCCAGACTAAGGCAAATGGTGGATTGTTGACCCCACACTGCCGTAGCCCAAGCAAGCGCCCTTCCAGACATCAGCGTTATATGATATGCTATCTTTGACTGATCCGAAGGAAATGACAAGAACTGTAGCTGAAAGATGAGAGCACTGGGAGAAAAACGCCCAGCAGGTTCCAGGATCTCCTGCATAGCGCTCCGGAGGAAGTAAGCAGGGTTGTCTGGGTAGGCTGGGGAAAAGCATCACTAGTAGTGAGGTTACTGAGCACCCGGGAGGTTTCCATTGTGGTTTATTCCAGTAATGAGTTTTTAATACATGGTCATGGTATTCCTCCAAGTTATGGAATTCCTCCATAAGGTTCTGAAGTAGCTCCTTGTGTATTCCAATGGTGGCTCCTTGCAGGGAGACAGCATTGTGGAGCTGGTATGAGTTTGCTTGGTCAGTAATGGCCAGTTTGTACTATCACGACTCAGGATATGACCCTGATGCAGACACAGGAGGCGTATAGTTTGATACTCCAAATTTGTATTTTATACAAAGGGGCAGGCAAAGGACAGGTCGAGGGCAGGCAGTGGTTCGTAATCCAAGGCAGGGTCAAAGAGGGACAGAACGGCAGGCAGGCTGAAAAATAAGAGACACCTTTTGGAGGGTTGTGACAAGCACAAGACAGGTGAAACAGATCAGGGTGCATATTCGTCTACGTTTAAGCACCAGCTGGTAGATAAAAAAAACTCTGATTTTGTTGATTATTTAGGGGCATTTTTGGGTTAGGAAAGTATTTATGAATAATAAAATAGCTGTGCCACCAGAGACTCTGGGTTCGCGTCCAGGCCCTGTCGCAACCGGCCGCGACCGGGAGGTCCGTGGGGCGACGCACAATTGGCCTAGCATCGTCCGGGTTAGGGAGGGTTTGGCCGGTAGGGATATCCTTGTCTCATCGCACACCAGCGACTCCTGTGGCGGGCCGGGTGCAGTACGCGCTAACCAAGGTAGCCAGTTGCACTGTGTTTCCTCTGACACATTGGTGCGGCTGGCTTCCGGGTTGGAGGCGCACTATGTTAAGAAGCAGAGCGGCTTGGTTGGTTTGTGTTTCGGAGGACGCATGGCTTTCGACCTTCGTCTCTCCCGATCCCGTACGGGAGTTGTAGCGATGAGACAAGATAGTAATTACTAACAATTGGATACCACGAAATTGTGGAGAAAAAGGGGGTAAAAAATGAAAAAAGGATTGAACAATAAATCTACCATAATTCTCACTAAATCATGGAACTGTATGACAACGGTCCAGTGTTGTGAACCATGCTCCAGGTTTAACCTGCTACGTGTGGTCGGAGTTCCAAAATTAATGCACAACGTTCACCTAATATGATCCAATAATGCTAGCTACCCTCAGGAACAACTACACGGATGTGACAAAGGAAATAAACGTATCTGAATGGAATGAGGCCAAATGTAAGAAAACAAACTCTAAAGTGACAGTTACAGTGCCTTGCGAAAGTATTCGGCCCCCTTGAACTTTGCGACCTTTTGCCACATTTCAGGCTTCAAACATAAAGATATAAAACTGTATTTTTTTGTGAAGAATCAACAACAAGTGGGACACAATCATGAAGTGGAACGACATTTATTGGATATTTCAAACTTTTTTAACAAATCAAAAACTGAAAAATTGGGCTGGCAAAATTATTCAGCCCCTTTACTTTCAGTGCAGCAAACTCTCTCCAGAAGTTCAGTGAGGATCTCTGAATGATCCAATGTTGACCTAAATGACTAATGATGATAAATACAATCCACCTGTGTGTAATCAAGTCTCCGTATGAATGCACCTGCACTGTGATAGTCTCAGAGGTCCGTTAAAAGCGCAGAGAACATCATGAAGAACAAGGAACACACCAGGCAGGTCCGAGATACTGTTGTGAAGAAGTTTAAAGCTGGATTTGGATACAAAAAGATTTCCCAAGCTTTAAACATCCCAAGGAGCACTGTGCAAGCGATAATATTGAAATGGAAGGAGTATCAGACCACTGCAAATCTACCAAGACCTGGCCGTCCCTCTAAACTTTCAGCTCATACAAGGAGAAGACTGATCAGAGATGCAGCCAAGAGGCCCATGATCACTCTGGATGAACTGCAGAGATCTACAGCTGAGGTGGGAGACTCTTGTCCATAGGACAACAATCAAGTCGTATATTGCACAAATCTGGCCTTTATGGAAGAGTGGCAAGAAGAAAGCCATTTCTTAAAGATATCCATAAAAAGTGTTGTTTAAAGTTTGCCACAAGCCACCTGGGAGACACACCAAACATGTGGAAGAAGGTGCTCTGGTCAGATGAAACCAAAATTGAACTTTTTGGCAACAATGCAAAACGTTATGTTTGGCGTAAAAGCAACACAGCTGAACACACCATCCCCACTGTCAAACATGGTGGTGGCAGCATCATGGTTTGGGCCTGCTTTTCTTCAGCAGGGACAGGGAAGATGGTTAAAATTGATGGGAAGATGGATGGAGCCAAATACAGGACCATTCTGGAAGAAAACCTGATGGAGTCTGCAAAAGACCTGAGACTGGGACGGAGATTTGTCTTCCAATAAGACAATGATCCAAAACATAAAGCAAAATCTACAATGGAATGGTTCAAAAATAAACATATCCAGGTGTTAGAATGGCCAAGTCAAAGTCCAGACCTGAATCCAATCGAGAATTTGTGGAAAGAACTGAAAACTGCTGTTCACAAATGCTCTCCATCCAACCTCATTGAGCTCGAGCTGTTTTGCAAGGAGGAATGGGAAAAAATGTCAGTCTCTCGATGTGCAAAACTGATAGAGACATACCCCAAGCGACTTAAAATCAAATCAAATCAAATTTTATTTGTCACATACACATGGTTAGCAGATGTTAATGCGAGTGTAGCGAAATGCTTGTGCTTCTAGTTCCGACAATGCAGTAATAACAAGTAATCTATCTAACAATTCCAAAACTACTGTCTTGTACACAGTGTAAGGGGATAAAGAATATGTACATAAGGATATATGAATGAGTGATGGTACAGAGCAGCATAGGCAAGATACAGTAGATGGTATCGGGTACAGTATGTACAAATGAGATGAGTATGTAAACAAAGTGGCATAGTATAGTATAAAGTGGCTAGTGATACATGTATTACATAAGGATACCGTCGATGATATAGAGTACAGTATATACGTATGCATATGAGATGAATAATGTAGGGTAAGTAACATTTATATAAGGTAGCATTGTTTAAAGTGGCTAGTGATATATTTACATAATTTCCCATCAATTCCCATTATTAAAGTGGCTGGAGTTGAGTCAGTGTCAGTGTGTTGGCAGCAGCCACTCAGTGTTAGTGGTGGCTGTTTAACAGTCTGATGGCCTTGAGATAGAAGCTGTTTTTCAGTCTCTCGGTCCCAGCTTTGATGCACCTGTACTGACCTCGCCTTCTGGATGATAGCGGGGTGAACAGGCAGTGGCTCGGGTGGTTGATGTCCTTGATGATCTTTATGGCCTTCCTGTGACATCGGGTGGTGTAGGTGTCCTGGAGGGCAGGTAGTTTGCCCCCGGTGATGCGTTGTGCAGACCTCACTACCCTCTGGAGAGCCTTACGGTTGAGGGCGGTGCAGTTGCCATACCAGGCGGTGATACAGCCCGCCAGGATGCTCTCGATTGTGCATCTGTAGAAGTTTGTGAGTGCTTTTGGTGACAAGCCGAATTTCTTCAGCCTCCTGAGGTTGAAGAGGCGCTGCTGCGCCTTCTTCACGATACTGTCTGTGTGAGTGGACCAATTCAGTTTGTCTGTGATGTGTATGCCGAGGAACTTAAAACTTGCTACCCTCTCCACTACTGTTCCATCGATGTGGATAGGGGGGTGTTCCCTCTGCTGTTTCCTGAAGTCCACAATCATCTCCTTAGTTTTGTTGACGTTGAGTGTGAGGTTGTTTTCCTGACACCACACTCCGAGGGCCCTCACCTCCTCCCTGTAGGCCGTCTCATCGTTGTTGGTAATCAAGCCTACCACTGTTGTGTCGTCCGCAAACTTGATGATTGAGTTGGAGGCGTGCGTGGCCACGCAGTCGTGGGTGAACAGGGAGTACAGGAGAGGGCTCAGAACGCACCCTTGTGGGGCCCCAGTGTTGAGGATCAGCGGGGAGGAGATGTTGTTGCCTACCCTCACCACCTGGGGGCGGCCCGTCAGGAAGTCCAGTACCCAGTTGCACAGGGCGGGGTCGAGACCCAGGGTCTCGAGCTTGATGACGAGCTTGGAGGGTACTATGGTGTTGAATGCCGAGCTGTAGTCGATGAACAGCATTCTCACATAGGTATTCCTCTTGTCCAGATGGGTTAGGGCAGTGTGCAGTGTGGTTGAGATTGCATCGTCTGTGGACCTATTTGGGCGGTAAGCAAATTGGAGTGGGTCTAGGGTGTCAGGTAGGGTGGAGGTGATATGGTCCTTGACTAGTCTCTCAAAGCACTTCATGATGACGGATGTGAGTGCTACGTGGCGGTAGTCATTTAGCTCAGTTACCTTAGCTTTCTTGGGAACAGGAACAATGGTGGCCCTCTTGAAGCATGTGGGAACAGCAGACTGGTATAGGGATTGATTGAATATGTCCGTAAACACACCGGCCAGCTGGTCTGCGCATGCTCTGAGGGCGCGGCTGGGGATGCCATCTGGGCCTGCAGCCTTGCGAGGGTTAACACGTTTAAATGTCTTACTCACCTCGGCTGCAGTGAAGGAGAGACCGCATGTTTTCGTTGCAGGCCGTGTCAGTGGCACTGTATTGTCCTCAAAGCGGGCAAAAAAGTTATTTAGTCTGCCTGGGAGCAAGACATCCTGGTCCGTGACTGGGCTGGATTTCTTCCTGTAGTCCGTGATTGACTGTAGACCCTGCCACATGCCTCTTGTGTCTGAGCCGTTGAATTGAGATTCTACTTTGTCTCTGTACTGGCGCTTAGCTTGTTTGATAGCCTTGCGGAGGGAATAGCTGCACTGTTTGTATTCGGTCATGTTACCAGACACCTTGCCCTGATTAAAAGCAGTGGTTCGCGCTTTCAGTTTCACACGAATGCTGCCATCGATCCACGGTTTCTGGTTAGGGAATGTTTTAATCGTTGCTATGGGAACGACATCTTCAACGCACGTTCTAATGAACTCGCACACCGAATCAGCGTATTCGTCAATGTTGTTATCTGACGCAATACGAAACATCTCCCAGTCCACGTGATGGAAGCAGTCTTGGAGTGTGGAGTCAGCTTGGTCGGACCAGCGTTGGACAGACCTCAGCGTGGGAGCCTCTTGTTTTAGTTTCTGTCTGTAGGCAGGGATCAACAAAATGGAGTCGTGGTCAGCTTTTCCGAAAGGGGGGCGGGGCAGGGCCTTATATGCGTCGCGGAAGTTAGAGTAACAATGGTCCAAGGTCTTTCCTCCCCTGGTTGCGCAATCGATATGCTGATAAAATTTGGGGAGTCTTGTTTTCAGATTAGCCTTGTTAAAATCCCCAGCTACAATGAATGCAGCCTCCGGATAAATTGTTTCCAGTTTGCAGAGAGTTAAATAAAGTTCGTTCAGAGCCATCGATGTGTCTGCTTGGGGGGGGATATATACGGCTGTGATTATAATCGAAGAGAATTCTCTTGGTAGATAATGCGGTCTACATTTGATTGTGAGGAATTCTAAATCAGGTGAACAGAAGGATTTGAGTTCCTGTATGTTTCTTTCATCGCACCATGTCACGTTGGCCATGAGGCATACGCCCCTGCCCCTCTTCTTACCAGAAAGATGTTTGTTTCTGTCTGCGCGATGTGTGGAGAAACCCGTTGGCTGCACCGCTTCGGATAGCGTCTCTCCAGTGAGCCATGTTTCAGTGAAGCAAAGGACGTTACAGTCTCTGATGTCCCTCTGGAATGCTACCCTTGCTCGGATTTCATCAACCTTGTTGTCAAGAGACTGGACATTGGCAAGAAGAATGCTAGGGAGTGGTGCGCGCTGTGCCCGTCTCCGGAGTCTGACCAGAAGACCGCCTCGTTTCCCTCTCTTTCGGAGTCGTTTTTTTGGGTCGCTGCATAGGATCCACTCCGTTGTCCTGTTTGTAAGGCAGAACACAGGATCCGCGTCGCGAAAAACATATTCTTGGTCGTACTGATGGTGAGTTGATGCTGATCTTATATTCAGTAGTTCTTCTCGACTGTATGTAATGAAACCTAAGATGACCTGGGGTACTAATGTAAGAAATAACACGTAAAAAAACAAAAAACTGCATAGTTTCCTAGGAACGCGAAGCGAGGCGGCCATCTCTGTCGGCGCCGGAAGTGTACTCTGTGCTTACAGCTATAAACGCAGCAAAAGGTGGCGCTACAAAGTATTAACTTAAGGGGGCTGAATAATTTTGCACTCCCAATTTTTCAGTTTTTGATTTGTTAAAAGAGTTTGAAATATCCAATAAATGTCGTTCCACTTCATGATTGTGTCCCACTTGTTGTTGATTCTTCACAAAAAAATACAGTTTTATATCTTTATGTTTGAAGCCTGAAATGTGGCAAAAGGTCGCAAAGTTCAAGGGGGCTGAATACTTTCGCAAGGCACTGTATAAATGTATGTGGGTATAACTGACGGTGGCTCCCGACAATAGCTAATGTTTAACATGATACAATTTGTAAATAAAATGGATAAGGCCCATGTATATAATTAATTCCAAAGCGCATACATCAATTCAGCAGGTTCAGCCCTAGAGAAGCATATAGCTTGGATCTCAATCCATGCAAATTGTGAGGGCACACAGTAAAAATTCTGAATAACGGCACAGCTATTTATAGCCTACTTCAATGTGGAAAAGGGGCTACAATACATGTCGATATCATTTTCAGTTTGTTTCCATATGACTGGTTCCACATTCTTCTCCATGGATCACAAGGAATAAAATTCAATTGCCTAGCACTTATCAATTTATAAATTACAGTGCTGTTATTTCTAATCAGAAAAAAGAAAGTAGATGCTTTTTCCACTTGGAACCGACAAGTTCGCTCGACCTTATTTCTGGTTTTGTGTAAAGGTGGTGGAATTATCAGGCATTAAGTCAAGGTCAGAACACGCTGTATCTGTAGACACCTCTGGCACACCTTCATTTCTTAGAACTCCGTCACGAAGGTCAGAAGACGCATGGAAAGAAAAGTGCATAAAAAGGGAATTACGATCTGTTTACTCACGCTTAACTAAGGTCGGCCCCTATGTTATATAACCAATTAAACCCTTTCCCTCTGTGTGAATGTTGTCTGGACTGATATGGAATCATTGAACAAAGACACCAGTGCCTGATCTGTCTTTGAGAGGGCTATTCACAGACACAGTCTTCCACTGATGTTTCAGCTACAACTAGCCACTCTCGCCCTCTTTCTAATGGTATTACAGCGTAATGACCCTCTTGGGCAAAAACTGGTTAAATCAATGTTGTTTCTACATCATTTCATCAACAAAATGAAATGTGATGACGTTGAAGCAATGTGGGAAACTGATTTGATTTGCAAAAGGTCAACCTAAATGTTGATTTACCAAATGTAGATCAAAACTAGAGATGTTGAAATTACATCTGTGAACAGTGGGGACACAGCAACATCTCTCAACAAGGACATAAACACCTGGGGAATGTAGATCAATTCCAATGTCATCCACAACCTGCTTACCCAACATTTTGTTTTGTTTGCATTTAGAGTTACCAACATCTGGGAATCTGGTGTTAGAAAATTAAATCAGTAGGTCTGAAAATGTTTGGAGGCCTTTAATTTCTTTGTTTCTTCTACTCCGCTGTTGAACTTGACCAGTGTGCTGTAGTGTTGTCCTGTGTGCACAGCTGCAGCGGCTAAGGCTTGCCCTTCCTTTCGTGGCATCCTGTCACAATGGCTGCAGCGAGAGCTAAAGTTATTGCAGCTGCAAGCCAATTATTGGCAGCATTAAATTATTTTGCAGCTTTCATGCTCGGGTGATAGTGAATCGTGCTTTGAAATGGTGTTTGTGTAATTATGAGGCCGACTGGATACTCAGAGAGAACAGGCACTTCTTAAGGTTTCATTGCACAGACATTACAGTGCATGATGCTCTAGTCAGAACTGCTGTTGACTCCTGTGGGAGAGAGACCTTATAGTGATCCAGCAGTGAGACCTCAGCCTCAGTGGACTTAAATATAAAGGGGAAAATACTGTATTTTTGGTAGTACTTACAACAAGCATGTAACCTTTCTGGGCAGTAGGCCTGTCAAGATAACCGTATGAACACATTCATATTCAGTCTACATGTGAAATAATTTAACTGCCCTTGAAGCCAATGTCATGGGTCAATTGCTTCATACCAGTTCAGAGCGTAAATCTATCCTTATTCAATAGCTGGAAATTAATTTGCAACTCAAAGGACTTGGAACAAGATCATTTACATACTGAAATATTTATAGACTTCTTAAATTCATCGATGTGTAGAAAGCTGAGGTGGCTGGAAGAGCAGATTCATTTGAAACTCATTAAGACGTGCTATCAGCTCAATGTGCTGGAGAGTAGGCTAGTAGCAGTATCCCATTAGAAGCTGCTCCCGAACATTTGAAAGTAAACTTCTGAAATTGTTGGTTAGACAGGGATGTCATGGTCCTCTGTGATACATGTTAATTTCCCACTGCCCCCATGTAGTCCACTCCGTCTCATAAAGTACACTGTCTCGTTAATGAGCCGTGGAAATGTCAGCGCTGATTACAGGAAAATTGCTTACAGATATCCCCAGCCCTCCGAGACAACATACCTCTCCTCGGGGCTTAATTATGTTGTTATTGATCGTTTTCTGTAAGATTAAATTGTAATTGCTCCAACTTGGCTGTTACAATAGACCTCTATTAATTAAAAACTTTTTTCTTTTTTTTTTAAGGTCCAATTCAGCAGTTCTCAATACCAATAATTTCTGGGTAACAATTAAGTATCTTACTGTGATTGTTTTCAATTCAGAAGGTCAAAAAGAAACAAAAATATCTTAGCAAAGAGCAATTTCTCAAGCCATAATTTTGCTAGAACTTGTCTGGGAGTGGTCTGAGTGGGGAGGGGAAAACTGAAAACGAACTGTTATTGGTAGAGAGGTTTGAAACTCTTTCTTATTGGTCTATTAACTATTTCAGTTTATCACCTGGTCATGTCACCAGGCAGAACAAAACTCCATCCCACGAAACAGGCTGAAATTTCAAACTGCTCACACACTGAAAGGGCGTTATCATAATTTTCACAATTTCCCATTATTATTCCAACCTCAGTGTGGAAATATATATAAAACACAGGAAAAATCACTTTTTTTTGACTGGGCCTTTAAGAAAGAAATCCTGGTAGGTTGTAGGTTCACAAAACTCTATGGCTGACACCAGCCCAAACATTGACAGGAGGGGCATGGACTGCATCCTATTTTTGGTGATGCAGAGGAATGATGATGAAACCTGATGTCTTTGATATGTCTCTGAGACACTGTAGCAGAGCAGCAGCACCTGATACAGACAGGCCCTCAGTACAAAACTCTCAGCCAATAGTTGGGAGACTGAAGCCCAGCATAACTCCCAATGCCAAAATAATACCAGTGAGTCATAGTTGCCTTTAGGCCGCACTGCCATTATCTTCCTTGTCTCAACATGCAGTCTAGTCCTCTCATCAGGAACTTTAATTAAACATGGTATATGAAGACACCAGATACCCAAACTCACCTTTCTCCATCTGTCTGACTGTATACTGAAAAAAAAGTGTTGACATGTCTTCTTTCATTTTCCTCTTGTTCCATGTGCAATGTGCCCAAGTAAGAGGGACCTGCATTGTGTGTGTGTGTGTGTGTGTGTGTGTGTGTGTGTGTGTGTTAATATCTTTAGTTTTATACTTGGCTGGTAAAAACATTTATTTAACTCCAAAAGGGGCCATCCCTGGTAAAATACAACTCAAATTACATTAGCAGATGTGTGCATGCTTTTGTTTTCCCTTGAGTGATATGGGAGTTACTTTTATAAGTGCAATGTGTGCAAGGGAATGGTAAACTGGAATACTGGAAAAAGTCTGTCTCTCTGCCAGTTCAATTGGAAACAATACTCAATATCCCTCAGATTCCTTTCTGCATCCAGTCAAAGTAAAGTGTGGGATAGACAACCTCTTGGCCAATAAAAAAGGGACATTATGACATACCTCTTATTGGATGAAGTGCCATTTTTTAAAACAAATACAAGTGTTTGGCTATCATTAGTTTCCTATGAGCCAATAGAGATTGCCAGTCTAAACAGCCATGTAACGCATTTAGCCTGTAAGGATTGTAGAACAAGAGGAATAATATTGTGTAACTAATGTGTGTTCCAGTGAGACTGTACAGTATAGCAACTCAAAAGGAAAACAACAGCTTGGAAATTCATATGTAATCAAGAATACAGAAACAGAGCAAAGCTTTTCAAAAAGTAAAATGACTCCTTTGTCTGATCTCAGAGGATGCACCGTGTTTTGGGTGAGTTCTCCAGATGGCTGACACATGTTCATTTACTTTCCTGCTGCTATCAGTCTCTTCTCTACAGTAAGGTGATCTGCACCAGCAATCAGCTGTCAATTAAATTATTTCAGCAGTCCAGCGACAAGATCTAAACTCAACATTTCTTCTCCCAAGACCCATGTTTACCCCATTTGTCTGAACGTCTGGCTGTCCCTCTCCCAAACACCACTAACAGAAGAAAGAATGCTCAAACACATCTCAACTCATGGACACACATGCAGAGGGCACACCAAGACAGATAGATGGATGAATATAGACAAAGCCAACAGGAAGAGAGAGCGAGAGTTGACAGGGTAATGTTGGAATCCAAACCGTTTGAGAGCAATACAGCTGTATTGATTTTGTGTGCATATGTGTGTGTGCATTTTAGTGTGCATACATCTGAGTGTGTTCATGTGTGTGTACAATTATATTGATGACACATTTGCACTACTGCCAATATCACTGTGTCGAGCTCTGAAAATAAATCCTGAGCTTTCAGTCAGTACAGTCCACACAGAGGAAATTGGACATCACACAGCAGTTTTAAATAAGAAACTCAATTCCTTTCAGATCACACAGCCAAGAATTCTACAGCTAGAGACACTCTCAGGGTATCTGCCCATACTTGCCTCTTGTTGCATCTATATCAATATTGAATAAAGGTGTTGGCAGTTTTTCTTGTATTAAAACAGAAAAAGATGCTGAGTGAGCTATTGAGGAATGCCTCTCTGCTCTTAGCAGTATTGTTTGCACTCTCTGTGCTACAGTGCATGCAGTTGCTTGTAACATATTTAACCAATCAACCTTTACCAATGCACACCTAATGAGAAAATATTAAGTGTTGAAAGTTCTGTCCCATTCTTGCATCAAGTGGTAAATATTTCCAGTCCTACCCACATAAAAAAATACTACAGTTTACTATAAAATACTATAGTACTTACTACAGAAATAATAGAATTCTGTAGTAAACTGTAGAATCCGGTACTCCACACTAGTATCCCTTGATCTTGTAGTGCTTACTACAGACTTTTGCAGTATACTATACACTGTACTACCCCTTGGTCATGTGTAGTACTTACTTTAGATTATTGTTGTATACTGTAGAATACTATACTACACACTGTAGTATCCCTTGATCATGTAGTGCTTATTTTTATAATTTTTTTTGATCGATTGGACTGCTAGCTGGCTTTACTGCTAGCTTTGTTGATGCTGTTTTGAACGTGCTGTCCTTGGGAAGCTCACGCTGGGGATTTCCTCTGAGGTTCCCCCTCGATTGTGCAGTGTTTACTATAGAATTCTGTAATATACTATACTCCACACTATTATCCCTTGATTGATTGATTTTATTTGACTATTTAAAAAAACACCATACAACCACCCGTGGATACAACACACAAAAAAACAACATTGTGGTCCTAGTTCAAACATGCTACACATGTACAGCTAACCCACATGAAATAAATACCATTGTATAATTTGGTCTAAATATACTATTGTATAATTTGGTCTAAATACTGTAGTATTACAATATTTATATATACCGTATTCACTGTAGTGTTTTTGCAAACTTTACTGTGGTAGTCACTGTAGAGCTTTTGCAGACATTTTTGTAGTGTGCACTAATGTTTTTGTGGACAACAATGTACTTTTATTTTCAAATGGTTTGTGTGAAGAGGCTTTGCTGGTTTGAGGTCCAGGCCGTTTATTGGCAGCACACTCCAATAAGGTCTTTGTAAAGTAATTTGCATTTAAAAAATATCTATTGTTTATGTAAATGCGATGGTTAACCATTTGTTTTCACCATAAGTAAAGTATTGTTTGGCCACTGTTTTTGGTCATCGCATGAACTTGGTCAGCTGAATCTCTGTGAAAGCATTGTATTTCAGAAAGCTATATCGGAGGTAACAGATTAAGTCATTTTGGTGAACTCTTGTTAATGTGTTATTTATCAGTGTCAAACAAACAAACATAATCCTCAAATTAGTAAAAACTGGGTGGCTCGAGCTCTGAATACTGATTGGCTGAAAGCCGTGACAAATTACTTTTTACTCATCTAATTACGTTGGTTACCAGTTGATAATAGCAATAAGGCACCTCTGGGGTTTATGGTATATGGCCAATATACCGCATTGTGGCGTGAATAAGAACAGCCCTTAGCTGTGGTATATTGACCATATACCACACCCTCGCATGTCTTATTGATTAGATAAACTTGGCTTGTTCTTTACATCTGCCTCTGTACTGTTTACCTTAATTTGGCCTAGAACCTGTGTCTAACATTTAGATGTTACAATTGTTCTAAATTGTATATTTTTGCTAAGGTGTTGTCTGGTCCATTGCATTACTCAGAACTCACCTAACTCAATAGGTGGCCTGTCATGAACCTGTGTGTACTATGTTCTGGTTGAAGTGTTCCCCTCAAGTAACTGGCGTCGTCTTTTAGCTAACCCTTGACGGCAGGTGTTACAATATACTACAGTCACGTCTGCAAAAACACTGCAGCGTGTACATTTCTGAAAAAAACGACATAAATACTATAGTATACTACAGTAAAGTAAAAAAAAAAAAAAACACTACAGTGGATATTGTAGTATATAAATATAGTAATGCTACAGTATTTATACCATGTTATAGTACTTTTCATGTGGGTAACCTGCACAGACATGATTACCTCTGTTTTGGGATCATCTCTCTCGAAATTAGATTATTTATAAGTCATGGGTTGGAACCAAAATCGTTTTCCAATTGTTTTGTTCTGAAACCCCCCCCCCCCCCCCACTATTATTTAACCCTTTCATTCCAGAGTTCCAACCAGCAAAAAAAAAAGATGTGAACCAGTTTGAACCCCCAAGAGAGTACTGGTTTAGATCATTCCTTTTTTAACTTGTGAAATCATTTTGTTTTAGATTTAGCTCATTAAATAGCGTCAAATCAGTGTGGATAGAGTAGGCAAGCTTGTTGCTTACATGCGTGATGGACAGACAAGTGTAGCCTATGATGCAAGATGCAACTGAAAGTTTGCGGGTGGGGAGAGGGTGAGAGAGGATTGCGGAGGCTTGAAGTACTGGGCATCTTGTTATGACATGCATTATATGAACTAGGTCCACAGAATTATACTTAGGAGGAGCGGCTTGAATGGAGGAACTTTGAATGTTCTTTGAGCTAACTAGCTAACAAGCTTGTGTGTGCAGAGCGGCACCAGAATTAAAAACATATTTTTGCAGTTGATAAATCCAACATAAAATCTAGGCCTATAGTTTTCTTAACTTGCACTGAAAAAGTTAATCCATTGTTCTCTAGTTAATAAAAATCAAGCTTGTAACATGAGTACAGTAGCCTATGCCAAAGAGGGGACAGGGGGAGGTAGCCTAAAGATGCATGGGCAACCATTTTCAGCTTGCAGGCAGACACTGGAATAAGTTTATGATGACCAGAGAGGGCTTAGCATAGGTGCTCTGTTGCATTTTGTTTGTAATAATGTTATTAACCAGTTCCCATGCTTCGGAAAAAAAAAGTTTCTGTTCCAAAACGGTATGGATCACATTCATTCCAGGTTCCGTTTCTGATCCTTGAAAATGTTTGTCGTTTTAGGTTCTGTTCCCTGAACCGGTTCCAACCCCTGTTATAAATACGCGCACGCACACACATTCATCCCTTCTCATTCAATTGCCAAGTCATTTTTGCACCTGCAAATCTTTTGACACAATATAGCAGGCTAATAAAGTGAATACCCCAGTTTCAATGAGGCAACTGTCAACCTGTGTAGTTTCTGCACAATGGAGAGAAGAAAATACATTCTTTAAATGCATCAAATTGGAACCACATCGGCAAACAGCTCAAATAAAAAGAGGTATTAAGAGTGAGGAAAGAGTGAGATGGATACAGACAGGCAGGAGGAAGAGGGATGAAGAGGGAGTTGGACCCAGAGATGGGAACAGGCAGGCCCTGTTTCTACCTTCAGAGCAGCTGACACCTTCCTCACTCATGGGTATTCTCATTTCTTTCAACAACAAAACTGAAAGCAAAGCAAAGACTTTTGAGAGAAAAGTATATTTGTCTTATTCACATTGAACCACATTCATTAAAATGACAGTTGTGTTCTGCAAAAACAACAGTTATGTTCTACCTCCCCCAGCAGTGGTTTCACGCCATGGTTAAACTCAATAGGTTGAATCTGCTTTTATGAATTGTTTGTTTTCTCAGGAGTACATCAAATCCACACGTTGAATGTCAGTTCAGGAAAGAAAACAGGTGTATGTTGCATTTACTTTTTAATCAGTAGTTGGTCTGTGAATCTTTCATGCTGGACATGTCTTGCTTGACCCCCAATAAGCCAAGATGGAGACAGAGAGCCTTTGTGTCAAAACTGGGAAATTACTCATTTCCACAGGCTCTCCCCCAATCTAAACCTGGGCCAGAAACTGTGGCTGTAGAGGTTTGGTGCAAGAGCTAAAAGTGAACCCTGTTGTGAGCTGCAAACTTCAACAAGTTGCTCCAGAAACGTGGAAGGAGCAAGCCATTAATGCAGCCCAGCTGTCTTTATTGCTGGGCTTTCACTTTCTGGGTTGTGGCAGGAGTGTTTAGCAGTGATTGGACCTGGCAGCCTGCACTGTGCTTTACCTGGAGAACAGGGAGAACCACCTGGAATTGCTCTGCTCTGTGAGTATACTGATAAACCCCTTAATATAATGTTAAACCCAAACTGCTTCAATACAGACCCAATTAGTATTTCACATCACTTTCTGCAGAATATTTTGCCTGCATTTCTAATCTCGGAAACATGGCTGCTGTAGCTCCATTTAAGATCACTTTTATAGCTCCAGGTGGGAATATCTGAGTGAGTGTCAAATTCAGACACTTACACAATTCTAAAGCTTTACCTGTAAATGTGAGTGTGGGAAAACGGAAGCAATAATTTGAACGTGGCACTCGATGTGGCTTCAGCATATCTGCTCTCTTAATCCTGAACACAAAACTGGGATGAGCACTGCCTTTGTATATGGCAGAATGGCAGACTCAAAAAGCAAGCCCCGGCATGCACAACATTTTGTACAGCGGCAATATTGTGGCAAGTAAGGAATCTTCGGTTACAATGAGGATAGAACAACATGGAGGTAAGGTAATACTGGTAGAAGGGGTGGGAGTTGGAATACATCAGCACACATCACAATGCCTGAAATGAATTGTCACATATCAAGTCATAACCAGCTCAGGCATATACTGTATACTGAGTAATATATTTCACTTTCACCCCTTTTGTTT
Organism: Oncorhynchus mykiss; assembly: GCF_013265735.2. NCBI lineage: Eukaryota > Metazoa > Chordata > Actinopteri > Salmoniformes > Salmonidae > Oncorhynchus > Oncorhynchus mykiss. The sequence continues at coordinate 71,964,114 of NC_048566.1, read as the reverse complement.
TGAGAGTAAATATTAGCCATCCATTGTGTATTATGACTGGATGCATCAGGGCATTTGTTACAAAACCAATTAACAAGCCAGCTAATATTGTTGCACTCATCTAGGGGTCTTAGGCCTAGCTAACTGGTCTGTAACCTGACTAGGTGTGTGCAGAAGTCAGGGTATGTGGACCGTGTTGGATGCATGTACCCATGGCACAGCATCCTTACCTGGGTCCAGGGCTAGCTCCGCCTTGACTTCTGTGTCGGCTAGCGCAAGTGGGTTATCGTGTTTCAAGGTGACCAAAATAAATGTATACAAAAATAACTACAAAGAAGCATGCCTAAACTAGAGAGGTTAATTAAGCCCAAAACAGACAAATGCCAGCTGAGGCTTTCAGCCACCTCTCTCTGATTCACAATCAATCTGATAGCCAACACCTGAGTAATCATCAAGGCTTCCTGGCAGAGCATAACCTGACCCAGTTGGTGCTACCACCTGGAGTATTAAAGTGTAGTGTAGTGTGTAATTATGATAACACTAACCTACCTAACCTACTCCATAACACATTTGACTCACCTGGGTGAGTAACAGGTTTGAACCAATGGAAACAGCAAAAGCCTTACAGGTGTGGGCTTGGTCTTACCCGTGACCTCTGTCTGCTGCATCTGTAGTGCATCAGGCGCATCTGTAGTGCATCAGGCGCAGCAGCAGACCTGCATGGTATGTATGGGAGCCTTTACAATGGACGGAAAAGGAGTGAAAAAAAGAGAGACCTCTGCAGGCTTGGTTAAAAAACATCAAAGTAGTTTCTCCTACACAGTTTAGGTGTAGAGATCACACGCTTTCTGTCAATATTGGTGTCTTTACTCCTTTGATGGTTGTGCCAGTGTAGCCTACTGTCAGCTTTCCCTTACACTGGGTAAGAGGGAAGGAGAGAGAACAATCAATACATGTGCATGTATGGCAGTGCCTGAAAAGCTAGTTATAGGCAATGATATTATCCATGTATGATATGATTGGAGAAAGCAGACTGATTATGCTAATATGGACTTTGGCTTGACTAACGACTCATGTCTGGTTAGGGGGGATATTGTGCTTCTGGGGGAGGGGTGGCAGTTGAAGTAGTCCACACACTTGTATGTGGGCTACTGTTGGGAGAGTTATCAGTTCTAGCATTGTGTGTATTTGTAGGTGTTTTGACATACATTATGTTGTGTGAGAAGGGCTGATACTGTTGGAGAAACAATTAACTTAGCCTACATTAACATGTTAACTTTCTTGATCTAAATAACCTTTCTGAACATGTCATTATAATATACTGCATGTATGGTGACCAAAACAATAATTTAGTCAACAGATACAGTAAAAGCTACACTTTTCTTTGCAGGCTTAGAATTAGCCTGAATATTTTACATACTCACCAACTTGCACAGTTTGGCTGTAGAAGTCATCACTCATCAGTCAGCCTCCCTTTATGTGTGTTTTTGTCTCCCTCCTCAACCTGTGTGCTGACACGCTTGCACCTGGGGGTGTCTGTCCCTCTACTTCCTGGAAACAATAAAAAAGCTGATGCAGACATAAAATACCTGCAGTCCTTCCACTTCAACACCTAAAGCTAAGGTGGAGATAGGGAAAAGATGAGCAGACTATTTGTCATAGCTGGGTTGAGGTTGTTAACTACAGCATTTGTTCCACAATAACATTTTATGGGTTAAGATATTGATAAAAGACATGACAGTATATACAAATGAAAAAAATCACAGTGAATGACTTATTCAGGCATACAGAACAGCCACTAAGATGTTCTGGCTCTCTGATATGTCGAAGGAAGGCAGGGATAGAGCCATATAAGATGCTGAGGAAATGTTGAATGTTCCTACTGGAACATATAATGCACAGATGAGAGGAGCAATCAGTCACTCAAAAGCCTTGGTGTCTCTTGAGTTTGTACCAAGATTTGTGTAATTCTTGAAACTATCGTTCTTCTCATAAGACCACAAAAGCAGTATTTACTCACCTTCTCTCCTGTCGTTAGAGCAGTATTTCACTACTGAGATCATCTGCTGGAGTAGCTGTCATATTCTGAGAGGTACAGGAAGGACAATGATATTTTTTTAATTTAACCCTTATTTCACCAGGTAAGTTGACTGAGAACATGTTCTCATTTACAGCAATGACCTGGGGAATAGTTACAGGGGGATGAAAGAGCCAATTGGAAGCTGAGGATGATTAGTAGACCATGATGGTCAGATTGGGAATTTAGCCAGGACATCAGGGTTAATACCCCTACTCTTATGATAAGTGCCATGGGATCTTTATTGACCACATAGTCAGGACACCTGTTTAACATTCCATCCAAAAGATGGCACCCTAAACAGGGCAATGTCCCCAATCAATGCCCTGTGGCATTGGTATATTTTAATACACCAGAGGAAAGAGTGTCTCCTACTGGCCCTTCAACACCAGCTGCATCTGGTCTCCCATCCAGGAACAACCCCGCTTAGCTTCAGAGGCAAGCCAGCAGTGGGATGCAGGGTGGTATGCTGCTCACATTTAATGGGTCTCATCCTTGAAAGAGGTAGCTGCTTGTAAATGAGCTGACTCTGGTGCAGGGGTACTCAAGTACTATTATGAGAAGGACCGGTCACACAAATATCCGAGGTGGCAAAGGTCCTCATGGATAATGTAATTTATTGGTGTTGTAACAAACCCCCACCTCGCAACTCATGCAACCCCCAACTGTTCACAGCCCTCTTGTTGGCGGAGATAAAATGATAAAATGTATTTTTCCATGTCTTCTGTGTGTTTATATGATACAAGAGGTCGAAGCTCGATACATGTAAAAAAATAAAAAAATAAAAACCTGCAGTGTGTATTGACCCTGTTCTGGGTCCAGATCCGGTCCGCCAGTTGAGTATGGAGGCTCTAGTGCTTGTCTTTTGTGGTCGTGAGGGTGCTAAAGCTAGGATGGAGAGCATTTCTATTTCTACGTTATAATATGGGAAGTTGTAAATTCAGCTAGTGCCTTTTTCATTAGTGTAGCAGTGTTTCCCTGATGCTCCCCAAGGCAAAACCACCCTGGCAGCCTGACGCATGCAGGATCAGGCCAACCACCTGTCAGCTCATTTCTACACATGGCCTTTTCTGTCAAACACTCCCCAAATCCCCCATCTGCCCCACACAACACCTGTGACTGGCTTCTCTATTGCCATCCCAGCTGTCCCTTTTACCATCAGCATTAATTAAAGTGATATCCCAAAACACACAAAGTACTCCCTACGTTGTACTAATTCAGAAAAGCTTATCCTGGCTAGCCTACATTAGTATTTCTGAGGTAACCAAAAGTCTTTCTTGGCATCTTCTCTCTGTTATCTTTAGTTCTGACATGCTGTTTTTTCTGAGTGCTGCAGTGAGCATCAAACATTAAGCAATTTAGATATTTGTGGTAGTCTGAAACCCAGCTTGAGGTGGTATAAATTCTACTCATTTTCTGAAAGTACTCCTGCATACTCAAGGGTAGGAATGTGGAGAAAAGCTGGTTAAATACGTTACAATAGATAACCCAACCAACCTGTAATACAGGCAGACTGACAGGCAGCCAGCGCTTGCTGCAACAAATATCATTTACATTTTTGTCTCTACATTTGAAGCCCAAAGCCTGATTTGCAAGGAAACATTTCAGGATCCGCTTGAGTAGATTCAGCAAATTAACCGAAGCAGATTGAAATGAAACCAATTCCCCATCCCTGTGTGATTGTATTTGTGTCAACTTCATCTCTAGAGACTTTTGTTCTCAGAATGCCATGATTATGATATTCAGCGGAATGAGACATCATTCACATTGATCCAATCAATCCAGGCAACAGAGCCTCATTTGGAAGTTAAAAGTGCTGTGTTGTGTTATTGATTATAGGAAATTAGCATTCACTGCCCTAGATAGTGATCATGTATGTGTCTAAAGCAGGGTTTCCCAAACTCGGAACACGGGACCCCAAGGGGCTCACTTTTTGGTTTTTGCCCAAGCACGACACAGCTGAGTCAAATAATCAACTAATCATCAAGCATGGATCATTTTAATCAGCTGTGTAGTGTTAGGGTAAATACCAAAACGTGCACCCCTTGAGGTTTTGGAAACGCTGGTCTAAAGGGAATGTCAAGATGGCAGATAAAGACATTATGAAAAACACATTGTGCACTTGTGAGACGTCAGAGTATAAGTGTTGTGATGTTTTATATAGTTGGTTTTATTAATGGATCTTGTAATATTTTGTCCCAGTTACATAAATACTGTGGGAAATATTCCCAGGTGAAGTTCCCGCTCACATTTTTTCTCAGTCAACCAGTTGTGTTGCACATTCAGTTAAATGTCTGTTTGGGGGAGAAAGAATGACCATTGCAGAATTAATATTATATTGATTTGAATTAATATCTTCATTGGGCATTTACCTCACCCTTTCAAAAAAGGATTTCAGTTTTGAAACTGCAGTAAAAGTGCAGTAACTGCAATCAACTGTGATATTTTGGATGCAGTTTTTGCTGTACTGTACTCTAACTGCAAACTTTTTCGTAAGGGCACAACCACCCTTATGCGAGGTCAGCTGTTTTGCCATCATTACTGAGCTTGTAACGTATACACTGGGAGTCGGAAAGCAAGTGCAGGTGGTGAGTTTGATAATAAACGGAACATAGAACAATACAAGAAACATGAGTAGCGCATAGACATGAAACAGTCAATACTGCCTGGGAAATGGAACTAAGGAAGTGACAGATATAGGGGAGGTAATCAGTGAAGTGATAGGGTCCAGGTGTGTCTCATGATGAGACACAGTTATGCGTAATGATGGGTGCCAGGTGCACACAAAGATGGTTGCCAGGGCTGGTGGTTAGTAAACCGGTGACGTCGAATGCCGGAGGGAAGGAGCGGGAGTAGACCTGAGAGTACCCCTCCCCCCTCACCCCCTGACACGCGGCTCCAGCCGCAGGACAAAGCCGGCCAGAGGGATGGCTCCGAGGATGAGGAGCGGTTCGGGCGAAGATGGAAATCATGGATGATGTTGGGATCCAAAATTTCCTCCAACGGAACACAGCTCCTCTGGGAAGTACCCCTCCCAGTCCACCAGGTACTGGACGTTGGCAGTCCAGTAGGGATCTGACGGCATAGGCGGGACTTCCCTCGATGTCCAGGGGAGGAGGAGAGGTTTCGTGGGGAACAGCATCAGCCAGGGGACCAGGAAACACCGGCCTGAGAAGGGAGACATGAAAAGAAGGTGAAATGCGGTAGTTCCTGGGAAACTGTAGCCTATACGTCACCTCGTTGAACCCCCGGAGAACCTTGCAGGGGCCCACAAAGCAGGGGCTCAGCTTCTTGCAGGCAGGCGGAGAGGGAGTTTCCTGGTAGATGGATGGCACGCTGGGGCCTCACATGAGCTTCACTCCAAACCTCCTCTGCGCGCCGGAACCATTCTTCCACGGCAGGGGTGAATGGTTCCGGCCGGCTGATAACCCAGGACACACTGGAAGGGAGTAAGCCAGGTGGAGGAGTGACATGATGAATTCTGGGTGTATTCTGCCCAAGGACGGAATCGGGCCAACTACCCCAGCTCCTGGTTCATTCTCTCCACCTGCCCATTGGACTGAGGCTGAGGAAGTGAGGCTGACAGTGACCCCCAGTTTCTCCATAAACGCCCTCCATACCCGTGATGTGAATTGGGGCCCACAGTCGGAGACGATGTCCTCCGGAACGCTGTAGTGCTGTCCACAACCACCAGAATGGTGGTGAAACCGTCAGAGGAGGGGAGATTGACTTTGTTAGCAATGGACAGATGAGACCAGGGACTTTGATGCACGGGAAGGGGAAGGAGCTTCCATGGGGATTTAGTTTGAGCACACACAGAACAGGATTTGATGTAACAAATAACATCCTGCGCGAAGGTGGGCCACCAATACTTCTCGGTGATTGAATAGTATGGGTTATCCCAGCAACGACAGCTGTGTGTACCCAGGTCAAATGCCGCTCCCTTATCCCCGTGGGAATGTAGATGCGCTCAGGAGGACAGGTAGTGAATGCGGGTTCCCTCTTCAGAGCCTGGCGAATGTCCACATCTACATCCCAGACCACAGGGGATTCGAGATGGAACGGGAAAGCAGGTCCTCCGGCATTCGGGTGACCAGTCGGTGATTTTCATCCTCGACCATGAGATGGTGGGCTTATGGCGTTGGAGCCATGGGAGGCAGAGGATGATCTTTTCAGCTGGTGCACTAGTGATGAGGAAGGGAATATTCTCCTGATGAATGGACTCCATGGTGAGTGGTGTGGTGACGTGTGTCTGTGATGGTTCCGGATCCTAGTGGTCAATTATCAATGGCTTGGACAGGAAACGGAGCGGAGAGTGGGTATGATGTTATATTAAGAGAAGAGGCAAGTGTATGGTCAATAAAGTTCCCTGCGGCACCGGAATCCACTAGTACTGTAGAAACAGTACCTGAGGGACAGCCAGCTAGTGTGATCGACTGTTAGGGTTTTCTTGCGGTGAAGGAGAGTCGGACCAAAATGCAGCGTGGTTATTCTGATACATGTTTAATAAAGAAGAAACACGAACAGTACAAAATCAACAAACGTAACGTGAAAAACTATACAGCCTATCTGGTGCAAACAAACACAAAGACAGGAACAATCACCCACGAAACACCCAAAGAATATGGCTGCCTAAATATGGTTCCCAATCAGAGACAACGATAAACACCTGCCTCTGATTGAGAACCACTCCAGACAGCCATAGACTACGCTAGAAAACCCCACTAAGCCACAATCCCAAAACCTACGAAAAACCCCAAGACAAAACACACCACATAATAAACCCATGTCACACCCTGGCCTAACCAAAATAATAAAGAAAACACAGAATACTAAGACCGGGGCGTGACAGAACCCCCCCCCCCCCCCCCCAAGGTGCGGACTCCCGGCCGCACACCTAAACCCATAGGGGAGGGTCCGGGTGGGCGTCTGTCCATGATGGCGGCTCCGGCTCGGGACGTGGACCCCACTCCAACAAAGTCTTAGTCCCCTTGTAACGCGTCCTTTGATTGGCGACCCTCGCCGCCGACCTTGGCCTAGTAACCCTCACCAAGGACCCCACTGGACTGAGGGGCAGCTCGGGACTGAGGGGCAGCTCGGGACTGGGGTAGCTCGGGACTGAGGGGTAGCTCGGGACTGAGGGGTAGCTCAGTACTGAGAGGAAGCTCAGCACATAGAAGAAGCTCAGCACATAGAGGAAGCTCAGCACTGAGAGGAAGCTCAGCACTGAGAGGAAGCTCAGTACTGAGAGGAAGCTCAGTACTGAGAGGAAGCTCAGTACCGAGAGGAAGCTCAGGCAGGTAGTTGGCTCTGGCAGATCCTGGCTGGCTGGTGGTTCTGGCAGATCCTGGCTGACTGGCGGTTCCGGCAGATCCTGGCTGACTGGCGGATCCTGGCTGAATGGTGGATCCTGGCTGAATGGCGGATCCTGGCTGACTGGCGGATCTGGAATATCCTGGCTGACAGGCGGATCCTGGCTGACTGGCGGCTCTGGCGGATCCTGGCTGACTGGCGGCTCTAGCTGCTCTGGCTGCTCCATGCTGACTGGCGGCTCTGGCTGCTCCATGCAGACTGGCAGCTCTGGCTGCTCCATGCAGACTGGCAGCTCCATGCAGACTGACAGCTCTGGCTGCTCCATGCAGACTGGCAGCTCTGGCTGCTCCATGCAGACTGGCAGCTCTGGCTGCTCCATGCAGACTGGCAGCTCCGGCTGCTCCATGCAGACTGGCAGCTCCGACTGCTCCATGCAGACTGGCAGCTCCTTGCAGACTGGCAGCTCTGGCAGATCCTTGCAGACTGGCAGCTCTGGCTGGTCCATGCAGACTAGCAGCTCTGGCTGCGCTAAACAGGCGGGAGACTCCGGCAGCGCTGGAGAGGAGGAAGGCTCTGGCAGCGCTAAACAGGCGGGAGACTCCGGCAGTGCTAAACAGGCGGGAGACTCCGGCAGCGCTGGAGAGGAGGAGGGCTCCGACAGCGCTAAACAGGCAGGAGACACCGACAGCGTTGGAGAGGAGGAAGGCTCTGACAGCGCTGGACAGGCGAGGCGCACTGTAGGCCTGATGCGTGGTGCTGGCACTGGTGGTACTGGGCCGAGGACACGCACAGGAAGCCTGGTGCAGGGAACTGCCACCGGAGGGCTGGTGTGTGGAGGTGGCACAGGATGGACCGGACCGTGAAGGCGTACTGGAGATCTTGAGAGCAGGGCTGGCACAGGACGTGCAAGGCTAGGGAGGTGCACAGGAGGCCTAGTGCGTGAGGCTGGCACAATCTTCACCAGCCGACTAACACGCACCTCAGGATGAGTATGGAGCGCTGACCCAGGTGCCATCAAATCCCCGACACGCTCCGTCGGGCAAATTCCGTGCCTAAAGCACCAACACAGCAACTTCCTCATAACTCTCTCCTCAAATTTCCCCATTAACTCCTTCACAGTCTCTGCTTCGCTCACCTCCAACACCGGCTCTGGTTCTGGTCTCCTCCTTGGCTCCTCACGATAAACAGGGGGAGTTGGCTCAGGTCTAACTCCTGACTCTGCCACACTCTCCCTGTGCCACCCCCCAAGAAATGTTTGGGGCTGACTCTCGGGTTTCCGTCCGCGCCGCCGTGCTTGTCTCTCCAACTCCATTCTCCTATAACCCTCCTCGCACTGCTCCAGCGAATCTCAGGGGGGCTCCGGCACTCTCCCTGGGTCGACCGCCCACCTGTCTATTTCCTCCCAAGTCGTATAATCCAAACTTTGTTGCTCCTGCTGCCGCTGCCTGTCACAACACCGCTTGGTCCTGTTGTGGTGGGTGATTCTGTTAGGGTTTTCTTGCGTTGAAGGAGAGTCGGACAAAAATGCAGCGTGGTTATTCTGATACATGTTTAATAAAGAAGAAACACGAACAGTACAAAAACAACAAACGTAACGTGAAAACCTATACAGCCTATCTGGTGCAAACAAACACAAAGACAGGAACAATCACCCACGAAACACTCAAAGAATATGGCTGCCTAAATATGGTTCCCAATCAGAGACAACGATAAACACCTGCCTCTGATTGAGAACCACTCCAGACAGCCATAGACTACGCTAGAAAACCCCACTAAGCCACAATCCCAAAATCTACGAAAAACCCCAAGACAAAACACACCACATAATAAACCCATGTCACACCCTGGCCTAACCAAAATAATAAAGAAAACACAGAATACTAAGACCGGGGTGTGACATCGACACTAAAAAGGGATCTGGCAGACAATTATGAAGATGGGATACTCACACCTGCCCCAAGGGGTAGAAGATCACGTGACTGTCTCTCTGCTCTTGTGGATCCCGAGTTTGGACGCACTGGACACAGCTGAAGCTGGTATTCTCCTTGACCAAAATAGGGACAGAGCCCCAGCTGTTTCCATCTACGTCGTTCAGCCGTGGGGAGGCGTGTGACCCTTACCTCCATGTGCCCAGGCTCTGATACAGAGTGGTCACTGAGGGAGGGAGAAAAGCAATGAGGGTACTGACGCTCCCGAAGAAGGTTATCCAAACGGATGGCCATCACGATGAATGCGTCCAAGGAGACGTTGTCATCTTGACATGCCAGTTCCGTCTGGACCTCCTCGCGCAGTCCTATTGTGCAGATGCCGGAAAGCGAAGCTTCTGCAGTGGTGTTCAAATTTATGCTAAGTAGTTTTTGTTCTCCTTAAAATGATCACGAGTATTGCATCATAGGTCATAAGTCTTTTTTCAAATATTTTTTTTAGACAATGTGGATTTCTGTTTTCTCATTGAAAAGTGTTTCTTATTCTCTTAGGCTTCATCAGAGCTTTTAAACAAAATGCTAAACCATATTTTGGCTGTGTTATGGATGTCATTTTAAATCAAGCCTTTTGATTTGAACATATGGATTGTTTTAGTTTTGTAGTCTGGCCAATTTAATTTCTGGATCAATCCTTAGCAGTCATTCATTTATTATGTTGCTGTCCAGCGGTTCTGAATTTGCGATGCACCAACTGTCAAAGTTTTTTCTGTGAAATAGCCTTTTGACTTGAACATTTGAAAAGTTCTGGTGTGTGTAGGCTATTTGATAAAATGTTGAAATGTTACAGCGCTTTGGTTTCACTGATAAATATGTTGAAATGGAATCAAATGATCTGTTTCTGTGTTCAGTCCTTTTTAAATAGGATAGATGGGCTTTATAGCCTACGGTATACAGTGCCTTCAGAAAGCATTCATACCTTGATTTATTACACATTTTGTTGTGTTACAGCCTGAATTAAAAAAAAAAAATCTTACCCATCTACACACAAAACCCCATAATGACAAAGTTAAAAACATGTTTTAAGAAATGTTTGTACGTTTATTAAAAATGAAATGCAGCAATATCTCATTTACAGAAGTATTCACACCCCTGAGGCAATATTTTGTAGAAGCACCATTGATGGCAATTACAGCTGTGAGTCTTTTTGGATAAGTGTCTAAGAGCTTTACACACCTATATTGGACAATATTTACCCATTGTTCTTCAAAAATCATTCAAGATTGATTGTTGATCATTGCTAGACAGCCACTCAGGAACATTCAATGTTGTCTTGGTATGCAACTCCAGTGTAGATTTGGTCTTGTGTTTTATGTTATTGTCCTGCTGAAAGGTGAATTAATCTCCCAGTGTCTGGTGGAAAGCAGACTGAACCAAGTTTTCCTTTAGGATTTTGTCAGTGCCTGTAGCTGTATTCTGTTCACTTTTATCCTAAAAAAAAACTCACTAGTCATTGCTGATGAGGAAGTGTTTCAAGGAGCTTTTTCATATAGCAAACATATACTTTTTTCCCCTTCATGAGGCCAAACAGGACTATTGTAAAACATTTCAGGTTTTGTATAGCATATAGCAAATATATACTTTTTCATGCCAATAACATGATGCAGCCACCACCATGCTTCAAAATATGAACAGTGGTACTCAGTGATGTGTTGTATTGGATTTGCCCCAAACATAACGCTTTTTATTAAGGAAAAAAAGGTTTACTTTGCCACATGTTTTGCAGTATTACTTAAGTGCCTTGTTGCAAACAGGATGCATGTTTTGGAATATTTCTATTCTGTACAGGCTTCCTTCTTTTCACACTGTCATTTAGGCTTGTTTTGTATAGTAACTACAATGTTGTTGATCCATCCTCAGTTTTCTTATAGTACAACCATTAACCAATCAACTCTAACTGTTTTAAAAATCACCATTGGCCTTATGGTAAAATCCCTGAGCAGTTTCCTTCCTCTCAGGCAATTGAGTTAGGAAGGACACCTGTACCTTTGTAGTTACTAGGTGTATTGATACACCACCCGAAGCCTAAATTAATAACTTCACCATGCTCAAAGGGATATTCAGCATCTGCTTTTTTTAATTTTACACATCTACCAACTGGTGCCCTTCTTGACAAGGCATTGATACACCTCCCTGGTCTTTGTGGTTGAATCTGTGCTTGAAATTCCCTACTCGATTATGGGACCTTACAGATAATTGTTTGTGTGGGGTACAGAGATAGGGTAGTTGTTCAAAAATCATGTGAACTACTATTACTGAACACAGAATGAGTCCGTGCAACGTATTATGCTTTTTGTTAAGCACACATTTAGGCTAGTCATAACAAAAGGGTTGAATACTTATTGACTCAAGACATTCCAGCTTTATATTTATTTTTAATTTCTAAAATGTTCTACAAAAAAAGTCAACGTTGACAATATGGGGTATTGTGTGTAGATCAGTGACACAAAATCTAAATGTAATAGATTTTTAATTCAGGCTGTAACACAACAACATTAGGAAAAAGTAAAGGGGTGTGAATACTTTCTGAAGGCACTGGTCTAATGTGATAGTCTGCTTGTAACTCCACTCTATTTTATTCAGAATTTAGAGAATTGAATTAATTTCTGCCTATAACTCCACTATTCTATTCAGAGTTTAGAGAAATTCATCAAATGGTAAATTACCTATCATGTTTCTGGTTAATGCAATGCATATCTGTTGAATTTCGAAAAATACACCCGCACTCGGCCCTACCCCACCTACTCAGCCAGTCAGGAGCCGCTACTGTGTTGCAGACGATGTATACTGCATACTTTTTAATAAATGGTACTTGCTAAATAGTATGCAGCGATGAGTACACAGTATGCTGTTTAAGTATGTACTGTAGTACGCTAGTATGGGTATTCAAACATGTCCAGTCTCTAGTGAGGGAAATAACACTATGCATTCTCACATAATTTCCCTCTGGCATTACAAATGAGCCAAAAGACACATGGACAAGGTAGTATGTGTAGTCAAAGCATTCCTTGTGTTAAGTGTTCATTTCCCTTATCAAGATTTCATCATGCGTCCCATGAATGGTCCTCCCAGCCAAATTGTTTGTATTGCCTCATTATACTGTGAAGGCAGTGCTTTCACAAACACCATGCAGTGAATCATTAGATACTATTCATGCTGTATTAGTAGTACAATCAGGGCTTGTTGGTAAATCTCTTTCTCAGAGAGTCTCATGGAGCTGTATCTCAGCTGTTTCTGTAATTTCATTTGTGTGGGAAGAAATTGTAAAAACCACTAGCTGTCAGGAGAAGACATGGAGTGATTTGTGCACAGACCCAAAATGCTGAAATGGTACAATATTACATTTTTTGGTGAAAGCAAATATTGTATACGGCATGATTATCATACATTTATATCATAACAGAGGGGGTCTTAACAAGACATGATTATGTGCTCTTCTTTGTGGATGTGTAAAGGCACTAAGTTACACCAAAATGTACATTTGAAATGGAAATGGTGTCCCCATTTAATAATTTAACCTGAAAAAATAGAGCAACAGATTGACTCAATAACCACAACCCAAAATGCATTATTCATATGGAAGGTTGCGAGTTCAAACCCCCGAGCTGACAAGGTACAAATCTGTCGTTCTGCCCCTGAACAGGCAGTTAACCCACTGTTCCCAGGCCGTCATTGAAAATAAGAATTTGTTCTTAACTGACTTGCCTGGTTAAATAAAGGTAAAAAAAAAAAAAAAATATTGGTGAGTTAAATTGGAGCTCATTAAAGGCAATTCTTTGTCAAGTTTAGTAAGGGAACTTCGGCCCCCTTTTCTGTGTTGCCCTCTCCTTCTGTGATACAACTCTGACAAGGAATGCTGGGGACCACTGTGCGACTGGCATCATTTTCTTTAAGTTCTGAAGCTATTAGCTAAGCAGTCACACAATCATGCAGAAATCCTCTGATCACTGTTTTGCCTCAGCCATTTCCTTTGCCTAGACAAAACCAATGTGTTTACTACAGTGCCTTCAGAAAATATTCACACCCCTTGACTTTTTACACATTTTGTGTAACTGGCCTACACACATTACCTCAATGTCAAAGTGAAAGATTCAATAAGAGTCAATAAGTATTTAACCACTCTGTTATGGCAAGTCTAAGATCAGGAGTAAAAATGTGCTTAACAAGTCACATAATAAATTGCACGGACTCACTCTGTATGCAATAATTGTTTAACATGATTTTTGAATGACTACCTCACCTCTGTATCCCACACATACAGATAATTGTAAGGTCACTCAGTCAAGCAGTGAATTTCAAACACAGATTCAACAACAAAGACCAGGGAGGTTTTCCAATGCCTCGCAAAGAAGGTCACCTATTGGTAGATGGGTAAAAATAAAAAGTAGACATTGAATATCCCTTTGAACATGGTGAAGTTATTAATTACACTTTGGATGGTGTATCAATACACCCAGTCACTACAAATATACAGTTGTCCTTTCTAACTCAGTTGCCGGAGAGGAAGGAAACCGCTCAGGGGTTGCATTATGAGGCCGATTTTAAACAGTTACAGAGTTTAATGGCTATGAAAGGAGAAAACTGAGGCTTGATCAACAACATTGTAGTTACTTCACAATACTAACCTAAATGACAGAGTGAAAAGAAGGAAGCCTGTACAGAATAAAAATATTCCAAAATGCATCCTGTTTGCAAGAAGGCACTTAAGTAAGACTGCAAACAATGTGGCAAAGAAATTACATTTATGTCCTGAATACAAAGTGTTATGTTTGGGGCAAATCCAACACATCACTGAGTACCACTCTTCATATTTTCTAGCATGGTGGTGGCAGCATCATTTTATGGGTATGCTTGTCATCGGCAAGGCTAGAGAGTTTTTAAGGATAAAAAGAAACGGAATGAAGCTATAAGCACAGGCAAAATCCTAGAGGAAAACCTGGTGCAGTCTGTTTTTCTTCAGACACTGGGAGACACATTCACCCTTTAGCAGGACAATAACCTAAAACACAATGCCAAATACACACTGGAGTTGCTTACCAAGACGACATTGAATGTTCCTGGGTGGCCTAGTTTTGACATAAATCGTCTTGAAAATCTATGGCAAGACTTGAAAATGGCTGTTTAGGGGGCCTCCCGGGTGGCGCAGAGACTCTGGGTTTGCGCCCAGGCTCTGTCGTAACCGGCCGTGACCAGGAGGTCAGTGGGGCGATGCACAATTGGCCTAGCATCGTCCGGGTTAGGGAGGGTTCGGCCGGTAGGGATATCCTTGTCTCATTGCGCACCAGCGACTCCTGTGGCGGGCCGGGCGCAGTGTGCGCTAACCAAGGTTGCCAGGTGCACAGTGTTTCCTCCGACACATTGGTGCGGCTGGCTTCTGGGTTGGATGCACACTGTGTTAAGAAGCAGTGCGGCTTGGTTGGGTTGGTGTGTATCGGAGGACGCATTACTTTCAACCTTCGTCTCTCCCGAGCCCGTACGGGAGTTGTAGCGATGAGACAAGATAGTAGCTACTGAAAAACAATTGGCTACCACAAGAAAAAGTTTTTTTTTTTTTTAAAGGACAACAAAAAAAAGAAAATGGCTGTTTAGCAATGATCAACAACCAACATGACAGAGCTTGAATAATATTTTACAATCCAGGTGTGCAAAGCTCTTAGACTTACCTAGAAATACTCACTGCTAAAATCGCTGCCAAAGGTGATTCTAACATGACTCAAGGGTGTGAATACATATGTAAATGAGATATTTCTGTATTTCATTTTCAATAGATTTGCAAACATTTCTAAAATTGTTTTCACTTTGTCATTATGGGCTATTGTGTGTAGATTGGTGAGAAAAAAATGTATTGGATCCATTTTGAATTCAGGCTGTAACACAACAAAATGTGGAATAGGTCAAGTGGTATGAATACTTTCTGAAGGCATTCAAATGGCGAAATAATGATAGAGAGGGCCAAAACGACGTTAATAAAGCAATTCTTACTTTACAAAAGAGTTCAATCAAAGTAGGCAATAATGTAGCTTGGGTTTTTTGTAAAAACGACAGCCAAGTTTTGTTCAGCTGACACAGAACAAACTCTGTTGTTGAAGGAGTTACTGAGAAAGGGCTTGAAACGTCCGGTTTGGAAAGGACAGAGGAACGCTGAGTTCTTCTATGCATCTATTCAGCTCGCAGGGAAGGATTTTCCCAAGCCCAGTGTTCTCACACTTGTACTTGCATCTCAAATAAACCTCCTATGGATTCCCAACTTCACAGACAGAAGGATGTGGGGGGCTATGGGTGGGTGGAGTGGGGAAGTGGATTGTGAATAAAAAAAGTGTTTTATAGAGATGCTGATTTCTTATTCACTCAGCCTCTGCAAGAGCAGAAGCACAGAGGAATGCAGAAAGAAAGCCCTCTCTCATTGAGAGGCCATAATGCATCCATCGTATATGAGTTGAAAAAGGATTCCCTGGTGGGAAAAGGCTGACCCCCGAACCCATTGAGGAGAAAAGCTGCTGCTGTGGGCCTCTCTCTGCAGAGGTGCATTCTGGTACGAGGTAGCTGTGGTTTTCACCTGGGGGGGACAGGGAGGGGGGGACCATCTCCGGGTGTTTACGAAAAGCCCTCCTCTGCTTTTGCAGCAGAGCGAATGAATAACAATATAAATCCCGCTTGAGTCTGCGGAAATGCGCTGTTGCCAGATTGTAATCACATCTTTTCAAAAGCAGTAGTGAAAAGACTAAAAGACATCTCATTCCCACTTACTTTGCTGATTTCCTCTTGCTTTATTTTTGGTTCATGGTAGATCACGATGTAGGCATTATGAGGCATAAAATTATAATATTTGTATATTTCTTCATTCCATTCTTTTACTGTGTATTGTTGTGAATTATTTAGATACCCACACTGTTGGAGCTAGGAACACAAGCATTTCAGTACACCCGCAATAATATCTGATAAATATGTGTATGTGACCAATAACATTTGATTTCATTTGATGATTGCCATGACAAAGAGCTGTCAGACCTGATAAGAATTGTTAATGCAGAAACCAAGTCTAGGGTTTGGCAGAGATAAACATCCCAGTGATAAACATCCAGACAAAATTACCCTTTGGGACAATGTGATATTCTGTGAATTGACTTTGATAAACAATGACTGTTCATGGAGATTTTTAAAAAAAATGACTTTGTCCTCCCTTACAGCTGATAATGTACATTCTATGTGTGAACAATTTATCATATGTGTATCTACTGTATAACTATGTCATGTTTACTTACAGCATACTGTAAACACACCCCAGATGACCATGATGGTGTTAAATGGTCTTGATTGGGACCATTTCAGATCAGAGGCACAATAGGGGCCAGCGGGCCAGGGGCAGAAAGTCCACATCCTGACAGTGCTCTTTGGATGTGCATTTCGCTCATATCCCCTGATTTGAATTCAATTAAATTCAGGATTATGCATGGACACTGGCAGATTTGGGGGAATTAGAGGTAATTCACTTTTCCAGTTTACGTGACTGTTAAGCAGATGTTGGAAGAAAAGTATTCCACAGTGGAGAACGGCCAAGAATAACAATTGGATTTCCACATTATCAGAGGACGAACACATGTGGCATTTGGGCAGAGAGTGTATGTGTTTGTGTGTGTGTTTGCATGGTTTAAACTTTATGGAAAATCGCTATGGAAAATCGGGGTTAGCCTCTAATCCTTAAAAACAACTTGGTTTATTCCTCTCTGAAATGCTGTGTGGTCATCAATGACATAAAGTGATAAAGTACCCTAATATCAATGCATTATGTTCAATATTATGCATGAACAATGATGTATAATGAAGTACACTACTTCTCGATTATGGGATGCAATATGTCATCAATTTCTCTTAGAAACAACAGAAAACCATTAATTATACTCCTGGGCTGTCACGTTCTGACCTCTATTTCCTTTGTTTTTGTATTTATTTAGTATGGTCAGGGCGTGAGTTGGGTGGGCAGTCTATGTTTGTTTTTCTATGTTTTGGTCTAGTTCTATGTTCGGCCTGATATGGTTCTCAATCAGAGGCAGGTGTTCGTCATTGTCTCTGATTGGGAACCATATTTAGGTAGCCTGGGTTTCACTGTGTGTTTGTGGGTGATTGTTCCTGTTTTTGTGTTTGCACCAGACAGGGCTGTTTTGAGTTCTCACGTTTCTTGTTTTTTTCGTTAGTTTGTTCATGTATAGTGTCGTCAATAAACTACAATGAACAACCACCACGCTGCGCTTTGGTCCGCCTCTACTTCACAAGAAGAGAATCGTTACATGGGCACTATTGTCCTTCACATGCCTGTTTGATATTCACAAAGACTTCAAAATCTAACTGAAAGCATTTTGCCAGACGTATAACACAAGTTTACTGCATAGTATTACTCATTATAGGTTGTAAATGTATTAATATGCACATTTAATGTGGAAAATTGAGGATTTTGCTGGACCTGTTAATGTCAAATCAAATCAAATGTGATATTATAGTTCTGTTCAATATACCGGTATATATATGTTATGGAATTTTAGCATGTTAATTTGATGCACCATTTTGTTAGCAGATTTATAGCTCGCTTACTTATCCATTGTTATTCAGACGGAGCTGAAGATCAAATCAAAGTTTATTGGTCATGTACACAGTTTAGCAGGTGTTGTAGCGGTGAAGCGAAATGCTAATGTTGCTAGCTCCTAACAATGCAGTCAACCCAGATAGAACTGCAGCACAGATGCACTCCACTCATAACCTCCATCTCTGTATATGAAGGGTTGTTGTGATGAAGGTATGGTGATGACAGCCCAGTGACAGCTCAGAGTTGATTAGGTTTCCAGGGTGACATTAGCATTAGCATGGGCTGTGCACAGCGGCCCATTAAAGATGCTCTTTATTCAAAGCCTTCCAGACGCTCCGGAATAGCTCTGTTCTGTGCTGTTGACAGGGCCCACTGCCCAGAGAGCTTCTGTAGACTGCTAAAGGTCAGCGCCTTTCTTCCGCCCCCTCTATTCAGACCATTGTGTGTCTGTTTACCAAGTCCATATGCTACCGTTCCACTGAGGAGACCGAGACCCCCAACTTCCATCACACGAACAAACTCCATTTTTAAGACCGTTATCCATTTCTTATCCTATTATGGTGATGAGAGTCAAAATATTCCACTCTACAATCAAACACACATGAGAAAGTATGAATACTGGGGGAAGCAGATTTGGATGAATAGAAGCACCTTACGTTGTTAACACTAGAACCACTAAAGCAGTCATTTTGACTGCTCAGACATATTTTTAGTATTACTCTTTTCAAGTCATTCCCCCTTCTGTCTATATAACACACTACCGCTGTTAGAATCTTAATATCACAAACAGAACTGGAGTTATAACCAGATTTATGACGACGTCATTTAAAAATAAAAAAATCCCCCATCGTCCCTCCTTCCTCCTACAATAGGACCTTCTCCTTCTCCCAACATTGGAATGTGCCGTGCCTAGTTGATAATCAACCTGATTGTTGCCTCGAAATTGAACCTAAACTATACCAAAACTAATTTCACATACATATATAACATCAGATGAAATAAATGAAGTAAAGTATGATGGGGAGAATGGGTGAGTTGATGATGAGAGAGGGGAAGAGAACAATGCATAATTTGAATGAAAACAACTTGGATGGCAAGGAAGAAATTAATCTCTGATGATTATTCTTCGGATTCTGAGCCTCAGCCTCGATAACCTACACATCCGAGGTCTAGGCGCAAAAAAAGAACGGTGTGCACTGAGCAGGTGCCCACTCCATTACCAAATAAAACAGTAAGACAGGAGAAAGGAAGAGATAGAACAAGCAGGTGACAATGCTAAGGGCCGATTATCAGCACAAAATGTCTCCACTGAGAGAGCAGGCCCTACATCTCAAGCAAAAAAACAACATCAGCAATGCACTCACCAGCTTTCGTTGTTTATGTGGCATGGACATTCAAAGCATTCAGGGACTGTACTGTGGCTAAGGCGCACACGGAGCCAGGAGACACTGCCTGGCATCTGTCTGTTGATGAGCTGGAAGCGTTCATTTCAATCCTGTATCAATCCTGTATGAGCATTCGGTGGAAAGAGCTTCTATCAGACATGTAAGATATTATTTTCTTTGGAGAAACCATGTCACGGGATCGCTTCAGAGAGATTATACGTTACCTCCAATTTGATGACAAAGAAACTGCCTATGGTATCCAACATAAATAAAACATTTTTTTTTACTGATGTCACATCAACACTTATAGTCATTATAATGGCATTATTGATTTTGTGCTGATTTTCACTATCAAGCAGACTTGGCACTTATCATGTTTAGACTACTGATGTTTTCTTCATTTGATCGCGCGTGTGTGTCTTGGTGGTTGAAGTATTTTGATATATTTTTTATTTATTTGGTCGTCATAAAAAGAAGCTCTAACCCTATTCCAACAATACGCTTTCTGTTTAATAGTTGTAACAAAGACACTCCACGAAAATGGTTTATTGAACACTTGAAATGTTTTGTTTTTACATATAGCCCACAGTAACATAAACTAATAAAGGCTATTGTGTTATTTGAAATCAAATAAAAAATGTATTTTAAAGTTACCTTAGACCTTCATAAACACAACCAAATTATAATTTTTGCCATTGTATATGTGAAATGTATTAATTACACTGTTAGAATGTTGTCGAAGGCCCAGCGGTTTTAGTGTTAAAATGCACACACGCATTGGAGAGGCCAAGGGTCAAAGAGAGACAGATAAAGGGGATGGGGATAAAAGGGACAATATATAAAATAAATCACCTAACCAATTAGGCTTGGGCAGTAGCAGCTTTCATATGGCATCCGTGCCTGAGAGACATCCACAGCAAAGCACCTGGATATAGAGAGCTCTGGATGGGGATGAGAATGGGGTGGGGAAGGAAGTGTTTCAGAGAAACAAACCCTTATTATCCTTGGATAACCTACTAATTAATTCAGAGACCACAGAAAGGAATTAAAGTAGTGAGGAGCTGAGCTGGGACTGAGATGCCTGAGAGTTCCTAATAACCACAATGAATAAGGCAGCGCTAGGCAACTGGCTTCCCCAAACACAGAGAGGGAAACAAGCCCTGGGGGCTGGCCCAGGCAGAATGGCCCTCCTAATTGACCTCTCACTAGTGACTGGCCCTGCTAATACACAGTATTGTGCACAGAGGAATAGACCAGTGTGAGAAAGTTTATTATGCTGGACTGGGCTGAAAATAGAGGAACCTTATTCTGTAGTTACATTGGCAAGGCAAAGTATGTGAACACTTTGGAAATATCTGGATTTCTACATAAATTGGTCATAAAATTTGATCTGATCTTCATCTAGGTCACAACAATAGACAAACACAATCTTCTTAAACTAATAACACACAATTATACGTATTCGTGTCTTTATCGAACACACCGTGTAAACATTCACAGTGTGAACCCTTGGATTGAATAACTGGTTGAACCGCCTCTGACAGCAATGACCTCAACCAAATGTTTTCTGTAATTGCGGATCAGACCTGCATAACTGTCAGGAGGAATTTTGGACCATTCCTATTTACAAAACTGTTTCAATTCTGCAATATTCTTGCGATGTCTGGTGTGAACTTCTCTCTTAAGGTTATGCCACAGCATCTCAATTGGGTTGAGGTCAGGACTCTGACTGGGCCACTCCAGAAAGCATATTTTCTTCTGTTGAAGCCATTGTTGTTGATTTACTTCTGTGTTTTGGGTCGTTGTCCTGTTGCATCACCCAACTTCTGTTGAGCTTCAATTGGCAGACAGATAGCCTAACATTCTCCTGCAAAATGTCTTGATGAACTTGGGAATTCATTTTTTCCGTCGATGATACTGTAGTAAGCTGTCCAGGCCCCGAGGCAGCAAAGCAGCCCGAAACCATGATGCTCCCTCCACCATACTTTTACAGTTGGGATTTTTATTTTATTTATTTTATTTCACCTTTATTTAAAACCAGGTAGGCCAGTTGGGAACAAGTTCTCATTTACAACTGCGACCTGGCCAAGATAAAGCAAAGCAGCGCGACACAAACAACAACACAGAGTTACACATGGAATAAACAAACCTACAGTCAATAACACAATAGAAAAATATATATATACAGTGTGTGCAAATGAGGTAAGATTAGGAAGGTAAGGCAATAAATAGGCAGTAGTGTAGAATAAATAATAATTTAGCAATTAAACACTGGAGTGATAGTGTGCAGAAGATGAATGTGCAAGTAGAGATACTGGGGTGCAAAGGAGCAAAAAAATGACAAAAAAACAATATGGGGATGAGGTAGTTGGATGGGCAATTTACAGAAGGGCTGTGTACAGGCGCAATGATCTGTGAGCTGCTCTGACAGCTGATGCTTAAAGTTAGTGAGGGAGATATGTGTCTCCAGCTTCAGTGACTTTTGCAATTCCTTCCAGTCATTGGCAACTGAGAACTGGAAGGAAAGGCGGCCAAAGGAGGAATAGGCTTTGGGGGTGACCAGTGAAATATACCTGCTGGAGTGCGTGCTATGGGTGGGTGCTGCTATGGTGACCAGTGAGCTGAGATAAGGACGGGCTTTACCTAGCAAAGACTTATAGATGACCTGGAGCCAGTGGGTTTGGCGACAAATATGATGCGAGGGCCAGCCAACAAGAACATACAGGTTGCAGTGGTTGGTAGTATATGGGGCATTGGTGACAAAACGGATGACACTGTGATGGACTGCATCCAATTTTCTGAGTAGAGTGTTGGAGTCTATTTTGTAAATGACATCGCCAAAGTTAAGGATTGGTAGGATAGTCAATTTTACGAGGGTATGTTTGGCAGCATGAGTGAAGGATGTTTTGTTGCGAAATAGGAAAGCGATTTTAGATTTAATTTTGGAATGGAGATGCCTAATGTGAGTCTGGAAGGAGAGTTTACAGTCTAGGTATTTGAAGTTGTCCACATATTCTAAGTCAGAACCGTCCAGAGTAGTGATGCTGGACGGGCAGGCAGGTGCCTGCAGCGATCGGTTAAGCATGCATTTAGTTTTACTTGCATTTAAGAGCAGTTGGAGGCCATGGAATAAGAGTTGTTTGGCATTGAAGCTCATCTGGAGATTAGTTAACACTGTGTCCAAAGAAGGGCCAGAAGTATACAGAATGGTGTCGTCTGCGTAGAGGTGGATCACAGAATCATCAGCAGCAAGAGCGACATCAGAGAAAAGAGTCGACCTGAGAATTGAACCATTTGGCACCACCCATAGAGACTGCCAGAGGTCCGGACAACAGGCCCTCTGATTGGACACACTGAACTCTGTCTGAGAAGTATTTGTTGAACCAGGCGAGGCAGTCATTTGAGAAACCAAGGCTGTTGAGTCTGCCCATAAGAATGTGGTGATTGGGGCCCTCCTGGGTGGCGCAGTGGTCTAAGGCACTGCATCGCAGTGCTAGCTGTGCCACCAGAGAGTCTGGGTTCGAGCGCAGGCTTTTTCGCAGCCAACCGTGACCAGGAGGTCCATGGGGTGACGCACAATTGACCTAGCGTCGCCCGAGTTATGGAGGGTTTGGCCAGGTTGATGAATATGGCTGCACAGTATTGTCTTTTATCAATGGCAGTTATGATATCGTTTAGGACCTTGAGTGTGGCTGAGGTGCACCCATGACCAGCTTGGAAACCAGTTGGCATAGTGGAGAAGATACGGTGGGATTCGAAATTGTCAGTGATCTGTTTGTTAACTTGGCTTACGTAGACCTTAGAAAGGCAGGGTAGGATAGATATAGGTCTGTAACAGTTTGAGTCTAGAGTGTCTCCCCCTTTGAAGAGGGGGATGACCGTGGCAGCTTCCAATCTTTGGGGATCTCAGACGATACGAAAGAGAGGTTGAACAGGCTAGTTATAGGGGTTGCAACAATTGCGGCGGATAATTTTAGAAAGAGAGGGTCCAGATTGTCTAGCCCAGCTGATTTGTAGGGCTCCAGATTTTGCAACTCTTTCAGAACATCAGCTACTGTATCTGGATTTGGGTGAAGGAGAAATGGGAGGTTTGGGCAGGTTGCTGTGGGGGGTACAGGGCTGTTGACCGAGGTAGGGGTAGCCAGGTGGAAAGCATGGCAAGCCGTAGAAAAATGCTTAATGAAATTCTCAATTATCGTGAATTTATCGGTGGTGACAGTGTTTCCTAGCCTCAGTGCAGAGGGCAGCTGGGAGGAGGTGCTCGTATTCTCCATGGACTTTACAGTGTGTGAAGTGTGTGAAAAATCTAGCCTTTGCTTTCCTAACTGCCTGTGTATATTGGTTCCTAACTTCCCTGAAAAGTTGCATATCGCAGGGGCTATTTGATCGAAATGCAGTACACCACAGGATATTTTTGTGCTGGACAAGGGCAGTCTGGTCTGGAGTGAACCAAGGGCTATATCTGTTCCTGGTTCTACATTTTTTGAATGGGCCATACTTATTTAAGATGGTGAGGAAAGCACTTCTAAAGAATAACCAGGCATCCTCTACTGACGGAATGAGGTCAATATCCTTCCAGGATACCCGGACAGGTCGATTAGAAAGGCCTGCTCGCTGAAGTGTCTTAGGGAGCATTTGACAGTGATGAGGGGTGGTTGTTTGACCACAGACCCATTTAAGGATGCAAGCAATGAGGCAGTGATTTCTGAGATCCTGGTTGAAGGCAGCAGAGGTGTATTTAGAGGGCAGCTTGGTCAAGATGATATCTATGAGGGTGCCCGTGTTTACAGATTTGGGGTTGTACCTGGTAGGTTCATTGATCATTTGTGTGAGATTGAGGGCATCTAGCTTAGATTGTAGGATGACTGGGGTGTTAGGCATTTCCCAATTTAGGTCACCTAACAGTACGAGCTCTGAAGATAGATGGAGGGCAATCAATTCACATATGGTGTCCAGGGCACAGCTGGAGGCAAAAGGTGGTCTGTAACAAGCGGCAACAGAGAGAGACTTGTTTCTAGAAAGGCGGATGTTTAGAAGTAGAAGCTCAAATTATTTGGGTACAGACCTGGATAGTGTGACAGAACTAGATTGCAACTCCGCCCCCTTTGTCAGTTCTATCTTGTCGGAAAATGTTATAGTTAGGGATGGACATTTCTGGATTTTTGGTGGCCTTCCTAAGCCAGGATTCAGACACGGCTAGGACATCCTGGTTGGTAGAGTGTGCTAAAGCAGTGAGTAAACCAAACTTAGGGAGGAGGCTTCTAATGTTAACATGCATGAAACCAAGGCTTTTACAGTTACAGAAGTCAACAAATGAGAGCACCTGGGGAATGGGAGTGGAGCTAGGCGCTGCAGGGCCTGGATTAACCTCTACATCCCCAGAGGAACAGAGGAGGAGTAGGATAAGGGTACGGCTAAAGGCTATAAGAACTGGTTGTCTAGTGCGTTCAGAACAGAGAGTTAAAGGAGCAGGTTTCAAGGCATAATGCACAGACAAGGTTATGGTAGGATGTGAATACAGTGGAGAGAAACCTAGGCATTGATTGACGATGAGAGTTTTTGTCTCTAGAGACATCATTTAGACCAGGTGAGGTCACTGCATGTGTGGGAGGTGAAACAAAAGGCCTAGCTAAGGCATATTGAGCAGGGCTGGAGGCTCTACAATGAAATAAGACAATCACTAACCAAAAAAACAATGGACAAGACATATTGACATTAGGGAGATGCATGCATTGCCGAGTGATCATAGGGACCAGTGGGAAGCTAGGCGAGCTGGAGACACAGTGATTCAGACAGCTAGCTGGCCGGGGCTAGCAGGCTAGTAGAAGGGCCTTAGGTGGATGTCGCGACGGAAGATGTCTGTTGTATCCCCCTCGGACGATTACGCCAGCAGACCAGACGTGTTGGATCGCAGGGCTCTGTGTAGGCAGTAAAAGGGTCCAGGCCAATTGGCAAAATAAGTATTTTATTTCAATATGCTCTAGACAGCTAGCGGGCCGCGGCTAGCAGGCTAGCAGATGATCCTTCAGGGGACGTCGCAACGGAGGAGCCTGTTGAAACCCCCTGGCGGATTACGTTGGTAGACCATTCGTGATGGAATCGGCGGGGCTCAGTTTCGACAGTAAAACGGATCCAGGCCAATTGGCAAAATATGTATTGTAGCCAAGGAGTGGCTGATGGACCTCTTCAGCTAACCAGGAGATGGGCCTAGCACAAGGCTAGTTCCAGGTGCTTGCTTAGGAACAGAGACATTAGCCAGGGGGTAGCCACTCGGATAGCAGCTAGCTAGCTTCGATGATCCAGGTGAAAAGGTTCCGATTTTGCAGTAGGAAACTGGAGATGTGGAGAAAAAGCAGTCCGGTATGCTCTGGGTTGAATCGCGCTGTGCAGACTGGCAGGTGTTGACCGGGCTAAGGTTGCTGATGACCGCTAGCAGTTGCTAACAAGTATACTATACTAAAGTATAGAAAAGTATAGAAAAGTATAGAAAATTGCAGATCCATACCAAATTGGGTGAGGCAGGTTGTAGGAGTGTTTGTTGAATTTGAGGTTAAAATATAAAAAAATATATATGAAATACATACGAAGGAAAAAAAGATATACACAGGACACGACAAGACAAAGACATCTGAACTGCTACACCATCTTGGAAGAGATCTGGAACTCTGAGCTGATGTTTTGATGTTGGTGTGCTGTGCCTTTTTTTTCCCACACATAGTGTTGTGTGTTCCTTCCAAACAACTCAACTGTAGTGTCATCTGTCCACAGAATATTTTGCCAGTAGCGCTGTGGAACATCTACGTGCACTTTTGCAAACTTCAGACATACAGCAATGTTTTTTGGACAGCTGTGGCTTTCTTCTGTAGTGTCCTCCCATGAACACCATTCTTGTTTAGTGTTTTACGTATCGTAGACTTACAGAGATTTCTGTAAGTCTTTAGCTGACACTAGGATTCTTCATGCGCTGTGCTCTTGCAGTCGTCTTTGCAGGACGGCCACTCCTAGGGAGAGTAGCAACAGTGCCGAACTTTCTCCATTTATAGACAATTGAACTTACCGTGGACTGATGAATCTCAAGGCTTTTAGAGATACTTTTGTAACCCTTTCCAGCTTTTTGCAAGTCAACAATTCTTAATCTTAGGAATTCTGACATCTTTTTTGTTTGAGGCATGGTTCACATCAGGCAATGCTTCTTGTGAATAGCAAACTCACATTTTGTGAGTTCTTTTAAAAGTACAAGGCAGCTCTAACCCACAACTCCAATCTCGTCTCATTGATTGGACTCCAGGTTAGCTGACTCCTGACTCCAATTAGCTTTTGAAGAAGTCATTAGCCTAGGGGTTCACATAATTTTTCCAACCTACACTGTGAATGTTTAAATGATGTATTCAATATAGACAAGAAAAATACAATATATTGTGTGTTATTAGTTTAAGCACACTCTTTGTCTATTGTTGTGACTTAGAAGTATATCAGATCAAATTTGATGACCAATTTATGCAGAAATCCAGGTATTTCCAAAGTGGTCACATACTTTGTCTTGCCAATGTAACGGTTTGGGAATCAGGCCAAATTAGAGAGATTTTTCACCCTTCAGAGGTGCATGGCTGACACACTCCAATCAAGGACATGTCCAGGTCCTCTTTGTTATTACATTCATATCTCGCTAAGTAATGCATTCTAATTATTTTGTCAAGCATGCCATTCTCTACGCTGATTATCAAGTGCCGAGATCTAACAACATAATGGAGCAAATATTTTTCTATGGTAATGTGGAGTTTGCCGTTTGAGTGAAATTCCGTACTCATCCTCCACAGATGCGCAGACATCCCCCACTAAATCAATTAAATGTGTGTGCAGAGTTGGAGCCCCATTGAGAAATAGCAACAAATGGCATGTTGAGATACCTGTCAACAGCCCTAGCCTGTCTGTGGGGGGCAGGCGGGAGAGGTGGGACCAGGATTTGTCAGACCTCCCTGCTCTGTTTTGAGGAGTCAAATCAGTGGCAAATGGTGTCATCCTTGTGTAACCAAGTGCCACACCAGCAATATGGGATGCTGTGATAGGTGTTCAGAGGGTAAACCTCTGAAAAAGCAACTCACAATCTCTAGACTGTATATGATAATGCCTGTACTTAAGCATGATAATGTGCATAGCTACTTTTAACCCATAGTGAAAGACCTTTCAAAGTCCAAACTGATTTATAATTGGATGGGTAGAGACAACAGAAAAATGCATACCCAGACATTTTAACTGCTTGAGTTTACACTGAAGTAATGTGATAGATGTCTGATATTAAAGGAGAAGTTTACCCAAAATCCAGAAACTCTCAAGTGATTCCATACATTGAAACTAGTTCAGTGGAGTTTGTCCTCTCCCCCTCTCTCTCCATGGATTGCAGAACTGAGACAGCTGCAAAAACGGGTCATGTGACTTGTGATGTTGCTGGGTGCAGGCCTAGCTCTGCTCCTTGGTCAGTGAATGCAAGATTCACAAAGCCGTGAACTGTGGACAAAGTTGTTGTTTTATTGAAAGCATACCGACTTAGCTATTTTTTGTCAAAAGCATTATCGATTTTGAGTCAGGAAATGTGTACTTTTCCACCTAAAACATTTGCGGTTAGTTTATGTAGCTGACTGCCAAAGCAGTGGAGATGGGGAATAGAATATCCTAAAAACATTGTGATAAATAGATATAGGCTATATAGTGGTATGGGCTAATGTCAAAACATCAACCCACTAACGGTTCCGCTCATAGAGGTTAATGATGAGCGATCATTCAATAAAGTAAAGTTTGACTACTTACTCGTTGGATAAATGTCCATTTGGCACAGCTGGAACAGCGTTGTGTCTCCAATTCCTTTTTGGAAAAGGGAAGATGTTTCCAGGACAGAGTTTTGTGGGCAGCAAAATCCATGTGGTCTCAAAAGCTAACTAACTGCTCCTCATTATCAAGTTCCTCCATGTCTAAGAATTGTAGTCACATATTCAAATGATCTGCAGCACAAACATTCTTCAATTGTTGTCATTGGAGCGCAATTGCCTCAAATGCACACACCACCAGTCTGTGTTGATCCTGGGGATGGGTTGGGGCTCCTGTCTAGCTGCCGCTGCAGCCTCGGTTTCTAAAACGGTTGTTCAATTTGTCTAAATTCTTCATCAGAATGGACTACTATGCCTCAAATCAATTTTGTCGTAAGACATGTTTTTCGTAGTTTTTTTTGTAAGAGAACTATAGTGAAATTGTACTGTAATTTCAATTTGTGACAAAACAAGCATTAGTGTAGAGAATCATTGTACAATCTAAACCTCTGAAATGTATTTTCAATAACCAAAAATATTGTATTTTCCGCTGTTTGAAGCTAGTGTACAAAACCTAAGACGCAAAAACTAAACATAAGAAAGGAAGCATAGAACCAGCGCATATACAACAGATATACTGCTTCTTAGACTTGCTTTCAATGAGTGACAGATCTATAACTCACATTTCTATGTGAATTTGGTCGAGTCACCCCAAAAAGTTACATATTGCAGCTTTCAGTATCCTCACTACTTCTACCCCCCCAAAAACGTGTGGCATCAAGCACCATATAAGGGCATATCTTGACATTTCTAAGTAGCAGGGTTTCCAAATGAGGGCACTCATGCGTTGTTACCCATTTCCGTTGCTGTGGCAGCCGGCTACATAAAATAATGATATAAAACATTTGCAAATATTTTATACTGAACAAAAAAATAAACTCAACATGTAAGGTCATATGTTTCATGAGCTGAAATAAAATATCCCAGAAATGTTCCATACACACAAAATCTTATTTCTCTCTAATTTTGTGCACAAATTTGTTTACATCCCTGTTAGTCAGCATTTCTCCTTTGCCAAGATAATCCATCCACCTGACAGAAGCCTATTAAACAGCATGATCATTACACGACTGGCATGCTGTGCTATATACAGATGAATCTCAGTTTCAACTGTACCGGGCAGACAGAATATATGGCGTCGTGTGAGAGAATGGTTTGCTGATGTCAACGTTGTGAACAGAGTGCCTCATGGTGGTAGCAGGGATATGCTATGGGCAGGCATAAGCTACGGACAATGAACACAATTGTATTTTAATCGATGGAAATTTGAATATACAGAGATACCTTGATGAGATCCTTAGGCCCATTGTCATGCCATTCATTTGCCTCCATCATCTCATGTTCCAGCATGATAATGCACTGCCCCATGTCGCTAGGATCTGTACACAATTCCTGGAAGCTGAAAATGTCCAATTTCTTCCATGGCCTGCGTACTCACCAGACAAGTCATTCATTGAGGATGCTCTGGATCGACGTGTATGACAGCGTGTTCCAGTTCCCGCCAATATCCCAAAACTTTGCACAGTCATTGAAAAGGAGTGGGACAAAATTCCACAGGCCACAATCAACAGCCTGATTAACTCTATGCGAAGGAGATGTGTCACTTTGCATGAGGTGGTCACACCAGATACTGACTGGTTTTCTGATCCATGCCCTTACCTTTTTTTAAAAGGTATCTGTATTCCCAGTCATGTGAAATCCATAGATTAGGGCCGAAATTAATTAATTTCAATTGACTGATTTCCTTATTATAAACTGTAACTAAGGATAATCTTTGAAATTGTTGCATGTTGCGTTTATATTTTTGTTCAGTGTACGTGGAAAAGCACACGACTCAAAACCGATATAAAAAATTTGCTAATTTGGCCTTACGCTTTCAATAAAACAATGAATTTGTCCACAGTTTGCAGATTTATAAATCAATGACAACGGAGCAGAGTGAGGCCTGCATCCAGCAACGTCACGAGTCACGTCACATGACATGTTTTTGCATCTGTCTCAGTTCTGCACCCCAGAGAGAGATAGGGGGAGAGGGCAAAAAACACTGAACTAGTTTCAATGTATGAAATTACTTGGGAGTTTCTGGATTTTGGGCAAAATTCTCCTTTAAAGTGTTTCATGACCAATACATGTTAAATCCTGCAGTATTTAGCATGTATCAGGCCAAACAAAGACAGCTGCTAAGCAGGTCGGTCTTTGTGGACATTAATCACTCTCTAAAATTAACCGTGTCTGGTATGTAGGAGGACTCCTGTCAGTGTCACACATGGCATTTCAGAGTTTAATCAGGACTATGGAGATGGAGCCTAGCAGGTCCAAACCAAGGCCAATGATGACAACAAACAATGTCACAGACCGTAACACCTGAAAAGAATCAATAGGGATTGACAAAGCATTCAGCGTCAATTTACCATAGAAGGGCTATGCTTTCTCTGTGAACCTGTATTGCTCAACGAAATTATTGGCAGTTATTTACGACCCTGATTAACATCCAATGGTTAAACTTCATGCCAAATATGTTCTGTATGGGGCTGGCTCAACTGGCTGGGTGAGCTTGGCTTGATGTGAAAATCTTGTGACACGCCAATGGAACCCTGACCTGTTCACCGGACATGCTACCTGTCCCAGACCTGCTGTTTTCAACTCTCTAGAGACAGCAGGAGCGGTAAAGATACTCTTAATGATCACCTATGAAAAGCCAACTGACATTTACTCCTGAGGTGCTGACTTGCTGCACCCTCAACAACTACTGTGATTATTATTATTTGACCATGCTGGTTATTTATGAACATTTGAACATCTTGGACATGTTCCGTTATAATCTCCAACCGGCACAGTCAGAAGAGGACTGGCCACCCCTCATAGCCTGGTTCCTCTCTAGGTTTCTTCCTAGGTTTTGGCCTTTCTAGGGAGTTTTTCCTAGCCACCATGCTTCTACACTTGCATTGCTTGCTGTTTGGGGTTTTAGGCTGGGTTTCTGTACAGCACTTTGAGATATAAGCTGATGTAAGAAGGGCTATAGAAATACATTTGATTTGATTTGAACTACACTTCTAATTGACATGTGTTTGTATAATGCATTGAACTATTCCACATTAACTGTCATACTCACAATCCCATGAAGAGACACTGACAGTTTTACACATTTAGTATTCCATTCCATCCCTATGACAACATCAAAGTAGATTTATAACCTGTTCACTTGGTTCGCATCAATCTCCTGAGATGATGGAAGAAACAAAGGCAGGACAGGAGAGAGGCAGTGGAGGTGTGGAGGCGCAGGCCTCAGGTGTGAACAGGTGGGTCGGTTCATTGCCATGCAGGAATTGTGCACAGATCCAGGTGCACAGCTGCAGGGAGGGGTATAACAGACACGTACGCTGAGCTTCCCAGGCCATACTGCCCATGTTGAAACAGTTTGTCCCAGGGGAGGTGAGGAGAGTGTGGGTGGGTGCTTCTACCTTCTACATGCTTAATGGTTGGTGTTGGTAGCTGCAAGAGGGAGAAAAGCAAAAGGGGTGAGAGAGCGATAGCTTGAAACTATTATTACGTGCATGTGTGTAAGTGTGTGTTTGTTTACTTGTGTGAATGTTTGTGTGCAATAGGTATAGCTGAGTAAAAGAGCATTAGAGGGAGAATGAGCAGCAGAAGCTAGTTTGACTAGTTTCTGAATGTATAGTTTCCGGGCAACTATTGTCGCAATCGATCTGTGATTTAACAAAGTCAGTCATTTGCAAACCTGCCATTACACATCCTGTTGAGATTCCAATAAGACCATGCTCTTATTGGACTTCTCTAAGCCACCGGCTGCATCAATCACAGCCGTGGGACAGATTAGGTTCTAGATGAATGCCGTCCCTCCTGGCTGGATACATGAGCACCAAGTCCTCAACATCAAAGGTCAGAGGAGCTACAAAGTGAAGGGGATCACTGAGGCATTGCACTCTTGGTAATTTTGAGGAGAGGCAGTGGATAAATGGGTCAGTGACCAGTGTGGATGGATTGGCTCAAGTCAAGATTCCTGTGACACAGTTGGGAGCCCACAAGCCCGGATTGTAAAAATATATATCTGTAGATAATGATGCAGTGATAGAACACACCCCAGAGAGCTCATATACCACTATTTTCTGACACAATATCATCCCAGCAGCTCCATCCACCGCCAGACAATGAGCCAGACAGACAGGCTGACCTTTGGTGTCCTTGAAACAGTTGATGCTGTGTAATGTATTCTGCATTTGATTCCATTTTTTTTTAAATCATTCTCAATCCACTGAGTCTCTGTGTCTAAAAACCCTGCTGGATATTATTCCTGTTATTATTTTTCACTAGTCCAATCACTATAGGTCCTGTGGAGAAACAATGCTGAGAGACTCGGGCTAAGACGGAAATGCCAATTCCCTCTGAGCACACCATCCTCGGGTTCAGAGGAAGATTAGTTGGATGTCAAATCTCACAGCTCAAGTGCTCAAACTTAAAAGTGCATTTGAAATGCAGATCTTCCTAGGGATATGGCGAGTAATATGAATGGTTTAGATGGGTGCTATAATGACACTTTTATGGGCCTTCTTCAGAATCCTCTTTTAGGAGACCGTGACAACATTAATAATTACAACATTTTCATAACAGGGACCAAAAAAGGAAAATGCTAAAGAAATGTAAATGAGATATCAGCCTACCTACACGGTTACACAGAACCCACTGTGAGAATGGTGTAAAATGACCAGTGACAAATGACAGGATGCCAGAGTGTCAATCAGAATCCATTAGTAGCACAGTACTAATTACTAGTGACTCTGGGGTTGATTAAAATAAATCACAAAACAGCACCAGACACTATTATGCTAATGATATCTCATTTGGAGTGGCCGGGTTTGGGGGCCTAAAAGGATTTGGACAGCGCTACCAGTCTGGCTCAGAAAAATGGGAAGCATGTCATTAGAGCAGGAACAGAATATCAATTCTTGAGATGATGGCAGCATTTTAATCTTGTTCGGGGAGTATACTGATGGGCTCATTCCCTTACGGATGATCATATGCAGGAATATGAGCAGGTAAAAGTCATTTACAGTCACATTGTCCTCTATAATGAACCATATCACATAGCAGTGATGATATAGGGAAGAAGATCGCAGGATACTTTATATTTTTTTATTTTATTTCACCTTTATTTAACCAGGTAGGCCAGTTGAGAACATGTTCTCATTTACAACTGCGACCTGGCCAAGATAAAGCAAAGCAGTGCGACAAAAACAACACAGAGTTGCACATGGCATAAACAAACGTCCAGTCAATAACATAATAGATCTGCACACACTATGTACAGTGTGTGCAGATGTAGTAAAATCAGGGAGGTAAAGCAACAAATAGGCCATAGTGGCAAAATAATTACAATTTAGCATTAACACTGGAGTGATAGATGTGCAGATGATGATGTGCAAAGAGAAAAAAAGAGAGTACTGGGGTACAAAAGAGAAAAAATAATAAAATGGGGATGAGGTAGGTGGGCTATTTACAGATGGGCTGTGCACAGGTGCAGTGAATGTTAAGCTGCTCTGACAGCTGATGCTTAAAGTTAGTGAGGGAGATGTCAGGCCTGGGCAATTATCTTCCATAGAGGGCCACATTAGAATATATTTTCATGGGCCAGAATCATATTACAGGATTATACATATTGTGTATGACTGTGTTAACAGATATATCTACTGTAAATCACATCCATATAACTTTTTTAACATGCACGGAAATAAACCACATCCATGTTCTCCTTCTGGTAGGTATTTTTATGATTAAACATGCAATAAACTACACGGAGGGAAAAGTACACTGTGCATTCAGCATCACAGACAGAAAGAACTCTTGTTTAATGGGTATGCACAAAAACAAGAAAGAGAGAGCTCAATATTACATTTAAATTACTCAATCAGTGTGAGGAGTGAGGTCTCTGATAGACATTGACTAGAGCAGTGAAGTCAGGTATAGTTTCTGACATTGCTATGCACAGGATTACTGAGAGGTGAGTCAATAAGAGATGATCTGTGCCTTAACTTGTTATATTTCATCACTGAAAATGTCTGTTCACATACATAGGTTGACGCAAACAGTACAAACATCTTCTGAGCATGACTCCTAATCTTTGGAAAGTTTTGTTCATCAAGAGATGCATAGAACCTCGTCAGTGACATTGTTTTGAATAGTTCTCCAATCACTGCATCAGACTGACGATCGATAAGCTCAGTGGGAGCGTTATCCACATTGAAGGTGAAAGGAGAGGAAACCAACAGCGTGTCATCTTCCAACACGTTGAAATCCTCAAAACAACGAGAAAACTCACTGTTCAAAGCACGCAGCAGCGATGTATACTTCTCCCGCTGGTCATCTGATAGGGAACAGACTAGTAGTGTCGGAAGGTGGGTGACATTGTTAGCTTCTACTTGACGGGTCAGGAGGAGTCATTTTCCCTTGAAGGCTATGACAAGGCTGTATATCTGATGTGTGAAAAGGCCCTTCCCTTGTAGTTTAGAATTCAGTTCAGTCATGAGGGCCATGATGTCCACAGTGAAGGCAAAATCAACCAACCATTTTTTATCTTGCAGCTGAGGGAAATCCACATATTTTCCTTTCATTTGCAAAATTTCAGCAATCTCTGACATCAGGTCCCACACCCTTTTAAGCCACTTCCCCAAACTCTGCATGACCCAACTCTGTTTCTTCCAACAGTGAGACAAACTGCCTGTGTTTTAAAGATGTTGCTCTTATGAAGTTTACCACTTTAGTGACAGTATCCACAACATGGCTCATTTTCAGAACACATTTACAGAGCACCTCCTGATGAATAACGCAATGCAGGAAAATAATTTTCTGATCTGGGTTCAGCTCAGCAACTTCATCTTGTATCCTTTTCGAAAGGCCAAAGTTTTTTCCTGTCAAGTTTGGGCACCCATCGATTGTAATACTGGATAACTTTCCAAAACTCAGTTCCAGCTTTGCCATACATTAAATCTTTCCTCGTGGTTGTGCTTTCATTGACTGTACTGAAGCAAGCTCCTCTGTAATTTAAAAGTCTGGGGTTATGCCTCGTAAGAATATCAACAACTGCGCCGTGTCACATGCATCACTGCTCTCATCCAGGGCCAAGGAGAAATAGGTGAAATCCTTTACCTTGTCTTTCAACTGTTGTTCCATATTCTCTGCGATGTCCTCAACATGCCGTGTCAATGTTCGTCGTGACCTGTGTGTCACTCTCTGTCCTCGTGCAGTTGTTATTTATACGTGCTTTCAAAATAAATGTCCCACAAGCGGTGGGAGTTAAATTATTACATAATGGCGAGAGTTCATTGGGCTTTTAATTTGAATAACAAATACGTTTAAAAAAACTTCATGATCACAAATTCTTTGTGATCTGAGCATGATTCTGCGGGCGGTATTGAATCAGGTTGCGGGCCGCATATGGCCCCAGGGCTGGCCTTTGCCCAGGCCTGATATGTGTGAAGATATGAAGTCATAATCCATTTCCTGCTCTGATTAGAAGCCTTTGTGGGACATAACATTTATGAAGGAAGTAAATTAATTGGTTTCCAGGTGACGATACCAGACATAACAATTTACTGTATCTATGGAGAAAATAATCTTACCTCAAAAACCTTTCAGACACGTGCTGAAACGCCAGTGCACTAAGAACAAATTCCTGCTGGAATTCCGTCATCTTTCTGAAAATGCTAGATTCTATTATGGGCTACATTAGATTTGTATTCCTGCCATGCAGGAATGTTAAGAGGTTGTCCATCAGTGTTACAGCAGTATTATACAAAGCTGGGAGTTACTCAGTAAGTACTGACAACTGTTCACAAAGACGGGTACCGGTGATGGATTACTCTATCAATGTAATGGTCAATTACCCATTGAACAAAGCTTGAGAGAGGTAGCATTAAATCCATCGCTACATTGTTCAGACAGCTACACCTTTAAAAAAGATAATCAGCTCCATTCAAACTATCCAAAAGGCATTACATAAACTTTAAAGAACACCACAGAGGGTAAAGTTAGGTAAATGGCCTTAATTACACCAGTCCTTACTGAAGATGTGCCTTCTTGGCAAATGTTTTTTTCCATTACCGACTTTATATTGCACCATTTATTATCCCAGCTTTTATCCGATGTTTTTATCAATGAATTACAATAGATTAACTGCGTTAACCGCAATGAAAATGACCCATGGAGAACCGCTCCTTAAGTTCCAAATGCCCCCTCAGACTATTTCCAAAAGTCTATCTATACCCTCCTTGTCTTGACAAGGAAACAAAGCCCAATCTCACATGTGGAAAAACACAGGAATATGTTCAATGGAGTGATAGCCAGCACACAAACACCTTATGTCAATGAGACTCTTATTTACATTAGAACAACGGCTAAATACTGACCAGGCACAATGCTGTGATTATACCAGCGTCTCGAGCTATGCAAACAGAGTGGAAATGGGAAAGAACTTCACAGCCCTGGTATCAGGCAGCACACACGGATGCAATCAGTTGGGTATCAGCAATCCGGAACACAATTTGTATGGCATTCACACCCATACTGTTTACTCTGAGTGGCAGGGATAAAAAAATGCAAACACTTTTATTCTCTTTGGCTTTGTAAATAAATAGCATGGTCAAAGAGCTCATAGCTAGCTCCACATATGTTCCAAACACACACACGCACTACATACATACATGCACTCATGCACACTCTCTCTCTCTCTCTGTCTCTCCTTGGGGCCACAAAACAACAACATTGTGAGGATGTGGTCTGGTGGAAAAGCCACATCACTCTCCCTGCTGCCACTGAGGTTGTGGCCTTATCTCAGTGACATCAGCACGGTGGGGGACTTTTTATTGTTGTTGACTGTTCTACTCTTAATGGGTAAATCCACTGGCTGAAAAGAATACCCAACTCTCTCTGGCTGTTCAGTTATTCTGTTATTTCAGGATGCCCTCTATGTAAGCCTATAATACTCTGTCCTTTCATCACAAATTATGGGGAGGCAGGTAGCCTAGTGGTTAGAGTGTTGGACTAGTAACCGAAAGGTTGCAAGATCAAATCCCCGAGCTGACAAGGTAAAAATCTGTTAACCCACCCTATGCCATCATTAAAAATAGAAATTTGTTCTTAACTGACTTGCCTAGTTAAGAAAATGGCCTGCATGTTGGGTGGGGAAAATGTTTCTTAAAGACGAGACATGTTGGGCAACCCTTTGCATACATCCAGTCCAGCGTTTTTCTATTTGCTCATTACACAAGGCGTGAGGCTTTTACTTATGAAGTGGATATTTCCGTCAAGGTGACACATTGGCAAAGTAACAACTAAGAGTAGTGACAGATGGCTGAGTCAACGGATGTGTTTAATGCTCTCTCATTGGAAATAACTCTAATTAATTTCCTATATGCATATGCTGTTCACATATTTTTATATTGATATACACGTATTATAACATGACCCATACACATTGTTTTTTTCTTCACATTACTTTACACCAGTAAATATTTCCTCAAGGGCTTTAATTTCCTACTTCCTTCGTTACATGGATAATACCACAGTGCTTTCCAGGGGCTCATCCTCTCCTTTAACAGCCAGACCTAAAGCTGTGAACAGGGGTGAATCCACCCCCTGAACACCTGTTGGAGAGACTAGCAGCTTCTCCATGGCATCTGATAAACAGGGACAAGCTGGAGGCTCTTGGACATGTTCCCTCTTTGGCCTTCACATCTGTGATTCCCCCAGCCTTCCCAAATCCCCTCGGCAGTTCAGAGATCTTTCTCAGCTGTTAGCATGCCCTCAGGCTGGGGCAGGCCTGCTATGCGCTCCAGCTGCAGGCTTTGCTATGGTCTTGGGGCCCTACTGAAGGGCACTATTGTCCATTCATAGGGTTCACTGTGTGAGAGGTCAGATAAGGGGGAGCCTGAGCTGGGGCCTGGCAGGAAATGAAGGTGGTGTGGGCCATTTGGGCTTGAGTGTGCTCCAACACACTGAGTAAATGTGACCGAGCAGTAAGCACTCTAAAGACTAAACTATAATTAAATGATAATACTCCATGTATTTGTATGCGTGAGAATGTGTGTTCATAATGTTGGTGTATTTGAACACTGTGAATTTACTGTACAAATATAAATATATAGGATTACATAACTCAATTCAATGGAGATTTAAGTATCTAAATTGTAAATAAATTATAATAGTTGGTCATCTTTCTTTCTTTAGTATAATGTGTCTCCCCTCTCCACTGTGTGTATGTGTGGGGGAGTTAAGATACATGGCATGGCAGGGGAAAGAAAGCGCCTAGCAGATGTGCAGATAAATCTTCATTTCTCACCCAGTTAAGCAATTCAGCAGGCGCGGGATGGAGCTCTCGCTGATAGCCAAAGGCACCTTGCAGGAGCCAGAGAAACTGCATAACAAATTGGAGAACAAACAGTCACACAGGGTCACCCACATTATCCTTTATCTACAAAGCCAAGGAGCGCAGGAGGTGGCGAGGCTTTGCCCAACAATAGGCAATAACACATATGTTGTGACAATACTCCTCTGACGCTGTTTAAAATGACATTCTCATATAAAATCACCCACTTTTAGAGACTTACAAGTTTTGGTAAGTTCAACACCACGGAACCGCTGAAAAACATCCCTGCAGCATGATGCTGCCACCAGCATGCTTCAGAGATGGTTGTCCTTCTGGAATGTTCTCCAATCTCCACTGAGGAACTCTGGAGCTCTGTCAGAGTGACCATCACGTTCTTGCTCACTTCCCTGACCAAGGCGCATTTTACCCCATGTCATTATGGGGTATTGTGTGTATATTGATGAGGAACATTTTTTATTGATTACATTTTTGAATAAGCCTGTAACGTAAAAAAATTTGGAAAAGGGGAAGGGTTCTGAATACTTTCCGAATGCACTGTATTTTACATACATGGATTACCAACTTGGGTCATTTTGACCCCAAGAAGATACTATTGGAAAAAGCAACAATCATGCCAAAATATGAACTTAATTCTTATCAAAACATCATTAGACATGTAAATGGTGTTATCTGAAATTAAAAATAACCAAAACAGACTGCTACTCTAACAAATACTTTTTTTGCATTTTATTATGTTATGTGCAGCTTTTTTCCAAAGTACAATCCACATTAGTACTAAAAAGATGATTTGCCATCATTTGATTGTAGTATCATTTAATTTTTAGAATTTGTAATTAAATAGTCATTTTGTCATATTTATGTGGTACAAATGACTGGATAAAAGTTATTGCAAAGAACACAATAGCATTTTTTCATTAGTTTATGTTACTGTAGGCTATTTGTTGCCTCGTACACACGTGGACCGCATGGAACACTGGTAATATTTAGAAATTGAGCTAATATCTTCAATTTTGAGAGCGATTTGCCAATGGTAAGGGTTTAGGAAACCTATGGACCTACTCTTTTTATCACTACATAGACATCAAAGCATCTTACCTGTGCGTCTTCTTAAAACTGTTTATATCACATTCTGTTTGTGATATCGAAATTATTCTTACAACATACAGTGGGGCAAAAAAGTATTTAGTCAGCCACCAATTGTGCAAGTTCTCCCACTTAAAAAGATGAGAGAGGCCTGTAATTTTCATCATAGGTACACTTAAACTATGACAGACAAAATGAGGGGAAAAAAATCCAGAAAATCACATTGTAGGATTTTTTATGAATTTATTTGCAATTTATTTCCTCCACTCTCTGAGGATATTTATAACTTAATATTATGTCTCTTAGAGAAACCTGGATTCAAATAGACTTTTTAGATTTGCTGTAGAATAACTACTTTTGGAGAATACACACCAATACAGCTATGTGTAGATTCAGAGTGTATCTGTCAGAGTCATTTATATAGGTGGCAAGGAAGTCAGGCGCAGGAGAATCAAACTGAGTGTAATTGAGTTATTTAATAACAATGAACGAAACATACTCCAAACACTAAATGTAATAAATAACAAAAATGGGTACGAGGACCCGACACCCACCAATACAAAAATATATACAACACTGAAATACAAACAATCTCTGACAAAGACATTACAGGTAATGAACGGGATTGAAACCAGGTGTGTAGGAATTCAAGACAAAACCAATGGAAAATGAAAAATGGATCAATGATGGCTAGAAGACCGGTGACATCGACCGCCGAGCACCGAACAAGGGGAGGCTTCAACTTCGGCAGAAGTCGTGAAAGTATCTGAGTTCTGGATTGCAGTTCTATCAAGTATTTATACCATTTGTAGTTTTGTATATGCTAATGTTGGTTTTATACACAGTCATACAATACGTGTTAGAAGAGTACAATATTAGGCAAGTACATGGAGAGCTATATCTCTGTAGATGATCTGTCTATCTGGTCAAATACACTGATACAGCTCCTCCTCCACCCTCTGGTGGTATGGATAACTTGTTTTTATGTCTCCAGAGAAACCTAGATTCAAGTAAAGGTCATATCTAACAAATTACTATAGATGGAAATAGGTGTTTTTGTTTTTGGGTAAAAATGTTGATAAATAAACACTAAACAACAATTAAGATGTATTTAAAAAAAAAAGTTGATCGACAAAGTCATGACATTTGAAGAATTTAATAAACCACATTTGGGTTATGATCAAAAATATGCCTGTGGGGTCAAAATGACCCATCGGTAGTTTGAGGGTAAATTTTAATTTCCTGAAATTAAACACATTTTGCCATTACATAGTCACGCTCACTCAGATATCATATGAACATAGCATAACAAAATCAACAGGGGTCCCCTGGAGGTCAGGGCCCCTGGGCACGTGCTCTTCATGCCCAGTCGGTAATTCAGCCATTACTACAAGTTTAGATAGCTGGCTAGACAAACTTACCAATTTTAGCTGACAAGGCTAATTGACTGACTGTCAATGACTGACATAACAAGAGGAAAACTGCAGATGCACAACCACATTTCGATATTGCACCTTGTGTATTCTACCATTCTAACTCTCAACAGTAAATTGAGACCATAACTGGGTTCCAAAAAAAAAAGGCACTGTAAAACATAAATTCATAACCCAGGCACTTATTTACTTAAAATCACTGAACACAAAAGGCACTTATTAGATACAGGCTTCTATTTGAGCCAAGCGTCTATTTCCATGATGCGCACAGCTTTTGATCATTTGCATAGTTAATTGTTTAATTCCAGCATTCATTTCCAGCATTGTAGTACATTTCTTCATTTCCTGCACTAATGTGTCACGTTTTCACGTTTATTTTTTCTTAGCATGCCTCTATTCCGACTTTTTATTTACATCCTTGACAGACTATGCATCTTCTCCTCTTTGACTATGCATTTTCAGCAGCTCTTACTTTCACCACCAGAGGGTAATCTCCCGATTTCTGGGGGTCTGTACTGTTTTTTTATTTTTTTTAACTGTTTTTGACAGTTAACTAACATAAGGGGGCAGTTGAAATCGGTGAGGTGGCACAATTTTGAGGTCTTCTTGCATTGGAATTATATGAATTCTACTTATATCACTCTATACCACAATAAACATACAGTTCAAATGCCGTGACTCCAAGACCAAAAATGTCAGAAAAACATTTGTTAAGTTACTGTGTTCTTGGGATAAGAGAAGTTGGAGTGAAGTTACCAGGGCTAGTCATAAAGATGGCAAACTTCCTAACTTAAATGGGTGGTTGTTGGGCAAGTGGCTGTTGGACACACACACACAAAACAAATCCAAGTCTACAATATTGTAAGTTTACCTATGATTTATTTTTAATTAATGTTTTTATTGTACATCATTATTTAGAAAAAAAATGTATTATTTATTATGTTCTGACACGTCTGCAGAAATGTTGCCACTTTTTATGTGTTTTGTTTGGTAAATTGTTTTGTAAATATTAATTCACATTTGTGGTGCTACTAAATAAATCATTCATTATTTAAATCAATATTGTCAATATTGTAATTATCATGATTAAAATATTTTTTGATAATGGGGGAGGGTGGACAGGGAGTTAAAAAAATTAACCCCAAAAGGTTATTCGAGGAACATATAGGGGTTCTGTCACGGTTGTCATCTGGAGATAGAGAGGAGGACCAAGATGCGGCGTGGTAAGTGTTTGTCATTTTAATGGGAAAACTGAACACTAAAAAACAACAACGTGACAACCGTGAAGCTAATGAACAATCGTGCTGACACAAACACTA
This sequence comes from Oncorhynchus mykiss, assembly GCF_013265735.2. Lineage (NCBI taxonomy): Eukaryota > Metazoa > Chordata > Actinopteri > Salmoniformes > Salmonidae > Oncorhynchus > Oncorhynchus mykiss. Next base: position 71,921,705 of record NC_048566.1, on the reverse strand, counting down.
CACATGGACAATCACCAACAACCCACAATGACAAAACAGGCTACCTAAATATGGTTCCCAATCAGAGACAACGACTAATACCTGCCTCTGATTGAGAACCATATCCGGCCAAACACAGAAAGAGACAAACTAGACATCCAACATAGAATGCTCACTCGGATCACACCGTGACCAAACAAAACATAGAAACATACAAAGCAAACTATGGTCAGGGCGTGACAGTACCCCCCCCCCCCCAAGGTGCGGACTAAGTACACACCCATTAGTGGCCCCAGTGTTAAGGATCAGTGTAGCAGACGCGTTGTTGCCTACTCTTACTACCTGGGGGCGGCCCATCAGGAAGTCTAGGATACAGTTGCAGAGAGAGGTGTTTAATCCCAGAGTCCTTAGCTTAGTGGTGAGCTTCGTGGGCACTGGTGTTGAACGCAGAGCTGTAGTCAATGAACAGCATTCTCACATAGGTGTTCATTTTGTCCAGGTGAGAAATGGCAGTGTGGAGTGCGATTGAGATTGCGTCATCTGTGGATCTGTTGGGGCGGTATGCGAATTGGAGTGGGTTTAGCGTGTCCAGGGGGATGCTGCTGATGTGAGCCATGACCAGCCTTTCAAGTACTTCATGGCTACCGACGTGAGTGCCACGGGGCGGTAATCATTTAGGCAGGTTACCTTAGGCCCTGTGCCCAAGGAAGCCATGGTGGTCTGCTTGAAACATGTAGGTATTACAGACTTGGTCAGGGAGAGGTTGAAAATGTCAGTGAAGAGACTTGACAGTTGGTCCGCGCATGCTTTGAGTACACGTCCTGGTAATCCGTCTGGCCCAGCGGCTTAGTGAATGTTTTGTTCACATCGGCTACTGAGAGCGTGATCACAGTCATCTTGAACAGCTAGTGCGCTCGTGCATGCTTCAGTGTTGGTTGCCTTGAAGGGAGCATTAAAGGCATTTAGCTCGTCCGGTAGGCTCGCATCACTGAGCAGCTCGCGTCTGGGTTTCCCTTTGTAGTCCGTAACAGTTTTCAAGCCGACGAGCGTCAGAGCCGGTGGAGTAGGATTCAATCTTAATCCTGTATTGATGCTTTGCTTGTTTTGATGGTTCGTCTGAGGGCATAGCGGGATTTCTTATAAGCGTCCGGAATAGTCTCCCGCTCCTTGAAAGCGGCAGCTTTAGCCTTTAGCTAGATGCGGATGTTGCCTGTAATCCATGGCTTCTGGTTGGGATATGTACGTACAGTCACTGTGGGGACGACATCATCGATGCACTTCTTGATGAAGCCGATTTCCTCATTGCCATTGGCTGTTTTCCTCAATGCCATTGGCTGAATCCCGGAACATATTCTAGTCTGTGCTAGCAAAACAGTCCTGTAGTGTAGCATCCGCGTCAACTGACCACGTCCGTATTGAGCGAGTAACTGGTACTTCCTGCTTTAGTTTTTGCTTGTAAGCAGAAGGATATAACTATGGTCAGATTTGCCAAATGGAGGGCGGGGGAGAGCTTGTGTGCATCTCTGTGTGTGGAGTAAAGATGGTCTCTGATTTTTCCCCCCTGGTTGCACATGTGACATGCTGGTAAAAATTTGGTAAAACTGATTTAAGTATCCCCGGCCACCAGGAGCACTGCTTCTAGGTGAGCATTTTCTTCTTTGCTTGTGGCCTTGTAGAGTTGGTTGAGAGCGGTCTTCGTGCCAGCTTCTTTTTGTGGTGGTAAATAGATGGCTACGAATTAAACAGACGAGAACTCTCTCTGTAGATAGTGGGGTCCACAGCTTATTATAAGGTACTCTACCTCAGGCGAGCAATACCTCGAGACTTCTTTAATAATAGAAATCGCACAAGGAGAATGTAAAATGTCAGCCATGTTCTTCGGCGCCATCTTTAGTATAGGATAGACACTTCAGAACAAACTTCCTTTATATAGTTTTTTTTTTTTGGGGGGGGGGGACTATCTGTTGTTCCATGTAGTGAATCTGTTATTCAATACGTTTGTATGCGCTAATAGTAGTAAGGCACAGATAACTTTTTCATAAAAAATGTTTTTTCTTCCTTTTGATACTTAAATGTCAGTTGGATTAGTTAAGTTTTCCCCAGGTATAGCATGCTTCTTCTGACTGAACATGTTTGTCAAAGTGGAAAATTAGTTTGTGCATGTAGCTGTGGACGCATGAGCCCTATGATTCCATTTTGAATATTGTGTGACGTGTATGTGGCATATGGTGCTAAACACTTTGGCAAGTTCCTTGTCTTTTCGGAGAGTATGTTCCATCATAGACAGAAAAAGTCCACTGCCCCCGTCTCCTCTTGACTCTATCACATGCAATGTCCCCCTCAGTGGCTACTGGTTTGAAACAAGCAACTCAATGATGTCAACAATCGTGACAAATACATACGATTTCTTGCCAGCTGCCGCCCAATGTTCCCATAGCACTTTGAACTTGTTTTTCCAACCACAGAGCAGTACATTTCAATTATTATATTTATTATTTTTTCACCCTTATTTAACCAGATATGCCAGTTGAGTACAAGTTCTCATTTACAACTGCGACCTGGCCAAGATAAAGCAAAGCAGTGCGACAAAAACAACAATGCAGAGCTACACATGGCATAAACAAACGTACAGTCAATAACACAATAGAAAAATCTATATAGAGTGTGTGCAAATGTAGTAAGATTAGGGAGGTAAGGCAATAAATAGGCCATAGCGGCGAAATAATTACAATTTAGCATTTACACTGGAGTGATAAATGTGCAGATGATGATGTGCAAGTAGAGATACTGGGATGCAAAAGAGCAAAAATAAATAACAATATGGGGATGAGGTAGTTGGGTGGGCTATGTACAGGTGCTGTAAGCTGTTGTGACAGCTGATGCTTAAAGTTAGTGAGGGAGATATAAGTCTCCAGCTTCAGTGATCTTTTAAATTCGTTCCAGTCATTGGCAGCAGAGAACTGAAAGGAAAGGCGGCCAAAGGAGGTGTTGGTTTTGGGGATGACCAGTGAAATATACCTGCTGGAGCGCCTGATAGGGCTGGATGTTGCTATGTTGGCCAGTGAGCTGAGATAAGGCAGGGCTTTACCAAGCAAAGACTTATAGATGACCTGGAGCCAGTGGGTTTGGCGACGAATATGAAGCAATGGCCAGCCAACGAGAGCATACATGTTGCAGTGGTGGATAGCATATGGGGCTTTGGTTATAAAACGGATGGCACTGTGATAGACCATATCCAATTTACTGAGTAGAGCTTTGGAGGTTATTTATAAATGACATGGCCGAAGTTAAGGATCGGTAGTATAGTCAGTTTTTCGAGGGTATGTTTAGCAGCATGAGTGAAGGAGGCTTTGTTGCGAAATCGGAAGCCAATTCTAGATTTAATTTTGGATTGGAGATGTTTAATATGAGTCTGGAAGGAGAGTTTACAGTCTAACCAGACACCTAGGTAATTGTAGTTGTCCACATATTCTAAGTCAGAACCATCCAGAGTAGTGATGCTAGTCGTGTGGGCAGCGATCCGTTGAAGAGCATGCATTTAGTTTTAATGTATATCAGAGACTCGAACCATATGCCTCCTGTGTCTGCATCTGGGTCAAATTAATGTTATTGGTCACATACACATGGTTAGCAGATGTTAATGTGAGTGTGGCGAAATGCTTGTAAAGTCTCACACTGTGTCGTTATTGGTACTATCAATAGCTTGCTTCCAGTTAGAATACCCAGCTTGGGTAAAGGCCTTGTCTGCATTACCATTGGACCTAACACAGAACTTTCGATACAAGAAACAAAATGTTGTATTTCAGTATTTCAACCACTCTCTTCCTATGAACCAGTTGCTATTAAATTCACATTTTTGGACAGAAAACCTAGAGTAGGATTCTAGGCTAAACTGGGCTGGCTCCTCTTTTCCAAGATTGTCAAGAACAGTCGGAGGTGGTGGTGGCTGTGGAGCCATTATCCTGGTGGTGCTTGTGGTAGGGTGGATAGACTCTGCACGCGGAGCTAGCTGGTGCTCTGCAGTATCATCACTGCCGGGCTTGGCAGCGGCTTCAGTGGTTTGATGCTGCTGCTGCTCATCGCTCTTCTTCCGCTTTGGCTTTGTTTGGGTACCTTGGCGAAGTCAATTCCTTGGGAGTGGTAGATTCGAGCTAGCTAAATAGGGGCGGTGGGGGGGCACAAGTTTCAACTGTGGCTAAGACCCCTTTTACACCCTCGTGGATCCAGGCCGGGTTCGCAGCTGTTAGCAGCCAATGGCTAGCAGTTTCTTACTGGTTTGCAGTGTCTTACTGGTAAAATAAAAAGGATGATTGCCATCATTTTTGTTGTTGTTATTACTGAGTTATTTAATTTCACAAATCAAACATTAAACCTCGTAAACAATTAATGGTAACCTCGTAAACAATTCATTTAGACCCACCGTTTATTTGAAACAGGCATTTATTTGCTGAAAATCGTGTCTTTGCCCAGCTATTAAAAGGGACGGGTGGCTATTTGAGACTCTGCATTAATTGAAGCTTTATGGTATAAAAAATTCAAAGTGGTCCGGAGCCCCCTTGCAGCCGGGGGACCTAAGCGACGACTTATGTCACTTATGCCCAGGACTGTTCCTGGATATATTAATAGAAGTGGGAATCTCTCTTCAGAATGCAAATGCTTACATCTGTGGACATAATACAGCTAATTATTTCTGCACAAGCAGCTCCTTTTCAGAGGCAAACAAAAGCAGCAAAAAAAAGGATAAAAATTCATTTGATATGGAGAAAAGAACTGAAGAGGCTTCAGGACATTTTTGAAGGCACTTACAAAGCTTAATGAGATGCAAAAAGGAGAAAGAGGAAAGGAGCAATTACATTCTCACAATATCCCATTGCTATGTATATTTTCTGTGGTAGCAAAAATGGTAACATTTTCAGCCAAGGATAATGAGGGACCTATGGCTTCGATTGATCCCATTTTAAAAATAAAAAGCTAGACAACCACGCAAAGAGCATAAGACGACTCCTATGTTTTCCATAGTCTCTCCATTGAGTGAGAGAGGGAGAGGGAGAGAGAATAAAAGAGTGTAATTCATATTCAAAGGGTGCATTGGGGAGGGTTTAAGGGAGGAGGAGGGTTTCGGGGGTGTCTGAACTAAAGAGCCTTTCATTGGAGGTCCCAGTCACACCCACACAGTTTTGAATTTCCAAACTTTGTCAGTCAACATGGAAGCCAATGAGATGTTCCAAGTCACATCCTACTGCCATAGTTTCACACAGTCACTGGAGGTTCCTGATGGACCCGTTGGCCATGATGACAACAGCCATCACCATCAGGTGGGCTGAATCTGGGATAGAACTACGGACAGCTGGGGAAATAATATATTTTCAAGTGGGACACAAGAGGATATTGAAGGGGGGGGGGGGGCTGATTTCTGCAAGGTTGTAGTTTTCACATCCTGATAAATATATCACATTGTGAGGCAATGCTACAGTACAAAATGTACAATAACGAATTATGCAATTGGGATTTGTAGTTTCTTGCCATATAATTGTATATTCTCCATAATTTAAGAATGAAAGCATGGAGTTGTGGAAGGTAGTACATTCTGAGGACAGGTGATAGAGTGGTAGCCAGGCCTAGCATAGCTCTCCTCCCATTTCCAGACAGGATGATGTGGTGGAGGGTAGAGGAGTGGTGACAGCCAGCCCAACCTCCAGCTCAGAGCAACACAATTCTATTTGACTGGAGAGCACACAGGCCCTCTGTTAGTCATGCTGCGAGAGATGGGAGCGAGATGGGCAACTCCATTACTACCCGTCTACCAACTCTACACAGCCAACAAAGAGTGATTGCGAGGCCCAATGAACCCTGACAATTAGTAATGACTGCGTTTCTACCTTGTCCCTTACCCAGCCTGCAGCATGTCTGATCTGCCAACTGAACACCACGTCAGCCAGACAGCCAGCACACAGGGAGAAAAATACTAGCAGCCTACAGATTCACTACTCAGTCTCACTGTATCAGGAGGGGAATGAATTTGGCTGATTCAGAACGCAGTCATGCGTAGGTCTTAATAATGTACAGTATCAGTCAAAAGTTTGGACACACCTACTCATTCAAGGGTTTTTCATTATTTTCACTATTTTCAACATAGTGAGTACATCAAAACTATGAAATAACACATGGACTCATGTAGTAACCAAAATTTGTATTTATTTAAGGTAGCCACCCTTTGCCTTGATGACAGCTTTGCACACAGCTTTGGCATTCTCTCAACCAGTTTCACCTGGATTGCTTATCCTACAGTCTTGAAGGAGTTCCCCCATATGCTGAGCACTTTGCGTTGGCTGCTTTTCCATCACTCTGTGGTCCAACTCATTCCAAACCATCTCAATTGGGTTGAGGTCGGGTGATTGTGGAGGCCAGGTCATCTGATGCAGCACTCCATCACTCTCCTTCTTGGTCAAATAGCCCTTACACAGCCTGGAGGTGTGTTGGGTCATTGTCCTGTTGAAAAACAAACGATAGTCCCACTAAATGCAATTCCAGATGGGATGGCGTTTCGCTGAAGAATGCTGTGGTAGCCATGCTGGTTAAGTGTGCCTTGAATTTTAAATAAATCACACAGTGTCACCATCAAAGCACCCTCACACCATCCATGCTTCACGGTGGGAACCACACATGCAGAGATCATCCGTTCACCTTCTCTGCATCTCACAAAGACATCTCAAATTTGGACTCATCAGACCAAAGGACAGATTTCCACTGGTCTAATGTCCATTGCTCGTGTTTCTTGGCCCAAGCAAGTCTCTTATTATTATTTGTGTCCTTTAGTAGTGGTTTCTTTGCAGCAATTCGACCATGAACAGTTTCCTCTGAACAGTTGATGTTGAGATGTGTCTGTTACTTGAACTCTGTGAAGCATTGTTTTGAGTTGCAATCTGAGGTGTAGTTAACTCTTATAAACCTATCCTCTGCAGCAGAGGTAACTCTGGGTCTTCCTTTCATGTGGCGGTCCTCATGAGAGCCAGTTTAATCATAGCACTTGATGGTTTTGGTGACTGCACTTGAAGAAACTTTCAAGGTTCTTTAAATGTTCCGTATTGACTGACCTTCATGTCTTAAAGTAATGACGGACTGTCGTTTCTCTTTGCTTTTTGAGCTGTTCTTGCCATAATATGGACTTGGTCTTTTACCAAATAGGGCCATCTTCTGTATACCACCCCTACCTTTTCACAACACAATTGATCGGCTCAATTGCAATAGGAACGAAATAAATTCCCCAAATTCACTTTTAGCAAGGCACACCTATTAATTGAAATGCATTCCAGGGGACATGAAGCTGGTTGAGAGAATGTAAAGAGTGTGCAAAGCTGTCATCAAGGCAAATGGTGGCTATCGCAATCATAAAATATATTTTGATTTGTTTAACACTTTTTTGGTTAGTTTTGATGTAGAAAATAGTAAAAATAAATAAAAACCCTTGAATGAGTAGGTTTGTCCACACTTTTGACTGGTACTGTATATTTTTCGTTTACATATAGACTACTACCGTATGTGATTTGATTTCAGAACCAGATCTCTGTGTAAATACAGATTGATTAACAGTCTGCACACCAGGCTTTGATTTTGCCTTTAACTGAATTAAGTACCCTCTTGATCAACAGTGAGTTTCTTGTGAAAAATATATATTTCAAGTTTGTCGCTCTAGGGCAATTAAAAATATCAATTTAAGCACCAGCAGCAGTAGATGCCAACATCATGTTTAATACCACCTTCTATTTAATGCCCCATCGATTATACCCAAGCAGGTATAATTAGGTTCCTGTTCGACTGACACTTAGCTCCTGGAACACGCCAAGGCTCTTGGACTGCACAGACTACTAGACTATAGACAGCCTCTAATTTCTCTTGTACCTGGACTTATTTCAGCAGTCCATGATTTCAAGTTTGGGAAAAAAACAAAATTGAAATGTAATGAGATTGTTATGAGAGTGATAACAGGAAATTATTACTTCATTGCTTCAATAGGTACTTGGAGACTAAAAGGCGTCTCACTCTCCCTACACTGAAGTGTAGATTATCTGTTTTTTGTACAAAGTGAAAGTCACTAAACCATAATGACAAATTATTTACCATTCATTTCTATTGGGCCAGACATAATCGAAACACAACCAAAATAAACTGCAAATGAGTCCAACAAGTTTGTATTCACAAGTTTGATACTGTCATTGCGTGATAGGAATATGGGACCACATACTACACTTTTGACTTAATGTAATACACTATAAGTGAATTTGTCCAAATACTTATTACACCTTCAAATGGGAGGATTAGATACATAAAACAGATATGTATGAAAGACCTCAAATAAAAGGTGACATTCTGAATACTGTTGCCTCGTAAAATATTTGATCTCAAATCCAAAATGCTGGAGTATAAAGACAAATTAAAAGTTTTAGCTTCACTGTCCAAATAAATAAGTAGGTAGTATATTAGAATATCATATTGACACCTGAGAACAGGAGCCAACCAATTACCAATTCATAACAACATAACAGATAGAGAAGATATGGTTTGCATAAATAAAGTAGTTATTGGTCACATACACATATTTAGCAGATGTTATTGCGGGTGTAGTGAAAGGCTTGTTTTCCTAGCTCCAACAGTGTAGTGATATCTAACAACACACAACAATACACACAAAGCTAATATGGCATGTGTCTCTGCAAAGCACACTGAAAACATGTACAATAAATGCAATGCAACTGTTTTCTATGCCATCTGTGATGGAATCTATCGGCTTGGAGACCTATCAGGAAGTCACCATTATTAATTCACTTCTGTCAATTAGAATAATTGCAGTCTATTTAAATGCCACTCAAATAGTGCTAATTGATCCAATGTATTCAACATCCATTCGGAAATTGATTCTCCCACCTCCAATTCCCGCCTCCCATTTCATAGCCCTGCATTTAAAATTAAACAGAAGTGACAACCCATTGTCACGTACGCCGGTGTGGTGCAGCCCTCTTGGGACACACATCCTTTCAACAGTGGAGAAATATATCTGTCACCAAAGTGCAGTGTACAAACATAATTGTGTAGTCACTACACAATTGAGTTTGAGCTGCCAAGGTTCTGTGTAGTCACTACACAATTGAGTTTGAGTTGCCAAGGTTCTGCCATAACCCGATGGATATATTGAATCACATCCATGCCATGTTGCCGGCCCCTTCTAATGTATTTGCACTTGATTTTTCTCAAGGAAGATATTCATCAGGAAAGAATATATTCAAATAGAATAAAGTGTTAATGTGATTAATCAAAACCCTTTTTTATGTTTCCACATGAAGGACAAAACCTTTTGAAACATGTTATGCATTGACTGAAAAACGTTGGTCTTGTCCCTGCCATAGTAAATCTAGTCAGGGAAATTGACAAGGACAATCCACCTTCAATTGAGCTACGCAACAAGCAGTTAAAACATGGCTTTCTCTCTACAGCCTCTCCTATTTCCAGCAAATGTATTTGATACGTGAAATGACGAGGGGTAGAGATGCAACGAATGAATCTATCCTTACAGATTAGTGCTCCCTAGAGCTCTCAGAGCTCAACATGCTGGGAGTGAGGGACCATGACACAGGCAGCTGTAGAGGACAGAGATGGGTTTCTGCAGTGACAAGAGGAGATCTTATCCCTGCATATACTGCATATCTTAGTCTGAGAAGAAAGTGATCTTACACACTGTTCTTGCTATGACACACATGCCATTAACTCAATTGGGTGGGAAACAATCGATAAGTTGCGTATAGAATTCTGTCATCACTCTCTAATCGTCAACTAGCCATGCTGAATCTTAAAAAGGTTCCCTGAATCTCTAGATTTGATTAAAGTAGGTTTTCCACCACTGACATGTTGCAACCATCAGAGCAGCAGTAGATGCGAGTACATACTACCTCAATTGGGCAGACCAACCAGTGCTCCTGCACAGTGGCTAACCGGGTTATCTGCATTGTGTCCCGCCACCCACCACCCGCCAACCCCTCTTTTACGCTCTCTGTTCATCATATATGCTTAGTCACTTTAACCATATCTACATGTACATACTACCTCAATTGGGCAGACCAACCAGTGCTCCTGCACAGTGGCTAACCGGGTTATCTGCATTGTGTTATCTGCATTGTGTCCCGCCACCCACCACCCGCCAACCCCTCTTTTACGCTCTCTGTTCATCATATATGCTTAGTCACTTTAACCATATCTACATGTACATACTACCTCAATTGGGCAGAACAACCAGTGCTCCTGCACAGTGGCTAACCGGGTTATCTGCATTGTGTTATCTGCATTGTGTCCCGCCACCCACCACCCGCCAACCCCTCTTTTACGCTCTCTGTTCATCATATATGCTTAGTCACTTTAACCATATCTACATGTACATACTACCTCAATCAGCCTGACTAACCAGTGTCTGTATGTAGCCTCGCTACTTTTATAGCCTTGCTACTGTATATATCCTGTCTTTTTACTGTTGTTTTATTTCTTTACCTACCTATTGTTCACCAAATACCTTTTTTGCACTATTGGTTAGAGCCTGTAAGTAAGCATTTCACTGTAAGGTCTACTGCACCTGTTGTATTCAGTGCACGTGACAAATAATTTGATTTGAAAAACATTTTATGAAAATTGTCATGACAGATTTAGCATGAAAAGTCTTGTGACACAGCCAGTTGGAAGGCTAATTACTGTATTTTAGCCTTTCAGTCAGAACCCTCTGTGACAGCTCCTGTCTGGGCGAGGCCTGTGAGTAATGCAGAAATGGGTCCCTTTCAATAAACAGGAAATAAACACATTTTTTTATACAGTTCATAGGATAAGTAACTACACCAATGACTCCATGAGCCACATTTCCAGTTGTCTGACTCCTAATGAGTTTTCTGTCCTTCTCAAACAGTGAAATAATTGGATATCAGTCATGCAAAACAGTAGACGTTCTGCCACATTGTTTCAATGCAGCAATTTCCATCTATTCCTTTAAGGATAAATATCTTTATTATTGAGTATAGTTTTATTTTATATTCTTCTGGATGTTTTGATTTGTTTTAACGTAACAATAACACTTAATGTTATGTAACTAACACAGTAATAACTGCTAACATAGTAGTTACATAGGATATACATGTAATTAGCATGTACCTACCCAGGATCAAGCAACTTAATGTAAAGTGAAACCCAGTAGGGTATAACCTTTATAATTACTATGAAGTTACAATGTAACAACCTTTGCAGATAATAAGCTAACCAGGAGAAATTAGGAGACAGGTTTAACCCTTGTAAGTTACGTTGTACTTACAATGTAACAATCTTTATCAACTAACTCTGCAATTACAATGTTGTTGCAATAGATATACATGTATTCACAATGTACTCACACAGGAGCAAGGAACTTTATGTAAAGTGAAGTGACATTTTAATGACTTTGTAGTTACAGTGTAACAACCTTTGCAGACAATAGGCTAAACGGGAGAAATAAGGAGACAAGAGAACATGTTTCAGTTGGACTTTTAATTGATTTGACAAAGGTTTATATTCACACCGTTCAAATTCATTTCCCCATTTTAGACTCCAAGCAAGAAACATTTTACTAAGTAAAACATACTAACACAGGGTGGTGGTAAAGCTAGATAAGCACTGGCACAATGTCCTCAAGTTTTTCAACTCGGTCAATAAAAGTTAATAACTCATCATAAAAGTTATGAAACATTTATTTAATGTTATTTCACTATGTTGAGACTTACATTGCACATTACAAACCTTTATAAACATGAACAATTAAGAGACATAAATAGCAAAGACCGTAAAGTATAAAGATAGGCATAAACTGTTTCTCCAATAGAAATCCCAGATAACGCTTGTAGGCGATGTCATGGTGATGTTGGCTAGCTAAGCTCATGCGCAGTAACAGATTGGGTCTAACAGTCACCTCGCGGAAAACTGCGCATGTGTAGGCCATCAAAGGCACTCCGAAATAAAGTTGTTTTTGAAAAATGTTTAGTTTGTCACTTTCACAAGGTTAGTAGTAAAGTTTTCAGCCTTTAGATTTCAAGAAAATTAAAAACTATGGAAGAATTTTTCACTTCTCTCATTGACTTCAAATCCCAAACCCCGGCCTGGTCTGCTTAGTCTGTTTCGCAGGAATTCCCGGAAGTCCCGTGATGTTGAGCTTCTGGGTTCAGAAACTCTGCAGAGGAGAGTGTGAGAGGTTCGAAGTCAGTGTGATATAATTTCTTCTTCTTCTCTTTCTTTTTCTGTGAAGTTTAACAGCGGTTGGCATCCAATATGTTGCATTACCACCCCCAACTGAACTATAGTATAGATCTATTACACTTTGTTATACAAAATGGCAATGGGGAACTGAGGAAAAAATATATATTATACACAGTATATATATGTACATATATATATATATACAGTGCATTGCGAAAGTATTCGGCCCCCTTGAACTTTGCGACCTTTTGCCACATTTCAGGCTTCAAACATAAAGATATAAAACTGTATTTTTTTGTGAGGAATCAACAACAAGTGGGACACAATCATGAAGTGGAACGACATTTATTGGATATTTCAAACTTTTTTAACAAATCAAAAACTGAAAAATTGGGCGTGCAAAATTATTCAGCCCCTTTACTTTCAGTGCAGCAAACTCTCTCCAGAAGTTCAGTGAGGATCTCTGAATGATCCAATGTTGACCAAAATGACTAATGATGATAAATACAATCCACCTGTGTGTAATCAAGTCTCCGTATAAATGCACCTGCACTGTGATAGTCTCAGAGGTCCGTTAAAAGCGCAGAGAGCATCAGGAAGAACAAGGAACACACTTTTACGCTGCTGCTACTCTCTGTTTATCATATATGCATAGTCACTTTAACTATACATTCATGTACATACTACCTCAATTGGGCCGACCAATCAGTGCTCCCGCACAGTGGCTAACCTGCATTGTGTCCCGCCACCTGCCACCCACCACCAGCCAACCCCTCTTTTACTCTACTGCTACTCTCTGTTAATCATATATGCTTAGTCACTTTAACCATACCTACATGTACATACTACCTCAATCAGCCTGACTAACCGGTGTCTGTATGTAGCCTCACTACTTTATAGCCTTGCTACCGTATATAGCCTGTCTTTTTACTGTTGTTTTATTTCTTTACCTACCTATTGTTCACCTAATACCTTTTTGCACTATTGGTTAGAGCCTGTAAGTAAGCATGTCACTGTAAGGTGTTACCTGATACCTGTTGTATTCGGCGCACGTGACAAATAAACGTTGATTTGATTTGACCCATACAGTTAACACAGTGTGACTTCACTTCCTGGGGGAACTCTCACATATACAAAATCGTAAAAACAACAACTCATGAAACATTTAGTTAAACTTTTTGTTCAATATTTAGTAACGGACATTGTACGTTGGCACATAAAAAATAAGAAAATAAATAAGAAGACAAAAGAATGCTGGGCTGTCACGAGGAAGTGACATCATACTGACCCCTCACACTCTCCTCTGCAGCCAGAGTAGAAGCCACATACTATATCTGTCTCTTAATTTGTTGTTTTTAAAGGTTTGTAATGTGAAAAAGTGCAATGTAAGTAATAGAAAATAGTGAAATAACATTGTAAACTAAATGTTTCATGAGTTTTATGATCATTTAGTAATGTTTATTAACCGATTTGGAAAACGTGTTGACATTAGTCTATAGCAGTGCCGCTACATTAGTGAATGATGGGGAAATGCTAGCTAGCTTTTACCACCCTGTGTTTTTACTAAGTAAAATAGTTATTGCTTTGAGCCTGAAATGAGCAATTTCATTTGAATTGTTTGAATATACACATTTGAACTGACAAATGTTCTCCTGTCTCTTTATTTCCCAGCTTCTTCACCTGCGGGATGGTCTAAGACGAGCCACTCGGCCAGCTGATGAAACTGTGGGTTTGCACAACCGAATCATTTCTGCAAAAACAGTCAGAAACTGTATCAGGGAATCTAATCTATGTGCTCATCGTCCTCACCAGGATCTTGACCTCACTGTACTTTGGCATTGTAACCAACTTCAGTGGGCAAATGCTCCCCTTCGATGTCCACTGGCATGCTGGAGAAGTGTGCGCTTCACAGATTAATCCCGGTTTCAACTGCACCGTGCAAATGGCAGACAGCGTGTAGGGCGTCGTGTGGGCGAGCAGTTTGCTGATCACAAAGTGAAGTGTTGGCGGTGGGGTTATGGTAAAACAGGCATCATCAAGGGACAACAAACAAAATTGCATTATATCGATGGCAATTTGAATGCACAGAGATACTGTGACGAGATCCTGAGGCTCATTGTCGTGCCATTGATCCGCCGCCATCACATTATTTTTCAACATGATAATGCACCATGTTGCAAGGATCTGTACACAATTCCTGGAAGCTGAAAATATCCCAGTTCTTCCATGGCCTGCATACTCACCAGACATGTCACCCACTGAGCATGTGTGGGATGCTCTGGATCGACATGTCCGACAGCGTGTTAGTTTCCACCAATATTCAGCAACTTCGCACAACCACTAAAGAGGAGTGAAACAACATTCAACAGGCCACAATCAACAGCCTGATCTACACAATGCGAAGGAGATGTGTCGCGCTGCGTGAGACAAATGGGAGTCCTACCAGATAATGACTGGTTTTCTGATCCACGCCCCTATCTTTTTTTAAAAAAGCTATCTGTGACCAACATATGCATATCTGTATTCCCAGTCATGTGAAATCCATAGATTAGGGCCTAATTTATTTATTTCAACTGACATATTTTCTTATATGAACTGTAATTGTTGCGTGTTGCATTTATATTCTTGTTCAGTGTACATTGTTCTTACATTACACTTGATTTGGAATAGCCTTTGAACCAGGTCATAACTTCGAAATAAACAAATTGAAAATTACCGGTAGATAATGACAGGGTATGCCTTACAATTGTTGTTAACAGGTCCTAGCCTATTTATCAACCATTGTATTACATGTTGATGGTATGTGCACCTTGTAGTTACATGTAACAAGGTCTGATTTTTGGTTAGCGTTACTAACATGGTAATTCACAGTTGACTTTCAAATGTGTAATTACAAAACAGTGACATTGTGGAACAAGAAAATGTGTAATAACATTAGTCACACGTGGAAAAACCTTCAGCAAGTGAATGTGTTATTACACATTCCTTGTTCCAATTGTGTAATTGACTCTGCAACAACCCTGTTACCATGTAATTACATAGCAAAACCTATGTTACTACTATGCTGTTAACAGTTATTACTATACATGGTAATAGGGTCAACTTAATGTAGTGTTACCAAAGTAACTTATCTGATAAAACCGATGTCACAGCTTGGTGAAGATTGAATTGAACGTAAACATCTCTCCACAATCCTGTCCTGCTCAAGACTAATATAACCTTTTCCATGAAACGTTGTGTTTTGATGAACATGAAAAAATGTTTTGCATTCTCTAAGGATGTATAAATAGCTTTGAGGTTGTACACCTTTCACCACTAAATAATATCGCTGCAATCAGAGATCTGTACACTTGAATTATAAATAAACCACAGCAGTAGATTATGTATCCCACTTTGATGCAGTCTAATTGCAAAATAAGGAGGAGATTTCTTAAGTTTTTATGAATTACCCAAAAGGCATGGTAGAAAATTCCCTTTGTTTCCTTGGTAAAATGTTTCCTACTTTGTGTAATTTGCATCACAAGAGAGTAGCAGTCTTCCAAGGCCCTTCAATGTTTCTATGGAAGGGGCACATTGTCCAAATTCTAAATGACATCATCCTCTGCCATGTGTTCCTATACTGTAGACATGTCAAATACTAGGTTAGAAATGAGGGAAGGAAACTACCAAGAGACATAAAAATAAGGCTTTTAAGCAACAACAATGGCAACATCTGAATAATTATACAGAAGCTGTGGCAGTGGTTTGGGGTCATTTCTAGATAGTAAAGTGGAAATCTATTGTGGAATCAGGTCAGACTACCTGTTGGTGTATTTCAGTGAACATCCCTAGAATAGATTATTATGTTTTCCATCACAGATGTTGCAAGCACAAGACCAGCAGTAAATGAAAAGGCAACAAGAGAAACATTAAAATTCTCATGACAGATTTAGAAGGAAAAGTCTTGACACAGCCAGTTGGAGGGCTTATTACTGTATTTCAACCTTTCAGTCGGGAGCTATCTGAGTAGTGCAGAGATGGGACCCTTCCTTGTAAACGGGAAATCTTTTTTTAAATAATATAAATGTCATGGGATAAGTAGCTACACCAATGACTCCAAGAGCCACATTTGCAGTTGTCTGACTCCTAATGAGTTTTCTGTCCTTCTCAAACAGTGAAATAATTGGATATCAGTCATCCAAAAATAGAAAGACATTCTGCTACATTGTTTCAATACAACAATTTCCATCTAGTCCTGTTTGAATGAATACCTCGACTACTGAGTATGTTTATTTTCTATTCTTCTGGATGTTTCGATTTGTTTCAAGGTAATTTATCTGAGAGAAACGATGTCACAGTTTGGCGGCATATCTCGCTATAATCCTGTCCTCCTCAAGACTAATATAATCTTCTCCATTAAGTTCAGTGTTTTGATGAAAATGAACAAATGTTGTTTAGTATTCTCTAAGGATGTATAAATAGCTTTGAGGTTGTACACCTTTCACCACTAAATAATTTCGCTGCAGTCAGAGCTCTGTACACTTGAATTATAAATAAACCACAGCAGTAGATCATATATCCCACTTTGATGCAGTCTATTTGCAAAATAAGGAGGAGAATTCTTAAGTTTTTATGAAATACCCAAAAGGCATGGTAGAAAATTCCCTTTGTTTCCTTGGTAAAATGTTTCCTACTTTGTTTAATTTGCATCACAAGAGAGTAGCAGTCTTCCAAGACCCTTTAATGTTTCTATGGAAGGGGCACAGTGTCCAAATTCTAAATGATGTCATCCTCTGCCATGTGTTCCGATACTGTAGACATGCCAAATACTAGGATAGAAATAGGGGAAGGAAGCTACCAAGAGAAACATACGAATAAGGCTTGTAAGCAACAACAATGGCAACATCTGAATAATTATACAGAGACTGTGGTAGTGGTTTGGGGTCATTAATAGAAAGTGGACATTTATTGTGGAATGAGGTCGGACTAACTGTGGGAAATGTAATAAAGGAAGATATTAAATATTGATACTGCACCATAGTGCTCCAGTGTGTATGAAGAAGGTCAGGCCGGTGCATTATGATAGTACAAAGGGAGCCATCTCAGTTAGGCCTTTGTTACTGCCCGCCAAATCAATATTATCTGACATTTGTAGTAAGGTGAAGGGCAGCAGGGGTGAGAGAGGAGCAGAGCCCTCACAAAGGATGTGCTCTGGAGAGTCCTGACAGGCCTGGTGAGACCATTAGCTTTGTGAGAGACCATGTGGAGTCGGGGGCGGTGGGAGGTTGGCAGCCACCGTGGGCCTGTCATTTAGAACACCCAACAGGGGAACACACGAGAATAACACTGTAGTCAAAGGGAGAAAAGACTGGTTTCAGTCTGGAATAAAGCATACTACAGCTACACAGCACAGGGCTTTGAGAAACCATTTAACTTTGTAAGGACGTAATCACTCTGTGAAGACGATGGAATGTTAATGAGTAAGGGGTCATGAACAAAAAGTTGACATAATGGATCGGAAATACAAAACTAATGGGTGACTTGATTTCTGCAGACTGTAGCCATTACAATGCATATTCTTTAAACACCTCATGGCATCTGTTCCAATTGTGTGTGATGATGGGTGTGATGTACAGTACCTGTCAAAAGTTTGGACACACCTACTCATTCAAGGTTTATTTTTTATTTTTACTATTTTCTACATTGTTGAATAATAGTGAAGACATCAACACTATAAAATATAACAGATGGAATCATGTAGTAACCAAAAAAAGTGTTAAACAAATCAAAATATATTTTATACTTGACATTCTTCAAAGTAGCCACCCCTTGCCTTGATGACAGTTTTGCACACTCTTGGCATTCTCTCAACCAGCTTCACATGGAATAATTTTCCAACAGTCTTGAAGGAGTTCCCACATATGTTGTGCACTTGTTGGCTGCTTTTCCTTCAGTCTGCAGTCCAACTCATCCCAAACCGTCTCAATTGCGTTGAGGTCAGGTGACAGTGGAGGCCAGGTCATCTGATGCAGCACTCCATCACTCTCCTTCTTGAGGTATGTTGGGTCATTGTCCTGTTGAAAACAAATTATAGTACTTCTAAGTGCAAACCAGATGTGCCTTAAATTGTAAATAAATCACAGACAGTGTCACCAGCAAAGCAACCCCATACCATCACACCTCCTCCTCCATGCTTCATGGTGGGAACCACACATGCGGAGATCATCCGTTCACCTACTATGCATCTCACAAAGACACAGCGGTTGGAACAAAAAATCTCAAATTTGGACTCATCAGACCAAAGGACAGATTTCCACCAGTCTAATGTCCATTGCTCGTGTTTCTTGGCCCAAGCAAGTCCCTTCTTATTATTGGTGTTCTTTAGTAGTGATTTCTTTGAAGAAATTCGACCATGAAGGCCTGATTCAGTTGATGTTGAGATGTGTCTGTTACTTGAACTCTGTGAAGTATTTATTTGGGCTGCAATCTGAGGTGCAGTTAACTCTAACGAACTTATCCTCTGCAGCAGAGGAAACTCTGGGTCTTCCTTTCCTGTGGCGGTCCTCATGAGAGCCAGTTTTATAATAGTGTTTGAGGGTTTTGCTACTGCACTTGAAGAAACTTTCATGAAGCTGGTTGAGAGAATGCCAAGAGTGTGCAAAGCTGTCATCAAGGCAAAAGGTGTTTAACACTTTTTTGGTTACTACATGATTCCATATGTGTTATTTCATGGTTTTGATGTCTTCACTATTATTCTACAATATAGAAAATAGTAAAAAATAAAGAAAAACCCTGGAATGAGTAGATGCGTCCAAACTTTTGACTGGTATTATATGAAAATCTGTCTTTGTGCCAGTGTATTATGGAGAACAATTAGGATATAGCTCTGTACTTATCAGCTGCCTCCAGAAACCTCACAGAGAAAGACAGGTCTCAGCATTCTGCTCCAATTATAACGTCTGCAATTAAAAAGGCACAGATTCATGACAACAATTTAATGTAGAATGTAACGACAACAAAAGACAGTTCGCTATTGTTAGATTTACATAGAGGGCATGCAAATCAAATGACAATATCCATTTAGAAGACTGATATTTACACCAAATAAATTGTTGAACGTTGTTATATTCTTGTATGCTTGTGCATTGACTGTGAGCATTAGAGCCAGACGATACAGTCCAGAAGTATTCGAAAGTACCTTCAGAATACCATGCTTGTAGCCATACAGTCCTTGACCTCAAATGGAACATTTTCTCTCTGTATCCCTTGTTTCTCCTAAAGAGGTAAGAGTGAATGTGACTCATGGATTAGAATATTGATTTCAGCTAAGCGAGAGATTTAGCTTTATCATGCACAACACGTCCCTGAGTGAGAGGAGAGCTAGACACGGCTCTGATGACTCTACAGAGAGCTCTTAGGGGACTGGCCCATAACAGGTACTATGAATAATGAGGGATTTGAAGGACCAAATCAATAGTTGAATAGCTTTTCCTGTCAAAGCTCATGGTCAGTGGGTAGAACTTTGCAGTGCAATATTAACATGTTACATTGCTGCTGTCTGTCTGCTCCCCAAAGTGTGAAACCAAAGAGCAGCCAGCAGCCAGCCCCGGGCTAGCCACGCAAAGCAGAGAGAATAAGACCTGTCCTCTACTCCAATTGACTCTTCAGTTGGAAACATGGCAGATTATGTCTGCTAAAGACAGCCTCCCAACCTGCACATACAAATGAGACGACTTCATTTGATCTCCACATATGAACAGTAGGTGTTGTGAAGGGTCATAGCATCCCTACAGGACTCCAATAGCTTCCAATTACCCTAGGCCATGCCCTTTCCCTCCACACCTGTTCCAGATTCCCTAATCACTTCTCAGAGTAAAGGAAAAAAAATATTGGCCAATTGTGGATGGGCACATGATTACGGTGAATGTGGAAGCAATGTGAAGATTAAGTGCTGTAATTGTGGAGGAGAACACAGTGCAGCATTTGGTGGATGCCAGGTACAGAGAGAGGCTAGAGAGGCTCAAAGACATAGGATCAGTCATGATATATAATATGCATAGGCTGTAAAACAGATTGGTAGAACTACAGTGCGGACTGATGGAGCTTACATGGATGTACCTGTAATATGTGAACCTACTGTCGGGGCTGGTGATTCTGCTGGTCCTGGCATGGTTTCCAGGCCTATTCAGAAATATTGTGCTCATGAATGTGTGGTGTAAAAGGATACTTTGATAATGAATACATTTGACTTCGTAGATTTTATTGGTAAGGTTATCAATACGACTTGGGTTATGGAAAGCAGAAATGCCAGGTTGAAGGTTATTATAGAGACAGCAAAATATGTATTGGGGGTAACAGATGCTATTGTTGAAATGGTTGTTGACATGCTGAACAATCCCAAGGGTGTGATGTGTTTCACCGTGATGTAGAAAAAGTTTAATGGGGTTGGGGAGGGGTTTTGGGGGGAGGGTGAAGGGTGAAGGGTGTGGCATATTTTCATGGTAGTAAAGAATTGGGTCAATTGTGATTGAACATACATTCCAGCAGAGTAGGTGGCGGCATGCACTTTAAACGTTTGTTTGCGGACCGCCATGATATCATAGAAGAAGAAACAGAGCACTAGTAATGGTGCATCCTTAGTGAAGCCACGGGGCGGCCCTTTACCTTCCTTCGTGTGTGATATGAGAAAGTAAGTGCCTATTTATTATGACGTTGGAGATGTAAGTTAAACAATGTATATTATGCTGCCTTTAACTTGCTATATGCTAGTCTTTTGATGTCCATGTTCTCAGTATGCTATTGCTCCTTTGTTAAATTCATGCTGTCAGTCTCCTTAGTTTATAGATATTATGTTTAGCCTATTACCCAAAGTCACCTGGCACTACTTTGTCATGTCTGCACCTATGTTGGGTTCCCAATGTGTCCCTTTTGTATCTCTTCCAGACAAGCACATCCTTCCTACCAAACTCTTAACTTTATCCTAACCTCTATCGTGTTCAACGGTGTAATAAATACCCCATAATCTAGATTCCTGACCCCTAAACTCCATCTCCTGATTAGCATTCTGACCGACGCACTATGTTGGCAGAAACAGTCCTGACCTAGCTTAGTCGGTCATAGCCATAGTCCTTTTCTTCAGTAGGCCTATACAGTTTTTGTGAGCCTCACTTTTGAGCCGTGTTTTCTCCCACTTCAATGACTGACTCTTTTTCTATAATTTCTTGCCAAGCTGGAACTTTAATTTGCTCTAATAGCTAGTCTGAAACCAGAAAGTCATTATTACCCCTTTTTCATTTGTTCCCATTTTTTACGCGACACGTTCCATGAAAAGTATTGAATCTTGCCTGATTTTGCAGTACTTATTTGTTTTCCAATTAATCCCATTCTGGGTGCAATGCTGTTGAGGCTACAATATTTGACTCTTGCCAGTGAAACCCAGGAGATAATCAATATGACATGCCAAACAATAGCACACAATGACTTGAGTTTAATACCCTCGACTATCGAATCACTAATGTTCCTGTTGCAGAAAATTGATCTCCTCCACACCAAAGCAGTTTGAACTTAAATGCACAATGTAAGGAGGGGTGACACTAAATCTAGCACCAATAGACAATCGTTTTTTCACCCAGATTACAGTACTTCCACACGAAATGCAGATTACACCTCCAGTACAATATAGCATAGACATTTACCACATGATTCTAAAGTTGTCCAGTATAGGAGTATTACTGGTAGTACAGTGCCTTGCGAAAGTATTCGGCCCCCTTGAACTTTGCGACCTTTTGCCACATTTCAGGCTTCAAACATAAAGATATAAAACTGTATTTTTTTGTGAAGAATCAACAACAAGTGGGACACAATCATGAAGTGGAACGACATTTATTGGATATTTCAAACTTTTTTAACAAATCAAAAACTGAAAAATTGGGCGTGCAAAATTATTCCGCCCCCTTAAGTTAATACTTTGTAGCGCCACCTTTTGCTGCGATTACAGCTGTAAGTCGCTTGGGGTATGTCTCTATCAGTTTTGCACATCGAGAGACTGACATTTTTCCCATTCCTCCTTGCAAAACAGCTCGAGCTCAGTGAGGTTGGATGGAGAGCATTTGTGAACAGCAGTTTTCAGTTCTTTCCACAGATTCTCGATTGGATTCAGGTCTAGACTTTGACTTGGCCATTCTAACACCTGGATATTTTCATTTTTGAACCATTCCATTGTAGATTTTGCTTTATGTTTTAGATCATTGTCTTGTTGGAAGACAAATCTCCGTCCCAGTCTCAGGTCTTTTGCAGACTCCATCAGGTTTTCTTCCAGAATGGTCCTGTATTTGGCTCCATCCATCTTCCCATCAATTTTAACCATCTTCCCTGTCCCTGCTGAAGAAAAGCAGGCCCAAACCATGATGCTGCCACCACCATGTTTGACAGTGGGGATGGTGTGAGCTGTGTTGCTTTTACGCCAAACATAACGTTTTGCATTGTTGCCAAAAAGTTCAATTTTGGTTTCATCTGACCAGAGCACCTTCTTCCACATGTTTGGTGTGTCTCCCAGGTGGCTTGTGGCAAACTTTAAACAACACTTTTTATGGATATCTTTAAGAAATGTCTTTCTTCTTGCCACTCTTCCATAAAGGCCAGATTTGTGCAATATACGACTGATTGTTGTCCTATGGACAGAGTCTCCCACCTCAGCTGTAGATCTCTGCAGTTTATCCAGAGTGATCATGGGACTCTTGGCTGCATCTCTGATCAGTCTTCTCCTTGTATGAGCTGAAAGTTTAGAGGGACGGCCAGGTCTTGGTAGATTTGCAGTTCTTTGATACTCCTTCTATTTCAATATTATCGCTTGCACAGTGCTCCTTGGGATGTTCAAAGCTTGGGAAATCTTTTTGTATCCAAATCCGGCTTTAAACTTCTTCACAACAGTATCTCGGACCTGCCTGGTGTGTTCCTTGTTCTTCATGATGCTCTCTGCGCTTTTAACGGACCTCTGAGACTATCACAGTGCAGATGCATTTATACGGAGACTTGATTACACACAGGTGGATTGTATTTATCATCATTAGTCATTTAGGTCAACATTGGATCATTCAGAGATCCTCACTGAACTTCTGGAGAGAGTTTGCTGCACTGAAAGTAAAGGGGCTGAATAATTTTGCACGCCCAATTTTTCAGTTTTTGATTTGTTAAAAAAGTTTGAAATATCCAATAAATGTCGTTCCACTTCATGATTGTGTCCCACTTGTTGTTGATTCTTCACAAAAAAATACAGTTTTATATCTTTATGTTTGAAGCCTGAAATGTGGCAAAAGGTCGCAAAGTTCAAGGGGGCCGAATACTTTCGCAAGGCACTGTATGTGCCTTCGGTGGATACAGATGGATATGTCAGTTTGAAGACTCTAGATCATGTACTAGTATCTATTCCCTTGCCCCTTTCTCTGGATATGGCTACAATTTTGTTTCTAGTCATATGCTTTTAACTAAACTCAAATGAAGATTATAGGCCACCACAGTCTTAAGGCAGTTGATGACTAGTTGAGGTATGTGTGACATGCTATGGAGTGCCTTTCTTAACAAGTACAGTGTAGGTGCCAACAGGTAATGAATTAACCATGTCCAGAAGGCAGCGGAGGACAGCCATTTTGAACTTCCATTACAGAGTGTTGGATTCCATGCCTCAGGGGGCTGCCACAGCCCAGGAGTCTCTTCCCCCAAATCAGATATGATAAATATTCAATGGGGTAAAAACCATCTCGGTTTCACTGAAGTTGATGGGAAAGAGGCTTGACGGAACGCTGTTATATGGAGCACTCTCGCTTTCAAACCAAAGCTAAAGTCTGCATCAACGCCCCCTCGGGATCCACCCTGTGATCTTCAAAACCAAAGACTATCCCCACAGCCCACCCCTTTCCCTATAGGTAACAGCACACTAGAGGCTTCCCAAATTAATACTGCACCATGAGGGGGGAGATAAAGCAATACAAAACAATCTAACTATTGCTGTTGTCCAACAGACTATAAAGGCGTATGTGAGACATTATGGAAAGGTTTTGGCTTCCCACCACCTCCCCATTAAAATACTACTTTATCTGAACAGATGGTCAGTCATCTAACCATATAATCAACGTTTTAATTGACGGTCTCGTGTTCCACTCTGTGTTCCACAGTAAAGGGTTAACGTCAGTTGTGCTGGCCTGCCTTTTCACTGACTGAAGTCAGATGCTGACAGCATGATCAATAGAGCAGATTACTTCCCACTGTCAGATATCACCTTTCCTCTGAGTGGGTATATGAGCCCAGGACACAGGCTGGAGAAAGCAAGTGTGTGTGCTCGCCTTTGTGTGCATGTAACAATTGAATTGTAGCTTTGCAATTAACTCAAATTACACAAAGGGTAGTTTCAGGAGATTCAACAGATCTCTATTAGCAACTGATGGATTACAATATGAAAATCACACTTGATTTTGAAAGCTTCTTGTATGAAATGTCTAACATTAAAA
This sequence comes from Oncorhynchus mykiss, assembly GCF_013265735.2. Taxonomy (NCBI): domain Eukaryota; kingdom Metazoa; phylum Chordata; class Actinopteri; order Salmoniformes; family Salmonidae; genus Oncorhynchus; species Oncorhynchus mykiss. The sequence continues at coordinate 71,896,992 of NC_048566.1, read as the reverse complement.
AGCCAATATTCTGAATGATTGCTACCACCCAGGTACCACCAAGTAAAGGGAAAAAAATACAGATTGTATTGAATTTATAGTATCCATGAGTAAATAAAACCAATTGGTTTTAAGTTCAGACAATTCAGTAAGTTACACATGTATAGGCTTGTCAGCATTCAATTGAATGATATACTACACTTTTGACATGACTTACCAAAATGAAAATGAATGCTGTAATTGTCTTAATACATGTCATCAGAATGGCACCATACGTGAATGAGACTGATACTACAAATTATTTTTAATCGACCTATTCAACAAATCATTAATGAGACATTCTAATGAGTAGAAACCTGGGCATCGTCTGCTCTGACTCTGACCCTAATTAAGTCATCAGACATAGCCACTTGACCACGGGTCAGGATCCTGACTGTCACTATCTTCTACATTAGTCTACCCTGAATACTAATGAGTAGCCTACTGAGAGGACCAAGCTGATCAACACAAAGACCCAGCTTTTACGCATTTTTTCATATTCATCATCTCACACCATGCACAAGTTGGGATTTCTCACTTTGCGCTCACCCAGGCTCTAATGCCAAGTGCTGCCAGCAACAGCCATATTAGCATATTACGAAGTGCTGAGGCAGGATTTAAATCATTTTTATTTCAATTTAACTTACTAATTTGCATTTTGTCAGAAACCGATTGCTGAACACATGACGTAACAAAAGTGAGGAAGGAATTACATGAAAAGGAACCTTCATTAAATCTGTATTTGGGCAACATTAAGCCAGTTAGTTAATCAGTGCCGTGTATGTACAATATGAGTTGATTGGCTGGGCTAGCCTTCATGTCATGAACTTGGTTTGTAGGTAACCATGGGGAGGCTCTAATCTGAGAGTGGAAGCAAATGAGCTAGCTTTAGGGGCTAGAACCCAGCAATCAGGTTCCTCTACTGCTCATAACCCTGGTAGCCCTGTACTCCAACATGCCCTAATCCTATTAAAATAGATCATTTACATACTGTATAACACCAAGTCGATAGCTGGACATGTAATCTCATTGCCTCTGAAAAATAAAGATTGCCCTAAAGATACTCAAAGTGGTGTTCATTTCACTCTTGATGGAGCCATGCATGGGAAAAGGGGTTGATACTCTGTGGATTTGACAGTGAAAAATGGGTTACATGAATAGTCCTGTATTTAGAAGAATATTCAAGCAAATCAATCGAACCTGTATGTCCTGCTGGACATGCAAGTTTGTCACACATGTTCACCACCTGTTCTAAACTGTGAAGGTATTGTGTTTCTCAGCCAGCCTGGTAAATCTAGAATGAACCTTACTTTAACTTTATCCAAGATGGCATAGCAGTCAGAGGTCTTTTTGTCCTCATCTTGTCGTGTATATCTTTTTATCTTTTTTCTTCGCATATATTTTTTGATATCTTTCAACTTCAACATACTACCTCATTTGCACACACTGTATATAGACTTTTTCTACTGTATTATTGACTGTGTGTTTATTCCGTGTGTAACTCTATGTTGTTGTTTGTGTTGCACTGCTTTGCTTTATCTTGGCCAGGTTGCAGTTGTAAATGAGAAGTTGTTCTCAACTAGCCTACCTGGTTAAATAAAGGTGAAAAAAAAATAAACAATTTTAAGTGAAGTGAAATAATAGTTAACATTGCATTCTTTCTGGATTTCTCAGCTACAACGCACTGGGCATTCCACATAATTTCATAATTGGGTAATATTTGGTTGACGTTGATCAGTGAGATTACAACCTATATTTACCCACTCAAAAAGATGGACAAAAGATAGTTATCACTATGCACAACCAAATTCCAATTGAAAAACAATGTCAGATGTTTTTATTTAGTTGTCACCCAAATGACTATCACTGCGCTTTCAACAATTTAAAAGCACAGCAACGTTCAAATGGAAATACAATGTCAGATATGTTGTTTTCATATACAACATATTAATACGTTATCACTGTGCTTCATCTAATATTATAACCAAATGACCTGGATTGCAGTTGAGATTACATTAAAACTACATGGTGCAATTGATCAATTCTGTTCAAGATTCAGCACAGATTATTACAGCAATTTTGAAGATCTCCACAGACCTGGATTGACCTGCTGTATGCATGCTGTCTTGAACATGCACACTTTAAATTATTACATTTATACTTACATTAACCTCAAAATAAGTTACTAATTTATATTGTTGAATGGAACATTAGTTTGTAAGAGCCTTAACTTTATGGTAGCCTTAACTTTAGGCTATTTACATTTATTACACAAGTAATATTAAATTGTGTTTGGTTGACAACACAACCAAATATCAACATTTAAAAGAGATGTAGCTACTGCTTGGATAGTTCTGTCTGAGCTACTGGCTTTATCCCATTCTTCAACTTGTATTTTTGGTTGTGTTGGTGACCTGAATCAAACAACTTGTTAACTTGTCGACAAGTTAAAAGGCTATTTATTGTATTTCAAAAGTGATATTGAATTGTGTTTGGTTGTCAACACAAAGAAATATCAACATTTGAAGGAGATTTATCTTCCACTTGGATAGTTCCATTTGTGCCACTGACTTAGTCTGGCTTTAATTCCAATTTGTCTACAAATTAATAATTGATATCTCCAGCACATCCAAAAATCTAAGTTAAAGAATAGGACCATTAAATCAAACTTTAAATACACTTTAATTCAGTTCTATTCTTTAAGTAATATTTTTGGTTGTCACCTTGTCTGAGAGAGATTTACATGGTTATGAAAACGTCACACCAGGGTAAGCCTACACGAATCAAAGCACATGTTTTAAGTGTTTCTAAAATCCCCTATGGGAAAATTGTACGGTGGAAAAACCATTGGAACCATTTACCTGTTGGACCGCTAGGTTTTATGAGTATTATGACACCTCCACTTTGGGGCTCTATGGTATTGTCTATTTTTAGTTGGGTTGAATTCAGCAGCGGCCTGCCCATTTGTGTGTTAAGGGCGGCGCCCCACTTGTGATTGGTAAAAAAATATATATATGTACATTTTTGAAATGAGATAATTTCATGGAGTATGTTTTAAATGCTCAAAGTACAGTACATCTGTAAATGTGAACATTGGTGGATTGTTTTTCAGCTATTTGCTGTGATGGGGAACTGCCCAAATGAAATCGCAGGATTTCATAGCATAAATTATAAGTAAATGGAGCGTCCTTGGTCGCTCAAATGTGCGTCCAATCAGTCAGAACCTCTGGGTCTGCTCTAGTCTCCTTCCCAATCTGAGTCTCTCGTGCCAGATGGTTTACTTCCACACGTGAGACTAGATCTGCTCTATCAGGTACAGATGGCGCTAAATCAAATTGTAATCAACTTTTCAATAAATAATCATAATAGTCATGGGAGCCTGGGACCTGATTAACCGGTCAACTACATACAACAAGAGTTGAAAGGCAGAGGGATACACTAGCTAGAACCGTCTCATCGCGGATCTAGTAGGACAAAACAGCATGGCCAATTTGATTGTTTCCCCTAAGTGTTGTTCCTCAGGTTCTACTGTAGGCGACAGGGGAACATGTTGTGTGGACTAAAACACTCGGTTTTATGCTGTATCACAAAGTATGATGAAACTAATTAGCCATCTAGAGTAATTTGGAGAAACGCTGAGATGTAGTTTGGTAGATTTTTTGGGGTCAAATTAACCAGTTATCTACCTTTGATAAGCAGCTAGATATACTGTAGCTAGCTGGCAACTTGCTAGCTAGTTAGCTCTCATGCCAATTTCAAGTGTTTCTAAACTAATATCGGACTAACTTGGAAATTTGAAGTTATTTCAGAATGAAAGTTAACTGGCTAGCGCATCATGCTTTGTGACATTATTTTAGCTATCCTCAATTAGATGATGTATTTTCACTTAATGCATCTGCATGATTGTTGCATTCTCCCGAGTGCCCTCGTTTGTTCTTGACGTGAGCTGGCTGTTCCTTCTAAATAGTGTAATCCAATTTGTTCAAAACAGTGGCAGCATGTGCAGCAGTCATTCGTATTTTGAAATGCAAAAGCGAAATAGGGGTATTTATGCTGTTGTTCAAATGTACAGATTGCTTTATATATCTTCTCATAGAAACTACCGGTAGTTTGAAAACTTGGCATCATATTTCTGCTTTGTTGACAACTCCAACCACTTTCCGTCCTGGGTATTCAGCCAATCAGTGTCCGTCACTGGTTGAATTGAAACAATAGCTGTTAATGACTTTTCAAATGCAATATAGGACTAAATAGCATCATTGAGAATATATGAGTGATAAAGTATGGTTACATTTACTTTGCTCTGATAAACTGACCCTGGAATGACTTCGATAGCACAGTGAATCTATTTCATTTTTAGTGGAGATCCCTCAATAACCCTTCTCACGATAGCATATTGGTAATAGTCTGGGACAAGTGTTATAGCTAAGCAGGGCTGGGCTTAGTTAAAAATCTGGATGGGAAATCAAAGTGTAGCTATAGATACGTTCTCCATTAGGAGGTGCTGTCTATCCTATAGTTGTTTTTTTCTGATAGTGGATATAATGTTGAAGATCTGAAGTTTTAAAAACTTACAAATTAAACATTTTATATTCAACAGGTTTAACTATGTTGAAATTTGTTTACCATAATGCCATAATCCTGTGATTGAAATTTCATCCTAAAAACATATTACGTGGATGACTTCAAATCCAATGTATTTTCCTCGTAGATTCTACGTCACATTAAGTTGACGAATTACATTGAAACAACGTTGATTCAACCAGTTTGTGCCCAGTGGGATGCCACCTCAAACCTAGTATTTTGGTGTATCAATATCACCTTTGGAGAGCTAACTAACATTGATCCCCATTGTTTGTGTGGCTGTCTTGGGGGAGTGGCAGACTACCACATTAGCGTGCACAGACATTGCTTGGTCTTAGACAATAAATTCATTTCACACGGATTTGTATCCCCTTATTTTAGGCTGCAGGGGTAAATGAGCTCATAGAGTGGCCAGAGGCCTACTGAGAAACATGACATGTGCCTCCTCTGTCTGTCTTTTCAGTCATACGAGAAACACACAGACGAATAGGTTTACATTACTGTCAGCACAACACCTAGTGACCTCGTGGGTTGGAGTCACCTTCAGGGTAACCTTCAAATCTGCAGCAAACCATGAATAACAAGACATATTATATCTGATATAGAGAAAGGCATTGAGTGTCAATCTTAAAATAGTTAATCCCTTCATGAATCATTTGATTACAGAATTGAATTAAGGTTTATATTTCATTCCAATAGACAAGATAACAAAGAGAAATCCTCATTGACATAAATATAATATATTCCTCTGATGGAAAATAATAATATATATAATAATATATTCCTCTGATCATATTCCACTCATGGAAAATTCAACAATTAACAAATTTTATAGTAGTGAGAAGCTAAGCTAGGAGCTAGTTAGAGCTGAGCAGTGCCTTTGAAATTAGTGTTTAGTGCGTAGCCATACTAAGGGGTAAGGCAATAAACAGGCCATAGTGGCGAAATAATTACAATTTAGCAATTAAACACAGGAATGATAGATGTGCAGAAGATGAATGTGCAAGTAGCGATACTGGGATGCAAAGGAGCAAAAAACAAAACAAACATGCGGATGAGGTAGTTGGGTGGGTCTTTACAGATGGACTTTGTACAGGTGCAATGATCTGTAAGCTGCTCTAACAGCTGATGCTTAAAATTAGTGAGGGAGATATAAGTCTCCAGTTTCAGTGATTTTTGAAATTTGTTCCAGTCATTGGCAGCTGAGAACTGGAAGGAAAGGCGGCCAAATGAGGAGTTGGCTTTTGGGGTGACCAGTGAAATATACCTGCTGGAGTGCATACTACGGGTGGGCGATGCTATGGTGACCAGTGAGCTGAGATAAGGCGGGGCTTTACCAAGCAAAGACTTATAGATGACCTGGAGCCAGTGGGTTTGGCGACGAATATGAAGCGTTGCCCAGCCAGCGAGAACATACAGGTCTCAGTGGTGGGTAGTATATGAGGCTTTGGTGACAAAACTAATTGCACTGTAATGGACTGCATCCAATTTGCTGAGTAGAGGGTTGGAAGCTATTTTGTAAATGACATCGCCGAAGTCAAGGATCGGTAGGATAGTCAGTTTTAAGAAGACCATGGAAAGGCAGGATAGGATAGATATAGGTCTGTAACAGTTTTTGTCTAGAGTGTCTCCCTCTTTGAAGAGGAGGATGACCATGGCAGCTTTCCAATCTTTGGGGGAGAATCTTTGGGGATCTCAGACGATACGAAAGAGAGGTTGAACAGGCTAGTGATAGGGGTTGCAACAATTTTGGTGGATAGTTTTAGAAAGAGAAGGTCCAGATTGTCTAGCCCAGCTGATTGGTAGGGGTTCAGATTTTGCAGCTCTTTCAGAAAATCAGCTATCTGGATTTGGGTGAAGGAGAAATGGGGGAGGTTTGGGCAAGTTGCTGTGGGGGGTGAAGAGCTGTTGACTGGGGTAGGGGTAGCAAGATGGAAAGCTTGGCCAGCCGTAGAAATATTCTTATTGAAAATCTCGATTATGGTAGATTTACCGGTGGTGAAAGTGTTTCCTAGCCTCAGTGCAGTGGGCAGCTCGGAGGAGGTGCTCTTATTCTCCATGGACTTTACAGTGTCCCAGAACTTTTTGGAGTTTGTACTACAGGATACAAATTTCTGTTTGAAAAAGCTAGCCTTTGCTTTGCTAACTGCCTGTGTATATTGGTTCCTAACTTCCCTTAAAAGTTGCACATTGCGGTGGCTATTCGATGCTAATGCAGTACGCCACAGGACGTTGTTGTGCTGGTCAAGGCCAGTCCGGTCTGGAGTGAACCAAGGGCTATATCTCTTCTTAGTTCTACATTTTTTGAACGGGGCATGCTTATTTAAGATGGTGAGGAAAGCACTTAACGAATAACCAGGCATCCTCTACTGACGGAATGAGGTGAGAATCCTTTCTGGATACCAGGTCCAGGTTGATTAGAAAGGCCTGCTCGCTGAAATGTTTTAGGGAGCGTTTGACAGTGATGAGTGGTGGTTATTTGACCGAGGACCCATTACGGACGCAGGCAATGTGAGGGCAGGTTGGTCAAGATGATATCTATGAGGGTCCCCATGTTTTACGGATTTAGGGTTGTACCTGGTAGGTTCCATGATAATTTGTGTGCGATTGAGCTCATCTCATCTGTAAGATGGCCGCGGTGTTAAGCATATGCCAATTTAGGTCGCCTAACAGTACAAACTCTGAAGACAAATGGGGGGGGGGGGGGGGGGGGGGCAATTAATTCTCATATGGTGTCCAGGGCACAGCTGGGGGCTGAGGAGGGTCCATAACAAGTGGCAATAGTGAGATACTTATTTCTGGAATGGTGGATTTTTAAAAGTAGAAGCTTGAACTGTTTGGGCACAGACCTGGATATCATGACAGAACTCTGCAGGCTGTATCTGCAGTAGATTGCAACTCCACCCCCTTTGGCAATTCTATCTTGGCAGAAAGTGTTGTAGTTGGGGATGGAAATGTCATAATTTTTGGTGGCCTTCCTAATCCAGGATTCAGACACGGCTACGACATCAGGGTTGGTGGAGTGTGCTAAAGCAGTGAAAAAAACAAACTTAGGGAGAAGGCTTCTGATGTTAACATGCATGAAACCAAGGCTTTTACGGTTAAAAAATTCAACAAATGACAGTGCCTGGGGAATAGGAGTGGACCTGGGGGCTACAAGGCCTGGGTTAACCTCTACATCACCAGAGGAACAGAGGAGGAGTAGGATAAGGGTACGGCTAAAGGCTATAAGAACTAGTCATCTAGTGTGTTGGGGACAGAGAATAAAAGGAGCAGATTTCTGGGCGTGGTAGAATAGTTTCAAGGCATAATGTACAGACAAGGGTATGGTAGAATGTGAGTACAGTGGAGGTACACCTATGTGTTGGGTGACGATGAGAGAGGTTTTGTCTGGAGGCATCAGTTAACCTAGGTGAGGTCTCCGCATGTGTATGGGGTGGGACGAAAGAGCTATCTAAGGCATTTTGAGCGGGACTGAGGGCTCTACAGTAAAATAAAACAAAAACTAGCCAAGACAGCAGTAGACAAGGCAGGTTGACATTAGAGAGAAGCATAAAGCAATCACAGATGATGATCAGGAGAGCTAAGACAACAACGGGTAAATGGCGATTTACTTAACGTGAATTGCTCCTGTAAATTGTTCTCTATTAGAGTGTGTGTAAAAATGAACATGGTCAGGCAATGGTGGGATTGCTTATGATGGGCTTTTTACAGGATTCTCACCTTTCGGAAATGAAAAGAAATTGCCTACATCTGCCAAATACTACGGTAGCATCTCAATCAGCTCTACCCTAAGAGGGTAAATAAATAATGAGAGTGGGCTTAGGTTGCATATACGTTTCGATGCTGTATGTGGCCTGGAAGAAATATTAAGCTGGTTTTACATGAGTGTGTTACTCTGCTACGTCCAGACCACTCCATGAGGTCTTTCATGATTGTACTGCATGGTGACTATCTCAACATAATGAACCACTTGTTGGTGCTAATGGAGGCTATTATAAAAATTGTCAAAGTTCCATTGACAATAAAAACCCTAATACTCTTTACAGACAGACTTGAAAGATATTTAGCCTTTAATTTTTTTTATCTGGCAATGTTTTTTAGAGCCCAATTTATACAGTCCCATTTTTACAACAATCTTGCCAGGATAAGCCCTTTCTATCTCCCGTGCACATGCCGGGAAGTTTAGGAGTGGGAGCAGACATGGGCCGATGTAGGTGTCTATTTGAATAAATCCATTGAATATACACTATCACAAAGATCCATTATTTGTTATAGGCAGGTCCTAAAAAACATAAAACTAATCAAATGTATTTTCAAAATAATACAATTACATATTTTGAGTTTAATTATATTACCGGTCTGTGCAGCCTATGCTTCGTATAACAGAATAAAATACAAATAATTTCTTCCCATATAACTTGCTACGTGGAACCGTTGTCATATAAAAAGTGATATTTTGTAATAGGGCCCGAAACAAACCCATGGTTTTTAATCCATGTTTAATCTCTTTCCTACCCTCACTCCACTTTGTTAGGAAGCAAGTGTTGCTTATGAAGTAGTCTTTACGTGATTGATCAAAATAATAGGCCTACACTTGATTTAGGTTCCATTATTGCATGCTAAATGTTTCTGATCAGAGAGATGCACAAATTAATAGATGAGCTATACCACTGCCACTTACTTGCCCAGCCAGACAATTAACCAAATATACAGACGGAGATTCAGTGAAACAGAATCACATTGATTGATTAAGACGAGTCACAGTAGTTTGATCGGGAGTAGGCCTAGCCTACCAAGCGACTGTGAGTGAATAGCAATATAATCCACTTGTTCAACTGTCATAACATGCTGACAAAATATTCTGATCAGTACTAACAAATGAGCCAACTAGACAAGATGATCATGGGCAGCACCTCAACATTGTAGCCTAAGCAATATCCAAACGGAGAATAATGGAAAATGAAAATTTGACATTGATTTATCAAGACAAGTCCCCCACGCGTGTCTCAAAGCAGTGCGGAACGTTGCTGAAATAGTTGAACACACGCAGGTATTTCATATGTATTATAACAATTGGAGTTTCAATTACCTCTTAACTTTTTATGGCTGCAGGGGCAGTATTCAGTAGCTAGGATGAAAAGGTGCCCATTGTAAACAGCGAGCTCCTCAGTCACATTTGCTAATATTTGCATAATATTATTAGTATTGGATGAAAAACACTCTGAAGTTTCTAAAACTCTTTGAATTATGTCTGTGAGTACAACAGAACTCATATAGCAGGCAAAAACCTGAGAAATTCCACTTCCTGTTTTTTTTCTGAGGTGGCAGATTTTCAACCATGCTCTCATTGAAATTACAGCGAGATATGGATGAGTTTTCACTTCCTACGCCTTCCACTAGATGTCAACAGTCAATAGAACTTTATCTGATGACTCTAATGTGAAGGGGGGTCGAATGACACAGGAAATAGTCACCACTGCCACGAGTTGACCATGCATTCACCAAGCGCGTTGGGAAGGACTTGCATTCCACCGGTCATCTGAAGTCATTCTAATTCTCTGGTTGGAACATTATTCAAGATATATGTAAACAACATTCTAAAGATTGATTCAGTACATATTTTGACATGTTTCTACTGACTGTTACGGAACTTTTGGACATTTCGTCACGTTATAGTGGACGCGCTTTGTGACTTCGGAATTGTTTACCAAACGTGCTAACCAAAGTAGCTAATTGGACATAAATAACGGACATTTTCCAACAAATCAAGCATTTATTGTGGACCTGGGATTCATAGGACTGCATTCTGATGAAGTTCATCAAAGGTAAGGAAACATTTATCATGTATTTTCTGGTTTCTGTTGACTCCAACATGGCGGCTAATTTGGCTTCTGTTCTGAGTGCCGTCTCAGATTATTGCATGTGTTGCTTTTTCCGTAAACATTTTTTGAAATATGACACAGCGGTTGCATTAAGGAGAGGTATATCTATAATTCCATGTGTATAACTTGTATTATCTTAATTTATGATGAGTATTTCTGTTGAAACGATGTGGCTATGCAAAATCACTTGATGTTTTTGGAACTAGTGAATCTAATAAGCCAATGTAAACTCAGATTTGTGATATAAATATGGACTTTATCAAACAAAACATGCACGTATTGTGTAACATGAAGTCCTATGAGTGTCATCTGATGAAGATAATTCAAGGTTAGTGATTAATTGTATCTTAATTTCTGCTTTTTGTGAATGCTATATTTAGCTGGAAAATGGCTGTGCTTATTGTGGTTTGGTGGAGACCTAACATAATCGTTTGTAGTGCTTTTGCTGAAAAGCCTATTTGAAATTGGACACTTTGGTGGGATTAACAACAAGATTACCTTTAAAATTATATAAAACACATGTATGTTTTAGGAATTGTAATTATGAGATTTCTGTGGTTTGAATTTGGCGCCCTCTATTTTCACTGGTAGTTGTCAAATACCGATCCCGGTATTAGGATTGCAGCCATAACAAGTTAAGGATCAGACTCTTTTTAAAAATGTTCTGCCTAAATGACATACCCAAATCTAACTGCAAATAGCTCAGGACCTGAAGCAAGGATATGCATATTCTTGATACTATTTGAAAGGAAACACTTTGAAGTTTGTGGAAATGTGAAATGAATGTAGGAGAATATAACACATTAGATCTGGTCAAATATAATTATATGTATATATATATTTATATGTTTTTGCATCATCTTTGAAATGCAAGAGAAAGTGATATAGGATTCTAGGTGTAATGTATATGTTGTCCACAAGATGGGAGCAGTGTGTGTGCAACGTTTTAGACTTATCCATTGAAGAATTACATCACTACACAATATTTTGTATCAAGGCTGCCAGGTGTCCTTCACGAGTTTGCCCAAATGTGCCGAATTGGTCAAGTGATACATTTTCAAGTACATAACTATAGAGAACATACAAAAATGCTATGGTAATATTTTTATTTTATTTACACACTCACAGGAAAGTCATACATGATGGATCATTAGCTTCCCTACAAAAAAGACACAAACCTTCACACATCTAGATGGCCGGCCGGGGTGGGTGTGGAGTCAGAGACGGCAGTGGGGTCAAACTGTAGAACCCAGTTCCTACATTTGAATGTAAAAATGTATTTTATAAATAACAACTGCTACATTTTTATCTCTGGGACCCTCAGGATGACAAATCAGAGCAAGATTACTGAATGTAAGCACGTTATGCTGTGATAAAGTGTTTTGTTGTCGTGCACTATCCTCAAACAATTGCATGATATTTTTTTCACTGTAAAAGCTACTGTAAATACAACACTTTAGTTAGATTAGATAGATTGTCCCGGAAAGTTGGCTGTTGTTTACAATGTAATTTGAGTCACATTATCGATTTATGGACACCAAGCAACAATTTGATGCCTTCAATTGCATTAGCTTACTCTATTCTAATATTTTTGTCATTCAGTGATATTTATTCTCACAGTAATTCTTTATGGCTCAATCCAGTTGTGGTCAAGAAAAAAGTGTATGTGGTGGGATATGCGAAGAGATGGTTGAAGTGACATGCCTTGCAAAGTTTAGAACTGGCAGGAGGATAGTAGTAACTGCTGCCTAGCAACCATCAAAACCTTAAGAGCATAGTGTGTGCCAATGTTGCCTCAGCATTAAGGCTACATTTCATACTAACATGCTGACCACACCGCTCGCGTTGCGACAGCGAGCGTCTGCATGGCCAAGCGCTAAAATGGAAGATGGTTCTATTTGTGATGCTCAACGCAAGTCCTGCCTCTCAAATCTCCTCATTGGTTTTTAGGAACATATACCCACGTGGGTGATTGAAAGATGAACTGATGTCCACACTTGTCGGTTGTAGTAAGAGTAATGCACCGTAAAGTTGGTTGCCAAACGCCATATAAAGTCAAAAGAAGAAAAAGAAGCCTTTAGGAAGGAGGAGATATGACGAGAAATGAATTCGGTTTACCGTTTTATCTGTGGAGTAGAGTAGAGAACCTTGTGCAGTTCAGGTAAAATAACAACCCAATGTTTAAATCCCAGGAAGAATTAGCTAGCAACAGAAAGCTAGCTTGCTAGCTAAATTGCTAAACATGTTAAATTCTTAACGACCTGTCCCCAAATTAATATAATTGGTTCAGAGTTTGTTTTGATATTTCGCTTCTGATCGCTTCTGATGGCGCAAGCGGAGGCACATGTCCCGTTTGGTCAGCATGTAAGCCGTAGACAGAACTTTATCCCAATCATGACGAGGCTTTGTCACAGGCACTACCTTTCATATATAAAGAAATGTCTGCAAATAGTTGGTGGGATGATGAAGTTGGCGGAAAAACGTCTTGGTTTGAAAGGTGAATGACATGTACAATGCACCACTGCTCTGGATGTCATTTGGGTGGTGGACCATTCTTGGTATACAAGGGAAACTGTTGAGCATGAAAAACTCAGCATTGTTGCAGTTCTTTAAACACACCAGAGCTCCTGGCACCTATTACCATACCCCATTCAAAGGCATTTAACTATTTTCTTACACATTCACCCTTTGAATGGCACTCATACACAATCCATGTTCCTTCTTTAACCTGTCTCCTCCCCTTCATCTACACTGATTGAAGTGGATTTAACAAGTGCCATCAGTAAGGGATCATAGCATCTCCTGGTCAGTCTGTCATGGAAAGAGCAGCTCTTAATGTTTTGTATACTCAGTGTACAGCATGTGAGATACCAAACCCTCATGTTAAGGACCTTGGGACAAACTATTCAGCCTATATTGGTTTATGTTTTTCCTGGTCAGGTTACATGGTCAGGTAAAACGCCCTATTCATGATATAATTAGTATGCTATTTTACTGCATTATGCAAAGAAAGACTGTCTATACTCATTATGATGGTAATTGAAATGAAGCATTATGAAGTAAATGTTTCCTTTTAATCATTCAAATCAGGAAACTCCATTAAGATAAAAAGTATGTATATAGGTTAAGGGAGACCTGGTGTGAATCATAATGCATAGGTATAGCACAGATAACTTACGTAAGCTATGAACAGACCTTCCTTTTCCATTAAATTCAGCCAAGCATCAAATGGACCATTATCGGAAAGTCAGATTGAATGCCAAAATGCAGATTAACCTAAACGGCTGTGTTTTCTCAAATGATTTGTTAGGAGAGAAATTAAACCGCTCCCACTCATCTATTTGAAGAGCCCTTCATCTCCCTGTTTGGTTTTGTGGATCTCTCTTCTAGGGAATACTATGTAGGACACTGTGTGCGGGGAATCATAACAGGATCATTTAAACTTGCAGAGGTACACACCGACTTAGAGGAGGGGAGGACAAAAGGACACACAGTACACGGAGTGCAGGTACATTTTCAAAATATATATATTATAGCTATAGACTACTCAGATATTTGCAATTTGTCACAAACATGTGCATTTGGTGAGTAGGTAAAATATTCAGGCTAAGAAAAGTGTATCCTTTACTGTATCTGTTGACAAAATGATTGTTTTGGTCACCATACATGCAGTATATTATAATGACATGTTCAGAAAGGTTATTTAGATCAAGAAAGTTAACATGTTAATGTAGGCTAAGTTAATTTAAACAATGCGTCAAATGTTAGAAGCAATTCATGACTGCTTCTATGACTGTGTTTTTGTATTTTAATATATACAGTACCAGTCAAATGTTCCAACATACCTACTCATTCAAGGGTTTATCTTTCTTTATTTTAACTATTTTTTACATTGTAGAATAATAGTGAAGACATCAAAACTTTGAAATAAGACATATGGAATAATGTAGTAACAAAGAGTGTTAATCAAGATTAGAGATTTGAGATTCTTCAAAGTAGCTACAAGGATGACAGCTTTGAACACGTTTGGCATTCTCTCAACCAGCGTCATGGGGTAGTCACCTGAATTAACAGGTATGCCTTGTTAAAAGTTAATACGTGGAATGTATTTCCTTAATGCGTTTGAGCCAATCAGTTGCGTTGTGACAAGGTAGGGGTGGCATACAGAAGATAGCCCTATTTGGTAAAATACCAACATTCTGTAGGTTATTTCAAAGTTTTGATGTCTTCACTATTATTCTACAATGTAAAAATAAAGAAAAACCCTTGAATGAGTAAGTTTGTCCAAACTTTGACTGGTACTGTATATATCTATTTATATACATGCACACATAAATGCATACAGTGCCTTCAGAAAGTATTCATACCCCTTGATTTATTCAATATTTTGTGTGACAACCTGAATTCAGAATGGATTAAATATGTTTTTTTTTCTCACCCATCTGCACACAATATCCCATAATGACAAACTCAAAACCTGTGTTTAGAAATCCTAAAAAATGAATTGAAAATTAAATACAGAAATGTCTAACAAGTATTCACACCCCTGAGTCAATACATGTTAGAATCATTTTTGGCAGTGAGTCTTTCTGGGTAAGTCTCTAAGAGCTTTGCACACCTTGATTATACAATATTTGCACATTATTATTTTCAAAACTCTTCAAGCTCTGTAAAATTGGTTGTTGATCATTACAACCATTTTAAAGTCTTGCCATAGATTGTCAAGCAGATTTCAGGCAACACTCAGGAACATTCACTCTCTTCTTTGTAATACATATTGTCACAACTTCCACCGAAGGTGGCTCCTCTCCCTGTTCGGGCGGCGCTCGGGCTGTCGTCGTCACCGAACTACTAGCTGCCACCGATTCCTTTTTCTTTTCTGTTGGTTTTGTCTGGATTATTTTGGTTCATCAATGGTCTATTTAAACTTCCAGTGCCCCCCTGCTTTTGTTCGGGCTTATTCCTACTGTCAGTGGGGAAGTTGTTTTTCTCCTGCGTAATTTGTTGTATGTTATTTCCTGTTTTTTTTAGACATACAGGAAATTTCCACGACATGTGTTGTATTGGATTTGCCCTAAACATAACAGTTGGTATCCAGGACAAAAGGTGTATTGCTTTGCCACATTTTTTGCAGTATTACTTTAGCGCCTTGTTGCAAACTTAATTCAAATCTAAATTGAATCCATTTTAAAAATTCAGGCTAGACAGCAAACTGTGGAAGAAGTCAGTAGTTGTGAATACTTTCTGAAGGCACCATGTATATATTGTGTCTATAATGTGTATATTTATGTTATATAATACAGGGCAAAAAAGAGACCGAGGTCTCAATGTGTCTTCCCCAAAAACAGTGCTACAGACACATAGTCAAGGAGGACCGGGCCCAGATGAAATGTGAGTCAAGTAAAAACAGTGCTACAGACACATAGACATGGAGGACCGGGCCCAGATGAAATGTGAGTCCAGTAAAAACAGTGCTACAGACACATAGACAAGGAGGACCGGGCCCAGATGAAATGTGAGTCCAGTAAAAATAGTGAAGTTGAGGGAGGCGTTATTAAAATGGCAGAAGCCAGTGTGATTGTGCCTGGAGCAGAGCAGGTACCTGTGGCCCAGAGGGAAGGCCCCATGCCCTTGATGAAACCCCTTTGTAGTGTCAGCATGATTGGGGGGGATGCGTCTCTACCAACACAACTGCCTGCTGCTGTAAAAACCTAATTCGCCAGAACAATCCTCAATTCAAAGAGCCCCTGTGAACAATCCACCAAGGTCAGTCAATCCACACTGGACGCCTGGAGGCTGTGCAGCAATGACATTGGGAGGGAAGCCTTGTTTAACACACAGTGCACATATCCCCTGCTGCGGGGAGCATGCCAAAGACAAGGCTAGGCAACTGTAGAATGAAGGACAATTACTTTCCTTTTTATCTCTTGCCACCTTTGAAGCCCCAACAAACAGACATTTCAAAGGGATTTACATTGCCTAAAGAGCAATTCTCCTCCTGGTCTGCACTGCTGCTGATGCACATTTCTACTCATCATAAACATACAATGTTTGAAAATACCTTAGACCTATGAGAACAATTCCACAATAAAGTGTGAGTAGTTCGGTTGGAAGGCACAGTATACAGTGGGGCAAAAAAGTATTTAGTCAGCCACCAATTGTGCAAGTTCTCCATTTAAAAAGATGAGAGGCCTGTAATTTTCATCATAGGTACACATCAACTATGTCAGACAAAATGAGAAAAAAAAATCCAGAAAATCACATTGTAGGATTTTTAATGAATTTCTTTGCAAATTATCTCATCTTTTAAAGTGGGAGAACTTGCACAATTGGTGGCTGACTAAATACTTTTTTGCCCCACTGTATTTATCTTTTATCCTACATTCTGCCACTTTCATGCACTGAATGTTACTTGAATGTTCACATTGATACACAAGGTGACTCAGACTACAAGCCATCATCTGTTGGAGATTGTTCTTCTAAAAATGTATTTTCAGTCACCCTAGACATTGCAAATCATAGTGTTCAGGGTCATGGCCACACAAGTGAAATCTCTCTCACAGATCATGTGAAATGGCTGGAAGATGGAGACGTGTGATGAAATACCTGCTAATGTCTATGTCACTGAGCAGATTATGGATTCCCCTGATGTATTCACTTGCAGGACTGTTTGAACCCATTTTTCATGGCTTAAAGATCACAACAGTGAAAAATGGATGAGCCCTTTCAGGAGTCATGTGACATGCTATTATTAGGTACTGTAATTGATAAGACAGTCCTGGCCACGACTAATTGTAAATCCCCTCTTAGAACTTCTGTAATTGTGACACAATACTCATAGTACAGAATACATTAGGAGGACAGGGCCGAGATGTCCACAAATATTTACCCTCCTCCCACTCGTCATTGCAACTTTGCTCGGGAGAACTGGCAATACGCACAGGCAAGTATTACATTCTTATCACATGGGACACCTTACCTATGGCTTTATTTGGTGTCAACATCTGCTGTTTTAAGTTTCATTTTCTCAAATGCATAATCAAAATGATTGGCAATGGTTCAAAAGTATACATTTTGTTGATTTTATACGCTTGTTTTTGTTAAGAGGTGCAATTATCTAGTGTTACTGAGAATTGCAGGTGATGCTGAACCCTATTCTGAAACATTATGGGACTCCCACACATATCGCAAGCAATTGAGACAAATTGCTGTGATAATCTCTTGCAGAATGTGCAATTGTCTTCCTACTGACATTCATGAACTATAGATTTGATGTCTGGACAGAACTTTTGAAGACTGCTTTTTGTAGTTTGTTTTCTCAGCATTCAGACATGAGAGGCACAGCAATCCCAAACATCTATGGTTAGTCTGTTGTAGTCTAACGTGAATGGGTCAATACATCCACCCCAATTCACAATTCTAAGAGAGGTTACATGATGGTGGAGGAAGAAAAAACAGAATATCCCTTTTAACCGTTTAGGGGTCAAATAACCTTCTGTCAAGTAGTTAAGGTATAATGCGCTGAAGACTGCCTCAAATTTCTATTTTTGTATTTTTTATTTCACCTTTATTTAACCAGGTAGGCTAGTTGAGAACAAGTTCTAAAAAAAAAAAGAAATCATTCCTCGGTGCATGTTTTGAGTTATTTCAAGCTTCCCTTGTGCTGGAAAAGAAACAACCCTGTGAGCAAGGATGATTTTGTTTATTAATATGTTAAACCTCTTAAAAGTCTGACAATTCTTGATTTACTCCTCATAAGACACTTAATATAAATGACAGCATCACAGTCCCCCCGATGGGCAAAAGGTTTAATAATGTAAAACAAAACACTGCCTTATTTCCACACAGGATAGGAATAGGAATTAACCCTTGTCACCAAGGGCCAGTTTAATCAGCCCTGCTCAGACATTAACACCACAACCAACTGTGCAACACAAAAGGGGTTGGCTGACTTCCTGGACACCACCAAGCTCAGACAGAAGAGAGCTGAACACAGCTGTTAGTGAGTGCCATTAAAGCACAACAGTGTGTCAGATGTAGATATTGTTGTGCAAAGTAGAGACAGTTTTGCAGGGTATTTCAATGATGTGCTCTGCCAGTCTTGCCTGGCACAGGGCATTCAATTATCATAGAAAGCGCTGCACTGCTGTATGTCAGATAAATGAGAAAATCCATGTACATCTTTATTCACTCTACAGTATTTCATATGAACAACGGGTATAAAACACAAAGAAATTCAGTTTGAATAAACTTATGAAATTGAATAGTATACAATTGGCAACAGTTCTATAACCAAATACTAAAATACTAATACTAACCAAATACTAATCAACAAAATGATCTAAAAATGTACCAAATACATTTCACAATGCTTGACTCTTTGTTTTTGAATTGTTGCTGGATTCATGAAAGCAACAAGCTTCTCTGGAATGTTAAATTAAAGCTGAATTTCTTTCAGACTAATAAATTGTCGCACTGCTCAAACAATGTCTGAAAGACATCAATTCATAAAAGGTCTCAAGATTGTCTCTGGACCATTTTATGCCTAGGAGTTTCATAAAGTCCACTAGAAACAGGGCTTGAGCACAGCAATCTAAGGGGGATTAAACTTTTTACTTGTTTGGAAAGTCTTCGTGTTAACAGCTATCTTTCATCAATGTACAAGAACTTCAGGAAAGGAGGCTGCCCACTGACACACATACTGGTATTGTGACATGGAATCAATGTGGGAAAAAAGTAATCAACCTGTTTTGTTTTCATCTCATTTCAAACATTTAAATTAGGGTAAAACCTCCACTGAAATACATTGACTTAACCTGACTATCAGGTACTCTAATTTCAACATAATAAATCAGAACTATGTATATGTTGAAATTGCGTTAAATTCCACATAAAACCTTCCTACAAAGTACATTGGGTGGTTGAAATGTTGTTTCATTTCATATTTGACCGTGTGTGTGTGTGTGTGTGTGTGTGTGAGAGAGAGAGCGAGAGCACTTACTTAGCTAGCGAATGCAGCTAGTTTAGCCTTCTCAAACAGCAATGGGATGCAATGTTAGCTAGCGGGGTGTGGCTACCCAACACTGGAACTCTTCCAAGTCTATGTAAGCCTTTTTTAGTTTTATTAATTTGTTGCCAAACGTCTTCCATTTAAGAATGATGGAGGCCACTGTGTTCTTGGGGACCTTCAAAGCTTCAGACATTTTTGGGTAAATTTACCCAGATATGTGCCTTGAAACAGTCCTGTCTCAGCACTCTATGGACAATTCCTTTTACCTCATGGCTTGGTTTTTGCTCTGACATGCATTGTTAAGGGACATTATATAGACAGACAGGTGTGTGCCTTTTTCAAATCATATCCAATCAACTTAATTTACCACAGGTGGTCTCCAATCAAGTTGTAGAAACATCTCAAGGATGATCAATGGAAACAGGATGCACCTGAGCTACTTATGTAAATAAGGTATTTCTAAAAAACAGTTTCTGCTTTGTCATTATGGGGTACTAAAATTTCCCTTGACCTGTGCACCTATGTTGTAAACTTTCCTTCATAGGCTAGGTTGTAGAAACCTCATGATAGGTATAGGGAATATTGGAGTATCATGTAGTAGCCTAAACCTATTGATGTTACATTGAGCTGGGTGAATGGAATATGAATGACAGACATCCAATATGCTGTAATAGAAATAAGGCCATTCTCATTAAAAACATCTTCTTAAACAGCACTGACAGCCACTGGTGTATTCGGCCTGCATAAACCCAACCTCACTCGGAATTTACTTTCCCATACAGGTTGTGTATGAAAAGTTAGAGAAGTGATTTTTAAATATTTAATGCAATTTAGGTAGCCTATACAAATGAGTATGGAAGCTGATCAAGGTCTCGATGTGTTGACATGATAGCTCAGCTGAAATGAAGAACAGCTTGTTTCTCAAGGTTCCTTTATGGAACCAAAAAGGGTTATATCGTTTGTTTCATATATGGAACCCCTAAAATGTCTATATATAGAAGCCTTTTATTCTCCTTATCCTGGAATGTCACAGTGATCGCGGCGAGTTAGTTGCAATTGTGTTTCTATTTCCGGAAACATTCGCGTGACGCTAGTGCATGCAAAAATGTTACTTTTAGTTGAGAGCTTACTGACAGAACCGTACAAAATCGATCAACATGACAAACATTATATGTTTAGTATGAGGCTGTCACAATAATTGGACAAAGAGGAGGCAGTTTTTACAACACCAACCTATACGTCAATCTGAATGTAACTGTGGATCCTCATACGACCTGCATCCACCTCCTAAAGTCTTTGCGGCTCTGGCTCAAAGAGTTGAACCTAAAGAAACCACCAAAATGTCCCCTTTGTGTGCTCCTAGCACTTCTTTGACAAGAAGCCTACAGTGGAGCATCCTTACCCAGAAAAATGGTTTGGCTATGATGCTCCACACGTGAAGAAGCATCGGGTGTTGGTCAGGCAGTCATCAGTGACAGGTAAGCCAAACACTTGAGCAGCTTGCCTGCTCTCATTTTGTGTCTTCCTCTTGCTCTTGTATCTAAGCACAATCTCATAAGAGCACAATTGATTTCCTCCACAACTCAATAGAAATTTCCCATTTGATACACTACCGGTCAAAAGTTTTAGAACACCTACACATTCAAGGGTTTTTCTTTATTTTTACTATTTTCTTTGTAGAATAATAGTGACGACATCAAAACTATGAAATAACACACATGGAATCATGTAGTAACCAAAGTGTTAAACAGATTCTTCAAATAGCCACCCTTTGCCTGATGAAAGCTTTGCACACTCTTGGCATTCTCTCAACCAGCTTCACCTGGAATGCTTTTCCAACAGTCTTGAAGGATGTCCCACATATGCTGAGCACTTGGTGGCTGCTTTTCCTTCACTCTGCGGTCCGACTCATCTCACACCATCTCAATTGGGTTGAGATCACGTGATTGTGGAGGCCAGGTAATCTGATGCAGCACTCCATCAATTTCCTTCTTGGTAGAATAGCCCTTACACAGCCTGGAGGTGTGTTGGGTCATTGTCCTGTTGAAAAACAAATGATAGTCAGACTAAGCACAAACCAGATGGGGTGGCGTATCACTGCAGAATTCTGTGGTAGCCATGGTGGTTAAGTGTGCCTTGAATTCTAAATAAATCACAGACGGTGTCACCAGCAAAGCACCCCCACACATCACACCCCCTCCTCCATGCTTTAAGGTGGGAACCACACATGGGGAGATCGTCCATTCACCCACACCACGTCTCATAAAAACACGGCAGTTGGAACCAAAAATCTCAAATCTGGACTCTAGACAAATTTCCACTTTTCTAATCAAATTTAAATACAATTTATTTATATAGCCTTTCTTACATCAGCTGATTTCTCAAAGTGCTGTACATAAACCCATCCTAAAATCCCAAACAGCAAACAATGCAGGTGTAGAAGCACGGTGGCTAGGAAAAACTCCCTAGAAAGGCCAAAATCTAGAGAGGAACCAGGCTATGAGGGGTGGCCAGTCCTCTTCTGGCTGTGCCGGGTGGAGATTATAACAGAACATGCCAAACAGGAAGGATATAACCCCACCCACTTTGCCAAAGCACAGCCCCCACACCACTAGAGGGATATCTTCAACCACCAACTTACCATCCTGAGACAAGGCCGAGTATAGCCCACAAAGATCTCCGCCACGGCACAACCCAAGGGGGGAGGCGCTAACCAAGACAGGAAGATCACGTCAGTGACTCAACCCACTCAAGTGATGCACCCCTCCCAGGGACGACATGGAAGAGCACCAGTAAGCCAGTGACTCAGCCCCTGTAATAGGGTTAGAGGCAGAGAATCCCAGTGGAGAGAGGGGAACCGGCCAGGCAGAGACAGCAAGGGTGGTTCGTTGCTCCAGAGTCTTTCCGTTCACCTTCACACTCCTGGGCCAGACTACACTCAATCCTATGACCCACTGAAGAGACAAGTCTTGAGTAAAGACTTAAAGGTTGAGACTGAGTCTGCATCTCTCACATGGGTAGGCAGACCATGCCATACAAATGGAGCTTGATAGGAGAAAGCCCTGCCTCCAGCTGTTTGCTTAGACTGGAGTAATATTATTAAAAAAATGTGGTTCTAGTCAGGATTTTAGCAGCCGTATTTAACACTAACTGAAGTTTATTTCGAGCTTTATCCGGTTTGCCGGAAAGTATAGCATTGCAGTAGTCTAACGTAGAAGTAACAAAAGCATGGATTAATTTTTCTGCATCGTTTTTGGACAGAAAGTTTCTGATTTTTGCAACGTTACGTAGATGGAAAAAAGCTGTCCTTGAAACAGTCTTGATATGTTCGTCAAAAGAGAGATCAGGGTCCAGAGTAACGCCGAGGTCCTAAACAGTTTTATTTGAGACGACTGCACAACCATCAAGATTAATTGTCAGATTCAACAGAAGATCTCTTTGTTTCTTGGGACCTAGAACAAGCATCTCTGTTTTGTCCGAGTTTAAAAGTAGAAAGTTTGCAGCCATCCACTTCCTTATGTCTGAAACACAGGCTTCTAGCGAGGGCAATTTTGGGGTTTCACATGTTTCATTGAAATATTGCATAGCAGTGAAAGTTAACATTATGTTTTTGAATGACATCCCCAAGAGGTAAAATATACAGTGAAAACTATAGTGCTCCTAAAACGGAACCTTGAGGAGCAGCAACATTTACAGTTGATTTGTCAGAGGACAAACCATTCACAGAGACACACTGATATCTTTCCGACAGATAAGATCTAAACCTTGGCCAGAATTTATCCGTGTAGACCAATTTGGGTGTCTAATCTCGCCAAAAGAATGTGGTGATCGATGGTATCAAAAGCAGCACTAAGGTCTAGGAGCACGAGGACAGATGCAGAGCCTCGGTCTGACGCCAATAAAAGTAATTTACCACCTTCACAAGTGCTGTCTCAGTGCTATGATGGGGTCTAAAACCAGACTGAAGCATTTCGTATACATTGTTTGTCTTCAGGAAGGCAGTGAGTTGCTGCGCAATAGGTTTTTCAATTTTTTTTGAGAGGAATGGAAGATTCGATATAGGCCGACAGTTTTTTTATATTTTCTGGGTCATGGTTTGGCTTTTTCAAGAGAGGCTTTATTACTGCCACTTTTAGTGAGTTTGGTACACATCCGGGGGACAGAGAGCCGTTTATTATGTTCAACATAGGAGGGCCAAGCACAGGGAGCAGCTCTTTCAGTAGTTTAGTTGGAATAGGGTCCAGTATGCAGCTTAAAGGTTTAGAGGCCATGATTATTTTCATCATTGTGTCAAGAAATATAGTACCAAAACACTTGGGTGTCTCTCTTGATCCTAGGTCCTGGCAGAGTTGTGCAGACTCAGGACAACTGTGCTTTGGAGGAATATGCAGATTTAAAGAGGAGTCCGTAATTTGCTTTCAAATGATCATGATCTTTTCCTCAAAGAAGTTCATTAATTCATTACTGCTGAAGTGAAAGCCATCCTCTCTTGGGGAATGCTGCTTTTTAGGTAGCTTTGCGACAGTATCAAAAATAAATTTCGGATTGTTCTTATTTTCCTCAATTAAGTTGGAAAAATAGGATGATCGAGCAGCAGTGAGCGCTCTTCGATACTGCACGGTACTGTCTTTCCAAGCTAGTCGGAAGACTTCCAGTTTGGTGTGGCGCAATTTCCGTTCCAATTTTCTGGAAGCTTGTTTCAGAACTTGGTTATTTTCTGTATACCAGGGAGCTAGTTTCTTACGACAAATGTTTTTAGGGGTGCAACTGCATCTAGGGTATTGCGCAAGGTTAAATTGAGTTCCTCAGTTAGGTGGTTAACTGATTTTTGTCCTCTGACGTCCTTGGGTAGGCAGAGGGAGTCTGGACGGGCATCAAGGAATCTTTGTGTTGTCTTAGCACGACTTTTGAAGCTCCTTGTTCCTTGTTTGGGGTCTGAGCAGATTATTTGTTGCGATTGCAAACGTAATAAAATGGTGGTCCGATAGTCCAGGATTATGAGGAAAAACATTAAGATACACAACATTTATTCCACGGGACAAAACTATGTCCAGAGTATGACTGTGACAGTGAGTAGGTCCAGAGACATGTCGATGATGGCTCCGAAAGCCGTTTGGAGTGGGACTGTGGACTTCTCCATTTGAATATTAAAATCACCAAAAACTAGAATATTATCTGCTATGACTATAAGGTCCAATAGGATTTCAGTGAAATCAGTGAGGAACGCTGTATACGGCCCAAGAGGCCTGTAAACAGTAGCTATAAAAAGTGATTGAGTGGGCTGCATAGATTTCATGACTAGAAGCTCAAAAGAAGAAAATGCCATTTTCTTTTTGTAAATTGAAATTTGCTATCGTAAATGTTAGCAACACCTCTGCCTTTACGGGATGCACGGGGGATATGGTCACTAGTGTAACAAGGAGGTGAGACCTCATTTAACACAGTAAATTCATGAGGTTTAAGCCATGTTTCAGTCAGGTCAATCACATCAAGATTATGATCAGTTCATTGACTATAACTGCCTTGGCAGTGAGGGATCTAACATTAAGTAGCCCTATTTTGAGATGTGAAGGATCACGATCTCTTTCAATAATGGCAGGAATAGAGGAGGTCTTTATCCCAGTGAGATTGCTAAGGCGAACACCGCCATGTTTACTTTTGCCCAACCTAGGTCGAGGCACAGACACGGTCTCAATGGGGATACCTGAGCTGACTAGACTGACTGTGCTAGTGGCAGACTCCAATAAGCTGGCCTGCACCCTATTTCAATGTGGAGCTAGAGGAGTTAGAGCCCTGTCTATGTTGGTTGTTAAGATGAGAGCACCCCTCCAGCTAGGATGGAGTCCGTCACCCCTCAGCAGTCCAGGCTTGGTCCTGTTTGTGGGTGAGTCCCAGAAAAAGGGCCAATTATCTAATCATTCTATCTTTTGGGTGGGGCAGAAAACAGTTCTCAACCAGCGATTGAGTTGTGAGACTGTAGAGCTCATCACTCCCCCTAACTGGGAGGGGGCCAGAGACCACCCTGGATAGCATCACCACCCTGGATGGTTCCGACCTTGAATATGTGGACATCTATAAGTACCTAGGTGTCTGGCTAGACTGTAAACTGTCCTTCCAGACTCATATCAAACATCTCCAATCGAAAATCAAATCTAGAGTCGGCTTTCTATTCCGCAACAAAGCCTCCTTCACTCACGCCGCCAAACTTACCCTAGTAAAACTGACTATCCTACCGATCCTCGACTTCGGCAATGTCATCTACAAAATTGCTTCCAACACTCTACTCAGCAAACTGGATGCAGTTTATCACAGTGCCATCCGTTTTGTCACTAAAGCACCTTATACCACCCACCACTGCGACCTGTATGCTCTAGTCGGCTGGCCCTCGCTAAATATTCGTCGCCAGACCCACTGGCTCCAGGTCATCTACAAGTCCATGCTAGGTAAAGCTCCGCCTTATCTCAGTTCACTGGTCACGATGGCAACACCCACCCGTAACACGCGCTCCAGCAGGTGTATCTCACTGATCATCCCTAAAGCCAACACCTCATTTGGCCGCCTTTCGTTCCAGTTCTCTGCTGCCTGTGACTGGAACGAATTGCAAAAATCGCTGAAGTTGGAGACTTTTATCTCCCTCACCAACTTCAAACACCTGCTTCTGACCAGCTAACCGATCGCTGCAGCTGTACATAGTCTATCGGTAAATAGCCCACCCATTTTTACCTACCTCATCCCCATACTGTTTTTATTTATTTTATTTTATGCTCTTTTGCACACCAATATCTCTACCTGTACATGACCATCTGATCATTTATCACTCCAGTGTTAATCTGCAAAATTGTAATTATTCGCCTACCTCCTCATGCCTTTTGCACACAATGTATATAGACTCTCCTTTTTTCTACTGTATTATTGACTTGTTAATTGTTTACTCCATGTGTAACTCTGTGTTGTCTGTTCACACTGCTATGCTTTATCTTGGCCAGGTCGCAGTTGCAAATGAGAACTTGTTCTCAACTAGCCTACCTGGTTAAATAAAGGTGAAATAAAAATAAAAAGAGACAATTACTCGATGCCGACACATCTTTCTAGCTGATTTACACGCTGAAGCTATGTTGCACTTGGTGACCTCTGACTGTTTCATCCTAACATAGTTGGTGCCGACGTGGATAACAATATCTCTATACTCTCTACACTCGCCAGTTTAAGCTTTAGCCAGCACCATCTTCAGATTAGCCTTAACGTCGGTAGCCCTGTCCCCTGGTAAACAGTGTATGATCGCTGGATGATTAGTTTAAAGTTTAATACTGCGGGTAATGGAGTCGCCAATGACTAGGGTTTTCATTTTATTAGAGCTAATGGTGGGAAGCTTCGGCGTCTCAGACCCCGCAACGGGAGGAGTAGAGACAAGAGAAGGCTCGGCCTCAGACTCCGACTTGCGGCTTATTGGGGAAAAACGGTTGAAAGTTTCTGTCGACTGAATGAGTGACCCCGGTTGAGCATTCCTACAGCATTTCCCTCCAGAAGCCATGAGAAAGTTGTACGGCTGTGGGGACCGTGCGAGGGGATTTATACTAACATTGCTATCTATACTTTCTGGTGGCACAGATGCTATTTCGTCCTTTCTTACACTGAAATTACCCTTGCCTAACGATCGCGTCTGAGGCTGGGCTTACAGCACAGCTATCCTCGCCGTAAGGCGATCGTTCTCCTGTATATTATGAGTACAGCCACTGCAATTAGAAGGCATCATGTTAATGTTACTACTTAGCTTCGGCTGTTGGAGGTCCTGACGAACCATGTCCAGATAAAGCGTCCGGAGTGAAAAAGTTGAATGAAAAAAAAGTTGAGCGAGGGAAAACTATAAATATAAATGGTAATTAAAAAGTAAAAACCGTAAAGTTGTCAGGTAGCAAAGGAAGATTGGCAACAAAATGCACAGCAACACGTAAACAAGTCTGCAAGTTGTGACCGGAAATCCATTGCTCATGTTTCTTGTCCCAAGCAAGTCTCTTGTTCTTATTGTGTCCTTTAGTAGTAGTTTTTTCAGCAATTTGACCATAAAGGCCTTATTCACACAGTCTCCTCAGAACAGTTGATGTTCAGATGTGTCTGTTACTTGAACTCTGTGAAGCATTCATTTGAGCTGCGATTTCTGAGGCTGGTAACTCTGCAGCAGAAGTAACTCTGGGTCTTCCATTCCTGTGGCATTCCTCATGAGAGCCAGTTTAATCATAGCGCTTGTTGGATTTTGCAACTGCACTTGAAAAAACTTTCAAAGTTCTGGAAATTTTCCGAATTGACTGACCAACATGTCTTAAAGTAATGATGGACTGTCATTTCTGTTTGCTTATTTGAGCTGTTCTTACCATAATATGGACTTGTTCTTTTACGAAATAGGGCTATCTTCTGTACACCACAATCCGTGATCTGCTACCCGAGAGGACGGTCAAATGAACAATTCCATCCTTCACAAAAAGAGGCACACAGCAGTCAGAGGACACCACATGTACAAGCCGGATAGCTAACGTGAGTGTTCATATGGAATGCCTAAGTCAAAGGCTCAAACGGTTTAGAATCATCTCACAGACAGTGCCAATCAACCTCTCATCTAAAATGGACAAAATTATTTGAATCTGTGCTGCCCTGTGTAACCTGGGAGGTGATATCGTTCATGAAGATGCTGAATGAACTGACCAGTCAAATGACATTCACAGGGTCGGTTTCCCAATATGAATTAAAGTTGTCAAAAGTTACATTAAATACATTTCAATTAATTCTATAACAAATCAACTTAAATATTTGTTGTACATACTCATTATTATAATAAAAAAACAAAGCCATAAAAACAATCCCACAATACCATTACTGTTGATGCATCAAGTCAGGATTTTTAATTGAGAAAACATTTGTTAATAGTAACTGCAAACAGGTGAGACATCTGAATACGTACTTCTAAAGAGCTGAATATTTTTGTCACTCAGTGAACATCTGCCTGCCTGATGCTCCTTAACAATAAATGGCAGCATGTGTATAAAGTAGAATGCCTTTAACCTCAGGACAGCCTCTGCACAGAACTGTGCATCATAGGGAACAGGGATGACAACTTGCTGGGACGGAGTCTAAATGAGCACCTTACTTTCTCCCAGTCCTGTGCAAAACATACCAATTTGCACCTGCATTTAGTACCTACGTGGCCCATGTGGTTGCAGTTGGGGTGTGCCCTCCACCACCTTCACATCACTTTCCCATTGAATACATCATCCAGAGAATATCAGCCCTTCCCCATGACAGGGCACTTGATCTCCAACAGCTCCTTGGAGTTCAGCACTTGCTGACAACCACGACTCTTCAAGACTGACAACAATGCCTCTGTGGTCCACAGAGTATCCACAGTCTTCCAGCCACTGGGAGGCCATCAGCTCATTAACTTTCCTGTAGCATGTGGCTGCATTCCCTCAGAACCTGGGATGCAGATGCTTCTGGAGAAACTTACCAGGGTTGGGGGATTCCCTGACAGGGACCTTCTTGACTGAGCTTGCAGTAAATCAAAGCTTCCTTGAGTCATGCCACAAGTGTGAGGCACTCTGCTCCTTTGTGATCTGTTCCAAAGCAGTCGACTGGGTTGGGTCAAGTTTCACAAATTCATTGTAAAAGGGGAGGCACTTCCTTCAGTTGTAATTGACATACTCTCCATGTGACTGGGTAAGAGTTAGAAAGCATTGAACAGAAGATACACATATCACTTCAAATACATTAAAATGGTACAGCCACAAATAAATATTCCTTTCAGTCCAATTTTACCTGGGATGTCACTGCTGTAATATTATTGTCGGTTCAGCATTAACACACTTATAGAGCAGACTCCCCACAGGCAGATTCAGGTGTCTCGGCCTCCTATTCAATTCCTCCTGTGAGTGGAATGCAGGAGTGGGAGGCAGGGGTGAACATTCTGGATGCTTTTCTGCATATTGGTCACTGGCCTTATGGTGTGAACCCAATCGAACATCTCTGGAGAGACCTGAAAATAAATGTGCAGCAACGTTCCCCATCCAACCTGACTGTCACGCCCTGATCTGTTTAACCTGTCCTTGTGTTAATTTCCACCCCCTCCAGGTCTCGCCCATCTTCCCCACTTATCATCTGTGCATTTATACCTGTGTTCTCTGTTCGTCTGTTGCCAATTAGTCTTGTATGTCAAGCTTACCAGCGTTCATCCTGTCAGCTCCTGTCTTTTCCCAGCCTCTTTTTTTCTCGTCATCCTGGTTTTTGACCCTTGCCCGTCCTAATCCTGTACCTGCCCACCTGTCCACTCTGCCTGACCCTGAGCCCGCCTGCCATCCTGTACCTTTGCTCCACCTCTGGATTACTGAATTCTGCCTGTCCCTGAACCTGAGCCTGCCTGCCGACCTGTACATTTTCTCTTACTCTGGATTATCGACCCATGGCTGCCTTGACCTGTCGTTTGCCTGCCCCTGTTGTTACAATAAATATTGTTACTTCACATAGTCTGCGCTTGGGTCTTACCTTGATTACTGATATTGACAGAGCTTGAGAGGATCTGCAGAGTAGAGTCAATGCTGTTTAACCACTTTGGCTCAAGGTTCCTCCGAGTCCATGCATTCCATTGTCGCTGCTCATCTGTGCAGACTATACCAGTTAGCCCACTGGACAATGCATTCTGCAACTTTGATAGAATGTTTGTTACAAAAAAAGACATTCAGAGAAAATCCCATTATCAACAACTGTGGTAAATAATGTTAGACATAGAAACTTCACACTGCCCTTTCCCACCTGGACAAAAGGAACACCTATGTGAGAATGCTGTTCACTGACTCCAGCTCAGCGTTCAACACCATAGTGCCCACAAAGCTCATCACTAAGCTAAGGACCCTGGGACTAAACACCTCCCTCTGCAACTGGATCCTGGACTTCCTGATGGGCCGCCCCCATGTGGAAAGGCAACAACACGCCTGCCACGCTGATCCTCAACACTGGGGCCCCTCAGGGGTGTGTATTTAGTCCCCTCCTGTACTTCCTGTTCACCCACGACTGTGTGGCCAAACACGACTCCAACACCATCATTAAGTTTGCTGACGACACTATAGTGGTAGGCCTGATCACTGTCAATGAGACAGTCTATAGGGAGGAGGTCAGAGAACTGGCAGTGTGGTGCCAGGACAACGTGACAACATGACAGGACAATGTGAGTAAGACAAAGGAGCTGATCGTGGACTACAGGAGAAGGCAGGCCGTACAGGCCTCCATTAACATCGACTGGGCTGTAGTGGAGCAGGTCAAGAATTTCAAGTTCCTTGGTGTCCACATCACCAACGAACTATCATGGTTCAAACATACCAAGATAGCCATGAAGAAGGCACGACAAAACCTTTTCCCCCTCAGTAGACTGAAAAGATTTGTCATGGGGTCCCCAGGTCCTCAAAAAGTTCTATAGCTGCACCATCGAGAGCATCCTGACCAGTTGCATCACTGCCTGGTATGGCAACTGCTTGGCATCTGACCGTAAGGCGCTACAGAGGGTACTGAGCATGGCCCAGTACATCACTGGGACAAAGCTTCCTGCCATCCAAGACATACAGTGTAAAACAGGCTGTGCCAGAGGAAAGCCCATAAAATTGTCAGAGACTCCAGT
Organism: Oncorhynchus mykiss; assembly: GCF_013265735.2. Lineage (NCBI taxonomy): Eukaryota > Metazoa > Chordata > Actinopteri > Salmoniformes > Salmonidae > Oncorhynchus > Oncorhynchus mykiss. Next base: position 71,865,842 of record NC_048566.1, on the reverse strand, counting down.
CACCCAAGTCATAGACTGTTTTCTCTGCTACTGCACGGCAAGTGGTACCGGAGCACCAAGTCTAGGACCAAAAGGCTTCTTAACAGCTTCTACCCTCAAGCCATAACACTGCTGAACAATTAATCAAATGGCCACCGGACTATTTACATTTACACCCCCCCCCCCCCCCCCCCCCCCATGTACATATTACCTCAACTAACCTGTGCCCCCGCACAGTGATTTGTTATTGTTATGTTATTGTGTTACTTTTTATTATTTTTTACTTTAGTTTATTTGTTAAATATTTTCTTAACTCTTCTTGAACTGCACTGTTGGTTAAGGGCTTGTAAGTAAGCAAAGTAAGGTCTACACTTGTTGCATGGCTGCATTACTTTCCAATTCCAGCGATACAAGCGCATCCAGCAGTCTCTACTGATCCGTTGTTGGATACAAGTACCCAAGCAGAGTGGTAAGAGCTGCTTGATTGGCTAGGCTGAACATCGGCCTTCAAAAATACCAATCCTTTTCCTTCCTCCTGGTGAAGAAGAACTCAACCACCTCGCCACTGTGGAGGTACTGATAGGCCTCTGTACTCTTGTCATTTTTCAAAGTTGAACCATCCACTCCCGAGGAGAGCACGAAGTAATAAAACATTTCCCCATGCGTAATTTCAGGCCATTTTATCATGTCATCGACCAAATGATTAATCATGGACGGATGGCGTACGGCGACACCATCTGACCTCCGATGAGCCATTTGTGTATGTTCCTAAATGTGAGAAATGATTTGTTTTTGTGTATTTGTTAATGTGTTAATGATGTGAGTTTTTTAATTATTAGCTAGCCACCGCTCTGAGGTAATTCGCTAGCATTGACCGAAGTTGGGAAACAGAAACACAAACACAATCTTGTTCAAATGGAACTGGGTTAAGTGGGCGGGTCTACATAAGGCGAATAGGGTTCTTTGATCAGAACTCTAGAGTTTCTTCATCACTGAACCAAAATGGTTTCTTATAAAACCCTGCATGGTGCATTTTATGAATTATGGCTACTACTATCAAATAGTAAAATTTTGAGCTAAGAATATAATTTAATAAACAATTAAATTATCGACAAAAGAATACCAGAATAGTTTTTAGAATTAATTGTCATTATATGCAAACAAGGTTTGGAAATATGCACTGGTGGCCAGGAGGCATCTCTTTGTTTGAATGATGGCCCACGTCAACTCTGGCTGAGTTCTTTACAATATACTTTGTCCACTAGTTACAGTGAACCCCCCCAGGTTTGAGCTGTATGCAGAACCCCTGGATGGAGAACATGTTGTGGGACTAAGGGCCCAATGGTAGGGGAATATTTTGGGGATGTGAACCCAGCAGCCACCCAGTTTTTAGATCAATTCCCCATTTTTTCCAGCACCCGGCCCAGGATTCAAACCAGCCACATTTTGGTCACAGGTCCAACTCCATAGCCGATGGACTACCTACCAGCAGCACAGTACTGGTTCCAGAGAAGAAGACAAAAGGAGCAAAAACATGAGTTAATCTGCCAAAATGAAGATAAAATGCTACGCAGACATATAATTATTATGATTTAGAAGAACAACTTACATGCAGTTGTCAGCATCAGCCAAAAGAGAGATCCTCTGCCTCTGATAGTTCTGGGCTACTGCCAGTCTGAGCAAAACATTGTGTGTTAAAAGTAATGTAATGATTAAGTAGGCTATTGAATCACCATGACTTATGTTGTATAATTTATTATAAATAATTTATACATATCTCCTCTCAGTCAGCAACAGTCTTCTAATGGCTTCATAAAACATATGCAACTCCCCTCAATTGACTCCACACTGAAATGCAAGAAACAATTAGCTAACTGCCAATGTCAGGCTCAGTCTGGCATATCCCCTAATTAAAAATGTTTTATTTGAAAGATTTATGACTGTATCCAAATAAATGTCACTATAAAACAGTTTAAACAAATGCAAATGCAGCTACTTGATGTTATTCTATCTGCAGAGTTGGCCCGACTGTGCCATATATAGAATGAACAACAAGTCCACTTCTCTAGCAACTTAACCGAAATAACTAACATCCAGGTTGAGTGGAAGGATGAAATAGTATGAATTTCCTTCAAAATGTGTATCTCAATGAAAACATGTTTTTTTTACCATTAAATGTGTACTTTCTTTCTTTGGCAACCGTAGTATAAGTAGGATAAACGCCTCCGCTCTATACATACTAATAAACACTGGCTGTACCAAGTCGTCCATTATTTCCAGATAATGTACAAAGCGTCAGTGTTTGTCCCTGACATGTATGTAAGTGTATGTAACGTGGATACGGTAGATTCAGTAGGTTGCTATTACCTAAGGTCTTGCTAAAGAGTTATTGTAACTCTGTAAATGTTGTCTTCATTAGTAACTTTGCCATTTGTTGGAAAGAAAAGATTTTATAAAGAAGATGGAATTCACCCAAACTATCTCGGGGCTTATACAGTACATCGCAAGGCCATTTTAAGGCTGCTCTGAGAGACTGACTGGGATATAACCCACATTCTACCCAGGTTATCCCAACCATCATCACACATCAAACTATTTCTGATGTTAAATACTATTGTCAAGTCAAGGAAATCTACATTATCCCTGTCTGAATTTTAATAGGATTTAAACAGCCACCAAATAGATGCAGCTGCAGGCCCATCGGGGCAAACTTTGATAACCTAATTTCTATTCCTAGGAAATCTCCTGACTTACTTCATGATCAAGTTTATAACGACCTGGTTAGGGTAAATATGGACACCCCTGCTGGGTTTGTTACATTTAAATGTGCGAAGTATGACTTTATCAATATCTGGATGCATGACACGAAAACAGACATTCGTGTTTTATCAGAGACTTTGCTCAATGATTAGATCATGGATAAGGACATTGACATTGCTAATTACAACATATTTAGATGTGATAGGCAGGGAAAGGTGGAGAGGTGGCGATGTATGTGAAATCCACTTTTGTAGCATCATGTGCTCTTAATATCACTATAACCCAGAAATGTGAAAACCTGGCATTAGATGTGACCATGAGCCAAAATATCGATGTATTTGTTGCTGGAGTGTGTAGGCCTCCTGCTGCTTTAGTTGATGCGACCAGAATCATATCTGTACATTTAAAACCTTTTCTAACATCTGAACTGGTGGTCTTAGGTGAATTTAACCTGGACTAGCTGACAAATATCTCAGATAACTAAGAACATTTGTCTTGATCTTAATCTAACCCAGCTAATCACAAAACCCACTCGGCTAAATGTAAAAATCTAGATAGAACCTCATTATTCGATTTATTTCTCACAAATAACCCCCATAAGTACATGTATTTTGGTGTGTTTGCAAGTGACCATTGTCCGGTAGCCTATATTAGAGATACTTGACAGCATTGTTCTGATTCCCACATTATTAGGAAGATACATTTTAAAACTTCTCTTTATGCATGACTTGTACTTTTCTGAACTTTCCTCCATCAAGTGTATTCCTGACCCTGAATTAGCTCTCGAGCATTTCTCATCTATTTTTATATCTCTGGCAGATTAACATGCTCCATTTAAACGATATAGACACAAAATAGATAAAATCCCTGGTTTTCTACAAAACTCTCACATATCTTTAGAACAAGAAATCATGCCTGGCTCAAAGCTAGACTAACTGGTGCTGTTGTGGACTGGCAGCTTTTCAGGCAACAGATAAATAAATGCACGTCCTTAGTATAAAAGGCTAAATCAAGCTACTTCTTAAGTTCTATCGCTGATTCCGATGGTGATCCATCTACATATTGGAAAACAAGGCGCTAATGCTTGTAAATTATTCTCCTTCCCTACCCAAGCAAGTAATACTGAACTCTGACATCATGATTGAAAAAAATGAGATAGGTCATGCTTTTAACCAACATTTTATGCCTGCCGTTTTTTTGTTTGAATGAAATCTGTTAGAGCTCTAGGGGCGCTATTTCATTTTTGGATAAAAAACGTTCCCGTTTTAAGCGCGATATTTTGTCACGAAAAGATGCTCGACTATGCATATTCTTGACAGTGTTGGAAAGAAAACACTCTGAAGTTTCAGAATCTGCAAAGATTTTGTCTGTAAGTGCCCCAGAACTCATTCTACAGGCGAAACCAAGATGATGCATCACCCAGGAATTAGCAGAATTTCTGAAGCTCTGTTTTCCATTCTCTCCTTATATGGCTGTGATTGCGCAACGAATGAGCCTACACTTTCTGTCGTTCGCCCAAGGTCTTAGCAGCATTGTGACGTATTTGTAGGCATATCATTGGAAGATTGACCATAAGAGACTACATTTTCCAAGTGTCCGCCTGGTGTCCTGCGTCGAATTCGGTGCGCAATTGCCAGCTGCTTCTACTTTACCATTTGATTCAGGGGAGAAAGCATGTGTCCAAGAACGATGTATCAATGAAGAGATATGTGAAAAACACCTTGATGATTGATTCTAAACAACGTTTGCCATGTTTTCAGTCGATATTATGGAGTTAATTTGGAAAAAAGTTCGCGTTTTGAGGACTGAATTTTCGGATTTTTTTTGGTAGCCAAATGTGATGTATAAAACGGAGCTATTTCTAATACACAAGGAATCTTTTTGGAAAAACTGAGCATCTGCTATCTAACTGAGAGTATCCTCATTGAAAACATCAGAAGTTCTTCAAAGGTAAATGATTTTATTTGAAGGCTTTTATGTTTTTGTTAATGTTGCGTGCTGGATGCTAACGCTAATGCTAACGCTAAATGCTAACGCGAAATGCTAACGCTAGCTAGCTACTTTTACACAAATGATTGTTTTCCTATGGTTGAGAAGCATATTTTGAAAATCTGAGATGACAGTGTTGTTTACAAAAGGCTAAGCTTGAGAGATGGCATATTTATTTCATTTCATTTGCGATTTTCATAAATAGTTAACGTTGTGTTATGCTAATGAGCTTGCTGATAGATTTACACAATCCTGGATACAGGGGTTTTTTCATAGCTAAACGTGACGCAGAAAACGGAGCGATTTGTCCTAAACAAATAATCTTTCAGGAAAAACTGAACATTTGCTATCTGAGAGTCTCCTCATTGAAAACATCTGAAGTTCTTCAAAGGTAAATGATTTTATTTGAATGCTTTTCTGTTTTTTTGTGTCAATGTTGCCAGCTGAATGCTAATGCTAAATGCTACGTTAGCCATCAATACTGTTACACAAATGCTTGTTTTGCAATGGTTGAGAAGCATATTTTGAAAATCTGAGATGACAGTGTTGTTAACAAAAGGCTAAGCTTGAGAGCTAGCATATTTATTTCATTTCATTTGCGATTTTCATGAATAGTTAACGTTGCGTTATGGTAATGAGCTTGAGTCTGTATTCACGATCCCGGATCCGGGATGGGGAGATCAGAAAGGTTAATAGACCTGGGTCAGTCAGTAAACTGCTCGTCCCTCTTCCAGCCGCTAGTCGACTTGATAGAGGACCAGACAACCCCCAGTGAATCCTTGTACTCTCTGGAGCAACTGTCCACTTCTGATGTTTTGGAACAACTATTTATGATTGATGTGAAACAATCTACTGGGGCTGATATGCTTGATCCCTTCTTGTTACAGCTTTCTGCTCCATTGATTGCGGAAGCATTAACACATATTTTTTGCTTGACAATTATATTGAGTACTATTCCTAGAGTTTGGAAGGCGGCCCATGTGCTTCCTCTACATAAAGGTGGCACCCCAGAGTGATCTAAATAATTATTGTTCCATTTCCAAACTCTCTTGCCTAGCAAAAATCCTGGAATCATTCATTAATACTCAGCTTGGATCACACCTTACTTATTCAGAAACTCTCTACGATTGGCTTAGATCGGGCTGCTTGTAGCTGGTTTGAGAATTATTTAAAAGACAGAACACATTGTGTACTTACTGATGGCATTATATCAGGATTTCTAGACATAACAAAAGGTGTCCCACCAGGTTTGATTCTTGGTCCAGTTTTTTTCAGTATATTGATAGCATTGGTCTATCTGTACAAACTGTCACTTTCATCTGTGCACAGATTACACTGTTCTATACATTACCGCCCCTACGGCAGCTCAAGCTCTGTTGACTCTTCACTCTTCTTTTACTACCTCGTAGAAAGCCTTGGTTGACCTGAAGTTGGTACTAAATGCTGGTAAAACCAAGTGCAGGTTATTTTTCAAATATAATAATAATGTAACTGATGATTTGTGCATAAGTAGATTGTGTCCCCATTGATCGGGTCCCCGCCTATAAATATCTGGCCATCTGGATTGAAGAAAAGTTATCTTTTAAAAAGCATGTTGATGAAATCAAGAAATTAATAATTAAGTTGGGCTTCGTCTATAGGAATAGAGCTTGCCTTTCATTAAATAGTAGAAAACAGATCATTCAGTCTACATGTATTATTGTTATAGATTATGACAATATTATATACATGAATACAGCTACCAGTGTTTTGAAGCCCTTGGACACAAGTTATCATAACAAACTTCATTCTATAACATCTGACAGTTTTGACACTCACATCCACCACATCCTTTATCATAAAGTTGGTTGGACATCGCAAAAAACACATAGGTCACTTTATTATTCTGTTTTTGTTCATAAAGCCTTACTCCATGAACTACCAATTTACTTAACATCATTGTTGAAATATAGAAACTTGCATTACAACACTAGGTCACAGGGTTGGTTAATGCTGGAAACTCCACATGTATCCACAGAGTTGAGTAAATCCACCTTTTCCTACCAGTCCCTTATGGAATAATCTCCAAGTAACGTTTCATCTGGATGTGTTGTTGTCTCTGGTTATTTTGTGTTTTAAGTTAATTTTATAATTTTATTTTCTGTATTGTTCCCAGGGCACCTTTGCAAATGAGACCTGGGTCTCAATGTGTTTTTCCGTGATTTAAATAAAAGGGGTCTATCCGCCCTTTCCTTGCTGTGTCCGGTCCTCTCCTTTCTGCTTCCGCCTCTGCTTGGTGCAAGCTGCAGCCACCTTATGATGAACTTCTCCGTCTCTCCGTCTGTAGCCTTGGACGTGGAAGTGTTTCTCCTGACAGCACTTTTAAATAACAGAAAACAATTGCAAAATAAGTAGTTACAACAATTAGTCAGATTTCGACACCACACAAAAATCCTTGGATTCACAATCCAGAGCTCAAATGGGAAGCACATACAACACATTTTATTTTATTTTAACACAGAGTCAAACAGAGAAAGAGATAATGTGCATGTTGTAGCACCACCGTGTTGTCAATCTGAATGTGCATATGTTGAACATGTGTACCAAGTTTGGTTACAATACAAATATCTGTGTCTGATTGATATGCATTTATGTGCTAGACCACGCCCACATGAATGTTTATTGGTTAGATGTTTGACCTATTTGTCTGGAAAATATTATGTTAAAAGATCTTGTTCCATAGGTGCCATATATCAAGTATCATCCGGAGGAGATGTCATTTAAGTGTATTTCAAAAATTCAAAATGGCGGAAAATCCATCATGGCAGACCTTGAGACAAATGTGTTCCTTGTGAGAAGAGGGTCCTATAAACATCATTTCAGGACTCTAGGTCAGGGATGGGCAACTGGCAGCCCATGGGCCACAAAGGCATCAGATCAATTTCCCTGGGAAAATAAAAAAATTCTGTGACCTATTGTCAGGCTATGTCGTAAAAGTATTCTAATTCCTAAGTCTATGGTCAGGACACTGTCTGTCTCTCAAACCAGTCTCTCTTATCTTGTGTCCCCTGCCAAGCATTCATGGATACAGCTCTCAGAAGATAAACATATGGTCCGTGCTATTTAGAATCCTTTGGACGTCCCTACCCAATGAAGTTGAAATTTAAAATGGTTAGTGTTAGGTAAGAGATTTGGTTATTTCTAAGGTTAGGGTAAGAGTTAAGTTTAGGGTTATGGTTTAGGGTAGGGACCTCCCAAGGATGTCCAATAGCACTGACCATAAACATTTAGGAGCTATGGATGTAAGGACTGGCCATCCATACAAGTTTTAACCATGTTTTGAGGCTATACAGTGTTTGTTTTCAGTTAAACAGGCCTATGTTTGGTTCTGATAGGGAACAACAGTTCAACTAAAGTTAAGATCTACAAGCATTGATAACTTATTTTCTTCGTGAATCAATGGGTATAACGTTACAGTGCCTAGTGAAAGTCTACACACCCTTGAACAGGAAATATGGGAAATATGGTGATAGAATTACAGTGGTAACCAGTTTATAATACCAATAAGACATCTCGGGGGTTTGTGGTATATGGCCAATATACCACAGCTAAGGGCTGTTTGCAGGTACTCCACATTGCGTTGTGCTTAAGAACAGCCCTTAGCTGTGCTATATTGGCCATATACCACAACCCCTCGTGCCTTATTGCTTAATTATACAACAGTTGGGTCTAATCCTGAATGCTGATTGGTTAAAACCACATTCCAGCCGGTGTCTATTCCACAAGTTACCACCAGGCTAAATCTATGACATTACAATGCCTATTTACTCTGTTCCATCTGACTATGCAATCCACTGTCTCATCAGCCCAGCCAGGCAATTCATGAACTTGATCTCCACTGTAAAAAGCATATATACATTATCTCACATTTTCTTTTCGACTAACATTTAGTTTTAAACAGCAGAAATGTGCATAAACCTTGTGGCCTGCCTCTCTGACATTTGCAACATTGTTTAAAAATTTCAAATTCAATCTCCAGCTGTCCAACAGTAATGAACGTGTCGGGAGTCGGGATGAGACATGCTAGTAGGCAGCTTTCCTCAGCCAGTCGAGATCATGAATCAGCATTTTTATGGACATACAAATATCAATAGAGAACAGATAAAACGAACCGAAGTGCAGCATGTTTTAAGTTTTTACAGCTTCAGTTTGAAGTGATTGCTGTGCTTTTGGCTAGCTTTCCAAAAACAGTGTCCTGACGAGAGAGCACATGTTCTATGCCAGGTGAAATCTCACATTATTAGCTAATTGTTATGGATGTATCCAAATAAATGTCACTAGAAAAAAAGCTTATGCAAATGCAACTACTTCATTGTTATTATGGCTACACTGTTTGACGTGACTGTAAGTTCTATGTAGAACCCCAAAGAACCCTTTTTTCTAAGAGTGTAGGCAGGGTATATAGAGGTTGGCATCTGGATGGTAGACTTGTTCTTATTGAAGTCCATTTATGTACCAGTAGGAGACACTGTTCAGGCAGAAATCATTGGACTGTGTCTTCACAATTTATTTCAATATACAGTACCTCTTTATTTAGGGTGATAGCATGAGATTAACATCTTTGGGACTGGGGGGCAGATTTGAGTAGCTTGGATGAATAAGGTGCCCAGAGTAAACTGCCTGCTACTCAGGCCCAGTTGCTAATATATGCATATTATTAGTAGATTTGGATAGAAAACATTCTGACGTCTCTTAAACTGTTTGAATGATGTCTGTGAGTATAACAGAACTCATATGGCAGGCAAAAACCTGAGAAAAAATCCAACCAGGAAGTGGGAAATCTGAGGTTTGTAGTTTTCAAACCTGCGTGATAGTTAGCTGCGAACGATATATCATCGAAGAGATATGTGAAAAACACCTTGAGGATTGATTCTAAACAACATTTGCCATGTTTTCAGTCGATATTATGGAGTTAATTTGGAAAAAAGTTCGCGTTTTGAGGACTGAATTTTCGGGTTTTTTGGTAGCCAAATGTGATGTACAAAACGAAGCTATTTCTAATACACAAAGAATCTTTTTGGAAAAACTGAGCATCTGCTATCTAACTGAGAGTCTCCTCATTGAAAACATCTGAAGTTCTTCAAAGGTAAATGATTTTATTTGAAGGCTTTTATGTTTTTGTTGAAATGTTGTGTGCTGGATGCTAACGCTAATGCTAACGCTAAATGCTACGCTAGCTAGCTACTTTTACACAAATTATTGTTTTCCTATGGTTGAGAAGCATATTTTGAAAATCTGAGATGACAGTGTTGTTTACAAAAGGCTAAGCTTGAGAGATGGCATATTTATTTCATTTCATTTGCGATTTTCATGAATAGTTAACGTTGCGTTATGGTAATGAGCTTGAGTCTGTATTCACGATCCCGGATCCGGGATGGGGAGATCAGAAAGGTTAATGGAGGTTTTGGAGCAGTGGCTTCTTCCTTGCTGAGTGGCCCTTCAGGTTATGTCGATATATAGGACTCGTTTTACTATGGATTATAGATTATTTTGTACCTGTTTCCTCCAGCATCTTCACATGGTCCTTTGCTGTTGTTCTGGGATTGATTTTCACTTTTCGCACCAAAGTACGTTCATATATAGGAGACAGAACGCGTCTCCTTCCTGAGCGGTCCCATGGTGTTTATACTTGCGTACTATTGTTTGTACAGATGAACGTGGTACCTTTTGGTATTTGGAAATTGCTCCCAAAGATGAACCAGACTTGTGGAGGTCTACAATGTTTTTTTTCTGAGGTCTTGGCTGATTTCTTTTATTTTCCCATGATGTCAAGCAAAGATGCATTGAGTTTGAAGGTAGGCCTTGAAATACATCCACAGGTACACCTCAAATTGACTCAAATTATGTCAATTAGCCTATCATAAGCTTCTAAAGCCATGACATCATTTTCTGGAATTTTCCACGCTGTTTAAAGGCACAGTCAACTTAGTGTATGTAAACTTCTGACCCACTGGACTTCTGATACAGTGAATTATAAGTCAAATTATCTGTCTGTAAACAATTGTTGTAAAATTACTTGTGTCATGCACAAAATAGATGTCCTAACCAACTTGCCAAAACTATAGTTTGTTAACAAGAAATATGTGGAGTGATTGAAAAACGAGTTTTAATGACTCCAACCTAAGTGTATGTAAACTTCCGACTTCAACTGTCAAGAAGTTTTCAGAACCTTTGCTATGTGACTCTAAATTGAGCTCAGGTGCATCCTGTTGCTATTGATCATCCTTGAGATGTTTCTACAACTTGATTGGAGTCCACCTGTGGTAAGTTCAATTGATTGGACATGATTTGGAAAGGCACATTCCTGTCTATATAAGGTCCCACAGCTGACTGTGCATACATTTATCAGAGCGAAAATCAAGCCATGAGGTTGAAAGAATTGTCCGTAGATCTCCGAGACAGGATTGTGTTGAGGTACAGTTCTGGGGAAGGGTACCAAAAAATGTCTGCAGCATTGAAGGTCCCCCAAAACACAGTGGCCTCCATTCTTAAATGGAAGAAGTTTGGAACCCCCAACACTCTTCCTAGAGCTGACCACCAGGCCAAACTGGGCAATCAGGGGAGAAGGGCCTTAGTCAGGGAGGCAGTGGCGGAACGAGAGTTGTATACATGGGGTGGCCAGGGGATGGCCAAGGCTACTTCAGGGGGTCCATAGACCATGACAGAAAATGTGTGTGTAACCCTAACCTGACATCTAAGGAGCATGAATGAATCCTATAATTGCTGATTAGAGGTAGAAGTGATAATTAACTTAACCCGGAGTTCTTCAATGTGGCAGATAGTGTGGTCCAAAAGGGTTACTTCACTAGAATTATTTAAAATACTATGAATAGTCATTGTCTCTACCTTGGAACTGCAGCTCAATTCTCTCTCTCTCACACACCCACACGTCGTACTGTACTCACATACTGGAGAGACTTGGGTCACTCTGTTGTCATGAATATATAATTTGGGTCTATAAGTGTTGAACATCCAAAATATTTTCAGAAAACAAAGCTCAAGCACCAAGGAGATAAGATGCATTTGTGTTATATAAATTGCATAGTTTAGTTACAAAAAAAGCTAATTTACAAAAAAAACACACTGCAATTTGACATACCAGGTATCAAGCAGAAATGGACTTGAAAAATAAAAATTATTTTGGTGCCCATCAATATTACAAACTACAAACTAGAATGGTCCAAACACACCAAGACAGCCATGAAGAGGGCACGACAAAGCCTATTCCCCCTCATCGAGAGCATCCTGGTACGGCAATTGCTCTGCCTCTGACCGCAAGGCACTACAGAGGGTAATGCGTACGGCCCAGTACATCACTGGGGCTAAGCTGCCTGCCATCCAGGACCTCTACACCAGGCGGTGTCAGAGGATGGCCCTAAAAATTGTCAAAGACCTCAGCCACCCCAGTCATAGACTGTTCTCTCTACTATCGCATGGCAAGCGGTACCGGAGTGCCAAAAGGGCAAAAGGGCTTCTCAACAAGTTTTACCCCCAAGCCATAAGACTCCTGAATAGGTAATCAAATGGCTACCCGGATTATTTGCAACCCCTCTTTTTTACGCTGCTGCTACTCTCTGTTTATCATATATGCATAGTCACTTTAACCATATCTACATGTACATTCTACCTCAATCAGCCTGACTAACCGGTGTCTGTATGTAGCCTTGCTAATTTTATAGCCTGGCTACTGTATATAACCTGTCTTTTTACTGTTGTTTCATTTCTTTACCTACCTATTGTTTACCTAATACCTTTTTTGCACTATTGGTTAGAGCCTGTAAGTAAACATTTCACTGTAAGGTATTGAATACTGTTGTATTCAGCACACGTGACAAATACACTTTGATTTGAAACTTACAGTATCATATTTATGCTCATATATTATGTTAACTAATAGCAAAGAAAAGGAGAATCGAACACCTTCCTCACCTCTGCCATGAAATCTTCCAGATGACGACAAATGGCGTATTGTTGCTCCCAAACTGCCGTATCCAGGCGAGCGCCCTTCCCGACATTAGCGTAATAATATACGCTATCTTTGACCGGTCCGAAGGAAACGATGATGGCTGTAGCTCAAAAGTAAGGGAGCACTGAGAAAGAAAATCCTGGCAGGTTTCAGGATCCCCAGAATATCGCTCCGGGGGAGGTAAGATGGGTAGGCTGTCAAACCTACTTCTGATAATAGACAGGTTACTTTGTGGTTGGGAGGTCTCAGAGGTGGCGTGCTGCCTATGAGCTAACTCATTGATTTGCTCCATAATAGCCTTGAACCCTTGGTCATGGCGTTCAGGGAACGAAGCCCTTACAAAAGGTCCAGCAGTAGCTTCTCATGCCTCCCAATGGGGGCTCCCTGCAGGGAGACGGTGTGGCGGAGCTGGTCCAAGTCTGCTGGGTCTGTCATGGCCAGTTCGTACTATAAGGGCACAGGGCGAGACCCAGATGCAGACATGGGTGTCAGATGGTTCGAGTCTCTGATATTTATTACAATCCAAGGGGGCAGGCAAGAGAATGGTTGTGGACAGGCAAAAGATCATAACAAGTCACAGTCATGTCTTGACAGGACCCTGCTCTTGGGAAAGCGTATATCAATCAAACCAAATAAAGCTGCCTGTGATTCAGTGGCGACCCGTCATTCAGGACAGGTCACCTGTTTTGAGCCCCAAATTTAAGCAAAATAAATAAATAATACATTTGGGGCTTGCCTGTTTTGCATATTGTTTGTCACATATAAGTGTGCAAACAATGAAAAATATATATATATATCATTGAGTTAATAAAGCAGCATACAAATATGGTTTCTTTTTTGTTTTCTTGAGTAAGGCAGCTCCAAAATACAGGTGTTTCAGCACAGCTCAGTGCTTTCTGTGGTGGTTGGGCAAGCCAGCAGAAAATATGGAGCTCTGCGCCATGATGGGCTCAGTGTTCTGTCACTCATCGGGAAACTACATCACAGCGAAGTCTAAGGGGAGACCTCGAAATTTCTAGCTCTTTGGGTGCTGACAGAGAAGGCTCAAGGCCATTAACCACAGATAAAATTACGTCAAATCAAGTTGTAGGTACAGTAGCTTTGATTGGACGGATCATGTCAACATCATACTTTCAAAATCTTAGCTGGCAGTCATCATCATGAATCAAGTCGACAATCTACTGACAAATCCTCTTAAATCCTTGTCATATGAAGAGAAAAAATGAAGAGAGATTATAGATATAGCGTATCGGTGCTCATCGTCCATTGGACATAAACATTACACAACAAGTAGGAAATCGCAAGTTCAAAAATCTGCGGTTTGGAAGGAAGTGAGCACAGAACAACAAGGTGAGTCCAAAAATGTCCTGTATGCTGCTGCATAAATTATTTAATAAGCTAGGGAGATATCTATAACATTACTATAGCTAAGAAAGTTATACTAAGTGTATGTAGTGTAGTTAGCTGTTAGTTGCTTATGTGCCTCACGCAAACAATTTGGTCCCTTTTCCCATCTTTCGCCTGCTGTTCTGATTTGGAGGTGCATGTGCACATGTAGCCTACAGCCTGTTTTAGAGAAATGTAATCATTGAATATTGTAAGAGGTTTCATTGTCTGCTTATATGGCCCTGTTATTTATCCTATGGTTTTGACTTGGTGTACAGGGAGAATACTGTAAGAATGGCCTATGTTCTGAATTCTGTCGCTGTACATTTCAGAAGTGTTGAACACATTGACAACGTATTGACAACGTCCTTCCTCTTATCGGCTCGTCGTTCCCTTATGCCATAGCTTGTACATCTCAATTGTCAGTAGAAACCATATTTGTTTAAACAAGTCAGCCATATCAGCTATGTTTTTTAAAAAGGCAGTAAATGAGGCTGAATTAACTGTTTCGCTGCCAGACAAGGCTCCGCTGATAGCCAGGTGTAGCAGTGGTAAGGTGTTGGGACTGCTGTTGGGACTCTGCTGTTGGGACAGTTTGTGGGCACCATTTGTCACCGTTATAGTGAAATTCATGTATTGTTTAGTGTTGTGTTGTGTAGTGGCTTTGCTGGCATGCATAAATGTATTTTTTTTTTATGTTGTCAGCTGAAATATTTTGAAACAGTCTGCCTTTGCTACTGAGAGCTATTTAGGATAACAGTACAATTATATAAATAAAATAAGTGTTTTTTTTACACTCACTTTAGTGTCAAGAATAAAACGGAACCACATTTGCTGGTCATTGTTGACTAATCAAATCTATCCAAACAGATCAATGTCCAAAAGAACAAAAAAAACTGAGCCAATTACAGGTTTGGCACACAGAGTGATAAAGCGTAGATAATATATTCAAGGCACACACATTAGCTTCAGATTAACTAATTACTTTTAAAATTGACTAATTTATCATGATTGGACAGCCTATAAGATAAGAACTGTATATCACTTAGCAATGCTTTTGGATCTCTCTCCACACTGAAAACAACATTGGATTAAAATCAAAGCAAAACATGCCTAGTTGAATGTAATTTAATTAATGCATTGACCAATTAGAAACAACAAAGAATATTATGTTTACTACACAATATCCTCTGAAGTAGTGAACCTACTTGACAACCAAGCATGACTCATCATAGAGGTAGGTGTCTGCTTTCTTAATCAGTGTAAAACACTCTTTCTGATGACTCTTAAGTTGAACACAATAAAGGACAAATAACTATGCGTTTGCTTTCTTGAGGAAAATTCCTGTAATGTCTGGACAAACTGTTGCCACAGTAACCATCACAAAGATAGCCTATACCTCTGAACCAACAAATCTATAGAAACTGACTATACACTCCTAGCAAAACAGTCTTTGTTTTTTCATCATTCTGAGTACAGACAAAATAAACCATTCACATAGAGGTGTGGTCATGTGCTTGTTTTCATAGCGATTCCATTACCAAATAGTACATCCTACAATAAATAAACTGTAAATAGTAACCTACACAACCTGTTTCCACCGTGCCTGTTGATTCCACAGTATACTGCACAGAGATGATATATAGAAAACAGCCATGTGCCCCTGAGGACTTCAGAAAGTCAGCATTGTTTAAGTATCTGTCCAGTGTTCCAGATTTTTTTATGAAATATTACCTACAATTGTCCAACTCAAGGTCTCATTCTGAAAAATGCACCCCCCTTCCCAATGTTGCAAATATTTTCACATGACCCTCCCATTGTACTGTAATGTATTTTAGCAAAACCCTCCCCCCTCAGAATGAACTCAAAATAATGTTTATGACCACAAATAACAATAACTGTAGAGACCCTGTGTTTATAAACGTGGATATAGACTTTTCCACTTCAGAATGCTTTTGTGGCACTGTTGATGCCACGCAGGGCTACAGGCCAGAAGGTTGAGGGTTCGCTGACTACCACGAACGAGCTCACTCTCCCTGCCCGTTTCATTTACACTACGATAAGAGCTTATTGCAGACAATGATCAGCTAGGGGGTAATCAGATTTTCAACATTTTGATGCAATATTTATAATTATATAATATATACAGTGGGGCAAAAAGGTATTTAGTCAGCCACCAATTGTGCAAGTCCTCCCACTTAAAAAGATGAGAGAGGCCTGTAATTTTCATCATAGGTACACTTCAACTATGACAGACAAAATGAGAAAAGAAATCCAGAAAATCACATTGTAGGATTTTTAATGAATTTGTTTGCAAATTATGGTGGAAAATAAGTATTTGGTCACCTACAAACAAGCAAGATTTCTGGCTCTCACAGACCTGTAACTTCTTCTTTAAGAGGCTCCTCTGTCCTCCACTCGTTACCTGTATTAATGGCACCTGTTTGAACTTGTTATCAGTATAAAAGACACCTGTCCACAACTTCAAACAGTCACACTCCAAACTCCACTATGGCCAAGACCAAAGAGCTGTCAAAGGACACCAGAAACAAAATGGTAGACCTGCATCAGGCTGGGAAGACTGAATCTGCAATAGGTAAGCAGCTTGGTTTGAAGAAATCAACTGTGGGAGCAATTATTAGGAAATGGAAGACATACAAGACCACTGATAATCTCCCTCGATCTGGGGCTCCACGCAAGATCTCACCCTGTGGGGTCAAAATGATCACAAGAACAGTGAGCAAAAATCCCAGAACCACACGGGGGGGACCTAGTGAATGACCTGCAGAGAGCTGGGACCAAAGTAACAAAGCCTACCATCAGCAAGGGCATTGAAGATGAAACATGGCTGGGTCTTTCAGCATGACAATGATCCCAAACACACCACCCGGGCAACGAAGGAGAGGCTTCGTAAGGAGCATTTCAAGGTCTTGGAGGGCCTAGCCAGTCTCCAGATCTCAACCCCATAGAAAATCTTTGGAGGGAGTTGAAAGTCCGTGTTGCCCAGCAACAGCCCCAAAACATAGAGGAGATCTGCATGGAGGAATGGGCCAAAATACCAGCAACAGTGTGTGAAAACCTTGTGAAGACTTACAGAAAACATTTGACCTCTGTCATTGCCAATAAAGGGTATATAACAAAGTATTGAGATAAACTTTTGTTCTTGGCCAAATACTTATTTTCCACCATAATTTGCAAATACATTCATAAAAAATCCTACAATCTACATGTCTGTCATAGTTGAAGTGTACCTATGATGAAAATTACAGGCCTCTCTCATCTTTTTAAGTGGGAGAACTTGCACAATTGGTGGCTGACTAAATACTTTTTTGCCCCACTGTATACATTGAATTTTCCAACAACAGGGTCTGTGCCAATGCACCACACAACCAAGAAACGAAGCATACCGACTTCAGGCACTTCAATTTCATGTTTTGCATTTTCAACACTAAAATAAATAAATAAACAATAAATAGACTGTCAATCTTGACAAACAGAATATTCATCCCTCGCTACCTTATAGGACTACCCAGTATCGAAGGCTTAGCTTGACAATCTCTAATTAAACTTTTTGTTGTTTGTAACAGATGTCTCTTTCCATTCATCAAATGGACCCTGTAAAGTTTGGATTGATTTACTTTATTTTATGATTGACTTTATACATATATTTTTAAAAGTGAGTGAGATTGCACAAAAAAGTCAGAAATGTATTTCCATTGTGACCCCTATTTTCTACATAAATACACAAAGCCTACAATTACATAGATACAGACACATTACAGAGATACAGACAACAAAGTTTATACTGTTCACTCATTACCTAGTTTTTTACATTCATTTGTAAAGTGTTTATGGTTGGTAAGGCTTTGAGTTGCTGTGGTTGTTGGTTCCACTCAAAAGATCAGGTACATAAAATGTGTTCTTACCAGATAGACTCAAATTTAAAACAATGAATATTAGAGTCTCTAGCTCTGGAATTATGCTGGGGGACATCTCTAACAAATCTAAACTAGTTGTGTAGGCACCTGGGGGCTGAGTCCATGATAATTCTGTGGATCAGACTAAGCTGAATTAATACTACTATTTTTCCACAGATAGTCAGCCTAGCTGCTTAAAATGCTAGACAACTTCCAGATGAGTATGAGGGGAAGAATTAAATTTCTTACAAACTTGTTTTGGCTGGTTGGTAGCTTATTCTTTAAATTTTTGGGGCTGCTGATGAACCATGATGTGCAGGCATAATCAAAGTGACACTGGACTAGCACACTTGCCAGAGTCTTTAGCGTGTCAATGTCAAGCCATTTTGAGGATGCTGGAATTACATTTTGGACGAAAGTAATCAGATTAAAACATTGTGACTGGTTATGTGTATGCCACATATAAAATGTAATACATTTTAAATGTTAAATTACAAATATTTTAGGTTCTAGGTGCGCAAGGAATAGCCATTCGGATTGGAGAGGAGACAAAGCAGAGCGCATGATAAGCTTTCCTGACTAATTGGGCCTGCAGGGTGTCACGCCTGCTCCTGCTATCCCTCTTTGGCGCTCGAGGCCGCCAGGCTGCCCTCCATGACGCACACCTGTCACCATCATTACACGCAGCTGCACAATATCGGACTCCATTACTTTGTTGATTACCCCCTCTATATCTGTCTGCTCCTCACTTTGTTCCCTGTTCCCGTTATTTTTTACTGTGCTTTAACACGCAAGTACACACCTGGCCTCTCCACTGCCTATCAGCTATTCCTATTTGTTCTTGTGGATTCATATTGAAAATGTATGCAGATTTGAATGTTTTTATGTGTGGTATGTTTGCTAGTTAGCCTAATGCAGATCAGGGCCCGGTTTCCTGATAGTGATGGAATTTAGGCTTATTAGTGTTTTAAGATGCATCTTTCCTACACAGCCGAAGATGTAACATGCAATTCCCAAAACACCAGGCAGAGAGAAGGTCGATAAGTGCGTTGTTGGAGCGTGTCACCACTGATATGATCAAAAGAAAGAGAGTGCTGCTCTAATATCAGTTTTCTCCATTCAAATCTTACCTTAAAATTAGAATTATTTCGAAATCATGACAACTGATCAGCTCATGGAGAGATATTACCACCTACGCTCAAATAATTAAGGGTTCAACAGGGGTTCTTCTAATCCTCAAACTTCTTCAAAGAACCCTAGGGTTCTTGGCACTGAACATTGCCCCCAAAAGTTTATTCCAAGAACCCCATAGGACAGGGATCATCAACTAGATTCAGTCGTGGGCCAATTTTTTTCTTGATCGAATGTTCTGGGTACAAGAACATAATTACAAATAATTTGTAGACTGCATATTGACTGCAATAAGCCCAAACAAACATAATATTTGACAAAAACATAACAATTTTAAACCTTGCTTACATTTGTATATGATCACGTGTCTCTCTAGTATGCATGGAAATACTTGCGTGCAAAGTTTCCAAATAAAAATCACTTGGAGCTGATTTCCTAGAGTTTTTACAGTTTTTTTAATGTCCAATATTGAAAATGCAACAAAAAGTAAATATTTTTAATACATTTTTTGCTCAGAAAACTTGGGTGGACAAATAACAACACCCGGGGGCCATATTCGAAGAACCTCCTTAGTTGGTGGGCGTTCTTGTAGGAACCTAACTGCCCAACTGAAACATTTGGATTTGAATTTGAAAGGACAGCAGCTGCAGGCACTAACTGAACAATTGTGAAGATCTCAACTTAAGTTAAGGTTTGTCCCTTGTATAATCTAACATTTGTGCAAATCTTTCAAAAGCAGAAAATGGACATAATTCAATGGATATCAATCAAAAAAGAGGTAATATGTATGAATATACATGCTTTAAGAATATGTTGAAGGCTAGCTGTATTGGGTGCAGATGACTGAACTGCTCACTTTGGTGTCTGTTTCTGCAGGTATACAGGCGAGGAGGCATACAAAGGTATTTTAATTGGTATTGGTATGTTATGCAGATCACATGTACCATCCTCCTCCCTTACCTCTTCAATGAAAGTCCCATAGGCCTCTACATTATGGACAAGGTATGTGAAAACATTATCAAAACAGTTTTTTTCATTCACATTCACCACAAAACCAAGGTATGAATAATGTTTTGTGCATGTTTCGTTAAACATACATATAATTACTATTTTTGTTATTCACATACTTCACCCTCCCGACACCTCTTATAAATATAATAGGAAACCTGTTCGATCACCATGCACTGCAAAAACATTCTAGCTATGGATATGGAGAACATCAACACATAGACATCAACACGCCAGAGGATTGAACTGGGGCTCTGCTGGGAGTTTACCTCATTTTTATTCTGCTTTGCCACTATAAAATCATAATAAACACTGACAACTAAAATAGTGTTATTGTTGTTATTGTTATGCATATTAATAATAATAGGGGAGGTGGGGATAGTTACAAGATTTACCCCAAACTGTAACGGTATTCGTCACTCTGCCCAGTCATGCGAAATCCATAGAGCTCGTGCTGCTAGGTGACCTAAACTGAGATATGCTTAACACCCCGGCCATCCTACAATCTAAGCTCGATGCCCTCAATCTCACACAAACTATCAATGAACCCACCAGGTACAACCCCAAATTCGTAAACACGGGCACCCTCATAGATATCACCCTAACCAACTTGCCCACCAAATACACCTCTGCTGTTTTCAACCTTCACGCTCGAGGTCCTAAACGATATCATAACCGCCATCGATAAGAGGCATTACTGTGCAGCTGTATTCATCGACCTGGCCAAGACTTTCGATTCACAACATTCTTATTTGTAGATTCAACAGCCTTGGTTTCTCAAATGATTGCCTCGCCTGGTTCACCAACTACTTCTCTGATAGAGTTCAGTGTGTCAAATAGGAGGGCCTGTTGTCCGGACCTCTGGCAGTCTCTATGGGCGGGCCACAGGGTTCAATTCTCAGGCCGACTCTCTTCTCTGTATACATCAGGGATGTTGCTCTTGCTGCTGGTGATTCTTTGATCCACCTCTACGCAGATGGCACCATTCTGTACACCTCTGGCCCTTCTTTGGACACTGTGTTAACTAACCTCCAGACGAGCTTCAATGCCATACAACTCTCCTTCCGTGGCCTCTAACTGCTCTTAAATGCAAGTAAAACTAAATGCATGCTCTTCAACCGATCGCTGCCCGCACCTGCCCACCCATCCAGCATCACTACTCTGGACGGTTCTGACTTAGAATATGTGGACAACTACAAATACCTAAGTGTCTGGTTAGACTGTAAACTCTCCTTCCAGACTCACATTAAACATCTCCAATCCAAAATTACATCTAGAATTGGCTTCCTATTTTGCAACAAAGCATCCTTCACTCATGCTGCCAAACATACCCTTGTTAAACTGAACCTCCTACCGATCCTCGACTTCGGCGATGTCATTTACAAAATAGCCTCCCACCCTCTATTCAACAAATTGGATGCAGTCTATCACAGTGCCATCCGTTTTGCCACCAAAGCCCCATATGCTACCCACTACTGCGACCTGTACGCTCTCGTTGGCTGGGCCTCGCTTCATACTCGTCGCTAAACCCACTGGCACCAGGTCATCTACAAGTCTCTGCTAGGTAAAGCCCCGCCTTATCTCAGCTCACTGGTCACTATATCAGCAACCACCCATAGCACACACTCCAGCAGGTATATCTCACTGGTCACCCCCAAAGCCAATTCTTCCTTTGGCTGCCTCTCCTTCCATTTCTCTGCTGGAACAAACTGCAAAAATCACTAAAGCTGGAGACTGTCATCTCCCTCACTAGCTTTAAACACCAGCTGTCAGAGCAGCTCACAGATCACTGCACCTGTCCATAGCCCATCTGTAAATAGCCAATCCAATTACCTCATCCCCATACTGTATTTATTTTTTGTCTTGCTCCTTTGCACCCCAATATCTCTACTTGCACATTCATCTTCTGCACATTCTTTCATTCCAGTGTTTAATTGCTATATTGTAATTACTTCGCCACCATGGCCTATTTATAGCCTTATCCTACCTCATTTGCACATGTTGTATATAGACATTTTCTACTGTATTATTGATTTTATGTTTGTTTATTCCATGTGTAACTCTGTGTTGTTGTATGTGTCGAACTGCTTTGCTTTATTTTGGCCAGGTCGCAGTTGCAAATGAGAACTTGTTCTCAACTAGCCTACCTGGTTAAATAGAGGTGAAATAAAATAAAATAATAAATAAATCGATTAGGGCCTAATTTATTCATTTAAATTGGATGATTTATATAAATTGGATGATTTGATTTTCTTATAAAAATATAAACTGTAACTCAGCAAAATCTTTGAAATTGTTGCGTTTGTATTTTATCGTTCAGTGGTAAATTGTTTGTATCAATTGCAAAGACATTGGCAACTTTGAATTTGTAGTCAACCTTTGTTCAGAACTCACAGAGAGAGGATAAACCATGTGATTCTACACTGTAAGACTTTTCAGTAATTTCAACAGAAAAACACCCAACCCTCCCCAAAGCTACTTTTTTTTCAGCGACAACCTTTTCCTAGTTTCATCAGCTATCCTGGTGGCTGATCTCAGACGATCCTGCAGATGAAGATGCCGGATGTGGAGATCCTCGGCTGGCGTAGTTCAATACTGCCAAATTCTCTAAAAACGACTTTGGAGGCAGCTTATGGTAGAGAAATTAACATTCAATTCTCTGTCAACAGCCCTAGTGGAACATTTCTGGAATATTTTATTTCAGCACAAGAAACATGGGACCAACACTTTACATGTTGCATTTATATTTTTGTACAGTGTACATGTAGTTCCACGAGTAATTTATCTACATTTTGCAGTAGCTTGGTAGTAGTTGAACTAAAATCAAATCTAGGTCATGTTTTCAGTAGTTTATTACTTAATTACTTTGCCATGTAGCAGTATTGCTAACTATTTGAACTACACAATACTTTTTTGACTAAAATCAAATAACATATGACCTGCCTAATTCTCACTTGAAACATCATTTTTGTGTTTAATAGGCTAGATTACACATTCTGTTAACATATGACCCCAAAGTGATCTATTCTTGCAATTTGTAGTCTATGACATTTCAGATGTACATATTATAATTTTTCATTAAGTAGTTTGGATGTAGTGAACTACTTTTTCAAAGTAAATGTATTTATTATTAATTAAACAATATTTGATTTTTCTGAAGGTTAGCTTCAGTGTAGCCTAACTTCTTCCAGTGTGAAATAATTGTTAGCTTGGTACACTATATTTTAAGAGTAGCTCCCCCAACACTGCTAGCTACTGCTGCTACCTATTTCATTCAACAAAAGCCAACTAGGTTTCCTCTTGTCATAACTTTTAGTTACAAACTACAGGATTTAAAATAGAAGGTAACGGTGAGATGGATGTTGTGTGCTTTGACTTGCTTTCTTGTTGGCTAGTCAGCTAGCTAAGGAAGCCGTGATAGCTAATGTTAGAATGCTAACATTAGCCAACTGCTTCTTAACATCTAGCAGACCAACTCTTACCAACTCTTACCAGCTGTGGATTGCTAGCTTGTGTGCAGTGAGTGTGCACTCCTGAGTCTGTGTCTTGAGAAGGATCCTTCTCCGCACCAGAGAATAATGTATAAATATATATAAAATATTTTTAAAGCTGCTGGAGCAATCACATACGGGCCAGTCAAGGCCAAAGAGGATGATGTCATTATCCAAGCAAATTTGAAATGGGGTTTGATCATGGACTACAGGAAACATCTCCATCTCAACCAAGAATGTGACTACAACATATCAATGATTAATTATTAATTAATAATTGATTTGTTGGATTTACATCTCCATCTCAAACAAAAATCTAAATGAAAGAAAATCTCATCAAACTTTAAATGCACTTTAAATAAAGTTTGATTTGATCTATTCTTATTCTTATTTTTTAGATTTTTGGTTGAGATGGAGACGTGAATCCAACATAATTAACTTAAAGATTCAATTTGAAATCAACCAAAGCTTGAAACCCTAGGCCGTTATGTGTTGTCTATTTTTAGTTGAAGCC
Source organism: Oncorhynchus mykiss (assembly GCF_013265735.2). Lineage (NCBI taxonomy): Eukaryota > Metazoa > Chordata > Actinopteri > Salmoniformes > Salmonidae > Oncorhynchus > Oncorhynchus mykiss. Next base: position 71,841,662 of record NC_048566.1, on the reverse strand, counting down.
TAGATTGAATTGAAACAATAGCTTTTGATTACTTTGCAAACGCTATATAGGCCTAAATAGCATCAGTGATGATATATGACTTACAAAGTATGGTTACATTTAATTTGCTCTGTCTCAATAATCATTCTCATGATAGCACATTGGTAGTAGTCAGTGACAAATATTAACCCTAAGCAGGGTTTGGTTAAAACTAAAATTAATTGTTGCAGATAGATCAACTCCAGTAGGAGGTGCTGCCCAGTCTATTGTTGTTGATTTATTTTATAATGGATATAATGTTGCATGAATTCAACAGAATTTATACAAGGTGCGTTTGTTGAAAATTGGTTACAATGACATAATTCTGTGGTTTAAATTGAACCTTCAAAACAACAATGTACAGTATTTTCCATGTAGATTCCATGTTACAATACATTGACAAATTACATTGAACGTTGATTCAACCAGTTTGTGCACAGTGGGTTACTTTAAGAAATGTCTATCATTTTAACAACAATATTCTTAGAATGCTAATTTATGGCAAGCAGAGTAGAGAGATTTCAGTGAGCCTTTCTGCAGAGCGAGTTGAGCTTGTGGTATGTTAGTAACATGTGGTCCGTGCGTCAGCTGACAGTTTAAACATACAGTATAATGATTGGAACAGCATATCCAGATGTGACTGAACATATAGCTGGAACAAGACTAAGTATTCAAGGAAGTTCCCCAGACTTTTAGAACTCTTGTCTGCCCTCCAGTCCATTATCACATCAGTACCTATTCAAGTTGGTGTTGTATATGATGCATTCTGCATGGCAAGTCATCTACATGTTCATATCACACAAAAGGCATAGGAGGAACCCACAAGTTTAGACTAAAACATTGTTTTAAAATAAAGTAAAATAAAATATGAAATACCACAGAAGAGAACTAGAATAAAAATGTAAAACTTAATTAATTCTGTTTCAAGTCTCTGCATTAGGTTTCAGGTAAGACCCAAGTGCAGACTGTGTAGAAGTAACAATATTTATTGTAACAACCGGGGCAGGCAAACAACAGGTCAAGGCAGGCAGAGGTCGATGATCCAGAGTAGGGGCAAAGGTACAGGACACCAGGCAGGCTCGGGAGAGGTCAGGCAGACGGGCTCGGAGTCAGGACAGGCAGGGGTCAAAACCAGGAGGTTGAGAAAAGAGAGACTGGAAAAAGCAGGAGCTGAGACACAAAACGCTGGTAGTTTGAACAAACTAGACTAACTGGCACAGACAGAAAACACAGACAAATACCCAGGGGATAAGTGGGGAAGATGGGGCGACACCTGGAGGGGGGTGGAGACAAGCACAAGTGAAAAAGATCAGGGCATGACAGTACCCCCCCCCCCCCCCCATGCATGTACATGTAGATATGGTTAAAGTGACTATGATGAACAGAGAGTAGCAGTAGTGTAAAAGAGGGGTTGGGGGGGGGCACACAATGCAAATAGTCCGGGTAGCCATTTGATTACGTGTTCAGGAGTCTTATGGCTTGGGGGTAAAAACTCATGAGAAGCCTTTTTTGCCTTTTTTGGCACTCCGGTACCGCTTGCCATGCGGTGGTACAGAGAACAGTCCATGACTGGGGTGGCTGGGGTCTTTGACAATTTTTAGGTCCTTCCTCTGACACCGCCTGGTGTAGTGGTCCTGCATGGCAGGCAGCTTAGCCCCAGTGATGTACTGGGCCGTACGCACTACCCTCTGTAACGCCTTGCGGTCGAAGGCTGAGCAATTGCCGTACCAGTCAGAATGCTCTCGATGTTGCAGCTGTAGAACCTTTTGAGGATCTCAGCACCCATCCCAAATCTTTTTAGTTTCCTGAGGGGGAATAGGCTTTGTCGTGCCCTCTTCATAACTGTCTTGGTGTGTTTGGACCATTCTAGTTTGTTGTTGATGTGGACAACAAGGAACTTCAAGCCCTCAACCTGCTCCACTACAGCCCCGTCGATGAGAATGGGGGCGTGCTCGGTCCTCCTTTTCCTTTAGTTCACAATCATCTCCTTAGTCTTGGTTACGTTGATCGATAGGTTGTTATTCTGGCACCACCCGGCCAGGTTTCACCTCCTCCCTATAGGCTGTGATCAAGCCTGCCAATGTTGTGTCATCTGCAAACTTAATGATGGTGTTGAGGTCGTGCCTGGCCATGCAGTCGTGGGTGAACAGGGAGTACAGGAGGGAACTGAGCACGCACCTCTGGGGAGCTCCAGTGTTGAGGATCACTTCATGGCTACGGACGTGAGTGCTATGGGTCTGTACTCATTTAGGCAGGTTGACTTTGTGTGCTTGGGCACAGGGACTATGGTGGTCTGCTTGAAACATGTTGGTGTTACAGACTCAATCAGGGACATATTGAAAATGTCAGTAAAGACACCTGCCAGTTGGTCAGCACATGACTGGAGCCTACTTCCTTGTAATCCATCTGGCCCAGCTGCCTTGTGTATGTTGACATGTTTAAAGGTCTTACTCACGTCGGCTACGGAGAGGGTGATCACACAGTCATCCGGAACAGCTGATGCTCTCATGCATGCCTCAGTGTTGCTTGCCTCGAAGCAAGCATAGAAGTGATTTAGCCCGTCTGGTAGGCTCGTGTCACTGGGCAGCTCAATTTGCTATGCTTCCTTTGTAGTCTGTACTAGTTTGCAAGCCCGGCCACATAAGACGAGCGTCGGAGCCGGTGTAGTATGATTCAATCTTAGCCCTGTATTGAAGCTTTGCCTGTTTAATGGTTTTTCGCAGGGCATAGCAGGATTTCTTGTAAGCTTCTGTCCCACACCTTGAAAGTGGCAGCTCTACCCTATAGCTCAGTGCGAATGTTGCCTGTAATCCATGGCTTCTGGTTGGGGTATGTACGTACAGTCACTGTGGGGACGACGTCCTCGATGCACTTATTGATAAAGCCAGTGACTGATGTGGTGTACTCCGCAATGCCATCGGAAGAATCCGGGAACATGTTCCAGTCTGTGATAGCAAAACAGGCCTGTAGTTTAGCATCAGCTTCATCTGACCACTTTTTCAAAGACCGAGTCACTGGTGCGTCGTGCTTTAATTTTTGCTTGTAAGCAAGAATCAGGAGGATAGAGTTGTGGTCGGATTTACCAAATGGAGGGAGAGGGAGAGCTTTGTACGCATCTCTGTGTGTGGAGTACAGGTGATCTAGAATTTTTTTCCCTCTGGTTGCACATTTAACATGTTGGTAGAAATTTGGTAGAACTGATTTCAGTTTCCCTGCACTAAAGTCTCCGGCCACTAGGAGCGCCGCCTCTGGGTCAGTGGTTTCCTTTTGGCTTTTTTCCTTATTCAGCTGACTGAGTGCGTTGTTCGTGCCAGCATCTGTCTGTGGTGGTAAATAAACAGCCACGAAAGTATAGCTGAAATCTCTCAAGGCAAGTAGTGGTGCCTGCATTTTATCACATTGTACTCTGCCAAATCTAGAGACTTCCTTAGATTTCGGGCACCAGCTGTTGTTAAAGGGGCTAATAATAACTAATAATAACCAATAACAGCAGAGGGGCTAATAATCTTGGTGCGGGGAGAAAAGGTCCCGGGGCTTCCGGGGTTGTAGCCGTGGCACTATAGCGGCGTGCCAGCGGATACCGGTCGGTGCTGGGATTTGTTACTTTATTTATTTATTTTGGGCATTTAGCTTAAAACTGCATTGTTGGTTATGGGCTTTTAAGTAAGCATTTCCATGTAAGGCCTACTACACCTGCTGCATTCGGCGCATGTGACAAATACAATTAGATTATATTTGATAGTCTGATAGTCTGTTCTTAATTCATAAACTGTGCAAGAGCATATCAAATAATAATATTTCATTTATAGAGGGGAAAGTGCTTACAGATGGATTGTTACTTAGAGAAAGTGAGTGTCTGTCCCCCGAGTCTCACATCCCCTACACAGGATGAGCCAGACTTGTGGAGGTCTACAATGTTTTTCTGAGGTCTTGGCTGATTTCTTTTGATTTTTCCATGATGTCAAGCAAGGAGGCACTGAGTTTGAAGGTAGGCCTTGAAATACATCCACAGGTACACCTCCAATTGACTCAAATGATGTCAATTAACCTATCATAAGCTTTTTCTGGAATTTTCCAAGCTGTTTAAAGGCATAGTCAACTTACTGTATGTAAATGTCTGACTCACTGGAATTGTTTTACAGTGAATTATAAGTGAAATAATCTGTCTGTAAACAATTGTTGGAAATATTACTTGTATCATGCACAAAGTAGATGTCCTAAACGACTTGCCAAAACTACAGTTTGTTAACAACAAATTTGTGGAGTGGTTGAAAAATGAGTTTGAATGACTACAACCTAAGTGTATGTAAACTTCCGACTTCAACTGTATTTGTTTTCTTTAAACAACAATACAATACACAGACAATACAAAAGGCCGCTCCAATCAGTGGGTGCTCTGGTCAGGGGGTGCGTTTGTGGGTGCCACCAAGACACTAATCCTGCTCATCGCTCTTTCTAGCAGCATGTACAATACGACCCACACACCAGAAAAACACGACTAACTTTTATTTCCGAAGGGGATTGTTATCATCTTGTAATTCCTACATAAATAATCTCAAAATATTGAAATTGAACGTTTGTTTGACACAAATATGTTTGTTGTACGACAATGTGTTTGCTTTTTGCCAGATATAATGGGACCCATCTCATCCAAAAGGTTAACTCAAGTTTGCCAAAACACCTGGAAGCACCTGGATGATCATTAAGACTCTTGGAAGAATGTTCTATGGACAAACTTTTTGGACGACATGGGTCCCATTATGCCTGGCAAAAATCAAACAGTATGAACCTTAAACCAACGGTCAAGAATGGTGGTGGAAGTGTAATGGTATGTGGATGCTTTGCTGCCTCAGGACCTGGATTACTTTTAATAGAAGGAACCATGAATTATGCTCTGTATCAGATAATTCTACAGGTTGATTGCCAGGCCATCCTTCTGTGTGTCACACCCTGATCTGTTGCACCTATCTTTGTGCTTGTCTAAACCCCCCTCCAGTTGTCGCCCTTCTTCCCCATTATCTCCAGTGTATTTATACCTGTGTTGTCTGTTTGTGTAATGGTTTGTGGATGCTAGTTTGTTTTGTTCATCAAGCCTACCAGCGTTTTCCCCCTTACTCCTGTCTTTTTCTAGTTCCTGTTTTCTAGTTTTCCTGGTTTTGACCATTCTGCCTGCCCTGACCCTGAGCCTGCCTGCCATTATGTACCTTGTCCCACCACCGTGGATTATTGATCTCTGCCTGCCCTGACCTCGAGACTGCTTGCCGTTCTGTACCTTATGGATTATTATCAGGATTACTGACCTCTGCCTGCCCTTGACCTGTCGTTTTGCCTACCCCCTGTTCTAGTAATACACTTTTTTTTACTTCGACAGTCTGCATCTGGGTCTTCTCCTGAAACGTGATACTGTGAACTGAAACTGAAGCACTGCTTGGTCATGCAGCAAGACAATGATCCAAAACAAACAATCAAGTCTACATGAAAATTGTTAAAAAGCAACACATTTGAAGTTTTGGAATGGCCTAGTCAAAGTCCTAACCTAATCCCAATTGAGATGTTGTGGCAGGACTTGAAATGAGCAGTTCATTCTTGAACCCACAAATGTTGCTCAGCTAAAGCAGTTCTGCATGCAAAAGTGGGCCTTAATTCCTCCACAGTGATGTGAGAGACTGATCAACAACTACAGGAAGCATTTGGTTGCAGTCATTGCAGCTAAAGGTGGCACAACCAGTTATTGAGTGTAAGGGGCAAATTCTTTGACACAAGGGAATTGGGTGTTGCATAACTTTGTTAATTATATAAATAAAATAAGTATAATATTTTTGTGTTATTTGTAAGCTTAGTTTCCCTTTATCTATATTAGGTTTGGGTTGAAGATTAGAGAACATTCAGTATCAAAAGTATGCAAAAATAGAGAAAACCAGAAAGGGGGCGCATACTTTTTCAAAGCACTGTACAAATCCCCCTAGATACAGCCACGTCTCATAGTCGCGTCATGAGATTTGTAAATGAAAGAGGAATATAATAATAATAATGGAGCAGCACAGAAATGCCCTTATCCAGAGGTTGTGACAAAGGCATTTCCTAACAGACCTGCTAACTTTCGTTGTTGTTACTTTAAAGGTTGGAACCAACATGCAGTACCTCCAGCAGGAAGAGAGGCAAGAACCATTCGTCCACCAGCTCAGGGACAAGCTCCACTATTCACAGTCCTGTGTAATGTTCAACGTAATTGCATTGCTGGACTTTTTGGAACTTCATGTGTTTGTATTGTTTTAAAAATGTACAAATAAACGGAAAGGTATGGTTTAAACATGTCTTCAATGTTGATTTGTTTTGGCTGTTAGTGATACTTCCATAAGTGTTAATACATTTGTGTTTACAGCATTAAGCCTTTATGTATTTGTTATGAATGATCAAAGGTGTCTGGCCTTATAGTAAGTACAGCTTCATATGATACAAGGCATTTGTGTATGTGATACAAATGATCAAATGGGTCTAACTTGATAGTGAGTACAGCTTCATATGAGGCATTTATGTATGTGTTATGAATGACCAAAGGTGTCTCACTTCAGACTAAGTATTACAGGAAACTACATAACGTGTCCATAAATAGGTTATTAAGGTTATCCTATGATCCACAGGATACTGTAGGGTGTGAGAGGTATTTAAATGAGTTGATGGACCTGCAAAGCTTGCATTTGTGTGTGTGTCAGAACCAAGATGATTTGGAGTAGTCCAACCTGAGACTACTGCACCAGCTATTCCTTTTCTGTTCCCATGCTGGAGACCAGGGCCAACCTGTTACATGGTGCCTTCATTTTGTGGCTGATCTTTTAGCGGGGGAGAGGGTGAATGTGTCAAAGCCCTTGAACTGCTCGGTATGGCTTGTGTTTGTTGTGTGTGTGTGTTTGTGTACTGAAGACTATGTAACTTGGTTCCAGAAGAAAGACACTTTCAATTTCTTTCGGGTGGGGGCTTTCATCAATGTAAGACTTTCTTGGTGTAACGTCGTCCCCAGGCTATTGCACACATAGCACATATAAGCCCGGGATATCAACCATTCAAAGTTGGCCTTAGTGGGAGAGACCATGGAATTCTATAGGAGTGATCTTACTGAGTAAAGTATTTATCATCGTCTCTGCTAAACACAGTCAACAAGTCATAATTATGTCTAAACCCTGCCCATTTCCACAATTTATCTTCTAAAAATTGTATTTTAAAACTTACCCTAACCCTTTAACCTAATTCCTAAATTTAACCATCACGTTAACCCTAACCCCTAACCCCTAGCCTAGCTAATGTTAGCCACCTAACTAGAAATCGTAACATATCATACGTTTTCGCAAATTCGTAACATATTGTACATTTTGCAGATTTGTAACATGACATATGAATTGTAATTCTTAACATATCATACTGCATGGAGTGTTACATACAGAATAATGCAAAATGCTCTGAGACCATGTTGGGAAAAGCCCATAAAAGGTCATCTCCTTAAGGGACATAATATATGGACAGTTAATTTCAATTGTAAGTGATACAGCCGGGGGAATGTCAAATGTTATGTCCTGAATAACTCTGATCATCTTTTCATCTATGAAGTCTGCCGTGGCTGCAGTTCGGAGAGAGTGATTCTAGATTACCATTGGGATGCACTGATATAGATGGACTGAAAGCAGACCAGGGCTTTATATAAAATCAATGTACTCCAACAGACATTAAAACAAATAGAAATGAAAACAACTTGGTAAGTGGAACCCTTGACACTGTTTAAACTGCTATTCTTCAACAATATTTGTCTCTGGTAAAATGTTGGAATGATTCTGCAGTATTTTTTTGCATTCAAGTGGATCAAACATAGAACTAATAACAGAGCTCCAAAACAAAACATTCAGATTTTTCATGTCAAGAACAGAATTGAAAGAACAGCATGAAATAGGTAACCCCAGTAACAATTCTCTTCAAAGCTAAATGCATTTTTCACAAGTCCTTCAAAACCTGTTTCCCAGTCAGAAAGCACCAGAGGGAAAACCACTCGGGTGCTCTTTGTTCTCACTTTTAATAAGAGCTTTTGAGCAGGTTAGCGATTTTCATCATGAATCTTGTTCTGGAGGCAGCTCTGCAGAGTGGTCACTAGCTGGCAAAGCCACAAAGTCATAAAATCAGATTTTAAACCTAACCCTAACCCTAACCTTAACCTTAACCACACTGCTAACCCTACCCGTAAATGAAGACCAGAAAGCAAATTTTTGTTTTCATGAATTTTTACAATATAGACAATTTTGACTTTAAGGGGAAATCGTCCAGTTCTGCCTCCGGTCAAGACTCATTGACAAACGCCGACCATCGCTTTTGAAGCCAATGTGCACATCATTGTCATTCATTGAGCAAGCTGGCTGTGCATAGTATTGCAATCTACTTAGAGGAAATGATTTAAAAAGTGCTCCACAAACACTCAAAAATAACTTAAGCTGATAGGAAACACATATTTTCTGATTTTATTAGTCATGTGTACGAGATACACATGGTATACACTGTCCAACGAAATGTTTACTTGCAGGTTCCATCGACAATGCAACAACAATAAGAAATAAAATATAGGTTTATGAACAATTTATAGTCCAATGTTTACACATGTTTTGGGGAAGGGGGTATTAGGGGGCAAGTGTTTAAATTATGCAGTATTTAACAATCATAATAAGATGGCAGCAGCCGTTGTCATGCGTGTGTAGAATGAGTGTGTGTGTGTGTGTGTGTGTGTGTGTGTGTGTGTGTGCGCGTACGCGTGCGCGTGTGCTCGTGCGCGTGCATGTGCGCGTGTGTGCGTGTGTGTGTGTGCGTGCGTGAGTGTGTGAGTGAGTGCATGTGTGCTAAGGTGCAGAGAATCAGAGCTGGTGGTCAGTCCAGTTCAAGTGTTCAGCAGTCGGATGGCTTGTACTGTAGATAGAATCTCTGAGCCTGCTGGTATCAGACCTCATGCTCTGACACCGTCTGCTCGACAGTAAGGAAGTGAACAGCTCATAGCTGGGGTGTGTGGGGGTCCTTGATGATGCTGCAGGCCTTCCTCAGTCACTGTTTCGAGTAATGTCCTGAATGGGTGGGAGCACGGTCCCAGTGATGTGGAGCAAAAATCTCGTCAGCAAAGTGGGGACTAATTTCCGTTGAGGGAGAGGTTGTTGTCCTGGCACCACAATGCCGGTTCACTTACCTCCTCCCTATAGGCTGACTCGTTGTTGTTGGTTATCAGGCCTGCAACTGTGGTGTCGTCAGCAAACTTGATAATGGAGTTGGTGTTGTGCAAAGCTCGCAGTTTATTATCTATGCATAGTCACTTCAACCCTATTTAGTTATTTGTCATTTAACCAGGCAAGTCAGTTAAGAACAAATTCTTATTTACAATGACGGCCTACCCCTGCCAAGCCCAGACGACACTGGGCCAATTGTGCACCGCCCTATGGGACTCCCAACAGATGTGATGCAGCCTGGATTTGAACCAGGGACTGCAGTGATGCCTCTTGCACTAGATGCAGTGCCTTAGCCCGCAGCTCCACTCAGGAGCCCTACATGTACAAATTACCTGTACCCCTGCACACTGACTCAGTTCCGGTACCCCCTGTATATGGCATTGTTATTGTTATGTTATTGTGTTACTTTTTATTATTTTTTTACTTTAGTTTCTTTTCTTAACTCTTCTTGAACTGCACTGTTGGTTAAGGGCTTGTAAGTAAGCATTTCAAGGTAAGGTCTACATTTGTTGTATTCGGCGCACGTGACAAATAAAGTTTGATTTGAATTGATTATGAGTGTGACGGGGCGATAGTCATTTGGGCATGTCACCTTAATTTCTTGGGCAGTGGGACGATGGTGGTTTCCTTGAAGCAGGTGGGGACTACAACCTAGGACTGGGACAGGTTGAAGAGGAGAAGACTACCATCAGCTGGTCAGCACACACTCTAAGGACACAACCAGGGATGCTATCTGGGCCGGCGGCATCATGAGTATTCACTCTTTTGAGAGTTTACCTCAAGTCAGCCTCGGAGAGTGAAAGCACCTGGTCTACCTGAGCAGTGAGAGTTTTCCTGTATTGTGTAACAGTTTAACTTTAGTCCGTCCCCTTGCCCCTACCCAGGCTCAAACCAGGGACCCTCTGCACACAGACAACCTTCACCCACGAAGCATCGTTACCCATCGCTCCACAAAAGCCGCGGCCCTTGCAGAGAAAGGGGAACCACTACTTCAAGGTCTCAGAGCGAGTGACGTCACCGATTGAAACGCTATTAGCGCGCACCGCCGCTAACTAGCTAGCCATTTCACATCGGTTACACGTGCACAGTATTGTTTGCTTCAAAGCGAACATAGAATGTGTTAAGCATATCTGGGAGAGAGGCGCCGGTGGGCACCACACAATTGGATTTGCCTATGACATCCTTACAACAGTACAGTACTATTGATTTTCAGTCAAGAAACCACACAATCACATTGCTCTCCATTTCAGCTGTAAAGGCAAGTGTGACAACTGTAAACAAGGCCCTGATTTACGCAAACTTACTCTAATAGCCCACATGCCTCACTCATGTTGAACCACATTTAGGAAACAAGGTGCTAATGTGCTTTTACGGTTACCACAAATTATAGCATTAAGGCTTATTGCAGTGAGACAGTTTTCAAGAAAATGTTCATTTGTCAATCGATTGAACCATTTACCTTGCTGTTTTGCACACCAGGCTGTCTTATTGATTACAATCAGTAACATTCAACATTGCAATTGGTTGAAGCTTAAGCAACACAACTACTGATTACTTTTATTTGCCTCCTTTTGGAAGGATTAATTTAAGGGACACATTAAGACAAACAATTCTTGATTATTTTATTATGTGTAATGATAAATACGTGTTTGTTACTGATTACTGAATCTATCTCTGTGAGGAGACTGGCCTTGACAGGCTTAACAGAGAGGGAGACGGGGAGCGGAGCGGAGCAGTGTGGATCTCTGTATTTTACTTGGTTAGAGGGGGACTGCAGGTATTGATTGCTGTTGGGCTGAGATTAGATAATGTTGATCTAAGCTCTTTGACGTGCGAAATGCTGTATGGATTTTATTTCGCTTTAAAGCCCCTCAGCCTCTCCTCTCCTGGTGCTTTGACTTAGTAGGAGAGGGAATGGAGGGAGCCTGTCTCCTAGCTTTGCAGTCAGAGTGAAAGACTGATGTGGTGCTCATACACTCCTCAATAATGCCTGAAGAAGAAATGTCAGGTATGGAGATGGAGAAGAAGAGAGGTCAAGGAGCAAACACACATAGCTTTCTTAGTGCTTTAAGGGTATGTTCCAAGCATTCGACTCTACTGCCAAGGGACTGCACTACAAATGTAGGATCTTACTTTGATCACTCTCATTGCTGAAAATCCATGAGCTTTGTGATTTACATAAATTCACTGAGAACCCACACTAACGTACGGTTGGTTATATTAAGAGTATTGCACATTTCATGTAGCCTACTTTTGACCAGCAAACAGCCTATGCACTGATCAAGCAACATTATGGACTAAGCATTTAAATCCTGTAGCTGCAGGATTATTTTGCTGTTGCAATATAGGTCAAATTAAGATCCTACATCTGTACAACTCCTTCTTGAAAATAATACTACTCTATAAAATTATTGATATGAGAAAAAGCTTATTTTCTATACTGAAAAAAAATATAAACCCAACTTGCAACAATTTTAATGATTTTACTGAGTTACAGTTCATTTATGGAAATCAGTCAATTTAAATAAATTCATTAATCCCTGATATATGGATTTCACATGACTGGGCAGAGGTGCAGCCATGGGTGGGCCTTGGAGGGCATAGCCCCTCCCACTTGGCAGCCAGGCCCACCCACTTAGTTTTTTACCCACAAAAGGGCTTTATTACAGACAGAAATATTTCTCAGCACCCCCCTCAGACGATCACGCAGGTGAAGAAGCCAGTCCTGGGCTGGCGTGGTTACACGGTGTCTGCAGTTCTGAGGCCGGTTGGACGCACTGCCAAATTGGAGGCAGCTTATGGTCGACATTCATATCTCTGGCAACAGCACTGGTGGACATTCCTACAGTCAACATGCCAAGACATCTGTGGCATTGTGTTGTGTGACAAATCTGCAGATTTTAGAGTGGCCTTTTATTGTTCCCAGCACAAGGTACGCTTGTGTAATGACCATGCTGTTTAATCAGCTTCTTGATAAGCCACACCTGTCAAGTCGATGGATTATCTTGGTAAAGATGCTCACTAAAAACAAATGTGCTTTTTGTGCGTATGCAACATTTCTGGGATTTTTTATTTTAGCTCATGAAACATTGGACCAACACTTTACATGTTGCTTTTATATTTTAGTTCAGTGTAAAACAGCCTTGTTCCTTATCTTGACATTTCTGTAGATCATTCAGCCATTTATTATAGATGCCTAATGTGTTTCTGTCCATCATACTCAATTGATCTGGATTAAAAAAAACATTATCCCACTTCAAAACTGCAGCCACACTTAAAAACAAATGAGGAATGACATGTGGATATTTACAGCTCATGCTCCTAGTGATAATTACGGCTCAGCAAGTTAATCAGAGGAAAACAAGCAGCTTGAAGGACCCCTCCTGCTGAGCAGCAGCATGTCTACCCTGTTCATCTATAACGCCTCAATCACACCAACAGCGTCAATCAGTTTTGGTACACCAGAAGTACATTCCTTTCCAATGCAACAATGCATTTGCCTTGCAGCATTGCATTGCAGAAGCAGTTGCAGTGCATTCTCTGTGGTGCATATGTTGGATTTATAAAACGTACTGTATGCATCAGAATGTATGTGTAGACGGCTTGACAGAAATGTTAGCAGAAGGTGAATGTTGAACTTTGTTGCACACATCCAGATGATGCTGCACACCGTTTGGCACAATGCCGCTGTTGGAGTGATCGAGGCGCAACAAGCTGTACGCAGACGCAAGATTCAGTGATGCGAGGCCATTTTTTCATCACAAAAGGGGTGGCTCCTTGTAATACGCATTCAACATACTTTTTTACTACCTTAAAATGTTGACATGCGTATCATTCTTTCCACAGTTGTGGGGGCAGTGTTGTTGCTTGGTTCCTTGATCTGATCTATAGGCTATACAGGCTATTCATCAAAGTAGCCTATTTTGCGTTAACAACCAAGGTCATCTCAGTGACTGTTCAAACAGTAAATCAAACAACAAGAATACACCCCAAAAGGTATGGTATTGCAGATGACATAGCCCTTGTTCCCCCCATATGTTCTACGGTGCACGTTCTGTATGCATGATAGCCGCTCATTGGTTAATGGGCGTGCCATGTTTAGGTTAGCCAGTTGTCTAGTTTTTACCACAGTAGTTGAAGGTTTGCTCGTATGCTCATTGCATGGACATCGTCCTGTGCCAGAACAAGAGCGCCTAGACATAGACTGTGTTGTCACCATTTGTAGAAGATCTACTGAATGCCAATATCTTCATGTGAATTCCCATCATCATCATACCTGTATCATCTGAGAAGATCCTTCAGTAAACGTCCACCAAATGTGAGTCATTCTTGTCATGGCCAGTCTTTACCCACACATCAGTAACTAGGAACAACTATATAACAGTAACATGACAAATTATGTCAGATGTGTGATTTCAAAAGTGCTTCAAACTCTGTAAAGTAATCTAAAAATAAACTTGGACATTGCTTGACATAAAATAATACAAACGGGTGAGGGAAAAGTGGATCTGTCATTAGCTAGCTACTGAGTTTGTACCAGCGATCATACACTGTTTACCAGGGGGCAGGGCTACCGACGTTAAGGCTAATCTGAAGATGGTGCTGGCTAAAGCTGAAACTGGCGAGTGTAGAGAGTATAGAGATATTGTTATCCACGTCGGCACCAACGATGTTAGGATGAAACAGTCAGAGATAGCCAAGCGCAACATAGCTTCAGCGTGTAAATCAGCTAGAAAGATGTGTCGGCATCAAGTAATTGTCTCTGGCCCCCTCCCAGTTAGGGGGAGTGATGAGCTCTACAGCAGAGTCTCACAACTCAATCGCTGGTTGAAAACTGTTTTCTGCCCCTCCCAAAAAGATAGAATTTGAAGATAATTGGCCCACTTTCTGGGACTCACCCACAAACAGGACCAAGCCTGACCTGCTGAGGAGTGACGGACTCCATCCTAGCTGGAGGGGTGCTCTCATCTTATCTACCAACATAGACAGGGCTCTAACTCCTCTAGCTCCACAATGAAATGGGGTGCAGGCCAGGCAGCAGGCTGTTAGCCAGACTGCCAGCATAGTGGAGTCTGCCACTAGCACAGTCAGTCTAGTCAGCTTAGCTATCACCATTGAGACCGTGTCTGTGCCTCGACCTAGGTTGGGCAAAACTAAACATGGCGGTATTCGCCTTAACAATCTCACTAGGATAAAGACCTCCTCCATTCCGGTCATTATTGAAACAGATCATGATACCTCACATCTCAAAATAGGGCTACTTAATGTTAGATCCCTTACTTCGAAGGCAATTATAGTCAATTAACTAATCACTGATCATAATCTTGATGTGATTGGCCTGACTGAAACATGGCTTAAGCCTGATGAATTTACTGTGTTAAATGAGGCCTCACCTCCTGGCTACACTAGTGACCATATCCCCCGTGCATCCCGCAAAGGCGGAGGTGTTGCTAACATTTACGATAGCAAATTTAAATTTACAACAAAAAAATGATGACGTATTCGTCTTTTGAGCTTCTAGTCATGAAATCTATGCAGCCTACTCAATCACTTTTTATAGCTACTATTTACAGGCCTCCTGGGCCATATACAGCGTTCCTCATTGAGTTCCCTGAATTCCTATCGGACCTTATAGTCATAGCAGATAATATTCTAATCTTTGGTGACTTTAATATTCACATGGAAAAGTCCAAAGACGCACTCCAAAAGGTTTTCGGAGCCATCATCGACTCAGTGGGTTTTGTCCAACATGTCTCTGGACCTACTCACTGTCACAGTCACACTCTGGAACTAGTTTTGTCCCATGGAATAAATGTTGAGGATCTTAATGTTTTTCCTCATAATCCTGGACTATCGGACCACCATTTTATTACGTTTGCAATTGCAACAAATAATCTGCTCAGACCCCAACCAAGGAACATCAAAAGTCGTGCTATAAATTCACAGACAACACGAAGATTCCTTGATGTCCTTCCAGACTCCCTCTGTCTACCCAAGGACGTCAGAGGACAAAAATCAGTTAACCACCTAACTGAGGAATTCAATGTAACCTTGCGCAATACCCTAGATGCAGTTGCACCCCTAAAAACTAAAAACATTTCTCATAAGAAACTAGCTCCCTGGTATACAGAAAATACCTGAGATCTGAAGCAAGCTTCCAGGGAATTGGAACGGAAATGGCGCCTCACCAAACTGGAAGTCTTCCGACTAGCTTGGAAAGACAGTACCGTGCAATATCCTATTTTTCCAACTTAATTGAGGAAAATAAGAACAATACGAAAATCCTTTTTGATACTGTCGCAAAGCTAACTAACAAGCAGCATTCCCCAAGAGAGGATGGCTTTCACTTCAGCAGTAATAAATTCATGAACTTCTTTGAGGAAAAGATCATGATATATTAGAAAGCAAATTACGGACTCCTCTTTAAATCTGCGTATTCCTTCAAAGCTCAGTTGTCCTGAGTCTGCACAACTCTGCCAGGACCTAGGATCAAGATAGACACTCAAGTGTTTTAGTACTATATCTCTTGACACAATGATGTAAATAATCATGGCCTCTAAACCTTCAAGCTGCATACTGGACCCTATTCCAACTAAACTACTGAAAGAGCAGCTTCCTGTGCTTGGCCTTCCTATGTTGAACATAATAAAAGGCTCTCTATCCACCGGATGTGTACCAAACTCACTAAAGGTAATAAAGCCTCTTTTGAAAACGCCAAACCTTGACCCAGAAAATATAAAAAACTATTGGCCTATATCGAATCTTCCATTCCTCTCAAAAGTTTTAGAAAAGGCTGCTGCGCAGCAACTCACTGCCTTCCTGAAGACAAACAATGTATACGAAATGCTTCAGTCTGGTTTTAGACCCCATCATAGCACTGAGACTGCACTTGTGAAGGTGGTAAATTACCTTTTAATGGCGTCAGACCGAGGCTCTGCATCTGTCCTTGTGCTCCTAGACCTTAGTGCTGCTTTTGATACCATCGATCACCACATTCTTTTGGAGAGATTGGAAACCCAAATTGGTCTACACGGACAAGTTCTGGCCTGGTTTAGATCTTATCTGTCGGAAAGATATCAGTTTGTCTCTGTGAATGGTTTGTCCTCTGACAAATCAACTGTAAATTTCGGTGTTCCTCAAGGTTCCGTTTTAGGACCACTATTGTTTTCACTATATATTTTACCTCTTGGGGATGTCATTCAAAAACATAATGTTAACTTTCACTGCTATGCGGATGACACACAGCTATACATTTCAATGAAACATGGTGAAGCCCAAAAATTGCCCTCGCTAGAAGCCTGAAGACTTTCAGACATAAGGAAGTGGATGGCTGCAAACTTTCTACTTTTAAATTCGGACAAAACAGAGATGCTTGTTCTAAGTCCCAAGAAACAAAGAGATCTTCTGTTGAATCTGACAATTAATCTTGATGGTTGTACAGTCATCTCAAATAACACTTTGAAGGACCTCGGCATTACTCTGGACTCTGATCTCTCTTTTGCCGAACATATCAAGACTGTTTCAAGGATAGCTTTTTTCCATCTACGTAACATTGCAAAAATCTGAAACTTTCTGTCCAAAAATGATGCAGAAAAATGTATCCATGCTTTTGTTACTTCTACTTCAGACTACTGCAATGCTCTACTTTCCGGCTACCCGGATAAAGCACTAAATAAACTTCAGTTAGTGCTAAATACGGCTGCTAGAATCCTGACTAGAACCAAAAAAATTGATCATATTACTCCAGTGCTAGCCTCCCTACACTGGCTTCTTGTCAAGGCAAGGGCTGATATCAAGGTTTTACTGCTAACCTACAAAGCATTACATGGGCTTGCTCCTACCTATCTCTGTGATTTGGTCCTGCCGTACATACCTACACATACGCTACGGTCACAAGACGCAGACCTCCTAATTGTCCCTAGAATTTCTAAGCAAACAGCTGGAGGCAGGGCTTTCTCCTATAGAGCTCCATTTGTTTGGAATGGTCTGCCTACCCATGTGAGAGACGCAAACTCGGTCTCAACCTTTAAGTCTTTACTGAAGACTCATCTCTTCAGTGGGTCATATGACTGAGTGTAGTCTGGCCCAGGAGTGTGAAGGTGAACGGAAAGGCTCTGGAGCAACGAACCGCCCTTGCTGTCTCTGCCTGGCCGGTTCCCCTCTCTCCACTGGGATTCTCTGCCTCTAACCCTATTACAGGGACTGAGTCACTGGCTTACTGGTGCTCTTTCATGCCGTCCCTAGGAGGGGTGCGTCACTTGAGTGGGTTGAGTCACTGATGTGATCTTCCATTCTGGGTTGGCGCTCCCCCTTGGATTGTGCCGTGGCAGAGATCTTTGTGGGCTATACTCGGCCTTGTCTCAGGGTGGTAAGTTGGTGGTTGAAGATATCCCTCTAGTGGTGTGGGGGCTGTGCTTTGGCAAAGTGGGTGGGGTTATATCCTTCCTGTTTGGCCCTGGGTGTCATTGGATGGGGCCACAGTGTCTCCTGACCCTCCTGTCTCAGCCTCCAGTATTTATGCTGCAGTAGTGTGTCGGGGGGCTAGGGTCAGTTTGTTATATCTGGAGTACATCTCCTGTCCTATCCGGTGTCCTGTGTGAATTTAAGTATGCTCTCTCTAATTCTCTCTTTCTCTCTTTCTTTCTCTCTCTCGGAGGACCTGAGCCCTAGGACCATGCCTCAGGACTACCTGGCATGATGACTCCTTGCTGTCCCCAGTCCACCTGGCCGTGCTGCTGCTCCAGTTTCAACTGTTCTGCCTGTGATTATTATTATTTGACCATGCTGGTCATTTATAAACATTTGAACATCTTGGCCATGTTCTGTTATAATCTCCACCCGGCACAGACAGAAGAGGACTGGCAACCCCACATAGCCTTCTTCCTTTCTAGGGAGTTTTTCCTAGCCACCGTGCTTCTACACCTGCATTGCTTGCTGTTTGGGGTTTTAGGCTGGGTTTCTGTACAACACTTTGAGATATCAGCTGATGCACGAAGGGCTTTATAAATCAATTTTATTTTATTTTATTTTATTATTAGCTCTGATTGCCTAGCTCTACCAATGAGGCATGACATCCCTGAAATGGATGAGAACCATGTATACTCAACCACCAGGAAACCACAACAGTCAGAGAAACCAAACATGGCTCCAAACTCGATAAAGGGAAAAAGAAAATACACTACATGATAAAAAGTATGTTGACACCAGCTGGTCAAACATTTCTTTCCAAAATCATGGGCTCAATACCCCCTTTGCTGTTATGGCAGCCCCCACTCTTCTGTGAAGGCTTTCCCCTAAATGTTGGAACATTGCTGCAGGACTTGCTTCCATTCAGCCACAAGAGCATTAGTGAGGTTGGGTACTGATGATAGGCAATTAGGCCTGGCTCGCAGTCGGCGTTCCAATTCATCCCAAAGGTGTTCGATGGGGTTGAAGTCAGGGCTCTGTGCAGGCCAGTCAATTTCCTCCACACCGAACTCAACAAACCATTTCTGTATGGACCTCGCTTTGTGCACTGGTGCATTGTCATGCTGAAACAGGAAAGGGCCTTCCCCAAACTGTTGCCACAAAGTTGGAAGCAAAGAATAATCTAGAATGTAATTGTATGCTGCAGCGCTAACATTTCCCTTCACTGGAACTAAGGGGCCTAGCCCTAGACCATTATTCCTCATCCATTAAACTTCACAGTTGTCACTATGCATTGGGGCTGGTAGCATTTTCCTGGTATTCGCCAAACACAGATTTGTTCATTGGACTGCCAGATGGTGAAGCTTGATTCAAAGCTCCAGAGAACGTGTTTCCACTGCTGCATAGTCCAATGGCGGCAAGCTTTACACAACTCCAGCCGATGCATGGCATTGCACATAGTGATCTTAGGCATGTGTGCAGCTGCTCTGCCATGGAAATCCATTTCATGAAGCTCCCAATGAACAGTTCTTGTGCTGACTTTGCTGTCAGAGGCAATTTGGAACTCGGTATTGAGTGTTGCCTACCACCAGTTTTCCTACCACCAGTTTGCGCTCCCGACCTGTCAGTAACGGGTGTGGCTGAAATAGCCGAATCCACAAATTTGAAGGGGTGTCCACATGCTTTTGTATATATATTGTAAGTAGTAAGAGGGGAAATTACTGCAGGACAAAGATAAATAAAAAGGACTGTACATTTTTTTATATATATAATAATAATATATTTTTTAAAGCATATTAATGAGAAAATAAGTACAACAACAAATAAAAAATGAACATGTCTGGAGGAGAAACAAATGAAGCCATGGCAATTGCCCCTGAACCAAACTGGACCAAACCCTAAATTGGCTGAGAACAGTGCTGGATAACCAGAACTAACAACTGCAAATTATGCTCTCTCCTGTAATGAAGAACATATCAGGGAGCAACCCCACGGGAACCAAGACCCAAGCAGCATCAATGGCTATTGCCTCCAGGGGGGACATTCATGAGAGCTCCCATCCCACCACACAAGAGAGACATCAGAGGTGCTTCTACACCTGCATTGCTTGCTGTTTGGGGTTTTAGGCTGGGTTTCTGTACAGCACTTTGAGATATCAGCTGATGTACGAAGGGCTATATAAATAAATTTGATTTGATTTGATTTGATCAGCCCTACTCTGACTTCCCTCTGTCATTCCCCTTGGAGATCCCGGAGAGACCCACCCATGGAACCGGTGGCCCTGTTGCAGCAGAGCTAGATGTAATAAAGCGGAGATCACGCATCCCAGGTCCCATCAGAACAGGCCCCACCCCAGAGCCAGATGTGAGACTTAGAGATACTGAGTGGGGCCCCCAGCATTTCCCATCTGCCTATGCTTGTGAACAGAGGCCTGGCAAGTTCAATCACCAGAACCAACACACTACACAGGATGGCCCAAACGCTAAGCTAGCCATGTTCGATGGAAAGGATGATTGGGAGTCCTTTCTGTTGCCATTTGAACAGGAGGCTAGGAAGTATGGCTGGAACTGTGCTCAGTGGGTTGACTGGCTACAGTAATGTCTGCGGGGAGCAGCCATCAGATATGTATGCTCACTGCCTGAACATATTTGGGAAGAAAGTAACCTTCTCAAGATCCAGCTTACCCTGCTCTTTGGTCAGTGGGACCCCCCGACCACAGACAGGTTGGGAGAGCTTCGCCAGTCCAAGGAGTTTTTTGGGGAATTTGGAGAGGAAGTGCACCAGCTGGTCACACTTGCCAATCCTGGCATGGAACTAGATCTCCAAGATCAATTAGCAACCAAACAATTCCTCAAGGGCCTCAGGAACCAGAAGGTGGCTTATGAAGTAATGAATCGGGATCCCAGTTCAATTGTGGAGGCTCAGAGACTTGTAGGGGCTACTCTACAAGTTGACCATAGTACAAACAGAGGACCAAGTTTGTGCACAGCTCTGACAGTCAAAGGCCTCCCAATCCAAGCTAATGTGGACACTGGAGCTGAAACGACAATCATCTCCGAGGGCCTTTAACAGCAGATCCCTGTGAGTGAGCAGATAGCTCTCAAGAAGACACTCCTTTGAATTCTGAGTTGGGGGAAAGACATGACTTTCATGGGTGGACTGCAAGTTACATTTCAGATCGGCACCAGGAGCTTTGAATGGGAGGTGTATGTGGCCCCTATACATGACTCTCTCCTCCTTGGCCTGGACATGTTGAGAGACGCAAATGTAACTATCCATGCCAGCGGAAGAGTCATAATCAAGGAGGAACATTTGCATATCAAGAAGGAACTTTTGCATGTCAAAATTGTTGAAGGTGACGGACCCAGACTACCTTGTAGCTTGGGTGCTCCTGGAGAAAGACACAACCTAGTCACTAGAGTGTGAATATCTAGTCTGGGGTGAAGTTGACTCCTGCGTCTCTGCTGTACTTGAGCCGCTAAGTATCACCGAAGCAGTGTATCAGCACAACAATGTAGCAGAGGGTGTCTGTCAGGCTCTGCAACCTTTTGAGCAACAAGGCCACTCTACCAAGAGGAGCATGCTTTGGCCTCCTGGTCGAAACTTCCCTGATGATCCCTCTAATCCATCTAGTTCAGCTGAGCAGGATGAAAAATGCAGCTTGAAAGTGCACAGCGGCCAGAGATTAGAAGAGTGACTTCTGCTACAGACCTACCTGAACATCTCGGGGCCCTGTTTTCCGCTTCAAACGACGCACTCAGCGGGGAACAACAACAGTGGTTGATTGAGCTCCTGCTGGAGTACAAGTCCCTTTTTGCAATGACCAACACTGACTACATGTCTGCTGTCACCCACAAGATAGACACTGGAGCGTCTAGGCCACCGGTCTACGTCAACCGGTTCAAAGGACATCTCTCCGGTTCCAAGGAGAAGAGGAAACACACCTCAAGGCCATGCTGGAAGCAGGTATTATCACACCGTCCTCCTCAGAGTGGGCATCCCCTGTTCACTTGGTTTGTAAGAAGAATTGTGAAGTCTGCTGGTGTGTCGATTACTACCACCTCAACAGCCTGACAGCCAAAGATGCATACCACTTTCCCAAGATTGGAAAGTGTTTTGATGTCCTTGGGGGAGTCAACTTCTTTTCCACATTAGATCTTCAATCCGGCCACTGGCAGATAGCAGTGGATGAAAAGGACCAGGAAAAGACAGTGTTTATCACTAGATATGGGCTCTACGAGTACACCCGTCTGCCATTCGGCCTTTGCAACGCCCCAAGTATGTTTCAGTGGGCAATGGAGCTCATCCTCCATGGACTCCCACGGGAAACACTACTGATCTATCTGGATGTCATCATCCTGGGGAGAGGAATTGACGAGATAACGGCTTGCAGATGTCTTCCAATGCCTTCACAGCTATGGACTGAAGCTGAATTCGTCCAAGTGCCACCTGCTCAAGGAAGAAGTCCTGTTCTTAGGGCATGTCATGAGTGGTGAAGGCATAAGTCCCAACCCTGCTCTGATCAAGGATGTGTAGGCCTGACAACCTCCTAGTATTGTACAAGAACTGCAAGCCTTCATAGGGTTATGCAATTACTACTGCATGTCCATTCGAACCTTTGCAGAACTGGCCATGTCGCAACTACAGTGGGGAGAAGAAAGATTTATCCCCTATGCAAGCACCCACCTTAAGCCATCTCAGCAGAGGTACAGTGTCACTAGGCGCGAGTCATTGTCCGCTACACCCGCCAATTCCGCCACTACCTCCTTGGCCGGAAGTTCCTACTGCACACCGATCACAGCAGCCTGATTTGGTTGTTTCGGTTCAATCACCCAGAAGACCAGCTAGCTCAATGGTTGGAAGAGCTCAGCCAGTATGACTTTGACATTAAACACCGGGCAGGCCAATGCCTATGCGATGTGAAGACGGCACGACTCCAGAGCTTGTGACTGCTATCCATCAGGCAAGGATTGAATGGACCTACCATGCCGAGGTTGTAAACACTGCCAGAGACTGCATGAACAGTGGGTGAGGTTAGAGGATGATGTAGACGATGTAGTGCAGCTGGTGCTGAGGTGCATTGGACTTGGAGAGACCAAGGCCAGATAAGCCCAACAGTGCCAGTAACCACCCAACACAGGAAGATGGCTAGCCAGATGCTCCAATGCTAGAAGCTCCAACTATAAACTGACTACAGCCACTTAACGTTGAGGAACTAGCCAAAGAGCAAAATAAAGATCCTATCCACTCCATCCTTCACCAGAGGAAAGTGTCAGGAAACCTTCTCACAAAAGAGTAAGTTGCCCTGGAGAGCCCTGCAGTAAGGAAGTACTGGCTGTGTTGGCCCTGTGCTGTATGAGATACAAGGACAATGACACAGAAGGATAATGCACCACGACTCCTCAAGCTCTATGACAGTGAGTTTATCCTGGCGTGGGACAGGCAACAAAGGAATCAGGTCCTACAGCAGAGTAAAGACTCTACTGAGACACCCACACACCTAGAACCTCAACAACTAGATTGCAGCGACACAGCTTCAGACTCTCCTGAACAGGAGCCAAAAGAGAAACAGGGAAGCAAAGAACAGAAGTGGCAGCCTGCTCCACGCCGTCATCGACAGTACATAACACAAAAAGCGGAAACGTCAGACACAGAAAAAGACCCGACGGAAAACAAGACAGTGAAGACGACACTGTGGACTAAAGGTTTACAAACCTGTGAGATACAACAATAGTTAAAATGAAAACATGTACTCTGTAGTACTCTGTAGTTTTCAGTCAAGATATAAGTCAGAGAGACTGTGGACTTTGTTTATTAATCTTTATTTTTTAAGCCAGTAGGTTTGGACTACAATGACTGTAGTTAAGTTACTCAGTACTCCTGGAGGGAGTCGTTTTTTTATTTTACCTTTATTTAACTAGGCAAGTCAGTTAAGAACAAATTCTTATTTTCAATGACGGCCTAGGAACAGTGGGTTAACTGCCTGTTCAGGGGCAGAACAACAGATTTGTTCCTTGTCAGCTCAGGGATTTGAACTTGTAACCCTCCGGTTACTAGTCCAATGCTCTGACCACCAGGCAGTGCAGATGGCATAGTCCTTATTGCCCCATGTGTTCTACGGTGCACGTTTTGTATGCATGATAGCAGCTCATTGATTAATGGGCGTGCAATGTTTAGGTTTGCTCACATGCTCATCGCATGGATCTCGTTCTGTGCCCAAGCAAGAGTGCCTTGACATAGCCTGTGTTATCCCCATTTGTGTAAGAACATCTACTGAATGCCAGTATCTTCATGTGAATTTCTATCATCATACCTGTATCATCTGAGAAGATCCTTCACCAAACGTCCATCAAACGTGAGTCATCCTTGTCATGGTCATTCTTCACCCACGAATCAATAGCTAGGAAGAGCTATATTCAGTAACACGACAGTATTTTGTTTAGAAGTAACTAGCGATTACAGGCCATAGTGAAATGATAGAACCTACTGTAGCCAACTACCTAGCCATGTGCTTTTTTACGCAGTGATCAAAACGTTATGACGTTCTATTTTTAGCTGATATAGGAATTAATACACAAGCAGCATATCAAACTATGATAATGTGTGAGGTTACACTGGCAAGTATAAGAATATTTGTAATGGCATATATTTTTTATTATAAATAAATAATTATTTCACATGGAGATGTGGGAAGCTAAAAAGGCTAGGTAGCTTGCTATGTTTTTAGCCAGGGTAAAGCCGGCTAGCCAGTTTGCCAGCTAGCTACTGCTAGCAAGGCAAGGCGACTGACTCTTCCTTGTTTTCTTTGACATCGCCCCCTTGTGAATGGGAGTTGGACCGGCGAGGACATCATTTCACCAAAAGGTGTCCTCTACTCCAAAAATCTGCCTCCACCCACGTGCACTCATGCACATAGATCAAAGGAGTGAAACTTGTAGTAACCTTAATACTCAGATGCTGACTTATATAAATGAGATGGATGTACCTCCATGCTTCACAAATATTCTGAGACATTTGTGCAGCAAGTCGGGGCTCTCTTGTGTGATGGTTCTTGCACATACCCACATTATTGCGTATAATTTGCAGTAATTTCCTACTTAGGTTTGTTCATTGCTTCCGGCTGTATTTAGAGGGCCGTGTTCGAAAGCAATACCCACTATCCTGTGCCCTCACTACATAAACGGCACCTCCTGAACTAGACTGTATACTGTAGCATCTCTAAGTTTTTTAGTTTATTCTTCTATTTGTCAATATAAATCCAGTGGCTTCACATGGTTTGTCTTGTTATTGATACTATGAAATCATTCTGATTGAATAGAGTTATGCATTCGATTCCTCCATTTTAGCCAAACCTATGATGTATAACACTGAAAGTATAGTATGTTGTTGTTGTTTATTTGTTTTGTACAGATTTGGTAATATGTACTGTAAATTACGTAACAGTACATGTTGAGAAGTGATGAGGGTCGGAGATGAGATACTATGCACATGAGATGCATTATTTTCAAATCAATAACCAGCTTATGACATTGACAAACTGCAGGAATCTCTAGAGAAACTGGAGAGAAAAAGTGTTCAGAGCGCAGGACACAAGGCTTGATCTTGTTTCAAGGTCAGGTTTTAGAATGCCAGCACAGAGAAAACAATTATACCTTTAGGAAAAGTAGCAGAGTTTCTCCTTCAACTAGTTATTGATATTATTGTAGGACAGTCTTTTTCTCCCTTTCATACAGCCAGAATATGTTGGATGTAATTTAATCAGTATTTGTCCCGGTATATTTTTGCCTTGCAATTTGCTACAAATATTAAATATAAATGGAAAATAATATCCCTGTCACTGTTATCATTATCGCTGTTATTATACTCTAAACCAATGATTGGTTACTTGTTAAATGGTATTTGTTTTTCCCCCACATTTGATAAACTATCCACATCACAGCATGAAAATATAGCGTGGGTTTGACCCCTGATCCTCAATGAAAACAAAACAAGTACGGAGGCATGAAATCACTGGGAGGCGGTTGAACTGGAGGTTATTTCCCTTTTATTGGTCATGGATATAAATTCCTCTTTATGATTACTGTGAGTCTAGCTGCATAATGCTGCATAATCCCCTGTGCCTTGTGGATAAGACTGGCATCCATGGTGTTTTTGGCATAAGAGGACATGTCGACTTTCTAATGTTATTAAGGCAGTATATTGCCTGTTAAATTGCTGTAGCAGTAAAGGCACAGGAAACAACGGTGGAGGACTCAATATAAATGGCGTTTCAGAATATCACTGTCACACAGAGAAAACAGGAAATCAATATGACAAAGGCATTTACCACTGGAAAATGGGTTATCTTGTTAGGGTACTGTGTAATGTCATATTTGTGAGTATACTCTTAGAAAAAAGACTTCCAAAAGGGTTCTTCAGCAGTCTCCATAGGAGAACCCTTTATGTTTCCAGGTAGAACACAACCCTATCTGCAACCAAAAAAGGTTCCTCAAAGGGTTTTCCTATTGGGACAGCCAAAGAACCCTTTAAGGTTCTAGATAGCACCTTTTTTATTAGAGTGTAGAGCTCTGCACAATGATTTTGTTGCTAATTGGAACAAGCAATTTACATCAGATAAACATCAGGGTAATTTCATTGTGAGTGCAGACTGAGCATTCATGATTTCTTATTTAAAGTATTTACAGACGAAAATAATGTTTGTTTGGTGCTCTCCCAAAAATGGTTGAACACTGGAAATGAAAACATGATTGATGCCTTGTCTAGCAATGTTCTCAATGTACACAGAGGGACGCTGTTAATAATAACCATATTGCTTTTTTACAAGACATAACCTGACTGAACTGGCGTTCTCAGCTTGGGTGACTTGATGAAAAACCCGCCATGCTATACTGCGGGGGTCATCAATTAGATTCAGCCGAGGGACGATTTGTTATTGAGCGGATGGTCAGGGGACCAGAACATAATTACAAATCACTTGTAGACTGCAAGAAGCACAAACAGATATAATATTTGACTAAAACATAATCATTTCAAACCTTGCTTACATTTGTTTTTGATCACATATTCAGTATCTCTCTACTATGCGTGGGAATATTTTGGAACAGATTTCCAAAATTAAAATCACTTGGAGCTGATTTGCAGGTGTTTTAACAGTTTTTTATGCCCAACAAATAAACATATAAAAACCATTTTTCAGTGTTGTGTTTGAAACCACCGAAAGCAAGACCGATTCAAGACCAAGACAGGTGCAAATCAAGTCTGAGTCAAGACCGAGACCGGGAGGGGTGCGAGGGGTCCGAGTCTCCTCTTAATAATAGTGAGCATACAACTTTCAAACAAGTTCCCCCACACTTTCCTACCAGCGAATCAAGGAAATTCTGATGAGCATGACAAAGTTTGAGGAGATTTTTCAACTAAAGTAAAGGACATTAATGTCACGAGTAAAGTAGGAATCCCAGGTTTCAATAGGCTATAAGACATGAATGTGTCATTAAAGGAGTGTGGATATTTGCCTGGCAAAGCAGTTTCTGCACGTGAATGGGAGCTGATAATTATGCCTAGGAGTTTTTTACTCTGTTCTGGGATGGCCTTGTGAAGAAATTACAAGTCCTCATTGTCTGAGACCGAGTCAACACCCGAGTAAAAATGTATCCAACACAGAAACAAGACCGAGACACTCAATATGTGGTCTCGAGACCGGACTCCAGTCCTGAGTTCTACAACACTGCCTGCTATACTGCTTATTGAGACACCAATTTTGCTGCAGGACTGAAACAGATACCAAATATTAATCAAGTTGGGACAAAAGGACACCTTCACTTTGACACACACATTATTTCTGGTTTCATCTCTCAGTCTCGTCTCCCCTGGTCCTAGACCACAAATAAAGGACATGATATTTGACAAGAAGAAAAATGACAAGAAGTTGCAAGATATCTTTGACCACATTGGAGGGAAAGGGGTTCTCTCATAGCCGTGTAACTGTACATCTTTATGAACTGGAGATCATAAGCTGGCTACAGGACCAACATGTTTTTGGGATGCATAACCTTAGAGAAAAAGAAGTAATGCAATTTCAGTTCCATCTCAAATATATAACAACAATCCATATTTGCATATGCACAGCATAACAATGTGGTCTATAAAGGAAATAGAGTACCATTTCATTTGCAGGCAATATGATATGCAACATTTGGCATTTTGGTGAGCCTCACTGGTTGATTTAATGCTAGGGCAGCAGTGAGCATGGCGCTGAGCTCTACTTTGTGGCTTATGCTGAGGGCGTCAGCCACACTCCAGCAGGCCATTAATTCACAGCACACAAATGGATCCAAGCACAGGGCCCTGCCACACACAGAGACCTCCTTAGCTATCCCATCACACTCTCTATTCAAGCCAGGTTCCACACAGCCACATTTTGGCACCTAGCAGAACATGAGTGGGAAGACTATGGGAAAAAGAGGGAAAAGCTCTTGGACAAACTTGAAAACACCCTCTGTCAAAGTTTTAAATAATGCACTGTGCAAATCCGAGAGAATCGTCCAGGCTGAAAGGAGTCATAAATACAACACACATGTTGTGAACACAAGAAAATGTTGGTTTCATCTGAGTTTAGACACACAGGAATTGTACTGGCGCCCAACATGGGTTACAAAGGGCACTATAGTTTGCATGATTAATGTCTACTCATTAGCCTTTCAAATGAGCATGTTTTGCATTTCTGGGGGAAAACGTATCTATATTTTAGGTCCTCTAATACTATGTTTTACTATTGTCACGCCCTGACCTTAGAGAGCCTTTTTATTTCTCTATTTGGTTAGGTCAGGGTGTGATTTGGGTGGGCATTCTAGTTTGTCTATTTCTTTGTTGGCCGGGTATGGTTCCCAATCAAAGGCAGCTGTCTATCGTTGTCTCTGATAGGGGATCATACTTAGGCAGCCCCTTTTCCCACCTTCAGTTGTGGGATCTTGTTTGTGTATAGATGCTTTCTGCACTGCGTATAGTTTTACTTTCGTTTTGCATTTTGTTATTTTGGTGTAATTTAAAATAAAAGTATAATGTACGCCTACCACGCTGCACCTTTGTCTCCTTCTAACAACGGATGTAACAACTATGTACATTTAATGTCCTTATGTACTGTACCGAATACTCTTTTAAACCAAAAGTTTTACATGCTAAATGCTTTTTTCACATAATAACTTGGTATTTGCTGCCACAGAAGTGCACACTTTAACTTGGTGTCAACTTGTTGTTATCCAGGTTACAAAATACATTTTGATCGTTTGATTCCACATTGTATAGACTTGAAAGCACCATAGTTCCATTATGGTGATTCTGAAATGTGTGGCAATAGAGACGCTGTTGTGATGTCCTTCTTTGTGTAGTAAAAGTGTCTGTAAAATAGTGGGAGTGCTTCGGCTGCTGCAAGACTCCCCATTACAATTAAGTGGAGAAAGGCCACTATCACCATAAAAGACGTGTCCATTGTAAAAGTCTGTTTCCTTGGAAACATGCCCTGCACTCACTTGCTTCCACTTTAATCTTTCCAGACATACCTTCTACTCCCTAGATTAGCTGACGCTAAGGCTCAGAAATGGATGGTCTTTCCTATTCCTAGTTGCCTAGCTTTGGACTCTCTCAATTTGTCTGGTTAGCAAAAAGCAATTTACCCTGACTTTATACAATACTATGAGTTTTCTAGTCTTCTCCTATGTGACAAAGAATTTGCTGAGTGGAGGACCAAGATTCAGAGAAAAACAACCCCTCCAAAGGGAGGTAAGACCTTTGCCAACACCCAATTAAGAGTGTAAATCACACTGATCAAATTATGTCGTTAAACACAAGCAGATTTTCTTTAGTCTGGCTGATAGAAGAACAGGATAAAATACTTAGGACAGATGATGCTCAGACCTACATGAAATGGTCACCCCAGATGCAAATGATTTGCTATTGTGATCATATAATGTTTTGACTTACAGAAGATGTTACAACTGTTACCAGAGTTCTCTACGAGGCCACAGTTCAAACATGAATTATGTAGTTCTCATAGTCACACCTTTAAGTGGTTTACACCATTCCGCATGCTTCCCACTAAAGCCTGGTGGATTGCGAAGTTGTGCCCTGCAGCTTCTTACAAAATCTGCATAAAAAGTGAATCCGCCCATCAACATATTGCACAGCTATAACAGATGTCTAGGGCACCAACAAGTATCAAAAATGTTAAGCCGGCACTCTATATGTAGGATTTAGTTAATAAACTCAAAATATAAGAAGCCAGGTATTGTTGCTCCCCTACGTAGAGGATTCTCACTGACCTGTGACCTTTGTCTTTAATTATTGCCAACATGTTAAAAGATTTTAATGAAGCTGGAGCCGTCCTCATCTGAACAGAGTGGACATTCCATCTGGATTAAGGACTAGTGATGAGTAACAAGGAGGAGTAAATCCATCTCTCACTGGTGCTGAGAGGACAAGGGAACGCTCGACTGGAGGGTTGTTCCTGCAGGCCATGCCTTCAGTCAGCATGTGTGCATTCTTTGCAGGGCTGAAATCCCTGTGGCATGTGGTTTTGGTGCAGTATCCAAAACTCCACCCTTAGAGGAACAGATTTAACTTGACAGTTTGGCCTGGTTTGACTGCAGTCCATCTCCCAAGGGTGCACTCACACAAACTCACATGCAAAAAAGGTGTAACAAAAGTCAGTGGGAAGAGACGGCCCCAAAAATCCTAGCTGATAACATTCCATTTCTAAATCCTGAAAATGTTTCACCTCAGATCTGCATTGATATGTAGGCTACGTGTGCCTTTTTAATAAATGTATGTAGTTCTGTCCTTGAGCTGTTCTTGTCTATTGATGTTCTGTATTATGTCATTCTGTATTATGTTTCATGTTTTGCATGGACCTCAGGAAGAGTAGCTGCTGCATTTGCAACAGCTAATGGGGATTCTAATAAAATAGAAAAAAACACTGTTGACAGAGTGAAAAGTGTCTATGCACACACGCAAATCTCATGTAGGCATTACTGTACCTTTGTTCCAAAGTACCCTGTACCTGGCATGGATTGAGTGTTGAGAACACTCAAATCAAATCTAACACAGGAGGGCTAACCTTTTCTTTTAACCCAGCTTCTAGAACTGTATTCAATGCCCCCATAGGGTTGAGCCATGTGTCGAAGGATGGTGAAATAAGGTATGATGGGTGGACTTTGTTGAAACCTGTTGCAAAATGTAAACATGCATGCTTTGAAAGACCAATGCTTTCCTATCTTAAACTGAACTCTGCCTTTAAACTCGACAATTCAGATAAAAGATAGCATATTTGACATTTTATCTCACACATAGCTTGAGACAGTGACAGGGTTATGATCCGGATCAGAACCAATTTCTGTTCTATTATTTAGAAAAATAATTTACCTGGCGTTCAGAAAGTTTTGTCCTGTACTATGTCATGACTCATGGGTCTTCAACTCTTAGCGAAACAAAGACTAATCCAAATAGATCCTGATTAACATGCACACCAAGCACACAACGAATTGCAAAGAAAAGTGTCTGAACTGGCCAAAAACGTGCACACTCATGGATATATACAACATGGATTTAAGACTACTGTGGAGATAATCCAAGTCCTTTGTTGTTTACTACAGTCTGGTCTATCACCAACCAAGTCCTACATCCTACAGCAAGACCATTGAATGGGATTCTGAAACACATTGAGCCTTCTCACTCAATAAATAGGTCACATGGGAAATATAGTGGGCCATTGTACGAAGGAAACAAAAGCAGAAACTGTTTCTAAGTTGTCACTATGTGGAAATGGGAGCCTATTCGGAAGCTTATAGGTCTACAACAAATATGTCTGACTTTTCATAAACTTATGATAGCCAACAACATGCTATGCAAATATAATAAAAGTATCATGCTTCTGCTTACCTAAAGTAGGCCTAGATGTTCTATCATAGCCTACAAGTTAGCATACAGGCTAATTAAGTTATCATAAAACACGTTTTCATCCACAGTTTTTATGCGAGTAAACTCATACCGCATAAAAAATAATCATGACAGCTGTGATGGAAGTTTCGTAAAAAGAAAATTATGCAGAGAGATAATTTGTTCGTTCGACATGGTGGGATCTTTTTATTTATTTATTTGTTATTTTACCAGGTAAGTTGACTGAGAACACTTTCTCATTTGCAGCAATGACCTGGGTAATAGTTACAGGGGAGAGGAGGGGGATGAATGAGCCAATTGTAAACTGGGGATCATTAGGTGACCGTGATGGTTTGATGGCCAGATTGGGAATTTAGCCAGGACACCGGGGTTAACACCCTCTACTCTTACGATAAGTGCCATGGGATCTTTAATGACCTCAGAGAGTCGGGACACCCGTTTAACATCCCATCCAAAAGACAGCACCCTACACAGGGCAGTGTCAATCACTGCCCTGAGGATTTGGGATATTTTTTTAGACCAGAGGAAAGAATGCCTCCTACTGGCCCTCCAACACCACTTCCAGCAGCATGTGGTCTCCCATCCAGGAACTGACCAGTACCAACCATGCTTAGCTTCAGAAGCAAGCCAGCAGTGGTATGCAGGGTGGGATGCTGCTGGCTATTAAAATGTGCCGGTAAAATGAATTATGCGAGCAATAGCGGTGCAAATGCCTTTATGTGCAAATATTGATGTAATGCCCATCATATCAAAGTGAACTTGGAGTCACGCTTGAAATGGTTCGTGGTCCTCCCACTACGACTTGGAAAACCATGCAGTTTATTAGGCCACAGATAAAATAAGTTGTGATGAGTGGTGAAAGTGCACAATGATATTGATGCTCCTTTCCAATAAATATTGAGGGTCTTATTCTGGTGACATGATGATCTATGCTTGATTGCAGTTTGACAAATACAAATATTCTTGCTCTTATCCATAATAATCTCATGTAGACTCGCCTACCCACACAGTATCTGCAAACTGTTGGCTAGAGCACACATTCCAAGACCAGAGTAGGCACATTTGTATTTAACACAACAGTTTTGTGACAAAACTATCGATGGAGTTGAAAATGCCATGAAACTATCGATAGAGTTGAAAATGCGATGGAAGCACATTGAACTTTAGATTATTATTTGGTACATTAAAACTTAAGATAAAAAATAAATGTCATCACTCACTGATTTCTGTCTGCAACAAGTTGGTTTGATGGAAACACACCACTTGTGGGAAAATGCGCATATTTTCTTCATTCAGATTCTAGAATATTTGCATTCAAATCTGTCGCTAATTGGA